>NC_136069.1:319348341-320548341 GCF_964261635.1 Lissotriton helveticus
CACACAATGAGTAAAACTGTTTGATACATCTGGCCCTTAGACAATTGTAGATTCTGCTCACGGTAAAACATGCAGATCTTAACTTTGTGAATCAAGTTCTGGAACTTCTGAGTGGATATTTAAGCCTGATTCACAAAGGTAAGCTTACACTTTTGTGTAACTTTAAGTTTTTATCCAATTCACAAAGTAAATTTACGAGTAGTTTCGTTACGACTGTCCTATCCTTTTATTATGTGCGGAGTCTCCCCCAAAAATGCGAAGACTCTGTAGTATTAAAGATTCTACTCGGAAAATGGCTTTGCGAATTGCAAAAAGGCGTAAACTTACACACAAGTGTAAGTTTGCCGCCATGTTATACATATGCACACAAAAAAGATTTTGTGAATTAGACCCACTGTCTATATATAAACTACAGTCTAAGGAAAGGTAAAAAAGGATGAGAGAAGAAATAAATAGCATGAAAAGAAAAAGAATGAACAAATACCAAGGAATGAAATAGACCAAGCTCGTTTCATAACAACCAAAATTCTAAATTCAAAAAGATATGCTAACATTTTTAAGAAGATATGTGTGTGTGTGTGTTAGAAATGGGGTAGCGTGGTGCAGAGCGGGCGGGCCAAACACCAGAGGAAATGTGTAAAGCATCCCGCGCAGCACACACAGATGACACACAAGGCACACTACAAAAAGAGACCACACCAGTTTAGGTGAAAAACTGCATATGTATTATGCACAACACAGCAAGAAGTAATCACAGGGGTGAACACGGTGCCAGCTGGCACCCGGTAGTCATGTACAGAAGGGGACTATTTACAAGCAAGGGCCACTCGGGCCGCTGCCAGAACCATCACAAGAGTATGTGGAATAAAGGTAGGGGCAAGGAATGGATGTAGAGTCCAGCAGCTGTAGCTTTAGGGGAAAAACACTTTCAGCATGGCTGTAACAACATTAGCACCACAGTATTGTCATAAGGCCTAAACCTGGGGCATACATCACATTAGCATGACGCATTAGGCAGGAACATCCCATTAGCATCAATAATGAACGTAGAGCAGCCCGTACCTACTGGGCAAGGTCAGGAACTTAGCCATGTCTCACAATAGGCCTCAATCGCTGTGTGAGCAGGCCTGAAACAGCAACCCCTCAACACCTCGTTAGACATAGAGAAACAAGCTTTGTAGGCTCATTGGCCTGAGACACCTTAAATCAGGCCCCTTATGCATTAAACCTTCTTAGTATTCGGTATGAACAGGTGAGCACCAAAACATGTCCGTCAGGGATAATCACATGAGCATGAATACACCAACCCTAGACATCACTTACATTATGCATACCCGCATTAGCAGGACCTTGGGCATACCATTAGCATAAACATCACATTATGCATCGTAACAGCCGGGTAGACACAGTAGCACTTGGAACATCGTGCCTTATCATTGGGCACAATCATGGGCATCAGACATCTCCTGCATTTGCATGAAAAACACACCGGCATAACATGTGAGTATAGGGGCTTATTATGCACAACAACCTTCAGTGTAAGGGCATCTACCTATTTGCATAACTCCTGGGGCATCTCATTGGGTAATAATCATAAGGTGGGCTCTCAGTAGGCCCTGACATAAGGAGGGGGCATCCCAATAGGCATAACCCTCATTATCATAAATACATGGGTGCGGGAGGCCTGGAATAGAACATCATTGCATGTCAATAGGTTAAATGGCAGGAACCCCTCTAGGTAGCCAATCTGGGGCATAAAACACATTTGACAGAAATCATGCGCATAAATCACCACTGCCGTAGTCCTGGAATGGAAACATCAGGTTAGGCACAGTATACAGAACACCAACGCTGTAGCCTTAGGGGAAAAGAAACCTTAAGCATTAGGCATGAACGTGTGCGCCTAGAGGCTTCATCCTTAACATCAAAGCATTAGGCATTAAAGGTAAACATCATGGCATTATCATAGGCACAAGAACACCTTATATACCAGACCAGCCTAATCCCCCTTACCATGTAGGCGTCATCATGAGCAACAGAAGGGCATTGGCATGCAGCATCTCATATGAGGCATGCAGGCATGAAACACAATTAGAATGGGCACAATAATGTCACTAGGCATTAATCACAATGTGCATAGATCAGCCTCACTGCATTGGACATCAGCATAAACCTTAGCAGCACTGCAATAAGCATAAAAGCATTAGCATTGACACATTAGCATAAATGCTCTAGGATTACCACATTAGCGTAAGTCACATTAGGAGGGGCATAAAACATTAACAGCCATGCAGTCATTGAGGGAAAGCGGCACACATTATACATGCCATCAGCCTTGCAGGTTATCCTTTGGCGCCACAGCGCCTGGGGAAAATGGATTCCCTCTTCTGGACTCTGCAATTAAGAGTGCCCCACAATGTTGAAGCTGCCCGCTGTCAACCAAACAGGCAGGGGGGAATCCCACATGCCGGGATTCCATCGTAGCGCTTTAGAATCCTGGCGCTGCAGACGTCCGCGCCTCTTCTCCTGGGCACAGTTGTAGCGCCTTGGCAGCAAGCAGAGCACAGTCAATATGAATAAGGCACTCTGGCAGCACCACAATGCAGCACACATGCAGGGGAATTGAAATATAGCGCTTTAACAGCACAGCGCTGAAGGCCTCAGCTCCTCTCTTCCCCTGGCACCCTGAATATAGCGCTTACGATGTGCTCAGTCCCACCAGGGGCTTCAGGGATGACAGGTAGCGCTCTTCACCAGCAATGCGAATATAGCGCTCACGAGGTGCTAGGTAGCTGCCACAGATTAAGGGCTCCACCTAAGAACATAGGGCCCACACTCCTCTCTCCTCACTGGCCATCTGCATATAGCGCTTGGGTAGTACAGCGCTAGAGTGCAGGCATGGGGAGGGTAAAGGCTGTCCACATGGACGGCTCACAGGGCACTAGGTCCCACCAGCAGACTCAGGGACAACAGGTCGCGCTCCTCACCTCCTTCTGGGCGCAGTCAAAGGTGCTCCTTGGCAGTCAGTCAAAGCGCTCTCCTTTTCCAGGCGCTAGGGAGCAGTCAGGGCCCAGGTGTAGGGCTCGCGAGGCGCTAGGCCAGGAAAGCAGGCAGGCAGTGCTAGGCCAGGTCAGCAGTCAGTGAGTACTCATCAGAAAAGGACAGAAGCTCCTCGGAACCATCATCCCTTGTAACGTGGCACTCCTCCTGGTACAGCAGCCTGAACTCCAGCAGCGGGCTCTCACTGAATCTGTGGACAGTAGAGGGGCACAGATGGGCTCAGGGGCCAGCACACAGGCCCATGCAGCGGCACCCCCTTGCAGCAGGTCCCCTCACTCTCAAGTCCATGCTCTGACGGAGCACATGGCATCTCTACTGCTCTACAAATACCAGAAAGTCTGGAAGCTTCTAGAAGGTCCCTGGCAGTTCCAGCCTCAACTGTCACTGTGGGGAGTATAGAGCACCTTGTCACTTCAAACAATAGACCGCTAAACCACCTCAGTCAGACGGCACAAGCAGGCCGAAATGGCGTCCATTTTAAAAGTGACATTTTACAAAGGTGCTTTTCTATAATGGTGAAAATGACTCTGCGCACGCCATTGCGCAGCATGTATCACTGCATCTCGCACCACACATGGCCTATACATTCCTCTACCATGGGGGAGATATAGGTGCATACACCACTGCACAGCATTTAACATTTGCATTTGAAATACATCCACATGACATGCTGATTCCCACAAAAACGAAGAAATTCAGGGAAAAAGGGCCAAGTCCAACAGTGTGTAAATAGTTTTGCGCTGTTTATTGCTGCTTGGCATTTCCAATCTAAATTTTAGACAAAAACTTGTATTTTTATATCAAAGTACTTTATGCCTTGAAATAAAGTGTGGCCTTCATGGTGGGGTGTGTTAGTTTGCAGAAACGACTTCAATGCATCTGGTACAGGTCTATCTGTTCCAGTCCTGTATGGGTGGATCCCGTTCCCAATCAATGAATCAGCAAGCAATAAAGATCAAAAGGAACCTGTTTTTACAGTCCACCGGCACATTTATGTTGTATTTTGGCTTGTGCTTCAATCAGAAGAGGGAGGGGCTGTCAATGTTGGCAGGCCATGTGTTTAATCCGAGACTTTCATTCACAATATAATGATAAGATCATACCAATAAATAGCGCCCCGAAGGCTTGTTAACAATGTCTTTAACAGCTCAACGCCGAGGTGTAGAGGTGGATCCTTTTCCTGTAATACTTCCAAAAGTGTTGGTATGTGTCCTGCCCTAGAATCAAAGAGCTGGCCACGCGACCTAAGTCCTGGTAAATCCATTGAGACTGTCTGGAGGAGCTGCTCTATGACGTCTTCGTGCCCCAGGCTCGCGCTCAAGATGAGCCAGGGTATGTAGCTTATTCTCGCTGTGCCACGCGGCAGTAGAGAGGCGCTCACCTGCTTGAAATACAATCTTTTCAGCGAAGCAAATAAAGATCAAGCCAACAAAGAGGACATTCAATTGAGAAGCAAAATCGACTTTGAAAACAAACAACAAAAAAAACACATAAATCAACAAAGCAATGTCCTTACACAAGAATATGAAGTATTTTAAATATATCAAAAACATGGATATCGTAAAGTTCTCAGGATGCACGCATCAATCAACACTCCAAGGACAGACATCAACCATTAACAGCAGCCACACTGCTGATGCTCCCACTCGCACAGAAACCAGGGTTCTGTATGTATCAAAGTCCCTGAGAACAGGCCGTGAAGATACCCGAACTAGAGAGCGCCTCGAGGCCATGCTAATTGCCATTAGGTGCTATATAAATGTGTTATCACCAAATAAACAGCAAAACTGTTTTATCCTTACTGTGCTGCTGTGCTCTCTTATTAAACTTGATTTCACGTGTCTCTGCTGCAAAGGTCCTTATTAAAATCCATCCATTTGAATCGTACAGTCAAAAGGGTATTAAATGCCTCCACATTGGGAAAATCAGAAAAATAATGCCAATAAGACCCAAAATGGTTCAATGTTTAATGCTTCTAGATCAGGGAACTGACACGAGAAGCAAAAAACTACTACTAGTAGTATCTGTAGCTTTGGGAATATCGCACCACTTCATTGCTTTTCTGTTTACATGGTATGTGGCCCGGTTGTATGATCACAATTATCACACAAGAACTATATTTCTCTGAATAAATCAGTTAAAATTAAGTTATATTACGTACAGTACAATTACATTTTGTTTGACGAGAGTGGGCAACAACTATTGCACTTCTCTTCAACAGATAAGTATTCAGCAGGACAAGAAACTGTGCCCTCCTTCCATTTAGTAACATACATCATAAGAGGGAAAATCCCCAGTCAACATTTAACCTAAAGTGTTCTCAAAATGACGGGGTGTGCCACATCCAGGCAGAACTCCGTGTTGACCCCTTATTTAATACAAACTAAAAATGCTGTGATCAAATTCCCCCCTCAATCAATCTGTTTCGACTGCAGACTGGTTTTTGACGTTAAAGCACTCAATGGATAATGTGTTGCACAATCGTGGTGGATAAACCCATACATATTTCATACCTATCTTTGCCGGGCATCCAATGGACCTGATAAAACGCTGAAAATGTAATGGTACCTTCCACTTAAGGACTTCCCTAAATTCTCCCTGCTAGGCTAAGTTCAGAAGTACCACTTTTATAATTTGTGAACCTCCATAAATATAAACACAGCGGATCATCACTAGTGCCACCTGACCCTTCTAACAGCTTTCAACTGCACAATTCACTGACTCCATAAGGCTCTACAGCAAGACTAACTCCAACAGGCAGAATTCAGCACACATAGAAGGAGCAAAAAACGATGAGGAATGAAAGTATTTCTCCTCGTTGCACCACATTGACGCCTCCTTTCAAAGGTGTTACATTTTGGTGCTGCCACAGATTTACAGATTCTTGTAAATCTTGGGCAGTGTCAAAAAGCAATGCACATTGCGTTGGAACTCACAGAGCAACACCCATTGCACGTCTCTTTGCCGTAGAAAACTGTAGCGAGGAGGGCCATATTTATAAGGCAGCATTAAGCGACGCGAAGTGACTTGCACCACAGGAGCGTTGGAAAAGGTGACGCTCCAGAGACGCAATGCCCTAGTAAATATGCTGCCTTGTCTCCACACGCGCAAAACCAACAGTTGATAGACAGAATGCAGAACAATGTCATACATTCACACCAGTACAGAGATCTGGGCCTAAATCCATCGTTTTTTTTGCCCTTCACACCACCCCAGTTCAGACATGGCCATATGCAAATCAGCCTTGACCCTGTACCTCATGGGAACAGTCCAGCCCGAACTGCCAAGCTGTGTCTTTCCTGGACCGGAATCAAGCATCCTAGGAACGGTTTCTGGCTATCAGCCGTCTTCAGCCAGGATAGCTTGACTCCAGTGGTGTGGAGAGCATGGGACTCACGTCTGAGCATACTCATCCCACTTGGGGTGACAAATGCAAAACCAACAGTTGATGGACAGAATACAGAACAATGTCATACATTCACCCCAGTACAGAGATCTGGGCCTAAATCCATCATTTTTTTGCACTTCACACCACCCCAGTTCAGACATTGCCATAAGCAAATCAGCCTTGACCCTGTACCTCATGGGAACAGTCCAGCCCGAACTGCCAAGCCATGTCTTTCATGGACCGGAATCATTCATCCTAGGACCGGTTTCTGGCTATCAGCCGTCTGCAGCCAGGATAGCTTGACTCCAGTGGTGTGGAGAGCATGGGACTCACGTCTGAGCATACCCATCCCACTGGGGTGACAAATGCAAAACCAACAGTTGATGGACAGAATGCAGAACAATGTCATACATTCACCCTAGTACAGTGCAAGTGGAGTGCAAAAAAACGATGGATTTAGGCCCAGGTCCCTGTACTGGGGTGAATGTTTGACATTGCTCTGCATTCTGTCCATCAACTGTTGTTTTTGCATTTGTCTCCACACGCAGCAGAATTTGCACAAATTAAATGTTTTGTTGATATGTTGGTGCATATTTACAAAGAAATGGAACAGTTCAGCGCTGCAAGCAATTTAGCTGCTTGCACTGAATCATATAAAAATGCAAGCTAAAAAAGGCCTAATGCCAGCGTAGGCACCCTTGCACCATGGTGCGAGGGTGCCTGCATTGCAGGGAAGATTGTGTTTGTGCAGGAAGGGACACCTTCCTGAACAAAGCCAATCATTATTAGCGTTTTGCTCCTTCTATGTTTGCTTAAGAATGCAGCACACATAGGAGAAAAAAAAGATGAGACATAAAAGTATTTTCTCCTTGTTATGCCACTCCAACAACGCCTTTTCAAAGGCGTTAGTTTTTGGTGCTGCCCCAGATGCACAGATCCTTGTAAATCTAGGTCAGTGTCAAAAAGCAATGGGTCTTGCATTGGAACGCCCGCAGCAACACCCATTGCACGCTCTTGAAGCAGAATTACCCTACGGCCACAAAATAATTTCATATGTCATTGGTTCGCATTATACACTGCAATAGTATTCCAAATATTCAAACTTGTAGTTTAAATATTTGGAATACTGTTACAGTGCGATAATGTAAACCAGTGACATATGAAATTATATTGAGGTATTAGGGTAATTTTGCTATAGAGTATACTGAATGATTAAGGAATAATTATTGTTTTGTACACCAAGGTCACTAATTATGTGACTATTGGGTTTGTAACATGCTTGCTAACACATGAGTTTTAAATATTACTATTTTTATAGTGATGCATTAAAAATACCATGCACTAAATAAAAAAAAAAAGCAAGAGGAACAGTAAATAATGATATGATGGACTTATTTTAATATGTAAATGAACATTGATCACATCCTTCAAGATATAAAAACCCTTATTCAGATATATTGGATCTACCATTGTTTTCTGTTCTCTGATGAGACAATTTGTGTACATCATATATATTTATGTTTTTGACATATATTTGACTGTTTTTCTTTGTTGTGTTATCTCTTCCAGTTGTCTACTTTGAAACTGTATCACTTTAGTTGTCGCTCTTTAGAAGCAACAGGTAAAAGTTACTTAACATGCGTTTTCAATGTTTGGCCACTACAAATACAAATACATAAGGGCAAAGTTCTAATACATTGTGGACAATAATTATCTTTAAGTGATCATGTAGAAACACTTGTGTTCCTGTGCTTGGATAAACCCAAATTGGCGGAAACTGTTGACTTCCTATACCTTTTGTTAAGGAAGAATGCACGTTGGATAGGGGTTATCAGGTTAATGGATCTTTCAAGTGGATTACGGAAAGAGTTGGTTAGTGCAGAGCAAGGTGGATGAATTGCCACAGCATGCTAGAAGCCATAACTTGGTCTTCTTGTCCTGAAACAAAGAATATTATTGGGGCCCTATGTGACGGAAGTTACAATGTAATCTCCTTTTGTTGAAACAAAATAGACTCTTAACCCCTTCGCCGCTGGGGTAATTCCCCCACGGTGTGGGGGGAGGGAGGATTCCGCGGTGCTTGTGACAAGCCCAGCTCATCATGCGTCACAGTGGAGCAGTGCTCGTGATGAGCTGGGCTCGTCACAACCCCACCCACTGATTAATTCTCCCGCACAGGCGGGGAATCAATCGCACGTGGGCAGGTTGTGGCCGTTATCGATGAGCCCACGAGCCCAGCTCGTCATGAGCACAGCTCCACTGTGACTCATGATGAGCTGGGCTCGTAATGAGCATGGAAGGGGTTAAGGGTCAGACCCTAGTGTAAAAAGGACTGCCAGTAGAGAACTCAGAAGGTGATTTTTCTGCAAACCAGCATAGTCATGTTCTTAGCATCCCATTAGTTAAATATTACAGAGAGTATATCCGTTGTACTGTGATTCCTCCATCAACCTATTGGGCAGTTGCAATGTAGAGACAGGTAGGTGATACTGCATATCATTCTGACAGAAGTGGATTCTGGGAAATCGGCATCCTCTCATCAAGAATCTGGTATGAGTGCAGATCCATCACTCAGCTTCACCTAACCATACCTCTTCCCCCTCGTTCTGTCACAGGCTCATCTGTGATACCATCAGACAGCAGGTGCCATATCAGGTTGGATCTGAATACATTCTAGTTGAGAGAAATATACGACTGGCCACAGCTTACAACCACACAGAAGTCAGAATTAATAGCAAATGCCATAATAAAATGTTTATTTGAAAAATGCAAGGTACTGAAGGTAAAATGAACAGATACCTGCGATAATCTTGCCACACTGAGAACCCCAAGATCAAACCAACGAAAACTGTATCATGGTAGGCTAATTTGTTTTTCTGTGCTTACTCTATCGAATTTAATATCAAAATGACTATTTCAGGTTCTTTGAGGAGACATACCCTCAGTAGATTTGTCTATCATTCATAACCTTGACAATATGTTTGACTTCTCTGTTTCTTTTCATAAGCACATGTCATCTACTGCCTCCCAGTCCCTGGAACAATGCTAGAGTCCTAAAAATCAATGTTGTTTTCTTTCCAAGCTTTTAAGATTCCTTTGGTCACTTTTATTAAATCTTTCCTTGATTACTTCTCCTCCCTCTATGTCAGTATCCCTGCCAACTTGCTACAATCTCTCTGCTACATTTTCTATTCCACAATTCCTCTCTTTTACTCTTTCATCTCTCTTCCACGGCCTTCATCTCCTCTAACCCTGCTTGTGTGAAATGGCTAGCATTTCTCTCTCATCTTCTTTTTTTGCTTTCTGTACATCATTTTCAAATGTCCATGGCCTTAGCCTTTCGTTCATGATCTTTCATTTCTTTCTATTATTCATTACGTTCCATCTATATTCTATAACGAGCCTACCAATATCATTTTAGCCTGAGTTTTATGGACTGTGCTTGATTCTGCAAATCTAGAGATATCAGAAGGAGTCGGGGTATTGAGGCAATGAGAATAAGGGTAAGCTGATAGTTTGCAGCTGGTAATGGGTGATGACTGATGTAGGTAGCTCACAAGCATTGGTGCCTAAAGATTGACTACTGTCTTAGGCAAAGTTAACAAAATAAATTTGCCAGCTTTTGCAGCCTGTCTAATTCACTTCCTTCCAATCCTTTCCTCATACTTGCCATTGGGACAGCTGTCTATTTGTCCTATTGTGCCTCCTTTGGGCGACCTCCCACATGCAAACTACTGCATAAATCAGGGGATTGATCTTTTCTTGTAACATTTGCTGCCCCTACCATCTTTACCATCGATCCTCAAAAATATTATGACAGAATTGTCAATTGATGGATAGATGGATAGTGGGTGTAGGAAAGATTTCAATACCCTAATCTACCTGAGCCCACTATCACCTCAGCTACTCCCATGCCATCAGCCCTGTACCTAGTTCATTTCACTAGATGACAAAATTAAATCCAGATACATCGCAGACACTAGACACGTCATAAGATGAATGGTTTCCATAGGGACCATAACATGTTAATGTCATTTGGTAAAAAGATCCCCAGGATGAACCTAAATGATCAAAAGGACCAAGGAGACACAACAGCAAACAAACAAGGATGCTGGTCAAGGGGTACAATGAAACCGTGACAAAGACCCAGAAAGGATGGTACACCTTAGGAGAGCTTAAGTTCAACTTATTACTTTCCTTTAACAACTTCAAAAAGTCTGCCCAGGCTCCTGGACTACTTCAGGCCTCAACTCAAACAATCTGAAGTCTAATGTTGTGGTCCTATCTTAAACAAGCAGTGTGCCTGAAATTGGCATTTGAAAAAAAAACCAAGTACTGTAGTTGACCATGAGAAGCTCTAATAGTTTTCTGGACTCCCCAATAAAGTTCCTGGTCAGGGAGGGTTTGACACAGGATGATCTGGTGGTATGTGAGCTTATAAAACTTGCATTGAATGAGTAGACATGTCCAAAGCAAGATCATAGAGACAATGTGAGTTCACAATGTAATGCAATAGAGGAGCAATCCCATAAAGGATGCCTTATTGTCATTTCCTCTGACTCCTATCACACTAACAATGACATACAATGGAAGTACAGAACCCAAAATATGCCTGGACACCTAGACAATGGCTTGAGTCAGTATTGGCTCAACATAGACTAATGAAGGGCTTCCTCTATGCAATCCCTAAGGCTACAAAGAACTAATAACAAGCATTTTTTCCTCTAAATGATAAAATATCAAGGTCCACACGTCAGATTAAATAATGTACATCTTAAGGGGACGGCCTAAGTATACCCAAACACACATATCAATCAATCAATCATTCAAGCATTTATATAGCGCACTACTCACCCGGAGGTTCTCAAGGCGCTGGGGAGGGGGGGTCCGCTACTGCTCGAACAGCCAGGTCTTGAGCTGCTTCCTGAAGGCGAGGTGGTCTTGGGTCAGGCGGAGGTGGGTTGGGAGGGAGTTCCAAGTCTTGGCGGCCAGGTAGGAGAAGGACCTTCCTCCTGTTGTGGCTCTTCGGATGCGGGGGACGGCGGCGAGGGCGTGGCTGGTCGATCGAAGCTGGCGGGTGGGAGTGTAGAAGTTGAGGCGGCTGTTGAGGTATCTTGGTCCTTGGTTGTGTAGGGCTCCGTGAGCGTGGTTGAGGAGACGGAAGGTGATTCTCTTGTTGACCGGGAACCAGTGCAGGTCTCTCAGGTGTCCGGAGATGTGGCTGTGCCGGGGGATGTCGAGGATGAGTCTTGCTGAGGCGTTCTGGATCCGCTGGAGTCTCCTCTGGGGCTTGGCGGAGGTTCCGGCGTAGAGGGCGTTGCCGTAGTTCAGACGGCTGGTGACGAGGGCCTGGGTGACCGTCTTCCTGGTCTCGGTGGGGATCCACCGGAAGATCTTGCGTAGCATGCGCAGGATATTGAAGCAAGACGAGGAGACGGCGTTGACTTGTCTGGTCATGGAGAGGGAGGAGTCCAAGATGAAGCCCAGGTTGCGTGCGTGGTCTGTCGGTTTGGGTGCGCTGCCCAGGGCGGGGGGCCACCAGGAGTCGTCCCAGGCGGAGGAAGAGGAGCCCAGGATGAGAACTTCCGTCTTGTCTGTGTTCTGTTTCAGGCGGCTGGTCGTCATCCACTCGGCTACGTCTTTCATCCCTTCGTGTATCAACAGGCAACCGCCCTATAGAGTTCCAATAGATGCTAATAATAACTGTTGTCCAAAGATCTGTCCTTGGAAGTGGAAGAGCTTCCAAGGAAAGCAGGCTAGGCAGCACTAAAGGGAAGTATTACAGACCAGCCAATGCCTCAACATGCAAATTGTCTACAAGGGTGGGGCAGCTTCCCAAAATTAGTTTTCAATCATTGAAGAACCTGCTGCTAGACACAGACTAGAAATTATGTAGAGAAGCCAATGCATAAGGATCCCAAGGTAATCCTATCAATCATCAAACAAATGGTTAAAAAATTACAACTCAAACAACAGACCTATGCTTTCATCTGGCAATAATAAGAAGGTAAATATGGCATTCCTGGGAACTGTTTTACAACCAGCTGAGGCCTATGTGACCTTACCGACATATGAGCATCAGAGATGATTTAGCACATCTTGTCAAATTCCATGCTTCATGTACAAATAAGGAACTAGCCAGCAGGTAAACTGTGCATTGTAACCTAAACAAAATTCAAGGATGAGCCGCAGTTGCTAAATGTTCAACAAGTTCTGAAAGTGAAAATAAATACATGACTGATATTCCAAAAATCTGTCTGAGAGTCTAAGAGTAAAATTTGAGGTGCCCCAATATAACCAGGTCTAGAGATTTAAACCCTTTTCAAATAACTAGGATAGCTCAATTGCCTGCTTCCCCAATTGGACTGTGAATACATAATGATGTTTTTAAGTTCCTAAAATATGCTTATGTGTCTATGTGAGAAAATGTAAAGGCATTAAAACGATGATAAACAAAAGGAGGTCACAGGTTGGAAAACTCTGCAGATAGATTGCAATAGTAAAGGCATAGGAACGATTAGTAAACCTCAACTTGGCCCAGTGGTAAAAGAAACCTTGTACTTAGGGTTGGCAGAACTGGTAGAGTTCGATTCAATGTAATTCCACAGAATTACATTAAAATTCTGCGTAATTCTGCAGAAATCCCCGACGGGAAGGAGTGGGCATTTGGTGCTATATTCTTTTTTTTATTTTTTTTATTTGTTCATCATCAGAAAATACAGTTCCACACAGTTCCAACCAATTATTTCGTTCCATATACACATTCCATTTAACAGATATGTATCATTGAAAAAATTCTCAAAACATATAAATCATTACACTAACAAACAAAAATTCATGCGAGCGAAAAACAAAAAATAAGAATTATTATAATATTTTAGAATAGATTACCCCTCTGTTCTTAATTTCCAATGCTCTACCGGTGCCCAGATCCGTTTACCTAACTGCATCACTTTACGACCTTTTTTTTATACAAAGATTTCTCCAATGTATACATTGATAACATTCTTATGAGCCATTGATTGAATGACGGGGGGTTAGGATCCTTCCACAGGGTTGCTATACAGAGTCGGGTTATAGCCATTGCAATAAATATAAATTCTTGATGGGGGATAACCTGCCCTTCTCTCCAACACCCAAAATCATAATCTCATTTGTTAAGCTAATTGATATCCCTAGTTCATCACTAAAAAATATTTCGATCGTCTGTTTAAGAGGGTTTAGTTTTGGGCATGCTGAGAACATATGAATAGTGTCAGCCTGTATGCTTTGACATCTGGGATAGGATATTCCACTAATTCCCCCCATTGTGCTATTTTATGCGGCGTGTAATATAATTCATGAAAAGTTTTATAACATTGTGCTTGTAAATTAGCAACCTTCACAATAGAGTTAGTGAGCTGCAGCGATTTTTTCCCCTCATTTCCCACTAAATTTAGCTTCCTCCTCCATTTATCAAAAACTTTAATCCTATCATCTTCTTTACATTCACTCAACACCCCATACAATTGTGAGATTGAGCAACCCATCTCATTTTGGATATGTTCCATCAGATCCTCTCTTTTAAAATTAACTCCCCCGGACAATTTCCTTTGTATTACTGACCTAATCTGCAGGAATTTAAAAAAGTCTCTACGATCTAGCTTATATAATTGGCATGCCCTTTCAAATGAGATTATACCAGAGTCATCTATAATATCTCCTATAGTGCGCACCCCAGAGCTATCCCATCTTTTCATAACTTGATCATGAAACACTTCGGGAGGAGCTCGTTTTTATATAGAGGTTATAAAAGCTCATCCGTCCTAGCTTAATTTTTTTCCGGACCGTAGACCATACTGAAATAGCTGCAGCGAAAACCTTAAACTTTGTTCTTTTGTAGTAATTAAACTCCTTAAATGTAAGTAGTCCTTTATTGGAATCTCTAACCAGTAAATCATATATATCTAGTATACCAAGCCCATCCCGCCATCTATCATTAGTGTTTCCCCCAAGAAGTCCTCTAAGATACTGCAAGGATGCTGCTAGATAATATCCTTTAAAATCTGGAACTGCCAAACCTCCCTTTTTGTTTGGAAAGTGCCAACATTTTTATAGATCTCCGAGTTTTTCCTTTTGCCCATATAAATCGATTGCAGACCATTTCAATGTATTTAAACCAAATATTGTGAAATATTAAAGGAATAGTACAAAAAAATATAACATTTTGGGAAGAAGTAACATCTTAATTACATTGCAGCGTCCAATTATTGTAAGATGTAGATTATCCATCTTATCCAGGTCTTGTTTGGCCTTTCTGATCACCGGAGTCAGGTTTTCCTCAACCAGCTTGGATAAATTAGATGTTATAGTTATGCCCAAGTAGACAGCTGAATCTGTGACTCTTTCATCATTTATTGCGGCAAATTGGTTAATAACTATCTGTGTTTTAGGCTGGTTCAGTTTAATACCCAGACAAAAGCCCATATTTTTTTGCCTCTTTTTCTATTTCCACTATCGCTGTTGCTGGGGTAGGTGACATAATTGCTAGGTCGTCTGCATAGCCCAAGATTTTCGTCTCATAGCCATTCAAAATGATAGGACATATGAGCCTGTTTCTTTCTATATGTCTTATAAAAGAGTCAATAAAACAGGCAAAGAGCAATGGTGAACAGGGGCAACCCTGCCTAGTTCCTCGCTTGACGTTAATATTTTCACTCTATCCCCCGCTACTCTGACCTTTATGACTGGGCCTCTATATAACGCTTTCAATCCCCCTATACACTTTTGCCAAAAATTAAGTTTATACATTGTTGTCCAGAGAAAGCCCCACAAGACCCTATTGAAGGCTTTTTCTGCATCCAAAAGTATTAAGGACATAGGGTCTCGTGAGGCTGTCGTTCCGTCAAACAAGGTAATTACCCTTCTAATATGATCGGCTGTCCCCCTGCCTGGAATAAACCCGTGTTGGTGGGGTGAGACCACCTTTTCGATTACCGAGCTCAGCCTATTAGCCAATATTTTCGAATAGGCCTTGGTATCACTATTCATCAGGCTGATCGGTCTATATGACCCGGGATCAGTAGAAATTGTATTCATTTTTTAAAAAAAACACCATTGTCGCTTCGCTCCAGGACCCAGGCGGTTCAGCTCCTTCCTGGATCGAAACCATTAGTGTATTAATGTCCCCCTCTAGTATTGCAAAGAATTTCTTATAAAATTCTAAGGGTATAAGATCGGGTCCTACAGCTTTCCCTGATGGCAGACCATTGAAGGCCATTTGGATTTCTTCTCGGGTAAATGTTGTCTCCAAGCTAATCCTATCTTCCTCTGCAATTTTATCTAGTAAAGCCTCTTCCAAATATATCTCTATATCCCTCGTTCTTGGGTCTTCTCCCTCTTGATTATAAAGCTTCTTATAAAAATTCTGAAACACTGCGCAAATTTCCTTTGGGTTTTTAACTACCACCCCTCTTTCTGTGGTAATTTCTGTTATCTGTCCCTTAGTAGCTGCCTGTCGAGTTCTTATCGCCAAGATTCGTCCAACTTGCTCATTATATTCATATTGCTCTTCCCTCCTTGCTAAAAACTTCTCGGCTGCTCTTGCACTGTATACTTCCCCAACTGCTACTTTAGCCAAGGCTAAATTTTGAGTCACCCCTGTCACATCCCCTTTAGCTACTAGAATCTTTATCAGGTCTTTCTCCAGATTCACCACAGCCCTAATCTTCTTTTTGCAGTTTGTTGCGCTTGAGAGAATAGCTTAAGGTTTCTCCCCTTATGCCAGCCTTCATCGCGTCCCAGACAATTGAAGTACCCCTGTTATGCCCCAAAAATTCTTTTAACCAGTTTTCCATAAGGGCAACATACTCAACATCCTGTAATACAGCTCTCTCAAATGACCAAGAAGTTAGATTTATCTTTGCGTTTGCCAGAGCAACCTCCAGGGCTAGTGGGTTGTGATCCGACATTAGTCTTGGTAATTTTTTAATTGTAACCATCGGTAACAGTGCAGGTGAAATCAAAAAATAATTAAGCCTAGCTACTATTTTATGAGGAGCAGAGTTATATGTGCTACCTCCCCTCCCATAAGCTGCTCCCAAGTGTCAATTAAGCCATTATCTCTCAAAAATTGACCAAGGCTCTATGACTTTTTTTTTCCGTCCTTTAAACCTGCCCGCATCATCCTTCCACAGCCCTTCGAGACCGTTTATATTTAGATCACCATACATTATGATCGCAAGTGGCCAACTAGGTAGCTGTGTATTTATTTGGATGAGAGTATCAGGATCATCTACCATAGGTGCATACATTGAACATAAAGTAAAATTCAAGTTTTGTACTTGTAGTTCAGCCAAGACCCATCGACCATATTTATCTACCTGCTGTTTTTTCAGCTTAACACTGTTTCCTCGTGCCAATATCGCTACCCCACGTGTCCTCGTACCCTGGGTAGTGCATGCCAATACCAAATAACCTAATTGCTCCAGTAAATATTTCTGCGAAAACTCAACGTGCGTTTCTTGCAAGCAGATTAAATCTGCTTGCAATGTTTTAAAGTATACTTTCAGCTCTCTTCTTTTTCTTGCGTCATTTAAACCACAAACATTAATTGTGACTATGCGCATGCAGCTTTAGATTTTTTAGCCATATTTTTCTCTATTTCTTTTTTATCCCTGTCCTGTTTAATAGACCATCTACATTTTCCCTTCAGTGTCTGCAGTTCTCTCCCACCACCATTATGCAAACGTTTCTTCGTTTCCTGATGATGAGTCTCCTGAACTCCTTTTTACATCAGCGAGAGCAGCGAGTGATGCTTGGGGATTACCTCTCCCCTGTTAAGTCGTTGCAATGTGGGGTGCCACAGGGGTCGGCATTGAGTCCGACCCTGTTTAATATCTACGTGGCCCCCCTTGCAAGACTAGTAAGATCTCAGGGGATGGAGGTAGTGTCGTATGCCGACGACACGCAGATTATGGTGTCCCTGACCCACTCTGTGAATGTCACCGCGTCCAGCTTTAAGGCCTGTATGCAACTTGTTGCAGACTGGATGGTTCTCAACTCATTAAAGTTGAACGGTGACAAAACGGAGGTCCTGGTCTTCGGCAAAGACCAGGGTATGTGGTCAGGTGAGTGGTGGCCTTCATCGCTAGGCATCTGCCCCACACCCACACAATCTGCTAGGAACCTAGGCGTCATTTTTGACACCCAGCTTTCCATGGAGCTTCAGGTAAATAGGACAGTGGCCACCTGTTGGGGGCCTTTGGGATTCTGAAAAGAATTGCCCACTATCTGTCCCCACAGGCACGTAAACAGGCTGTGATTGCCCTTGTTGGCTCAAGGCTTGATTATTGTAACTCACTCTATGCTGGGGCCAACAAGGGTATCTTACAACGCCTGCAGGTTGTACAAAACGCCGCGGCGCGTTTTGTTTTGGCTCTCCCGTGGCGGTCCTCTTCGACCCTGGCAAGGAAGAATCTCCATTGGTTGCCTATCCCTTCCAGAGTCTCGTTTAAACTTCTCTGCCTTACTTACAGTGCCTTGAGGGCAGGCTCGAATGATGCTTTGGGATCCTTGCTATCCAGGTATGTCCCAAATAGATGTCTCCGCTCTCTCGAGCTTAACCAACTGGTAGTCCCACGCGCCAGGATGGCGAGATGGGGGAGCAAAGCCTTCTCCATTCTTGCACCCCAACTATGGAATGCTCTCCCCCTGGAGATAAAGTTACAGCCTTCACTTGATCTCTTCAGGAAAGCATTGAAAACTTGGTGCTTCATTAAAGCCTACCATTGAGCTCCTGGTTCTGGTTGCCGTCAGCTAGTTTTTGAGTTAGGCGCCTTGACGCCCATTGGGCATAGCTGCGCGTAGACAAATAACATTTCATTCATTCATTCATTCATGATGAATGTTTCCCCTTTTTTTCCCCCCGGTAGCAACACCCCCCCCCTCTCACCCCTCCCTCCCCCCACCATATTTTGAGGCATCCTGGGACAGAGGGTCCCCAGGTGTGGGCGTCCGGGTGATCCGAGCATCACCGTTCGCTCATTCGCCTGAATAATAAAAAAAAAACTTTGGACATATAACATATCAGATTGCTAGCTTTTTCCCCCTTGTTTTCTTAGTTCAGAGAGTTCATGCAGGTAGGCCTCCGCTTGGATCTCACTTGTAAAGTTCCTTGATGTTCCTTTGTAGAGTACTCTTAAACGTGCTGGATTTAGCGGATAGACACTTGCTCCAATCTTTTCAAATGGGGCAAAAAGTTGCCTCAACCTCCAGCGGCGTTCGACCGTTGTGTGAGCAAAATCCGGGCGAACAAAGAACTTGTTTCCTTGATATTCTTTTTTACTCATCGGTCCGGCCAGGTCATAGATCGCTTCACGTAAAAGAAAGTTTCCGAAACAGACCAGAATAGCTCTTGGGTACTGGTTTTCTTTTAGAGACCGCTTAGGGAGCGTGAGAGGAAAGCGATGAGCGCGTTGAACTTCGCGTTCCAATTCCCATGTTCGGAGTTCGGGCATGGTAGACTTTAAAAGGTTGATAATATATCCCTTTGGATCGCTTCCCTCTGCACCTTCTGCAATTCCCAAGAAGCGGAGGTTATTTCTTCTCCCCCGGTTCTCGAGATCCTCCACCTTTGTCATTAAATCTTCAATAATACCAGCTTGGGACTATTCTCTACTTTGAAGTTTAATAACATCTGCCTCCAGGTTTTCTGTACGACTTTCCACCAAGGCCATTCTGTCCACTATCTCAGTACAAGTATTATCAACCTTTTGGATAGCGCCTTGGAGTTGTTGAAAAGCATCGTGATTCCTTTGGCTATCAGTTTTAACATCTGAGTGAAAATCCTTTATGGTCTTCGGGACCTCACTCAGCGATGGTTCTACAGAAAATCCTAGTCTACCAGTGTCACAATGATGTCTTTCCGTGCCCTTTTCAACTGCCCCACTGTTCGGATTTTGGAGTCCTGTGTCTCCTATAGATGTAGGAGTCAGGCTTTTCCGGAAGTGTCTAGATTTTTTCTTTGTTTGGTCCTGATTGCTCCCCTGATCCGTTGTTTCGTCATCCATTGGATTGTGGAGTTTTCTATGTTTTGATTTTTTTTCTCCGCCTTCTTTTTAGATATCGAATCTCGACCGGATTCATTATTGTTCTTTGTATCTCTCTGATGTGTCTGATCGAGTACTTCCAGATTGGCCGTAGGTAATTTTTCGTCCTCGCTGATTGCACTTGTCTCTGCCATTTCACTGGAAATCGATAGTCCAGTTTCATAAATTTCAGAATTAGATTCTTCTGACGATTCTTCACTCCCTGTTTGTAGCTTTTTATCTCCACCAGTGGTTTGTCCAGTAGCGGAAATACAATCCACTTCCAGTTCCAGTTCCAGATCCTGATTAACCGAATCTGCGCCCATTTCTGCGCTTGCTCTATTTGCAGTTATTTCATTTCTAGTAGTCTTAGTCTTCATTGCATCCTGTAGCTTCCCTTTATTAATATTATTACTGTTGAAATTGTCACTTTTATTGCCTTCGTTCAAGGCTTCCTTTGAGACTGGTACAAATATGTTAAAAATCCTTGGTTGTGTTTCGTCACGCAATCCCGTTAGTTTTGCTGCGGCCTTCAGGTTTTTGATGGTTTGCAGCCTCTTAGCCTTTTTTACCATAAGTTCCGCCTTTTCATCAACTTGATCATCGGATTTTTCTTCGGAGTAGCATTCATTTGACTGCTCTTGTTTCTTCTGTTTTCCCCTCTCACTCTCTTTCTCCTTCTCAGCAGTTATTATAGCATTTTTGTTTTTACTTTTGATTTTCTCCATATTGTTTTTATGTTTTGTTTTGCCATTAACATTATCCTCAGCACCTTCTTTTCCATTTTTGGCCTCTTTAACCTCTTGTGCCTTCAATCCTCTGGTTTCTGGCCTTCTAATGGAACTATTGTTTTTTAGTTGGCAGCTCATCGGTTGTTTTAAACTGCTTTCATAATCAAAAGTTACTGATGTATTTTTGGCAGCTATTTTGGCCGCTTCATTTGTTTCAATCACTTCAATTGCTTCATCCTCAGAGAGCACCTCGGGATTTTCTTGGACCTCTCGTTTACTCACTAGTTTGCTTGGGGTTGTTTGAGACATTTTCTGTGCAGTTTGGGTTTGTGTTTGAGTTTGTAGTTCATTTACCTCCATACAGGCTCTTTCAAGTTCATTGGGATCATAAAACCCTGAAGTAAAGTTCCACTCTTGACTCTCCTTGAAAATAAATCTTATCGTGATCCTGTATGGCTTTACCCGCCACTCAAATTGCCCTAAACTTTGCCACAGTCTCTGCTTATCTTTATAAAATTTTTTGTAAAGGCTCTCCTTATATTTACTCTTGCCCCCGGCTTTCTGTAGTGGATAAACTGAAGTGCGCTCATATAGACAATCAGTCCCCCTCCAAGTGCTCGTTTTAACCGTTTTAGCCTTCGTGCCTTGCTCCACTAACCCCCAATGTCAACAGATAATTGCAGATAATTTGTAGATGCTCCCTAAGACCTGTAACCTGGGGCGTGGCGATCTTACTATAAAGCTCCCAGCAAGCAGTGTTCCGATGACGCCCCACACAGCAATCAACAGGCTGAGGAGAGCCAGACACAGCACAGCACAGAAGGAAGGAAGGAAGGAAGGAAGTCCAGAAGTGACCCAGACGCGACTGGATGCAGCCCCCTCCCCCCTTCGTGCACCAGCAGATAGGTAATGTGCAACGAGTGGGATTACTTCTGAGAGCCACGCAATACTCACATTCTGGTGTGTTCTGAACCTAGTCTCTCGATTGCAGCACGAGACCGAGTAAATACGGGAGAGCCGGGAGGAGCCGGGAGGGCGGGGGAAAGAGAGATCAGGAGATTACACACAAAACTGCAGCGCTGCCCAGGATATCACGGTATGCAGGTCTGTATGCAGATCCGTAGCGTCACGCACTTAGCGATGTTCCCAATATTTGCCAAAAGCCGCCAGAAATCTCCTACGCTCCCGCAGCGGTCTTAGACTCCAGAATCCATCTGAACGATGTCAAACAAGTAAATTCCTCGTTTCCTTGTTTTCTTTCTCAGACTTGCATTCAGCTCGTCGACTCCAGAATTTCCCTTGAGTTTCCCTTGAGTTTTCCTTGAGCTTTAGTCCTCTAATCCTTTTCCTGCACGAACTTGTTCTTTCTCACAGAAGTGAAGGAACCCGGTGAATTCCATGACCATTACCCGGAGTTTTAAGGAAGCGTGAGACATGTATGAGCATCACATCATCACAGAGATTAGATCGTTAGGGGTTACTGCAGGAGAATATTACAAATATAATTTCGATTGTCGATTGTCATTCAGCTTCCCCCTAATCAGTAGACAAGCGCCAGCCATCGCCACCGGTATGCTTTCAGGTTCTCAGAGCGAGATCGGTGCGACTGCTCACTCTGGCGCCATCTTGCCTCTAGCCCATTCATGGTGCTATATTCTTAGTGCAAAAGGCAACCTCGCATCCAAAAAAAGGATGTGAGGATGCATTTTGCGCTAAGAAAACAGAGGAGCCAAATAACACTTTTCTGTCATCGAGTGGTATGCAGTGATTTCTAAACTTCAGAAACCATTGCATATCCCTCTGCAGTGCATACTCCTCGGTGCCTTTCCATACGCTGCAGTAATCACTCCAGAGTATGTAAGGGCACCGAGGGGTATGCACTGCTATGCTGTGCAGTGGTTTGTAAACAGGGCTGAAAGTGGGAGGAGTCCTTCTATGGTTAAAACACACTGCAGGTTAAAGTTCAATCTGCAGTGATTTTGAAACATAGAGGGACTGCTCCCTCTTCCAGCTCTGTTTAGAAACAAATAAACCACTGTAGATTCATTTTACAGGCAGGGCCGGCTCTAGGGCAGTGTGACCGGTTCCACCGCACCGGGTGCTGGCTTCCTGGGGGCGCTGTGCTTGCAAATTTATTATACTTTCAAAGCACTTGCTGCAGTGTTACTTTCCTCTGGCAATTACCAGGCCTCACAAAAATGTCAAGATAACTTCATGGACAGAGATCAGAGTTTTGTATAGTTGAGGTTTTGACTTATTTGAAGGCAGTGCAGAGGGTTAATATGCCTGTTGCAAAGAATGTGTATCAAGTAGATTACAGAGTGCATATAATGTAAACAGATCAGCAGGTTACTTTTTTAAAAGAGAAATCCTTTTGTAACTTGTAATTTATAACTTAGAGTCCTAATATAGAACAGTGAGCTATTAACTTTCATCATAGAACTGTATACACAATGCAAAGTATACATTAGAACATTGATTAATGTTGCAAAAATGGTTAATGTGGCTAGAAATCGATTAGTATTATTAAAGAAAACTCCCAACTATGCTGTTTCTTTTTCAACTCTGAGTTTGTGCTTCTCCACACCAAACACTCTTAAACTATGCTACCTAACAGTATAGATGACATGTGACTCCTACACTTTTAGTCCTTTGGCTTATGTAACATTTCCTATACACTGATTTACACACATATGATTGGCTGTCTCTGTGTGAAGTGTGTGTGATGCAAAGTCCTTTGACTTCCTTTACTGGTATGAGTGGCGCTATATAACGAATTCAATGCATCTGAGAGAGACTTGTTATGAAGACTTGGTCACTGTTAAAGGGTGCTAGTGAGATAATCCATGGTGGAGGTGGTCATTGGGGGTGGCAACTAATATTTTGGCACTGGGCACCGCCAGCGCTAAAGCTGGCCCTGTTCACAGGCGGTGCAGAGGAATTTATCAGTAATTCCGTGTTACAAGAATAATGCGGAATTAACAAATTTCTCCGATTCAGCCAGTGAAATAAATAAAATTTGCCTCCAATAAAAAGAGGTATAGGGCTGATGTGGGCTATTCACCTATGGATGACATAGTTATAACTGAAAACTCTGTAGGGGCCATAGACTAACCCCCAACTGTATTAGCGTATTTCCATTTTAAGCAGACCTCCTCTCCTTTTTTTAATCTTGATGGCCAATGTGGGCTAAAAGATCCAAGGAACTAAAAATGAAACCGAAGGCCCAATAAATAACACTGACTTATAGCTCTCAAAAGATTTTATGTGAGGAAATGTCTTTAACCCGTTGGCCACTGCCGCCATTTCGCAGCAGTGCGGCCGTTTTAAAAAACGGCCGGGGCTGTGTCGGCCTTTGAACGTGCGCAGCACCAGCCAGGTAGTGCTCCGAACGTTCAACGGCCGACAGCAGCACTTAACAGGTTAAGTAGGAATTCGAGGCAGTGGAGCACATTAAAATCAAAGTACGGTTATCCACTAAAGGCTGCATATTGATAGGAAAAATATATAGCTTGTGTTTTCAATGAATGATGAACAGACCGAAACAGAGAGGTTAAGAGAGAAGTAAAAGGCATAAGAATCCTAAATTAATTAGTACTGACAAAGGAATAGGTCTGGAATGAATGTATTAAATTGTTCAAAGATAAGAATTCACATGCTCTAGAGGTGAGACAGAGAGGTGTAAAAACGTCCCTCAGCTTTACAATGCATGCACATCATTGTATACAGTAGCAAAATTAGAAACAGAAAGTAGTATTAAGTGGAGCAGAAATATTCTTCCTAACTGTGTCATGATTTGTTTTTTTGGAAAAGCATGCCAAAAAAGCCTATGGTTCGAGGGAGCTGACCTAAAGACCACTGTATGATTATTAGAAATAATCCAGCGGATTCGATCTTGCTATACTGGGCCCAACTGGGGGAACTTGGGGATTTACCTCCTTTGCTAGATCATTTACTACCACCTATTTACTTGCTAGATTGGTCCTCCATTGGACCTTTCTCATCGCACTGAGATGAAAGAGAGTTAACATCACCTGTCTGATAAAATTCAATTAACAGTGCAAACAATTGGCTACACAGTGAGGACTCGGAATCGAAAGCCGAATTCAAGGGTGTCAATTACAAATTAGTAATCAAGTTCAAATAAATCACTCTTAAAATCAAACTGCTTAGGGGGGCATGGGTTGGCCAGAGGCAAGGTGGCTGCACTTAGAGCAAGCCCTGCCGGCTGGGCGAAAGAATCCTGCAACATCCGACAGCGGCGAGGGGGCTGACTAATATAGCAGGCCAGTTTCAATGGAGCAATACCCCAGGCACTGACATCCCTGCACTTCGTTGACTGAGACATCTTGAAATGCGAGAACTGTGCCCAACCGAGCCTAGCTGGATGCCATATTGCCCGCAAACATATTGTGGTCTACCCTGTGGAAGCGGACTGCGCCCCCCACCGGGAAAGCAGCCCACGTGGTCCCTTGGCTCTCCACCGGATCGAGTCAAGGGGGTGGCTCTGCCTGGCTGGAAGCGTTGCCGCCGCGGAGATCCTGCTGCACTCGGCTCAGGCCCGGCTGGGACTCAGACCCTGCATCACTGAAGCCTGCATGGTGAGCTCGGGCCTGGTCCTTTCCCGAGGGATTTTCCTGCTGCAATTAAGACTCAGTGGTGCTGCGGGTGGTGTCCGCTGTGGTCCCAGCACAACTCACCGGTGGCAGGGTAAGGAGCTGGAGCGGGGGAGGCTAATATCTGAACACTTATAGGCCATTTCTGCAGCATCTCCTGTACTCCCTGGTTCTACTCCCTCCACGCTCCATATACATTGCAGTTTCCTCCTCCTCCTGGCCTGGCTCTGGCTGGCTCTGGCTGCCTGGCGCACTATAGCCCCACAGGCTCTGGCCGGCGCTGGCCCTGCTACTGGGTGCCCAATATCCATTGGTGCTGCAGTCACTGAATCCCCGAAGAGCCTCTGCGGACACAGCCCCTGCCCTTTGCCAGATTTGAGCCCTTAACAGCAATCTTCATCTACCCCTTGGTGGGGCTTTATCTGTGGGGTGGGGCAGTGGAGGACGTTATGGCTCCTTTGCCCAGTGGACATTAAGATGCACTCCCTGCCCATCTGAGCACATAGGACTGATCGTGCATATCCTTGGCCCCCCAAGCACCATTTACTCGATACCTGCTGGTTGCGGTGAGGATCGGGTGAAATAGGCACACTAGGCCCACGCCTATACACTTCGTCCCCATTGACACTTTTGGAGTGTATCCCGGAACCCTTGCAGACCTCTGAAAATGGGGAAGGCCGACACAAAGCAATCCAGGCTTACATTCGAGGGCCGCAGGAAGGACAGGGCTGAAGAATCACCCCAAGAGGCTGGCATGCGGGCTACGCAGATGGATGCCCCAGAAGTACAAGATGCAGTATAAGCTCTCTGCTCCTCGAAGTGAAGTCTAACTTAAAGACCATTGACTCTAAGATAATAGCTCACCTACTGAACTACCGCGACTCAATACTCCGGAAGGCAAGAGAGATCGGGGAGGTCAGACATCAAGGTAACACATTATTCTTTTGCCCTGACTTTACATTATCAGTGCAAGCGGCCCATAGAGACTTCCTCCCAACTAAGCGTATACTTCAGCAACTTCACATCACATATGCGCTCATGTACCCTGCCAAGCTGTGCATAGACTCTGGAAACAAATCCTGTTACTTGACCAACCCCAAGGATGCTCTGGTGTTTGCTAAACAACTGCAAAAATCACTCCCCCAAGATCATCAGTCGCCCACTGAAGAAAGCCATACAAGTGACAATGACTGAATCTGTTTATGATAGATTGTGGCTGCTGTGGGGCCCCATTGGCAATAGGCCTTCACTAATCGCGTTTAATAGTAAATTTCTTCATTGCATTCCTGCTTATCCTAATTGATGTGATTGGATTATGCTAATTTTTCCCCCTAGTTGCGACCTGCCATGCTCGGCCACCCTGCCTCACGGCATGGGATGTCTGGTTGAGCCCACGTACTCCATTAGGATAAGTCCTGCTACATGTTGGTGCCCGCCAAGTTGGGGTTTCCTGGGTGGGTGGAGGTCCAATTCTCAACCATGTTGGGGGCTTGGAGTGGGGGGGAAGGGAGGAATGTTCCTGAAATGGGTGTTGCTGCAGATTTGCCACTCAGGGCCATGTTTCATAGTTGCACACGTTCCAATTCAAACTTGACAGTGATGGCATTGGATTGCATTGGTACCATGTTTTAAATTGCACCATGGTTTGATAACAGGATAGAGTGCCACTGGCACGTATGCCTGCCCATACTAGAAACAACTCCATGACTGAGATAACATTTATGACGTGGAACATCAGAGGCATGAATGATTTCCACAAAGCACATATCATACACGCATACCTTGCTAGACACAAAATTGTCATCTGTTTTCTCCAAGAAACTCATCTGACAGCTCATAATGCTACCAGACTCCAATCGAGACACTGGGTGGGACACTTACTCTTCCTTCTATTCAAATTATGCTAGGGGGTTCACTATTCTATTTAGGAAAGATTTGCCAGGACGCTCCACGCATACCCTTATAGACAATGAGCGGAGTTATGTGATCCTTACGGCACCCTATATGCCCAGCCCATGATTTTGGCAGCAGTTTATGGTCCGAACACTGACAACCCAGACTTTTACACTCAAATATGGAAACTCATCTCCTCCTTCTGCCCACTATCATTGAAATGGGGTGGTGATTTCAATATAGCCCCACGGAACCCCTCAGATCGCTTGGGTACACGCGTACTGCATCCACAGGCCACGGCTACACTACTTACCATTATGCAGGCCACCTGCTTGGTTGACGGTTGGAGGCATTTTCACCCCTACAAGCGTGAGTGCACTTGCATTTCCAATACACACAGCTCTTGGTCCCACATTGTCCTGTGGATAGTCACTCGGGATGTGCTGGGTTGGCCCACCTCTACTGCACATCTAACACGCACCCTATGGGACCGCTCACCAGTGAATCTGGCTATCCAACTCCCACAGAACCCTCAGAACATGTTTTCATGGCGCCTTCCCCCACGCACTCCGAGATGCCGCATTCAAAGAAGAGCTCCGGGGATCCATCATTGAATTCTTTGAACTAAACACCAGCTCCATGGACTCACCCTCTACCCTCTGGGAGACCTTTAAAGTGGTGGTCAGGGGAGACTGCATTGGCAGTCAACAAGGTGTGCTCGGATCTATCAGGGGCACCCTGGAGAGGCTGGAAACGGAACTCAAGCAACTTGACCAAAGCTATATTAGCAATCCTTCCCCTGCTACATTAGCGGATATAAGCTTAAAGATGACTGAATATCAGACTGAAGCTGAGCATGATGTCACACACCTCGTCCATGAACCACAGGCGTGTCGCTATGGCCAGGGAGACCGGCCTGGCAGGACCTTGGCAAACCTATTGAGGACGCCTTATGCCTCCTTCTACATAACAGAGTTACACAATGAAACTGCGGGCAGAATTACTTCCACCCCAAGATATAAGCAATAGACTCTCCATATTTTATGCTCACCTATACACCGCCGGGGCTGAGACACTTTCGGATGTCGATGAGCAATATTTTGACACTATCGAGCTATCATGGCTCAGCAATGCACATCGTGAATACTTAGAAGAACCCTTTACCTCTGAGGGGATTGCACTGGTGATCTCGAGCCTTCCCGGGGATAAGGTGCCCGATCGGATGCGTTGACGGCTGCATTCTAAAAAAGAATATGCGCCTATCTTCATTCCTTATCTCGCTGAGATGTATAACGAGTCCATCACGATTGGCCAGTTTCCTGCCACCCTTCGTGAGGCGGTAATTACACTTCTCCTCAAACCTGACAAGCCCAATATCATTAATTAATACTGACAACGAAATCTACGCAAATTATTAGCCACCCGTCTTCTTCCCCTCATGTCTCTTACTGCATGCTTGGACCAATCCGGTTTTATCCCAGGTCATGCCACTTTACATAATTTGCGCACCATTTTCTCCATTATGCATCAGATCAATCCTGACTTGCCGGCGGGCGTTTGCCGACCTGCTGGACGCCACCAAGGCATTTGATTCTCTAGAATGGCCTTTTCTCTTTGCCCTGCTTGGCCGCTTGGGATTCAGCCCAGCGTTTATAAGAAAATCAAGTCGCTCTACACGTTGCCCGCAGCACGCATCCGCATAAATGGACAAATCACTGAGCCAATGTGCATCACTAGAGGCACTAAATGCAATGTAATGTAAATTATTTATTATGCATGATTAATTAAATCCTTTGCAGACAAGTGACATTAAAATATGTCTTGTTCATAATTCAATGGGTAAAACAGTATTAGAATCGTCATTATATATATTGTTTGAAAATTACACACATGGGCATTACGCTCTTCAACTGGTCTAAGGTGCATGTGCATCAGGGGAAGCTGGGCTAGCGGTAGTTTTCCAAGTTAAGCTGCTGTCCTGGCATGTCCTTTTAAAGTGCATGTTTTTGTGCTTACAACCAACTTTGGTGTAAACTGCCTGTGTGACTGTGGTGCAGTTAGACTTTGTCAGTCTAGCTTCAAGAGATGCCCAGTTCAGCTGTGTTTGGTTGACCAGTGTTCACTGATTTTTTAAGTCTCTTGGCTACTGTGTCAAAATAATTTATGAGCCAGCAGTTTAGCTGTACCAAGAGGCACTAGGCAGGACTGTCCTCTGTCACCCATGCTTTTTGCCATAACAATGGAACCACTTGCTGCCTGGCTGCGATGACAGCGATAACAAGGGGGATGATGGACGAAGCGTTTGAGCAAATCAAACACTCACCCCCAGTCAAGTGATCTGGGTTTAATCCATCATCATTCTTTAGCTCACTCCACCACCCTAGTTCAGACATGGCCATATGCAAAACAGTCTGTCACTGTGCCTCATGGGAACAGTCCAGTACGAAATGCCAAGTCATGTCTTCCCTGGACCGGAAACAAGCATCATGGGACCGGTTTTGGGTCCATAACCCTCATCAGCCAGGCTATCTTGAATCCAGTGGCAAAGTGAGCAAGGGACCCACGTCTGAGCATACCCTGCCAACTTAGGGCGAAGAAAGCGATACCAAAGGGGATGTTGGACGGAGTGTTTGAGCAAATCAAACACTCACCCCCAGTCAACTGATCTGGGTTTAATCCATCATCATTCTTTAGCTCACTCCACCACCCCAGATCAGACATGGCAATATGCAAATCTGTCTGACACTGTGGCTCATGGGAACAGTCCAGCCCGCAGCATGGTATCGGGTTCTCTTCCCGCGGCTTAGTGACTTCTGTCTACCCAGACGATGTGGCACTTTACATCCGCGAACCTCAAGAAAACCTGGTCCCCATGACTAGAGAGGTCATTAGGTTTGGAGGCTACCCTGGCATACAAATCAATTGGGTGGAATCCATCCTACTTCCTTTAATGGACACAACCCGACCCTTTTCTTCGGACTACCCGATAAAGTGGGCGGCTGGCCCAACCAAATATCTCGGCATCTGGTTAACTATGGACTTGGAAGAGCTGTGGAGGGCAAATTATGGCATGACTATGGACTGGTTAGAATCCAAAATCTTTACTTGGAAAACTCCCCCACTCCCCCTAGCGGGACAAATCGCAATTGCCAAAATGATGATCGAACCAAAGTTTCTCTACCTGTTTTTAAATATCTCGCTACCACTCACATCGCACTTCTTCAAGAGACTGCGCTCCAATATGATTATGCTTTTATGGGCTGGTCGCCAACCGCGTATTGCCTCCGAAACACTTATGCTACGTTTTTCACGTGGCAGGATGGATGCCCCAAACTTTAAACTCTATGCATACTCCGCTCAGGCCAGTTTCCTTCATTTTTGGCCACATCCAACGCCTTTTCAGCCACACGTTACAATTGAAATGGATCTCGTTTTATCGAGGCCGCTGCAAACAGCGCTATTCTTACCATACACGGCCTGATTGGTGAAATAAACACTGTAGAATGCGTACCTGGGAGGGGATTCGCAGACACTCAGGAGCTAAGACTTTGCACTCCCCAGCGATGCAGTTGGCTAATAATCCCTTTTTCCCCCACTTCAGACTAGTGGCATGGCACAACGTGCCGCAGTGTTAGGCATCTGCACCAATGCCAACCTATAACCCAATGGCCAATTTCTCCCCCTCCCACAAAATGCAACTTTATTAGATAGGCTATTATATTATCAGATAAGAGCAACCTGTAAAAACACGAACAACACATTCTCCAGCTCTCCACCACCTAGCGCTGCCCTCGAATACATTCATACAGCGGCCTCCCCCCTGAAACTGGTAACCAGGTTATATGCGCTGACTCTTGCAGCCTCCCCGATTGACACCAAAAGAGCACGCCTTGCATAGACCAATGACTTAGCAGACAAGCAAACGCCAGAGCAGTGGCAGTACTACTGCAATCAATTCCCAGAACTATCGACTCCGCCTTATGCATTTCAAATATTTACATAGACTCTATCGTACACCCACAGCACCTTACAGAATGGGCCTAGCAGAGGACGCAAACTGCGTAAGATGCTCTGCCCCCAATGCATCATTTGTGCACCTTGTCTGGACATGTCCAAGGATAGCGACCTTTTGGCAAGAGATATGTCGCATTATAGGTGACATGACCTCTGATACCCTTGCACTAGATCCCCTCATATGCCTCCTGGGATATGTCAATGACATTTCTGATGCCAATTGAACACTGGTCGCGATGCTGCTGGTACTGGCTATGCGCAGGGTGGGGATTTACTGGGGCCGTAAGTCGGCCCAATCTTCAAAAACCTGACTAGCAGACATGGCATACTGTCAGTCGCACTTGTGTGAGTACTGGAACTTAATGCCTCTAGCGAGCAGACTACATGACATTTGGGCCCCCCTGGTGACCTATCTCCAATAGACCGATGGCGCTGACCAATTCCCTGTCCACCCCTCAGTCTCTGTGGCCACGAACAAGCAAACGGACATGGAGAGTGGTAGACCTAACCCCACTGTGAACGAGACGTAGAGAATACTTGTATGATAATCTCAATGTCGTTTCTATGCCCAGAATGTGATTAAATCGATGTGCATGCCTGAGCTCCTGTTAATACTTGAATGCCTATTGAATGTGCCTTGACTAAAACTATCTAATCAAGTGCATAACCTGTAACATGCCTTTACGCAAATTAAGCTTTAAAATTGAAAAAAAAATCAGACTGCATAGGTACAGCGTGGTGACAGGGAGGCCTAGACTCCTAAATAAATGTAAAAAACAAAAACAAATGCCCATGCACACTCTAGAGTAAGTAAATTGAATATTCAGGCCAGTATATGATTCAGTTAGGGAGACAAAAGCATGGAGAACACAGTGGCAATAATACTATTGAAAACAAGAGCAAATTCATCATCGAAGTGAGGTGTCTTTAATGTTCAGACACAAGAAGAACCAGCCGACACGTGTTTCTTCGTGTGTGGCACAATCTGCCTGGGTATTTGTTTTTGCCTTGATACAGTGTCATTCTAGGTTGATACTCCACTGAGGGGTTATAGGTTTTTTACCCCTCGCCCCTCTTGCACCTCATCACCTCACTGACAATCTACTCTTCCTGAGTCTTAGCGTTAACGTAGGGCAGTGCGCTCCAGCCCCAGAACAAAAACCTTTCTTGACCCTTCCTAAATAAATGTAAGCAAACAAGGATTAGACAAACAAGCAGCTTTGTAGTCGCTACACAAAACAACAACATCAAAATCTGATACTCAGAATATAATCTGACTTGGCCTTTACTAGGCATTAGCAATTTTAAATCTCTCTGATGCAGACTAAGGCACAGAAATGCTCATTGTACAATCTACAAATGACAATAGGTAACAGGCAACCGAGTACAAGAAGTATTAACACTAGTATTGTGGAAGCTGGGTGAGGAATCTTAAATGGGTCGGTGAAGTGTCAGTCTAAACCACAATTAGGCAAATTAATTTGACCTGGGAAAAGTCAATTTAAGGGCAGTGGGAATCAGGGAAATGGGGAAAAATAGTTCAGATCGGAGTCCAAGGAAGGTTCTATATAGAGCCTGCAGAAATGGTTCAGCATAAGGAATCAGCATGCGGTCTGCAACAAAGTCTGAAGTCATCTGCCCTCCGACCTGGGCAACCGATAAGTTATAATCCATAGCGTTCGTCAACTCCCCTTTGGGTACGTCATCCATAGGAATCCATTGTATTTGTTTCAAATATCTGTGTAGGTGCACATGGTATCATAATGAAACATTGGAGAAAAATCCCACATTGAACATAGAAACATCGTCTCGGTTCCACACTCCTGGTTAAAGACAAAAGTAAGACATGTATCTATTGCTTGTTACAAAAAATGATTTTATTCAAAGTCTAACACTTAGGGCCTAACTATGATGTCGGTTGGAAAGGCTCATAATGGCATTCGGATTTTCCTATCCCGTCTCGGAACCCATGTTCCCAACTGACTCGGAAACTTTTCCAACTGACAGATTACGATACAAGTTAACCATTCGGTCTTTCCGATTCGGTTCCGCCTAGCATTCAGAGACTCCGAGACCGTCGTATCCGAATCGTACATTTCTGACCAATGTATTATGATGTTGGATTCAGACAGCCTTTCCGAATCGGTCTGTACAACATGGAACGGCTGACGGAAACTGATTTTGGGGGCCCATAGCAAGCCCCTTTCACCCGGAGGCCTCCGGTTGGGTCCCATAGAGGTACCCGAGGGACTCGCTTTACAAGCATGCACATTGTGACAGGCACCCCTTTTTTCAATGGGAGCCTGTATTGTCAGTCAGAACACAGGCTTTCATTGAAGTCAATGCGAGTCCGACTGAACGGTGTTCGGAAACATCATAATCGATCGGTTGGACTCGCCGAACCCGAGTCGGTCAGAAACGATTCCGACAAGGAGTAATTAGGCCTTTGGGGGGAACACCAGCAAAAAAAGCAAGTCAGCAACAATGCAGAAAAGCTGTTGATTCTCATAGAAGAAAGAATCAGGCCTTTAGCGTAAAACAGCTAACTTAATACTTTAAATCTATAATGCGCATTTAAAATGCGTGTGCACGTTTAAACATAGACATGTATCCACTTCTTCGATTCCCCGGAGGAGGTCTTCCAGTGGACCGACGAGTCGGTGCCGATCAGACCACATGCTCAGCCGGGTCTGAATCCTGGTGCCCCTGGAGGTTCGTCGCAGGATCGGAAGGGTCAGCCGGCCCGACATGGCCGTCAGCGGAGGTGCCGGTCGAGGAAGAGGTCCGCCTCTGCCGGCGCGACTCAGGATAAGGGGACTATTGAGTCTGACCAATCTGACGATAATTCTTGAGTCCATGGGTGAGATTGCACTGCTGCGGCCGACTCGAGTTGCTGGGAGGCCCACGGTCGGGCCTCATCCCTAGAAGTGTGGGCACTGTTTTTGATGCTAGCTCTTGGGAGGTTTGGTTGTAATTGGGGTGGCGGTTAAGGGGTTTGGAGGTGACTTGTTAGGGCCTTCGACTACCACGCGAAGTGGTTGTTGGCTGAGGGAGGGGTGGGAGTAACGGTTCTTAAGGGGTGATGGGATCCATTGGTATGGTTGGTCTTGGGCCCTCTGTTTTGGACCCGGGGCGGCCCATGCCGCGACAGGTACTTCAATGTTCTATGGAGTATGGGGATGGGGGGTGTTGGCAGCAGGGATTGAGTACAGGACATGTGGGCACAGCGATGACTGGGAAAGGTAGACATTTTGGAGTAGTTTTTGTTGATGTTGGGTGGGTCTGGGACGGGCGGGGGGGGGTACTGCACGTGCTGATTGTTTCTGACCTGAAGACAGTGCGGGGTGGGTGGAGGTGGCACAGGAGGCATACTTATTGGACCTCGATTGACTATGGCTGATTTGACTCATAGACTCCCCGGCGAGTCCCTACGGGTAATCACTTGGAACATCAGGGGGATGCTGGATGCCGTTAAAAGGGGGGCTGTTTTGCGTTGGGGGAAGAGGGAGGCTGCTGATGTACTCTTGCTCCAGGAAACTCACATGTTGGGCACTAAAGTACTTAGCTTACAGAGGTTTGGATATCATCAAGTCTTTCATGCTGGGTTCGTCAGGGGCTCTAGAGGTGTTGCTATTCTGGTGCACCGCAGGGTGGCCTACGTCCATGAGAAGCAGTGGGTGGATCCTCACGGCCGCTATGTCTTTATTAAGGGTAAGGTGGGCACAGAGCCGATAGTCTTTGGAAGTGTATATGCTCCCCCCCCCTCTGCAGTGGGCCCTGTCCGAGAAGTTGTTTAAGGTGTGGGAGGAGGTCCCGGAATCCTTGGCGGTGATTGGAGGGGACTGGAATGAGGTGATGGATGTTTGTGTGGACCGTCAGAGGTGGCTGGGGGTGATTGCTGGCCCTTCCCCTAATTCCCCAACCCGGTTACAGGCCACGGCTGCAGGACTGGGATGGGTAGATGTGTGGCGACATATGCATCCAACAGTGCGCGAATACACCTATGTTTCTGCGGTGTACGGCTCGTTCTCGAGACTGGATTATATGTTTGTACCTGGAATGTATCTGGACAGGGTGCGCGAGGCTGCGATACATCCGAGGGGGCTCTCAGACCACTCCCCAGTGTCAGTCACGATAGCACTGCTTACGAAGCGACAACCCTTCAGGTGGAGGATGTCATCGTGGCATCTACAGCAACCCACTTATGTCCAACATCTACGGGAAGCCGTCGCACACTACTGGCGGGAAAATCTAGTGGACGATATGGATGTTGAGGTGGTGTGGGAGGCCATGAAACCTACTATACGGGGGGTAGATATTGCGTGGTGTGCCGAGGCCCGCCGTAAACGACGGGAATCGACCACTACGGCTGCCAGACTCGTAGAAGACCTGGAACAACGTAGTCGGGGAGGGGGAGATGAGGTGGCGATACGGTTGCTTCTCCAAGCACAACAGTCGTACGCCTCTATCTTGATGGACGAGGCTAAACAGGCATGGCTGGCCACGCGGAGCAGAATATACCAATGGGGAGATAAATCCAGCACCATGCTCCATAGGCTATGTCAGCGAAGTCTTCAACCAGTCACGTTGCCGGGCCTCACTGCTGAAGACTGAGTGACGATTACTGACCCAGCTGCGCTTGCAGTGAGTTTTGCTGATTATTTTAAGTCCCAATATGCCCCACAAGATAGTCTCCACGCAGACGATGTAGCTAAATTTATTGACGACTTGCCGCCCCGGGCGGTGTCTGACGAGGCCAGGAAGGAACTGGATGCTCCCCTTACGGCCGAGGAGCTTGGGGAGGCGCTGGGCCAGCTTAATGCGGGGAAAGCACCGGGTCCAAATGGCTACCCCTGTGAGTTTTTTAAGAAATTCCAGCTCCTCCTGGGGTCCCATTATCGAAGTACTCTGGAGGCTGCACGTGAGCGGGGCAGATTGCCTCCGGACTGGCCGAGATCGTGGTCTTCCAGAAACCTGGCAAACCCCCTGACAGGCACGACTCGTATCGCCCCCATCTCATTGCTCAATGTGGAAGCCAAAATACTGGCAAAGGCACTGGCGAACCGCTTACTCCCATATATGGTGGAGCTAGTTCATCCGGACCAAGCAGGTTTCATGCCACACCGTGCGACACGACACAACATCCGGCGCGCACAGGCGGCGGTGGACGCGATGGGGACCCTGGGGGACAGAGCGGCTTTGCTCTTAGCAGACATCCATAAGGCGTTTGACTCCGTTAGCTGGGCGTACCTTTTTGCACTCCTATCTCGCCTCAACCTAGGCCCAGTGTATCTGTCATATGTTTCTTTGCTCTATACTGATATCACGGCGTCTGTCAGGGTTGCTGGGGCCACTTCGGGGGTGTTCTCCATTGGACGGGGGACCCGTCAGGGGTGCCCCTTGTCTCCGTACCTGTTTGCTCTGGCCATGGAGCCTCTGGCTTCCTGGGTGCGCATAGATGCCCAGCTTCGGGGTTTTGTCTGGTCTGAGACCCTTTTCGACAGGATTGCCTTATATGCGGACGATGTCCTATTCTTTCTCACTGACTTGCGTCGCTCGGGGCCCCGAGTGTTAGAAATCATGCGCATATTTGGGGAGGTCTCGGGTCTCTGCTTGAATTTAGGCAAGTCCACCCTTTGGGTGCTGGGAGGAAACAAAAACGAACCTGCCAGCATTACCGGGAACTGCCAGATATCGCCGTAGGGGAGCCCGGGCGGAGGGCTGCTGAATCCTTTTGACCCTCAACTGCTGGGGTTGCTGCCTGCCTCCCGCTGCCCGCCCCCACTACCATCTGGGGAAGCGCCGGCCATAGCGAGGAGGGCAGGTTAAGGGACTGCAATCCCCAGCAGCCCAGGGAAAACCACGTGACCTGCCACAAGCGCCAGGAGGCGCTTTAAAACTGCGACAGCCCTGCAGAGCGGGGGGAAACAAAAACGAACCTGCCAGCATTACCGGGAACTGCCAGCATTACCGGGAACTGCCAGATATCGCCGTAGGGGAGCCCGGGCGGAGGGCTGCTGAATCCTTTTGACCCTCAACTGCTGGGGTTGCTGCTTGCCTCCCGCTGCCCGCCCCCACTACCATCTGGGGAAGCGCCGGCCATAGCGAGGAGGGCAGGTTAAGGGACTGCAATCCCCAGCAGCCCAGGGAAAACCACGTGACCTGCCACAAGCGCCAGGAGGCGCTTTAAAACTGCGACAGCCCTGCAGAGCGGGGGGAAACAAAAACGAACCTGCCAGCATTACCGGGAACTGCCAGATATCGCCGTAGGGGAGCCCGGGCGGAGGGCTGCTGAATCCTTTTGACCCTCAACTGCTGGGGTTGCTGCCTGCCTCCCGCTGCCCGCCCCCACTACCATCTGGGGAAGCGCCAGCCATAGCGAGGAGGGCAGGTTAAGGGACTGCAATCCCCAGCAGCCCAGGGAAAACCACGTGACCTGCCACAAGCGCCAGGAGGCGCTTTAAAACTGCGACAGCCCTCCTTCGCGGGACGCGAGCGGGACGCCGGGCTAAGCCGGGCAAAGGGCGGGCCCTCTGTGGCCCTCAGAGGACCTGAGGAGGACGGGGCGGGCCACCCCCCTTTGGTTTGCACACCTGACTCTACATCACGAAGGTAAAGACTATTTCTCATGCATCTGTTGGTAGTCCCTTATTATCATGACCTCTAAAGTGGATCACCTAGCTAACGTTGCAGGAACTGGGAAAAAGTTTTCATGGTTAGACGAGCTAAACCTCTTATGTCAAACCACCTATGCACCATCAGAAACCCCCCTTTCGCCCAAAAGCGACATCATACTATCCACTCTTTCGGAGCAGCCCACATTACCCAATAAAACTTGTAGTCCTCATATTGCACCCCCCCAGGTTTCATTGGTGAAAAGGACTCAAATACCGCCTCCAGGCTCACGCATTGCTAATTCTCCAACGATTCCATCGACTGCTGAGGCCCAAGATCCCTTAAGCCCTCTTACACACCCGCATATATTACCGCTCATTGAAAAATTGCTTAGCTCTCTGATAGCCCCGTTGTTGGAAAAAATTAACATGTTAGGGGATAGGCTTACTGGATTAGAGTCAGCAATCAAGTCAAATTTGTCGGCTGACAAACACTGTGAAACATTTAACCGTCCAAAGTCACCTCCTACTCATGAAGGCATTAAACGGGATAAAAGCTGTCAAATACAATTAACTGGCCCTAGTACAGTGGGGCAAAAAGCAACCAAACACTCTCCAAGTGTCTCCTTTCCCCAGTTGACCGCACCTAGAGCAGTTCATGATAAGATTAAATCAATCCATCTACCACCAGAAGCAGCCCCATTCGTGTGCATACTTGCTGGCCTCACTCACTTTGTAAACGGAGGTTTCCAGGCTTCAAACACTTCTCTGCACCAGCGTTCCTGTGCACTTTTTGGACTAGCCCACGAGGCTCCCTGCTCCAGCTGCAAGAACTCCTCGCCGCACCCGCTTCGCGGGTGCCGCATCGCCGGAGGGATTGTGCGTCTGCAGCAGCGCGGGAGGACAGGCAAGGCGGCAAGGCGGTAAGGGGCGCGAGGCACCGGCGGGGCTGCGAGCGTGCAGGGACTTCGATTCCCAGAAGTCCCTGCGAGACCAAGGAAGAGCTTCCGGTCCGCTCTCCCCGCCGGCCCGCCCCCCGCCCACCAAGGGGTTTTAAAAATCTCCCTGCAACCCCCACTTTGTGTCTCACTCACTTTGTAAACGGAGGTTTCCAGGCTTCAAACACTTCTCTGCACCAGCGTTCCTGTGCACTTTTTGGACTAGCCCACGAGGCTCCCTGCTCCAGCTGCAAGAACTCCTCGCCGCACCCGCTTCGCGGGTGCCGCATCGCCGGAGGGATTGTGCGTCTGCAGCAGCGCGGGAGGACAGGCAAGGCGGCAAGGCGGTAAGGGGCGCGAGGCACCGGCGGGGCTGCGAGCGTGCAGGGACTTCGATTCCCAGAAGTCCCTGCGAGACCAAGGAAGAGCTTCCGGTCCGCTCTCCCCGCCGGCCCGCCCCCCGCCCACCAAGGGGTTTTAAAAATCTCCCTGCAACCCCCACTTTGTGTCTCACTCACTTTGTAAACGGAGGTTTCCAGGCTTCAAACACTTCTCTGCACCAGCGTTCCTGTGCACTTTTTGGACTAGCCCACGAGGCTCCCTGCTCCAGCTGCAAGAACTCCTCGCCGCACCCGCTTCGCGGGTGCCGCATCGCCGGAGGGATTGTGCGTCTGCAGCAGCGCGGGAGGACAGGCAAGGCGGCAAGGCGGTAAGGGGCGCGAGGCACCGGCGGGGCTGCGAGCGTGCAGGGACTTCGATTCCCAGAAGTCCCTGCGAGACCAAGGAAGAGCTTCCGGTCCGCTCTCCCCGCCGGCCCGCCCCCCGCCCACCAAGGGGTTTTAAAAATCTCCCTGCAACCCCCACTTTGTGTCTCACTCACTTTGTAAACGGAGGTTTCCAGGCTTCAAACACTTCTCTGCACCAGCGTTCCTGTGCACTTTTTGGACTAGCCCACGAGGCTCCCTGCTCCAGCTGCAAGAACTCCTCGCCGCACCCGCTTCGCGGGTGCCGCATCGCCGGAGGGATTGTGCGTCTGCAGCAGCGCGGGAGGACAGGCAAGGCGGCAAGGCGGTAAGGGGCGCGAGGCACCGGCGGGGCTGCGAGCGTGCAGGGACTTCGATTCCCAGAAGTCCCTGCGAGACCAAGGAAGAGCTTCCGGTCCGCTCTCCCCGCCGGCCCGCCCCCCGCCCCAATCACCAACTACATAACGCCATACTACTCCCGCAGCGCGGGACGCAGCCCGGACGAAGACAGGACAAAGACTGGGCCGTTTTAGGCCGTTAGAGGCTGGAAGAGACTGGACTGGGCCACCCCCCTTGGTTCCATATAGGTTTGTCTGCCCTCAGACTGTAATTGTAGTGAGCACCACACAGCAACTGTAACTATCACGCATTATGTGTACTCGGGGGAGTCGTAGTAAGACTGCGATGGGGTTAACTAAGCCAAAAGGCACTCTGGACGACTTTCTCGTTAAGACGAATTTGGCAATAGACGCCGAGATCAATAAAATGCAGAAGAGGGTTTCAATGGAGTTAGATGCTGCACGCAGGCTTTCCCAAACATTTGCAAACTCAAAAAAATCCTCCCTGGGAAATATTGCGTTCGCTGCATCTCCCCAACAGGTGGAACGTCCGCCACCTCTGTTGATCCAAGTTGATGTTCATCATTCTCCCACTCTCCCTTCTCCACCACTAATAGACTCCTCATTTATTTTTTCCCCTATGACTGCCCAACCTAGTGAGGGTGATCCACCTAATGAACAGGGAAATCCCACCATTTTGTCGCTTAAAAGTGTCCCCTCCTTCTCGGTAACAAAAAGTACAAACCAGGGTAGTCAAGCCTTGAAGAAGAAAAACAGAATAAAATCCGCCTTTGCTCGGAAAAAAGCCAAAGTTGCTAGGCAGCAGTTTTTCAACCGTAGAAGATTTTTACACAACGAAGGGGATCCCAAACGAATATCACCCCCAGTTATCCATCAAATAGGTGGTGATAGTAACCTTATTACTGTCCCTATGGGAGAGAACCTTATCATCCCTGGAGATAACCTTACACTGGGAGGGCCAAATGAAGCAGGGAGGGATAAGGATAAACTGGGCAACGATGAAGACTTTCTTCAGACAGTCTGGGTCACCTTAAAACAATTATTGACACCTTTCGAACTCAGACTGTCACGCATTGAGAACCACCTATTGGAAATGGACAAAACATTAGTATCTCTAGCCACGCTCAGCTTAAAACAGCTAGAAGTAACACATCCTCATATTAATGAGAGTCCATCACTGGCTAGAAATGATGTTATCCAATCTCCTTTAGCCTCTAACATTGGCACTAAAACAGCGACAGCATTTAAGGAGGTCCATCCTGCCCCGTTGATCTCGACTGCAATTTTACCCCCTACTACACCCAAACCCACTCCGATCCCTAAACCTAGGACACTTGTCAACGCTGCTGACAATCCCCCAAAAATAGAGGAAAAACCACCCAAAAAATATTTCCAGCCCAAACCCCCCTCTAGAGTTGAGCAGAAGGTTAATAATCCCATTACCCCTCTATTAGAACATACCCCAAAATTATTCCCGAACCATCAGAATTTTCGAGGAGGTTACATTGATCTTCCCCCTGAGGTTGGGCCCTATGTGGCTATTTTGGCAGGGGCACCTCCGCTTGCCCCTGAGACTGTGGAAACCCAGTGGTCCTTAAAAAACAAAGTGATCCACTGGCTAAACACTAATAGGCAAATTCCTCATACCAACAAGAGCAGGGTATTAATGGTCAGGAGAGTCCCCTGGGTGGGCCGTACCTACAAATCGATACCAGGAGATTGCATCGTGGTGTCTTTTGCGGACCCTCATACGGCCCATCTTATTACCACATGGGACCAACACATGAACGTTGAACAAGCTATCGTCACTAAACCCCTAACCTTTTTCTACCCTCCAAAACAGCTAGCAGAGTGTCCTGGGGCTTGGACCATAGTCCACAACCATAACTGGAGGGGACAGGGGCAGCGATGGCAACCTCCTAATAATTGGTGGGAGGGCGCACCCACCATGAATAGGTTTGGATGCCTAGACCAGGTAGATTGACTGGGAACAGTCGATCAAATACTCCGATCAAGTGATCAAAACCATGCAAAGATTGATAGTAATAGTAACACATCCCTACCCATCGTTAACAACCTGCCTCACTTGATGGCGGCTTCACCACCCTCTTACCAGCACCCGCCCTCTGTGCGAGTCACACAACACCTAGACATGGTTGCTTTGCAAGATCAGGTAGAGGTAATGGAGAGTGAGGGCCATACACAGCAGGTAGAAAATGAAAAGAAACATTCATTACTATCATGGAATGTAGCAGGACTGGGCAACAAGATCAACCATATACCTTGGCTGGAGACTGTCCAGAAGCACGGTATACTCTGTCTACAAGAAACCTGGCTTGTAGAAGAAAAGCATATCATGGGGTATCAAACATTTCATACACCTGCTGCTCCCTCTACCCATGGCCGCAACAAAGGGGGTCTGTGTATATACATGTCAAATGTGGGGGATATAAAAGTGCTTAATTTCCACTCTGACCAATATTTTCAAATTTTGTCTTTTAAATGGGGCTCCACACTAAAGGTCATATTGGTGAACTTTTATAATAACATGCCATTACATGAAATGGAATCTACTCTAAATAAAATGTTAAACTGCATCCATAAAGTGAGGGATCGAAATATAGGAGACCATACAGTTATATGGGTGGGAGACTTTAATTGTGCGGTCTGCCCACTTTCTGAGTTAGGTTTGTGCGGCCTTGCAGATCGTGATGAGGACTGTCCTTTTCATTTCTCACACACTAAGCTGGGGTCTCTTCTTAACAGTATTATGTTCACTTTGGACCTCACTTTTGTTAATCAGGCATGTTCTCCTCCTGTTCCCTTTGCCCCAACATACAATGGAAGAGGTTGCGAAACTACAATAGATTTTGCACTGATATCCCCCATTTCGCCCAATTTTATAACTTTTTGGGAGATAGGGGATGATCCAATGAGCGACCACTACCCGATTATTTTTGGGGTTAGACTTCAACTGGAGAAAATAAAGGAATTTAGTGGCCGACCGTATCCATTGGAGGTGACCTTAACAAAGAGAAATGGTTACGTCCTTAAGTGGGAGAAGTTGAACCCCACAATCTTCTTCCATAATTTAATATCATCCTGTTTTGCAGATATCTTTGTCTGCTTGGAAGAAGATGTGGAACCTAAGGTGATTATGGCAGCTTTCACTAAAATACAGGAGTACATAAAAAGTGCTCTAACTAAGGTCCACAAAAACAAGGGGAAATGTGCTTCGGGGTGGTTTGACTCTGGGTGCACAGCTGCCTTGAAGAAACTGAAGAAAGTCTCAAACGCCATGCCGAAAAATAGGGCCCAGATCTCTGAGGCTAGACGAGAGTACAAGAGACAAATTAACCGCAGGAAATTAATGATGAAAAAAGAAGCCTGGGAAGCACTGCGAGAAGCTGCCAGGAATAAGGACACTAACCTTTTCTGGAAAGTGATCAGATCAGTATATAATGATAAACACACTGATAACTGTATAGATGTGGCTATCACAGCAGACCTTTGGGTGGAACACTACGGGAAACTTTATAGTAACCTACAGGGAAACAATACGAATCAACAAAAGGCGCTTTTACTCTCAAATAATCCCAATCGAGAAAAGCAGCCAAGTGATCCCCCAGCCTTGCCGTATCCAATCGATCTGGTCTTCACCACCCTAGAAGTTGAACATGCAATCAGGGAAAGTCCTTCAGGGAAAGCTCCTGGTCCTGATTATACACCAGTGGATGCCTATAAAACAAATTTGGAATTCTGGGTACCCCTTTTAACGAACGTCCTGAATATGGGAAACAAATGTGGCCTAATTAACACCTGGTCAGATGCCATTGTAGTCCCCATTTTTAAAAAGGGAAACAGGGACGATCCGGCTTGCTACCGTCCCATATCCTTGTTGGACGGTCTTATGAAAATTGCAGGAAGGATCGTACTAAAAAGGATACAGCACTGGGAGACGGAAAACAAGGTTATTTCGGATTTCCAATATGGATTCCGAAAGGGATTGGGAACCCAGGAGCAATGCCTAAACCTGTCCTTATTAATGTCAAAATACATTGAGGCTAAAAAAGGGGACTTGTATGTTACATTTGTTGACCTCAGCTCAGCATTTGATTGTGTGGATCATTTGCAGCTTTGGTCAACTTTGGAGCATATCGGGGTGGATCCCACTATTGTGACATTCATCAAGGAACTTTATAGAGATGCTGGTGCTAGGGTGAGGTTCGGGACCCAGGGGCAATGTACACAGAAATTTTCTATAAATAGAGGGGTCAGACAAGGCTGTATACTTGCGCCCCTTCTATTTAGTTTCTATATAAATTCTGTGGTAGACCATTTGATAAAGCTCCAGATTGACTATCCAGCCGTCAATGGTAGGCCTGTACCCATCCTATTATACGCCGATGATGCGGCTATTATGTCGAGGACTAGGCTAGGGTTGCAGAGAGCGGTAAGAGAATTTACGTCTTATATGGGGCAAAGACATTTGAAAGTAAACATCTCAAAAACTTTCTCTATGCCGTGTACCAGAAAGAGCAAAAGGCCACAATGCTCGATATACCTTGACGGACAAAGAATTGAGACCACAGACACCTTTTGTTATCTGGGGGTTGTCTTCGACAGAAAAGGAGCCTGGAAAAATGCAGTTTCGGCTAGGAGGCTTGCTTTCACTCGTGCTATTGGTGCCCTGAGATCTTTTGCAACGAAAATTGGGGGCAAACCGACCGCTGAAATGATACAGATTTATCAAGCAAAGTGTGTAGCGACAGTTACCTATGGAGCAGGCTTATGGGGCTTTGAAGATGTGACCTCACTCCAGATTTGTGAGAATCTTTTTATTCGTTATTTATTGGGGGTGAGTAAATCTACTTCAACCTTTATTACTCACATTGAGACTGGCCTCAAATACCTCAGTGATTCGATAAAGCTGTCACCGTGTTTACTTTGGCATAAAATTTGGACCACCAGGGAATGCCAACTTAACAGAGAACTTATCACGGACTGCATGAACTTGGACGCTGTATCAAAAATAAAATGGTTGTGTCATGTACGATGGATGTTTGCCAAGATTGGCCGTCCTGAATATTATGATGCCCCAGAGTCTTTAGAAAACCTGTCTAGGTCGTCCCTCAAAAAACTTCTAATTACCCACCTGGAGGGCGTTAGATGGGATGCAGAGAAACTCAAAAATACCACCTTGAGTTATCAAAGAATTACTCCCACTGAAGGTCTGCAATTGTATCTCAGGACCGAAACGTCACCTTATTGTCGCATGCTTCTTACCAGGCTGCGTCTCGGCACCTTTTTCCGCATGGTTACTTTCCCAAAACAAAATGAATGGACTGTCCCGAACCTAATTTGCCCTTGTGATGACCACTCATCACAAAGCAATATCCATATTATGTTCTTTTGTGCCTTTTACTCTGCCCCAAGAAAATTGTACTTATTACCACTTTTAAAACATTGGGGCATAAGAACATGTAAAAACGCCTATGAAAAACTCCTACTGTTAGATGAGGTATATGTCACTTTTGTTGCTTCCCGTTTTTTAATGTCAGTGATGAAACATAGAAGTTCTATGACGTAACCCTTACATGTTTTTAACTTTTCCATACGTTTTTATACGAGATCTATTATTGTAATTTCACCATTGACTTTTATTACTTGTAAAATTGCTTTATTGAGTCCTATTAATTCGTTGGGGATAAATTTCTAAAAATTTGATGTGAAAATGTATTTGTTTGCTTTTATGATTTTATCAAAAAATCGAATAAAGCTATATTTGATTTGATTTGATACTTGCTGGCGTCCCTGCTCTTCCCCATGGAAAAATGGAGAATCAACATGACCTACTTAACAAAACCAAATTCTGGCTGTCAAAAAATAGGCCACTGCCTCGTCATCTATATGGAGTAATAAGGAGCGTCAGGAGGGTGGACTGGCTGGGTTCCCTTCATAAGGATCTTCCTGGGGACCTGGTACTCGTGAGATTCAGAGACACAAACATTGTCCCTTACTTGAAAACCTGGCCGCCACAAGAGACGGACGGCCCGATATCTATATGGGACTTATATGACTTCTATCCCTCAATCCCTGGTGTTCCCCTTTTCTCGAAATCATACTCTACATGATCGGTCTACATCATGATCTTTTTGGGAAATACTGGGAGTGGTAATAACTAATTCTAACCCCCATTTTCACCATCTTAACCCGGGGGTGGAAGGGAACTAATTATGCCTACTGTTTTTGGATTATATTACATTGGACTTGGCAATCACGGAGTGTTGTTGAACTTTGCAAGGACCTAAATTTACTCCTCTTTTTAGACTTTTTAACCTTTTTTCTTTTATTTAAGTTGACACTGGTTCTTTTGGTCTTTTCTTTTTAAATGATGATCACTTTTTTCTTTTTTTTCTTTATCTTTTTATTTGAATGAAATTGTCTAAATGTACTGCATTATTTTTTCTGTTACTGTATGCTTATATGATATTCTTTGGTAATATCGAATAAAGCTTATTTTGATTTGATTTGATTTGATTTGATTTGGGTGCTGGGAGGCACGGCGGAGATAGACCCCTGGGCGATGGACTTGCAGCATGCAACTGACGGTCTGAAATATTTGGGGGTGTTCCTTTCCGAATCCGCCCATATTACGTGGGAGCGCAATATTGTACCCGTGTGGGATAAAGTTCAAGAGGATATCAAGACTTGGTCCCGAATGCCCCTCACCATCTTTGGTAGGTATGCGATATTTAAGATGGTAGCTCTTCCGCGTCTTTTGTACCAATTACAGAATTACCCTCATCCTATTCCTCCCCAGTGGTTTCGGCAGGCTAACTCTGCCTTGAGTCGCTTTCTGTGGGTTGGAGGCGCGGCCCGAGTGGCACTAAAGACGTGCTTCCTTTCCACGTATTGTGGTGGCTTGGCCACCCCGGATCTGTTATCTTATTATCAGGCCTCACAGCTGCTCGTACTCAATGAGTGGTGGTATGGCGACAGAGGGGACCCGACATATGCCCTGGAGCGCTCCTTGATGGGCGATCATACATTACACACGATTCTCTACTCGGCCCGGCTGCGGCGGGCGTTGCCGTGCGTTACGAACGTGGTCTTTGCAGTGTGGCGACAGGCTTTACGTCGTATGGGTTGGTGGGGTAGGCTAACAGCTGAGACACCGCTCTGGCACAATGGACGCCTTCCCGAACTGATGACGCTCTCCGGGTTTGATGGCTGGGAAGCCATTGGATTATCAATGTTGGGACATGTCATGTCCGGTACTACTCTTAAGTCCTTTCAGGAACTCAGTGCTGAATTCAATATGCCCCGAACCCAGTTCTTTCGATACTTACAATTCCGGCATGCACTTACACCAAGCATTGCGGATCTGGACTCACTCCCGGAGTTTAGCCCCATTGAAGCGAAGGTGTTCATGGGAGACCTTGGTAATAAGAAGATCTCTCGTATTTACCAGTCGATGGTGACCCACTGCTCTTCCACCCTGCTCCCTCTGAAAGCGGCCTGGGAGGCTGACGTTGGTCCTCTGGACGAGGATGACTGGAGGGAAGCCCTAGAGTCCCCGCGCGGAACTGCAATAGCGATGCGGCTTCGCCTGATTCAATTCAAATACCTCCATAGGTCTTATTATACCCGAGAGCGACTCTGGAGGGCTGGACTGATTAGCTCCTCGGAATGTCTGCGGTGCGGTGCGGCTGTGGGTACGCTGATACATACAGTGTGGTCATGCCCTCGACTGCTTGGATTCTGGAGGGGCGTATGGAATTGCTTGTCTGAGGTTTTGGGTTGGGACCTCCCACGCACTCACCGTCTGGGTTTACTCCACGTACTCGAGGGAGTCGGTGGGAACATATACAAGCGCCACCTGTTGCTACTGGGACTGATTGTGGCCAAGAGAGACCTAGCCAGAGCATGGAAGGGAGTCCGGGCCCCCCCCTGTGTGCATGGAAGGCTGCCCTGGATTATTATATGGGACTGGAGCGGCCTGTGTTTGAAGCGAGAGGCTGCCCCCGTAAACATTTTAAGATCTGGAAGAGGTGGGCGGAATATAGGGGGTTACCTCTTGATCCCCCTGCTGCGAATGAGGAGGAGTTATAGACAGAGGTTCTGAGAGGGCCTTGTTACTGTGTCATACCTCACGACCGTTAACAACTGTGTTTTCTTTCTGCACGTGCATAGGGTTAGGGAGGGATAAGGGGTGGGTAGTGGGGCTGTTGGGCCTTTGGGGATGTTGGGAGGGGTAGGGGTAAAGGGAAGGATGGCCTACTTTGCTTTATTCTCGTTTTACTTAGCATCACAATGACGAAAATACAATGTATTACAATGTTTGGTGGCACTCTCCTGGTTGTGGGGAACCACATCTTTTGCTCTGCTTCTCTTCAATTGAATAATAATAAAAATTTGTTGTGAAAAACATAGACATGTATAACATTTCTCTAGTATTTTAGTACACGTTACATAAATACTATAGTGAGCAGTGAAATGGCATAACAGTAAGTATACTTCGGAACTACATTTGAAAGTACTTACGTGTAACATTAATTCATACACTGATGTTATTTTATTGTTTAACCTATACTAAAATCCTACACATGTAAGGATCTTTTAGAGCTAAGAACGTCATTTCTATCAGTTGCACAGACAAAATTGCACACATTTATGAATTACTTGAAATGCTTTAGCAATGAAATGAAAAGGGTGGTTTAAGGGAAAATACACATTGTACATGTCCATTTATTCAGTATAATACGTGTTATTTCATGTAAATCCTTTTAGTCGTAACAAATCACATACAATGTATTACTGCATGACAGTCACTTTATTATCTAAATTACGGATTCTTCAATACTCATCAAATGCATTTCTCTCGACATTAGTAAAACATTCTGTGTGAGAACTATAAAATCTACGCAGAGGCTCTCTGCATCCGCAGTATCAAGTGTAACGTGTGTAAATATCTTAAAACATGTAGGACTCATGTGCAAAGTACACGTTACAGCGTTACAGCACCAGTCGTACTTAGGTTTTTGTGACATGTAAAGAGGTAGAAAACTTTCTGCTGCATCAGAAACAATAGATCTGTGTAGACAGCCGCACTACCACGCTTAAACCTCAAAAGCTCAATGTAATGTCTAACAATGCTGACGGTCAGGAAATAAGTATGGGAAACAGAGACAGGAATTCTGCCAAAAGGCAATATCTCTCAGTACAAAATGGATGTTGACCTTGGCTATAGCATAACTGGTGGTGGTGGCTTTGTGGTTAATTTTAATGAAATAAGTGTTCTGTGATTTGCATGCAATAAATAGGCACCTTACCTAAAAATTTCTTTAATAAGTGGAGATTTGTATCAATTTTCACAAACATGCAAAAGGGCTCTTGTTGACCGTCAGAATTGTAATGGGCAGTAAAATGAAGCTGTACTTCTAGTTCTTTGCTGAACTATAACAACATGAAAGTGCAATTGTTCAGGTTGGTGAAGGGCGCAGAACGTGTGATGTAAGCAGCCAAAGCTAAAAATAAATTCCAACCTCTCTTTGAAAGATTTTAAAAGTCACTTTGATCACATGGCTGCCTATGCACTATTTTGATTGTCATCAAGTCGAATAGGAATGTGGTTTATTGCAGTTGTTTTTCTTATTTTGTCCTATTGAATAACTCTATTGCATTTATTTTGTAATTAATTTTGGGAGTTATACAAGTGAAACATAGCAAACTCGATTAAGGGCTGTGAGGGACAATTATTCAAACAGGATGCATACACACAGGCCTCCACCAATGCAGCCATTCATAAAATTAAAACGTAAAGGTCGCTGTTTGGTAGTTAATACTTAAATCAAAACAATATGGAGGCAAACACAATTTGTAGTACAAAAACCATTGGTACTGGTCTGTGCTATGAATAACATCAGCTTCAAATACTTCAACAATTGTTAATAGACTACTTGACATATTGTTCACTGTCTAGACACTTGAACAGTGAAGTATCTGCAAAATACAAGCAGTTAAATAAATCACTGTGTTAGAGTTATACTAATAGTTTATGGTAAACAGAATAATTATTCCTAACATATTGTTGCTTAGCACTCTTTTTTAACCTATTTTGTTTCTCTCTATGTTCTAGGATTCATGCTATAGACCACTGATAAGGCTTAAGTAGGTCAAACAGGGCTAACATGTCTTGTGTTTCTGTTTGGAGTGGACAAGGTCTCAGAGTTTGAGCATGAGTGTTTCTTTTGGAGCAGGGCCAATGCAGGCTTGCATATGGCAGGTCTCTTTTAACATTCCGTCCATCATCTTGTGTGTTTTGCTGTTGACCATATGTGGGAAGGGTATGCCCAGACGTGGGTCCCGTGCTCACTATGCCTCTGGAGTCAAGCTATTCTGGCGGATGACGGCTGATATCCAGAAACCGGTCCTTGGATGCTTGATTCCGGTCCAGGAAAGACATGGCTTGGCAGTTCGGGCTGGACTGTTCCCATGAGGCACAGGGTCAAGACTGATTTCCATGTCTGAACTGGGGTGGCATGGTGAGCAAAATAACGATGGATTAAACCCAGATCTGTGACTGGGGGTTAATGTTTTGCTATTGTGCAACATTCCGTCCATCATCTTGTGTGTTTTATTGATTTTATTGAAGCAAGATGTAGTGGGAAATAGTATTACAAAAGTTTTTACATTTTTTTAATTAAAAAACAAAAATATTGAAAAATAATTTACCAATCAGTTACTTAAAACAAAATGGAAAATGAAATAAATAAACATGAGTGAAGTTATCTTCAAAGATATATTTAATAAGTTATTAATAAACTGATATCTCATTGCTCAACCATTCATGCAGCCTATGGCAAAAAGGGCTGAATTTTTTGAGACGCACAAAATGTCTGCCAACCACTGTCACATTGCATCAACAACAACACTGTGCTGGAAGGTATTCATTTTGGGAACAAGGAGAAGAGTCACAAAGACATGCAGACCTATGGGGAAAGCACACTGGCTGGATCCAGAAAATTGATGGAAGCCACATGGTCAGTTTGGTCACAAACAAGAAGCTGGAGGCCTAGAGCAAAGAATGCATGCAGGCCTATGGCAAAAGCCCACAGACTGCCTACATAAATTGGCTGCCATTCACATGGTCACAATAAGAAGCTGGAGGCCTAGAACGAAGAACGCATGCAGGCCTATGTCAAAAGCACACTGGCTACCTACACAACACAACATTTCCACCAGTCACATGGTCACAACAAGAATCTGTAGGCCTGGAAAAAAGAAATAATGCATGCAGGCCTATGGCAAAAGTTTACCGGTTGCCTACACTAAATGCCCACCAGACACATTTTCACATCAAGAACAGGAAGCCTAGAACAAAGAACGCATGCAGGACTATTGCAATAGCACATTGGCTGCCTACACGAAATGGCCACAAGTCACTTGGTGACAACAAGAAGCTGGAGGCCGAGAACAAAGAATGTATGCAGGCCTATGGCAAAAGCACACTGACCTAGTCCTGACTCATATACACTAAAGGTGGACGGCAAATTCCGTTCTGCTCGCGGAACTTGCAAAATTTCGGCATTTCCACATTCTGTATGGAACGCGGAAATGTCGAAACTTCCGCAATCCGCGGTGGAACATAATTCGGGGGCACCGCTTTACCATTTATAGACTCGGAGGTTCATGGCCTAGCGGACGTACTGACCAAATCGGGAAGATTGGGTGAAGGTGCTCAGGACCCTAGCCAGGAAACCGAAGGCAGGGCAATGGTGTCTTACCTCAACACACTGGAATGGGAAGATATGCTTGCAACTTACAACCCAGAGGACAATGTGCACCACCACCCTCATCCATCCACCCCTGGCAGCTAACAACACAAACAATACCAATAATAGGAAAAATGAGACTGAGACTAAGAAAGACCAAAACTCCGGCCCCTGGAACTCACTGTTAAATACAATCCAGCTAGCTGTTGAAGCCCTCCAATACCAATCAGAAAAAATGGAGCTACAATTAACCCTCCTTAACACACTGGCAGTCTTCACAGCCGGCATCGATGACAAGCTGGGCAACTTCAACAACCTAATAACTAGAGCACAAACAAACACCTACCTTAGCTGCAATTGCAGCCAGGTAGTGGATAAACTAGTTACATTGCCCGCAATGCTAACAGGCCTCATAGGCAGTATAAGGCACCTTCATACAGAAAACTCAACAAGAGATCCGGGCTCCAACAAATTCGAAGAGGGAGAATTCAGGAGGGAAACATCGGGTATAAGGCCAAACGACCACTTTACTATCAAAAACGAGGAGACAATACAGCCAGGGTTGGTGATTCCGCTAAAACTTAATGCAAAACAACGTCGACAACAAAAAAGGAAAGGGTGCAACCAAAAACCACAAATAGATACAACAAAACACTTCTCGATTTTTACTAGCACAAAGGAAAAACGTTTGGCTAATAAAAATCCATCTAAGCCCAACAACCAGGACAAACCAAATCTCAAACGGCGCAAGCCAACAGCAAAATCTGATCAACAACACACCGGATCAGGATGGGAAATGGTTCCAAGCCTCACCAACAAGAAACCGAACAAAACAAAATGTTGCACAACAAAAAGAGGCAACGATAATCCAACCTCCTACAAAAATTAATCAAGAGAGTGTCACTCAAAGACAGGCGAGAGAACCAGTAATTCCAAACAAGGAGCCTGCTTCCCTAGGGCAAGCACCTGGTGAGACGGCAAACCGAGAGGCACTAAAACCAGCAGGAAATAAGCAACTATCCATCTCAAACCCCCATGAAGGAGAAACAAAAAGAATCACTGATCCAAAGCTAAGTTCAAACCCCGAAGATCTAATCAGGGTCACAGCAATCACAACAGCGTATTCCAGTCCTAGCCAAATAGCGCAACCATCGGCAAAATGGCTACATGACAAGGGGGCAATATCGAAACAAACCTCCTTAACCAAAACAACAACACATCCCCCCGATAACGGGGTGGAGTTTTATGCCCGGACTTATTTAACATCCTCCTGGAGGTTTATAGTTGATTGCACGTGCCTGGCCATGATGAGGAATTTTTTGGTGTTGGAGGGCATCAAGTGCCACAAAAAATGTGGGGCTTCCCTTGGGAGTACCTTTGCCCCCAGTTTGGCTGGATTATATGTGTTTGATTTTGAAAGAAAATACATCCTCAAAGATAACAATCCCTACAGAAGGCAAATAAAAATATGGAAGCGATATATAGACAGCATTCTTATCTTCTAGAATGGTAAGATATCATCGCTGCCACCATTTGTGGATTGGATTAATGGCTTATCACCTTCTTTGATGTTCTAATATTTGCAGAAGATGGCAGTTTACAGACTAGGAAGTACCATAAATCTTCGGATAACAACACACTATTCAAATTTGACAGTTTCCAGCCGTGAGCACTGAGGGAGACTGTACCTTATGGGCAGCTTTTAAGGTTAAGATGTAACTGCGGCAAAAGCTAGGATTTCAACAGGCAAGCAGAATCCCTCCTGACAAATTGCATGATGGTAATTACCTAGAGAAGATCATAAAAACAACCTGGAAACGAGCACACAATCAGAAAAGAGAAGATTTGTTGGACAACCAGACTCGAAGAAACATCACCACGCCCCTGACATGCGTCATCACTTTTATTACGATCTCAAACCAATTGACGAACATAATTAACAAGCACTGGCGCAGTCTACAAACAAGGAAGAGCAAGTGAAAAAAACCTTTTTTTTCCTTTAAGAGAACCTGAAGAATAAAAGACAACCTGGTCTCCATGAGCCCCAAAAACCAAATAGAATACAGCACCACTGTGCTGAACAAGTGAGGCCTACCAAAGGTAGTAGGCCATTATTCCTGTGGGAATTCAAGTGTATGCTTCATCAGTACTACTACAAGGATGGTCAATCTGGAACCTGAAAGGTGTGGACAAAAAAACAAAACTCACCGATTGCAACTCATCTAATTCAATCCATTTGATCATAGGCCCTTGCCAGCTCCACTATACTGGTATGACCAGCAGGAAAATCAAAAAGCGGATCGGCGAGCATCGGACAATGTCAGGCGTAAACACAACCGGGATGACAGACCACTTCCTAAAAGAAGGTCACACACCGACCAACATGCGGTGGGTGATCATTGAACAGGTGCCTGGAGGCCATGACAACTTGTTCAAGAAGGAACAACGGTGGATTATTGCCTGGCCACAATTAGGATTGAAGTAAATGACAACATACCATGGAATGCAATTAACATATAATGGGACTTTACATTTATATAACTACATAGGGGTGTCCAAGGTTTCCCTTGATTATCATTACACACTCTGGAGATCACAGTAGCCCACCACCTCCATGTGATTATTATTGCCCTTCATATGTTACCATATGTCACGGACTGCCATTAACATATAATGTGACCTTACATTATATAACTACATAGGAGTTAACAGGGTTTTCCCTGATTATCATTACACTCTCTAGAGATCACAGTGGCCTTCCACCACCATGTGATTATGGTGGCCCTTCAAGTGATTTGACTACATACCTGGTTTATGTCCTAACTCTAGGTGTGCTCTTAAACACCAGGGTTAGAAAATAACATAGATCTTCTGAATAGCTAAATATTTTATCAGTGTTTTGACCCTCTAGGTGGGGGGTAAGAAATTCTGGTCAATAATAATGAGCTATGTTTGAACATAAAAATGATAATTTGGCCTCAAATGAACAAGTCCACCCTGTTCCCTAAAAGTTGTCATCTATAGAGTTAAAGCTCAAAAGGGGCGTGGTTGAGCACCTAGGCTTGTGGGATCGACTGTCGCGTCACTGGCATAAGTTGCTACCATAGAGGCATAAATAGGTTAATCCAAGAGGTGAGCACAGCTACTTAGTGCTTACTGTACTCTAGCTCAGTAACATTCGGATGTTGAAGAGGATGGTAACAGGTACCACGGCGGGCGGCCCACCTTGACTAAGTACGTTTTTGGTAGAATGGAGGCTGCACCGCTGACCAAAGCCTGCCCGTGGACCATTTTTTGAGAGTTGGGGCATAGTCAACGAAACTTCCCGGAGACATTAAATGATAATGATTTACTTTCCCAACAGTGCATGACAACAGGTACTGCCCCTTGCAAGATTCATGTCACCCTAATCAAATGCAATAAAAGTAGGTGACATTTCTGTCAGACACACTTGTGTATAAATGGCGATTCACTTCACAAGTCTTGGATGTTGGTATCACATGTTTTCTGCTTGGACTTTGGTACCATTTCTCCTGTTGCTTTTATTAGATAGTCTTAGACCGCCTCGAGTAGAAGGACAAATGAATGGGTTTGTCACGTATTCGCACACAGGTGGTGAATAAACCATGCCAGTATGATTTAAAAGTGAACCATTTACATTTCCAGCAAATCTAGGGGTGATCTGTTTCCCATCCCGCCTTGGTAGGAGGATAATGACAACCCTCGGCTGGAATAAATATATTGTACCTTTACAGGGTGGAAAGAGAATTGAAAACCGTTTTGAATGACACAAACAGACATTTTTGTGGTTGTTCACAAACTTACAAGGTAAGCCATACCTTGAAATGCCCACTTTCAAAGGTCAGAGTGGGATTTACAGGTGCAGAGAACTAACTCTTCACTCATACCGGAGAACTAAGCACACATACATGGACTTACACCTACCAGGAACTACTTTGTGAATTTCTGCCACTTTAAAAATAGGCTCCATTTGCCTTACCTCCTTGTAAGAAAATGGGTTTTTGGTTGAGTGGGGTGAAAATCCTTCTCAAGCAATAAACAAAATCCTTGTCAGAGTGAACTACAAAAGTCACTAAATTAACCTTTGCTTAATTAAGTAAAACATGAAATATACATTGAAACTATATTTGTGACATGATTTACCGTTAATATTTTTACATTAATTGTTCAGAAAATCATCAGTGATTTTGCCACTAAAGTAAAGGACATGAATTTAGGACCCAATAAGTATCTGTTTCAATGCCTCCTCTTAATTACTACCACGTCTAAGACCCAGAGGGACCTGCCTTACTTAGAAATCCTGCAAATACATCTGAAAATGAAGCCAGTGAGAAAAGAAAATACCTCACCAAAACTCAACAGTGCCAATTCTTTAGTATAAAAAAATATAGTATTAACAGTGTACACAGAAACTTGGGTATATAAGCCTGTACGGGTTGTACAACTCCGTCAAACATGACAGGGCTGAGGGCTATAAGGTAAAGTTTCAAAACATTTTCTATTTAAAAAAAAAGAAAAAAGAAAGTGGGTTTTTGTTTCTGAAAATAAAAAAAACGCAATGCCGCCCTCACTATGGGAGTCAATCAATCAATAAATAGCTTTAGTCGGAAATATGATAGCAACCATAAATGCACATACAACATTACGTCAGAATATATGATGCATAAAAAGAAAGAAAACAAGAATTATAAAGTTAATACATAACAATAGGAGCTAAAATAATTTTAGGACAAAATAGACCTACAAGCTCGCACAACACATTTTAAGAAGGCCCCAACATGCAAAACAATTTCATCATTAGGTAGGGCCATTAAAAGTCTAAGGGTGGGCCTGCATTGTCCAGTGCTCTGTAAATACTTTTTTGAACCAGAATTAAAAACAATATTGTGTACCTTACATAAAACATACAAAATAAGATAAAATGGAGCATTGATTGGCCTGAAACATTATCACACGGACATGGTAGAGCCTCTAAATTGTGGACAAAACACTGGGGGACGCACAACAGGTATTTCATTATGTCTGATTTAAAACAAAATAGCAAAAATCACTCCCATCTGTTCCTGCATGCCAAATATAATCAGAAACAATCAGATTCACATAATCCGATGTATGCAGATACATTTGATTCACCAGTGTAACCCTTAGACGCTGTGATTGTTCATAATCATAAAGTGCATGTGCTACTATCTTTTTATTTAAATCAATGCACGATGATGGTTAAGTGAGAGCAGTTTCCATTCAAGTTTTATGATATTCATCTCTCACATACCCAACCAGGGAATGAGTCAACCCTTATCCAGAGAGTGGCAATCCAAATTATTTCCTGTGTGAGCCCGGCCTCAGCGTTTCTTCAGATTGCAAGCCACAGCAATACCAGACAAACCCTAATATGGTCAGCTAGATAAGGAAGACTAAGCTCTTTATGACAAGTATATTATGAAGTAGACATAGGACCAGACAAACGTTTTCTACAAAATCTGTTTTCCTTGCTCTATATAGCCTTGCAATTCGAAAAACCCAGCACCATACATGGTGATGGGTACAAATTGCACCTTATAAATCTGCAAGAGAGGCTTAAGAGAGCCACCCCCCACAGGTTGGAGAAGGCTTCATAAGGAGCCATTAGCCATTGCAAATTTCATGCTAAGGTGAGCAATATTAGCCCAGGACTCTTCAGCTGAACAAAACACCAAGATACAGAAAAGTGCTGATGTGGCTCAAATGCTGAGAACCAATTGACATATTTGGTATTGGAACAGCCTTCAGTCCACATAACATAATGTGAGATTTAGTAAAATTGAGTAGGGCCATAAAATCCACAAAAGCCCGCACCAGATGACGCAGGGCCCTGGGTGTTCGCGCCATGAGCATTGCGTCATCGGCATATTATAATGTTTGTAGTGGCGTCTCCCAAATTTTTGGAACATCTTGTGTTGACTGCACCAAAAACGGATGAAGCTTGTTAATACAGAGAATAATAGGGGAGCCAATACGCACTCTTGTCCTACCCCCTGATATAGACCTACGTCTCCAGATACATCACCTTGCATATTAATCAAGGGTGGGTGGAGTGTACGTAGTGGCGCTCCACGTAGATCCACATAGTAAAAAATAACCTCCGTGGAACTACGCGGGGCTCTGCTCCGCTCCGGGGCCATTCAGCACATAATAACATTTTTGAAAAAAAACACTTACCTGGTCTTCTGCCTTCCCTGCTCCTTGCTGCAGTGTCTCCCTTCTTCCCGCGTCCTCCTCCTCGCATCCCTGTAGGTATTACGTCTTCTGTGAACTGCGCATGCGCAGTTCACGCATGATGTAATACCTACAGGGCGGCGAGGAGGAAGACACCGGAAGAAGGAAGACACCGCAGCGAGGAGGAGGGAAGGCAGAAGACAAGGTAAGTGGTGTTTTCTTTATTTTTATATGGGCGGGCTAGCCTCGTACTCAGCTCTGCCACGGAGGTGGAGATTAGCCCAACTTTGTGTTCCCAGCTAAGCGCCAAGTTGGTAAATCTCTGCAAATTCCGCTGGCGGAGAGAAGTACGACACCCAGGGTTAATATTAATGTATACTCTTTCCCTCATATCATTGTGTAAGTATGCCAAGAAGTGGACCAGAACAATATGTAAATGACAAGCTATTAGCAATTACCATAATTTTGGCCGATTTACACAGTCAAAGGCTGTGGAGAGGTCCATAAATGCTAAATAAAGAGGGAACTTTTTTGCAACCGCATACTTCCCTAAGACAAGACTCAGGTTAAGGCACTGTTCAATAGTTCCAACTTTGCGCCTGAACCCATATTGACAGAGATATAAGACAGACTCATCATCGTCCCATCTCTAATAAATTGTTCTCACCAGAATTTTAACAGTAGTGTCAATTAAGGTATTAGGGCGGTAGCAATTTGGGACTGCTCTATCGCAGTTCTTTAAAATGGGCACAATAAATGATGTACCCCATGATACAGGAAGTGGGGAATATGCAAGATTGTTAAACACATTTGTAAGGATGGGTACTCAAAATGTAATATTACTCTTCATAAGTCGATGGGGACACCATCAAGCCAGGGCGCCTTAGCCCCAACAGTTTGATTAATAGCGTCTTCCACTTCTGTCAGGGTTTCCTGATACTGTTTCACAAGGCAAAGATCTATGTCAAAGGTTGTAGTCATTGGTGGTGCAGCGTATATTTTGCAAAAGTGCTCTTCCACAATTCATTAGAAATATGACACAAGATGGTATTGAGAGGTCTGTTTATGTAAAAATCTGCTGTTTTTTTAACACTGACGCCTGTACTAGTGTCTCCCATTTACTCCTAAGTACATCCTGCCATCTTTTAGAGGTAATTTCTTTATATTGCTTGCACATTTTCCGCACTTAGGCCAAATTCCTAGGTTTTGAAGCCAAAGCTGCCCTCATTACCCTATTAGCCACTGAACACTCGGTATTAAACCATCTAGGGTGGTTCTGCAAAGGCCGCACAAGCTTTAATAAAGCTGTCCTAATTCTATAGCATTATGTGATATAGGCATCCACCATTAATCCCTCACTGGTCACTATAGTTAAGCATTGGTCCACCACCTTCTGATGTGCTCTAATTATAGTCTTTAAAAAATTATCAGGGTCCCGTAATTTGCATGCTAGCCTGAAGCTATCTGTTGACAGTTGTAAATCACAGGCTCCCGCTTCTACCCTCAGCCCGTTTTTCAAACAAATAAATAATGAGAATTCAATAGGATTATGATCACTAAACGTGGAAGGAACCACTGAGCCATGAGCAAGTAAGTCCTCCAAACTATGGATAACAAAAATGTAGTCAATTATGGAGGACCTACCTCTGCCACAGAAAGTGGGAATTATGCACTCACTCTGCCCAACAACCTCTAGAACATTAACAAGGTCAAATGGGGTAGGGAGCTCTATGTCACGCACATTCCAATTGGCAATTAAGTCACCAGAAATTGTTTTACCAACTGTAATGTTCAGCTGAGGAAGGCAAGCATTAAAACCCTCCACCAACCAAAGATATGCAGTATGCCCTGAATGCGCCAAATCATCTAATATTTTAGAAATAAAATTGAATAATGGGGGAAAATTCGCATTTGGAGTCCCAATAAAATCATTATTCTAAAAATTCACAATATGCAAGCTCACCCCAAACATTAACTCTATTGCTTGAAAATTACAATCTGCAGTCTCCAATACTCTAAACTTACCCCTAGGACTACCCTTAATTATATTGCTAAAACCCCTGAGGCACACCCAATTTGTGATGGAGTGGCTTGAGAGGCTAGAACACTAAAACATTTAAATCCATCCACTAGTGAGGAAGATAAATCCCAAGTTTCCTGACATAGGATCATATCACAGCTCCTTACTAAGTTTAGCCCCTAGGGTATATTACGTTTTTCTCGTATACTATCCTCATTCCAAGTTAATATTTTAAGAAGGGATCCGTGTCCGTCCGTGGCAGGAATTACTGGGTCAGTTACAGACAATGTATTCTATAGAATCAACATTGAGAGTGCCGCTGGGCATGCCACATGGGAGAGGTACTGGGGCCCCAGATTGTTGCCCTGCATGGAGTCCCCCTAATACCGGGGTATGTGACCCCTCCAAGTTCTTTTCCTGCCATTAACACCCCTTGCATGAAAATAACTGGGTATGACAAATTACTGGCCTTAGAAGCGCAGTGCGGGTCAAATAGGTCATGATGACGTCAGTCTATGTTTCCCAGGCTACTGAGTGCTGAACTCATGTTAGTGCAGGGTATATTAAAAAGTGTTTTTTGTGGCATCCAATTTCCTGGTAAGGAGGCGGGGAGTTTATAGAAACACCCAAGAGGTAAAGTGACAATCTGGGCTTTGATTAAGTAATTTTGTAGTTAGGATTTTCCTAACATGTGGCGGATTCCAGAAATTGACAACACAATCCCCTGTTATGTTTTCTTTGATTGACCCAAGCCATCCAACCCTTCTCACCATTATGATCTCATTATTAAAGTCTCATACATTAAAATGTTTATGTTTGTGAATCCAATGAGTCACCTTGTTCCGGAGCTGTGCCCAAGTCTCCTGCTGACCAGCCAACAGAGGGGGCATCTCAGACAAAATTAAAACATACGGGTAGACAGTAGGGGGAATGGTCAGTATGTCATGACATTGCAAGGGGCCATGTTCCCAGTATCCTGAAGGGTTGAATGCGGAAGTTCCAAAACAGTCCAAACTGGGATTGATTGAGTGTTGATACCTCGAGCTGCAGGCCTCTCGATACTCATACCATCACAGCTCGCCACTGAGATAAACCTCCCAGTATCCATCTACCCGCCATCCACACAGCAAAGACCCCCGTCATATTATGTTAGTTGTGGGGTCCGCGGCGGAGGGAAAGACTGGTTAATATGGTGGCGGTGTCTGCAAGACACTGCCATCCATATTACAATGACTGCGGAGATGTGCCTTTCCATGGGGGCGTTGCCGCCATGGAAAGACATGTGGTCTTTGCCTGCGGGGGCCCGTAGCAGGCCCCCAGGATGTTGAGGGTGTGGGGGGGCACATGGGACTTTGTGCCTCCATGGGGGCATGCTGGGAATAGGGTGTGCCACCGCCACGGAGGCGGTGGCATCCTAATGTCAGGTCCGGACCGCCGCACCCCTTGCGGACGGTCCCACATTTTGTCACGGTCCGCCCGCCATCGTAATAGGCCCCTTAGTGAATAGGCCCCCATGGGTTCTAACTGTGGAAGGATGCTTAGTGTGCTGAGTGTATCATTGTAAATGCACTCTTTGAGGAAAGCCTGCCCACTTAAACCAGGGTATCACATGGAAAACAGCTTTTTATTTAGCTACTTGAATGTTTAACTTTGTGGGAACTCTGGCACAGCTCATATGTAGGCTGAGGTTTCTCTCTTCCCTCTAATTATCAACCCAGTTTCCCACACAAATGCACTGTTGAATCCAGGGTTGATACTAGAAGGGACATGATAGCGCAAGGGTTAATACGCCCATTGGATGTAGAACTTGCACTTTGCAGGTTTGGAGCCTGTCAGGCTAAGCCTCTGATTAAATCCCTCAGATGCCCTCTGACGTGCAGTTTTGTAATCGCAATTGCTGCGTTTCACACTCATTAATTTGGGCTGGACCCGCATGGCTTGAATTTTCACTACACGCCTATACCCGCCTGGCCTTTTCAATAGGATTGTATGTCATTGTGCTTGGATGCCAATTGCCACAGCACAGAGCTAAACACAGGGCCAGGAATTTTTATAGGAGTAGCATGCGTTTGTTGGGATTTTCCTCTTGACTGAACTTTACTTTGAAGCTAATGTAAGTTCAAACGTGGCTTGCCTATTCATTTTAATACGTTTCCACTTATGATCTGTATGACAGCAACACTGGTATTCCAGATCACACCCTACACCCATAAATGTATACATTGGTAAAAATAACTTCGATTTTTTCTTTTGTTTTTGCACTAATGTTGGGCGCTGTCTCACAAGTCAGCATGCAATCACTCAGCACTGGAACCTGTTAAAATATGGAGGAATATACAGCAAAAAAATTAAATAAACAATGAAACTATGCTTTTAAGACAATAAGGAGTAGAATTGTTTTTCTCAAGCAAGCGTAAAGGTACAAGTAAAATAAAGTTTCGCCCTGGTATTTGGTATTTTCATGATTGGAAACAAGAAAAAATAACAGCAAGAACAATATGTGTTTATTTTTTAATGCCATCTAACGTCCTCATCTCTTTTAGGTCAGATACTCTTTAGTATCAATGAAACGGGTATTATTATTTTTATTGTGCCAACCTACAGACATAAGCTATACATCATACCATATACAATAATAAAATGTCCACGATAATCACAAACCAGTACTGGTAGATGTAAACTAGAAATTAGCATGATTATAAATACAGAAAACACCCAAAAAGCAAGAGTATCGAAATCTTCCTTCGCCATGCAAATAAAATGTCTCCAGGGGCCTAGGTAAAGTGCTCTGTGCAAGAACTTGTGCGTTAAGTGTGATCCGATTTTACTACTTTGAGTGAACACAGTTAAAAATGATATAACAACAATAGAAACTGCCATTAAAACACTTCAGCACACAAGCATTATACTAGCAAAAGCATTAATACCATAAAGATAACGAAAAATAAAGTTGAAAACAATAAATCAATACATTATCATACGAAAATGCAGTAGACAGCAGGCCACCTAAAACATAATTGGGCTGAACCTGCACCGTGCCCTTAAGATCACAGAGGACCCGATTAAAATGTATTGTGCAGTAAATTGCAGGTTGGCTGAAATATGTTTTCTGCTTTAGGGCGGCTTCAAAACTCGAACATTATGTTGTCCAATGCATGTCTGCCTAACTTTCCAAACTTCATAGATGTATGGGGATGCTGCTTTAAAAATGGTGATAATGTCTGTTCTTAAACATAAGTGCATGGTGGCATTGCAATGTCTGATGCCAATTTTTTTTAAAAGGGGAGGAAGGAATCTCGGGCCAGGTGCACTAAGGTTTTTTGAGGGTGCAAATGGGTTTTAGACCCGTTTGCGCCCATAAAACACCTGTGGCCCATGTACTAATACTATTTTGCGAGTCGCAAATCAATTTGCGAGTCGCAAAATAGGATTAGCGACTCGCTATTAGGAAGGGGAGTTCCCTTCCTAATAGCGACTCCAAAAGCTATGTAAGAATGTTTTGCGACTGTAATTGCGGTCGCAAAACACTTCCAGTTTACCACCCTCCTCCGAAGGGTGGTAAAGCACTCACAAAGGTATAGGGGTCCCCAGAGGACCCCATCCCCTTTGGGAATGCATGTGCAAAAAATCTTTAAGGGCAGGCAATGTTCCAAGGGACCACTGCCTGCCCTTAAAAAATGAAAATAAAAAATTACATTTCTATTTTTTAAATACATCCCGTTTTGATTGAAGTCTGCATTTAAAACAAAAAGAAATGCTTTTAATAAAAGCCATCCCAGACATGGAGGTCTGCCAACCCCAGCAGGCCACCATCCCTGGGAGTGCCAGCCATTCCCAATGGGGTTGCAAATTGTGACAGCCTCATTAATATGCATGAGACATGCAATTTGCGACCCCATTTTTAATCGCAAACAGTGTCTCTGATACTGTTGTACATTGATGTTTGCAACTCACATTTTAGTGCACTTTGCGAGTCTCAAACATCAATGGTCATACATCTGGCCCCTCTTCCTTGCCAACAAAGTAAGGGGGTATAGCAGCCTAAAGAGCATGACAGTCTCAATACCACCTAGCAAGCAGGAACAGATGGATTTGTCGGTGGAGGTCGACCAGTTCTGTGTAAAGGACTTTACAGGGAGGCATACTAGCCAGAATTTTATATGCAGTTCTTTCTTTATAGGTGTAAATGTTTGATCGATATAGCTCTCAAAACCGAAAACAGGTTTAATCCCAGCAGGGTAAACAATACTTTTACATGAAGCTTGTCGGAGATCCATTAACAATAGTCCCCCTTAAGTCCATCCAATCAATCATAGTACTTGTAGAGTGCGCTACATACCTGTGAGGGTCTCAAGGCGCTGAGGGGAGGGGGGTGCTGCTACTGCTCGAAGAGCCAGGTCTTAAGGAGTCTTCTGAAGGTGAGTAGGTCTTGGGTCTGCCGTATGTGGGTAGGGAGGGTGTTCCAGGGCTTGGCGGCGTGGTAGGAGAAGGATCTGCTGCCGGAGGTCATTTGTTGGATGCAGGGGACAGCGGTGAGGGCGAGGCTGGTGGAGCGGAGCTGGCGGGTGGGGGTGTAGAAGCTGAGTCTGCTGTTCAGGTAGGCTGGTCCGGCGTTGTGGAGTGCTTTGTGTGCGTGGGTGAGGAGCTTGAAAGTGATTCTCTTGTCGACGGGGAGCCTGTGTAGGTCTCTCAGGTGGGGGGTGATGTGGCTGTGACGGGGGACGTTGACGATCAGTCGGGCGGAAGCGTTTTGGATGCGTTGTAGTCGACGTAGGTGTTTGGATGGGATTCCTGTGTAGAGTGCGTTGCCATAGTCCAGTCTGCTGCTGACGAGGGCCTGTGTCACCGTTCTTCTTGTTTTGGTCGGTATCCACTTGTAGATCCTGCGGAGCATGCAGAGGGTGTTGTAGCAGGAGGAGGAGACGGCGTTGACCTGTTTAGACATGGAGAGGGATGAGTCGAGGATGAATCCTAGGTTGCGTGCATGGTCGGTGGTTGTGTGGTTGGCCACCAGGAGTCGTCCAAGGCTGAGGGGGTGGGTCCGAGGATGAACACCTCCGTCTTGTCCGAGTTCAGCTTCAGACGGCTGCTCCTCATCCAGTCGGCGACGGCCTTCATTCCGTCGTGGAGGTTGTTTTTGGCGGTGTGTGGGTCCTTGGTGAAGGAGAGGATGAGCTGGGTGTCGTCGGCGTAAGAGATGATGTTGAGGTCATGATGGCGGGCCACTTGTGCGAGGAGGGCCATGTAGATGTTGAACAGTGTCGGGCTGAGGGATGAGCCCTGGGGGACGCCGCTGATGATTTCGGTGGCTACGGATCGGAAGGGTGGGCGGCGGATGCTCTGGGTTCTGCCAGAGAGGAAGGATGTGGTCCAGTCAAGGGCCTTCTCTTGGATTCTGGCTTCTAAGAGGCAGATCTTTAGAGTGCGATAGCAGATCCTGTCGAAGGCGGCCGACAGGTCCAGGAGGATGAGGGCTGATGTTTTGCCGTTGTCTAGTTGGCGCCTGATGTCGTCTGTGACAGCCATGAGGGCTGTTTCAGTGCTGTGGTTTCTTCTGAATCCGGAGTGGGAAGGGTCCAAGATGTTGTTGTCTTTCAGGTCGCGGGCCAACTATCTGTCGATGACCTTTGCCGGGAATAGGAGCAGGGAGAAGGGCCGGAAGTTCTTGAGGTCCTTGGGGTCCACCTTGGGCTTCTTGAGGAGGGCGTTGATTTCGGCGTGTTTCCAGCTAACCGGGAATGTAACTGTTTCGAAGGAGATGTTGATGACCTTCCGTAGTTGGGATGCAATGGCTGCATCTGCTTTGTTGAATACGTGGTGTGGGCACGGGTCTGACGGAGATCCTGAGTGGATAGAGTACATGGCCTTGCGAGTCTCTTCGTCGTTGACGTTGGACCAGGAGGTAAGGCGGATGGCGCTGTTCACAGATGAGGTGGAGTCTGGCGTAGTCGGGCGGTCGTGGTGTTAAAGCTGTTGTGGATGTCAGCGATCTTGCGGTGGAAGAAGGTGGCTAGTGAGTCGCACAATTCTTGAGAGGGCGGGATGTCGTTGGTGTTGGCGCTGGGGTTGAGGGACCCATGATCTCCGGATTGGTCCCATATTTGTAGCAACCAATATTATTGAGGGTAGTAGCAATATGTTTGAGCCATGGTATGGCTGATCTCCCAAAGTTTGCGGATTGCTTTGAGATAGATTGCTAAACTTGGTTTGGACCTAACTTGGCGCCAGAAGGGTGGTTTTAGGACCTTAATCGCTTCAGTGTTGCACAAGCCAAACTCATGTCTAAGAGCTGCCATTGGGGTTCCACCACGAGTAACAACAGATGGCATAGGAAATGATTTTAATTTTTGAGAGATCTGCTGTCTTGCTAAAGCCTGGAATCTCAGCTCCATATAAGCCCACTGTGAGTGCTTTGGCTTGGTACACTTGTAGAGCTGGGTAAACGCTCTCTGTCCAACAGTACTGTTGAAAAGAAAAACAGTATTTGACTTTTGAAGCATCCTCATTTTGCCCTTTTTCCTCTGTTTGCTCCAAGTTAAATTTGTGGTGAACCTTATCCCTAGGTAATCATAGCAGTCTACATGTTCTATTGGTTCGTTGTAGACTCTGAGGGGCAGATTTACAAGCCTGTTGCAACACTTTTGTGCCGTCGTTGCATCACTTTTGTGATGTAGTGGCAGTGTAAAAAATGTGGCCAATTTACAACGTGACACATCTAGGGAGATGCGTCACCTTGTAAAGCCCTGCGTCACATTATACATGTGTCAGGTATATAGTATGCAGGGTGGGTGTTCCCACGCAGGAAAGCCTCGTAAAAGTGATGCAGTGAAAACTTTAAGATTTCACTGTGCCACTCATAGGGCGCCACTGCATTAAAACCGTACGCCTGCTTGAAGCAGGCGTAAGGAGTGACGCAGTGTAGGGAGAATAGGCCTCAATATGCATTGCTGGAGTTGTGTCGTGCTTGCGACACGACTCCAGCAATGCGTGACTTTTGGGCCAACAGATGCGTCAAATTTTCGGACACATCTGTCAATCCTTGTACCATGGTGGGCCATATTGTAAATACAGCACTCTATGGTGCGCTAGTGTTTCGCAGGCTGATGCAGGGAAACTGACGTATCTCTACAGATGCGCCAGTTTCTTGTAAACCTGCCCCTGAATATATTCTCCAAGCTGCGCAGAGGATTGACCTTCATTTACTTGGCTTTTGAGATGTTTAAGTTTCTTTTTAGAACAATATGACTAAAAGCCTTTAATGAGTTTATGCATGGAAAGTTCAGTGCATGCCAGTAGAACGGCATCAACAGAAAATAACAGGATTGATGTTTTATTCCCCCCAATTGTGGGAATGTCCAGATGTAAGGCTAGCAGATGCTTGCCTACGCCATTGATAAATAAATTAAGGTACGAGCACACAAACTTGCATGACCCCCAATTCTATGCCAAAGCTTAGTGTGCACTCTCCTTTAAAGCTAAATCTCACCACTGCTGTATTATTTTAGTGAAGCAGCCTTATGGCATGCAGAAGCTTAATGTTGACACCATCCATGCTCCTCCAGTGTGAGCCAAAGAGCTGGCCTGTCAACCGAGTCAATGTTGTTTTGAGGTCTATAAAAGTTCAAAAGAGAGCTGAATGTTTAATAAAGGTGTATTTCAAACAGATGGAGTAAAACCAGGCTGCTTGGTCAATTGTGTGTTGTGACTTGCGAAAGTCAGCTTGAAATGGAGACAAGATATTTTGGTTTCAACCCAAAACTCTAATCGAGTTAGAAGAAATTTTGTGTAGATTTTTCCTGAGCTGTCCAAAGGGAGAGCGGCTGATGATAATTCCCTGGGACATACCAGGGACCTTTTGTGTGCAGTTGAACAATGACTGCAGCTCTCCTGGAAACTAGGACTTCCCCATATTCCCAAAATGCATTGTAGGCAGCAATTAGAATAGGGACCCAGATGGGTAGACTATTGCGATAGGTGTCAAGTGGAATTTTGCCAGGGTCAAGCGCTTTCAAACATTTTTGGCTCAGAATGGCGGTACGGCCTTCACTTGCAACAAATACTAAACTTTTGATGCCCAGTGTGGTCACAAGTGGCATTACAGCCTCAGACAAGGCAAGATCTTCAGCAGCAGCCAAAGGCTGAATCCTCTCTTTAGTCACCTAGCTACACCATCTCGGATTATCTACATTAACCCCTTCCATGCTGAAGATGGCCCCCAGCCGTCATGCACTACAGTGCTTGTGTGCTGATGACGGCTGGGGGCCGTCATGGCCGCACCCGCGCTGAAATCTTCAGCAGAGGAGCAGAATCGGCCCAGCATGGAAGGGGTTAATAAAATGGTCAATCCAGATCTGTGCCCTAAAGCCGGAGACAAGATTTCTCGGGCACCTTCATAGCCCCACCTAATCAAGTTCCAAAACAATGTTGTGTGGTTACCTTGGATTGCATTGACAAGCTTTAACCTAACAAGTTCATTTTTTAACTGTTATCATCTGCTTATATTCCTTTTTTGGGGGCCGATTAGGATGGCGGACAGACCTGCGTCCGTCCGCCACCCCAGAGGTGGAGGGACCGTCCGCAGGGGCAGCGGCGGTCCCTCCGTGCAAATTAGGATGTGACCGCCACCCTGGCGGTCACATCCTGTATGTTTAACAATGCGGCGGGTGCTGCTTGAAGCAGCACCCACCGCAATGTTAAAACTGCATGTGTTACAATTACATGCACAAAGCGGCAGGCACCGCGCGGTGCCTGCCGCTTTGTGCATGTGAATGTTGGGGGGTACCATAGGTACCCCCCATGTGCACCCTCCACCCCCCAACACCCCTCGGGGCCCGCAACGGGCCCCCAAACACCAATGTCCACATGCAGTCCTACGGCGGAAAACCCGCCGTGGAAAAGCGTGTCTCCGCCGGCATCCTAATATGGCTAATATGGCTGGCGGTGTCTGATAGACACCGCCACCATATTAGAGCTTTTCCGCCATGGTCGGAAGGCGACCGCGGCGGAAAAGCGGTGGACGGAAACATGACCCCCCAGCCATCCAGTCTTTTCTGTGTCCGCAGCGGAGAATCCGCATCCTCCGGGCCGGCGGTGGCTTCCGCCGGCCCGGAGGAGGCGGATTCACCGTGATCCTAATCGGGCCGTTAGTGACAAAAAGAGATGTTCCCATAATAAGTTCTTTCTTGAGTGCAGGTCTAATACTACTGTGGACTTAAGTTTGAGACACTCTTCGTCAAACCAAGGTATATGCATACTGCCTTTAGAATACAGCTGGCAATATGAGAGTGGACTACCAACTGGCCCTAGCTTTGATGTGGTTTTCAGAAGGGTAACCATTTTGAATTGAGCAGGTGGATCAATTAGGTCTCGTTGCAGTATGAGGTCATAATGTTCTTGCTTCCAGCTATTAGTAATGACAAAATGTGTTAGCGTGTTAGCAGACTGACTGGCCCGTCATATGATGTCTTTTCAGTTTGGTGCAATGATTAAGTTAGCTGACCTGTAAATTCTGGCCACTTCTGACCCCAAGCCAAGCTTGAAGACCACATTTAAACTGGCCACTAAAGAGTCACGGTCACTTTATAGTAGCCTAATGATAGTCATGTCAGTGATGATATGCCAAGATTCCATGTCTATAAATATGTAATTAATCAAGGTAGCTCAAATGTGTGCTCTGCCTGTGTACTGACTAGGACAGTCTGACATAGTGCACCCATTCAGGGACTGTAATTCGGTCATATGTAGAAATTCACTTAAAATTCTGCAGCGCTTGGAAGATCTTGTTTTGAGGATGTCCAGATTGGGAACACCCCAGAAGGCCTCTTGTTTGTGCATCTACACAGCCAGAGCTAGTATTAAAGTCTAGCTAAACATGCAGCTCCTTGTTTGTCCAACCAATTCTTTCATCTGTTTCCCTGCCAGCTTGACAGCGGGCATGGAAAAAGACAAAAGCTTTGCTTCCAGCAAGTGAGAACATTTATCTGCTCTCACAAGCCACATCAAATAGCTGTATCCTGGGGGTGGGTACCCCGGGACACAGCAGGAGCTGGCCCTTGGGGGGTAGCAGTCCATTATTGGCTCTAGGAGGGGGGCAACATGGCCCCTCTCCTTTCATTTAGAAGTGCCTGCCCCAGGGAGGAGGCAGTCAACCGGCCGAGAACGACCTAGGAGGAGAGCCACGCAGCCACCCTCATTAAAAACAGAATGCCCCGGAGAGATGGTGTGGACCCTCTTTTGAATATGTTTTCATGCCCTGGTGAGATTGTGGGGGAGGTTGACGTGGCCCCCCAATTTCTTTTTTGTATGTGGCCCCAGGGATGTGTTGGTCCCTGGAGCCCAGGGGTGTGTCCAATGCCCCACCCAGATTACAAGATAAACCCCGGGAGGTGGTAGTCCCCGGGTCTAAGAAGAGCTTCAGGAGGGGGGAATGTGAATTCTTCTCATTTTTATAACTCCGCATGCCCCAGGACCTGGCCCACATGGGGGCCAAACATTATAGAGCCCGCGCTTCTTTTTGAAAAATTAATTGGTAGAAGCCGCAGATCCAGCGTGAATCCAGCTAAAAAAAAAAAACGCTTTTTTGATGTGACCAAGGCCGCTTGACGGCCGAAACGCGTCTTTTGTTGTGATCAGATTAAAGAACTTTGACCTACCAGAGCAATTGGTGCGGCTCGTCTTTTCCCCACCAGAGTGTGTGTGGGAATTTCAAAGTAATGTATATATTCACTTAAAAAAAACATAGGTTTCAGGCACGTTATAGTTAGGAATTAACATTTAAAAAACATTAGAAATTCACTGAAAAAAACATAGGTTTCAGGGGTGTTATAGTTAGCTGGACATTTCACTAGTACAAAACCATTGAAATTCCACCCTTATAGTTAGTTCAGCTAACTATAACTCTGCGCCTGCAATGCACTGCTGATGACGTCACATATTACATCACTCATGACATGGTCAGTGACATCACTCATGACATCACTGATGACATCTCAAATGGTTGTCATCTTTTTTTTTTATCGGCAGGATCCGCGCACCCTGCGCGGATTTTGCTGCCTGGGGGTCAGGGTGTTTCTACCCTGCTCCCTTTTTACATTTTTCTTGGTTTTTTTTCTGCTTTCTTGTGCCTCGGTAAGATGGCTGCCAACACTTCCTGATTTGGGGTGTTGACAGCCAATTAGCATACAGCTTGTCATTGGGAGGGTGTGCGGATCCTGCGCGGCCATAGATACTTATGTGATGTTACTTTTGAACTTCTCAGGAACTACTGAACAGATTTACACCATTTAACAAAAAAGGCACGAGTCTGAACCTCTGCCAAATTTGGTGTTATTCCGTTCAGCAGTTCGGGCTGTAGCTGCGGCTAAAGGTTCCTATTGGAAATTGCATGGGGAAAATGCGTTTTGGGACCCCCTTCTTTCTCGGCCCCTGCTTGACGAATCACCCCTAACTTTCAGGATAGGAGCGGACCGGAGCGCCCCACGAGTTTTGAAAATTTCGCGAAGATTCGTCAACTGGCGCCAAAGTTATTGCAAATAGAATGTTGGAAAATAGGTCCTAACTATAACTACCTACTGGCGACCGCCAGTAGGTGATATATATATATATATATATATATATATATATATATATATATATATATATATATATATATATATACACATACATACATATATATATATATATATATATATATATATATATATATGTGCAAAAAACTCCTCCAATGATGAAAGAAATATGTATTTAATTAATTTTTTTCACTGGAAAAACCATAGGTTTCAGAGACGTTAATGTTAGCTGAACATTTCATTTGTACAAAACCATAGAAATTCCTCCGTTATAGTTAGTTCTGCTAACTATAACTCGCGCGCCCGCAATGCACTGCTGATGATGTCACATATTACATCATTCATGATGACAGGGTCAGTGACATCACTGATGACATCACTGATGACATCATCCAGTGAAGGTTGTTTTTTTATATTTAAATATGTATTATATATATAGCAATCTGCATTGAAGAATGAGTGGATATATAAGTGTCTGGATGGAGAATTTAGTAGCTGTGTAATTGACTGTTTAAGTGAGTAATTAAAAGTGTCTCACTAAATACATGGGTTGGTGACTAAACTGTGTGAATGTCTGTATCACTCTGTCTGTTGTTGTGTAACCTGCTACATCAGTTGGTCACTAGCTACATGAGTGACTATATGGGTCATTGATTAGTTGGCTGAGTATTTGTATGGGAGACTGAGTGTGTGCATGGGCGGGTGGGGGTTGTGTGTCTCTGTGCATAGATATGTGAGTGTTGTTTCACTGGGTGTATGGGTTCAAGAGTGCATGTGGACACAGTTGAATGGGTGAGTGAGTGTGTGTATGGTGAGCGAATATATGTCTCAGTGGTACTTCTCCAATGAAGTAGAAAAGTATAAGGAAGTGTATATAGTATATAGTAATAGGGATTTTATAGGACACTAAGTATGAGTTACTATTTGTATAAATAAATTAGGTGGTTTGTGTATAACTGTGTAGGTGAGTAAATGTGAGTGTGATTGATTGTTTGCATGAGTGAGTAGGATGACTGCATAACCGACTAGGATGAGTGCTGGTGTGTCAATGTCAATATAGGTGTATGAGTGCATTTGATAGTATTCTATTGATCAGTGACAGCATGTATGAGTGATTCTATGGGTGAGTGAGCAGTTGTCTGTGTAGACGTAGGAATCAGTGAGTGGGTATGTAGTAACTGGTATTGGTGTGTCAATGGTTTCAAAAATGGTACTCTGTATTTTCCAGTGAGTGATTAAAGATGATACTAGTGTGTGATGAGGTGTATCAAATTGTCACGTGGATGATGTCATCAGTGATGTCATCAGTGATGTCACTGACCATGTCATGAATGATGTAATATGTGACATCATTAGCAGTGCATTGGGGGCGCGCGAGTTATATAACGGAGGAATTTCTATGGTTTTGTACAAATGAAATGTCCAGCTAACTATAACACCCCTGAAACCTATGGTTATTTCAGTGAATTTCGAAGGTTTTTTAAATGCTAATTTCTAACTATAATGTCATTGAAACCTATGGTTTTTTCAGTGAATTTCAAAGGTTTTTAAAATGCTAATTTTTAAGTGTAATAGTAGTAACATCTATTTTTTGTACTGATTTTCTACAGTGTTGTAACTGTTTTTTTATACATATTTTATTCAATAAATAATGATATATTTTTTCTATAAATTGCAAAACAAAATACAAAAAAATCAAACTGAAATATTGTTTAATTTTCTTGTTTTTTTATTTTTATATATTTATATTATTTTCATTTTTTTTGTTTTCGTGGATTCTAGCCGTACGGTGTGCGGCCGCTGTGTGTTTTTCAGTTACGTCATATACATTTAATATTACTTGATGTGCGCGACTGATATGCGACCGTTCTGCGACTCCTTCTCCCGCGCATTACGGTACGTAACGCTTGCACAGTGGCGCGTCCCATGTGACATCATATACGTGCTGGGGCGTGCTGGGTGCATGACTCCTGTGAAATTTGTTTATGTTCTAAAAGGATATGTATGAGTCTTTAATATACATATCAGGGCAAGAGATTATCTGAGATATTCATGAAAATAATATATTTGTACTTATAATAAACTTATAATATTTTTTAATATTTTTTTGCAAAGTAGGGTCGGGTGCCAACTTCATGAGCGCAGGGTGCGCGGATCCCATGTGACCTTGAAACATTTTGTTTTAAGGACCCCACCCATTTTAGTCATCCTGTCTAGAGCAATTCAAAGAGACACCTCTTCTACATCAAGAGCTAGTTTTGCACTCTTTTGGGGTGTTTTACTAATATTGTATTGGAAGAATGGCCAGTTTACAACCTCCTCATCATTTTTCGGATGAATATTTTTTAATAGAAGATCCATCCAAGCAGAGGCCTGAGTCAGTGGTATGGAAGATTTTTACCTTTCCTGCTGGTCAAAAAAAGGTAAATGCTACAGGAGTGACATGCTTGATATGTCAGAGGGTCCTGTCGCGAGACAGTAAAAATAAATACTCCGACAGAACGGCAAGTATGTACAAACATCTACGGACCATCCACCCACGCAATCTGGCACTAGAGGAGATGAGACGTGCAGCACAAAATCCACCACCAGCCATTCCTAGAAGCTCTGCAGTCTCCACATCAACACCTTCAATGGACATTCGTCCAGAATTTCAATTTCTGGAGCAGCACTGCACTAAGTGCAAAGCCGTCACCTGTTGCGGTGAACTATACGTCAATGCTGTTTCCACAGCACAGCGCAATCATAAATGTTAATTTTTTTGTTTTTGGAACGTTGTTTAATTCCAAAAGTTACCTGTTTATTTTTTTCCTTTTACTGTTTTCTTTTTAGAAAAACACCAAAAAACTACAAAATTGTCAAAAAAATACAAAAAAATACAAAATAACAAAAGAAGAAAAAAAAGTTCTTATCAGAGCTACCTTCTCTGGTTAAAAAAAGAATTATAATTGCATGATAATGTCTGAAAGTTTGGTTGAATATTTGTGTAGAGCATCATTGACTGAAAGAATGCATTAGTAGTGTATGGTGAATTTATAGGTGGAGATTTATGAGGAAGTACTAAAGTGTGACTCTGCAAGCTCTTTAGCTGCACTGCGCTGTGGCACTTCCAAAACACAGGGATGTGACATATGTGACATATGTATATGAATATGTTGCAACTCTGTGCTTCCCTCTGCACTGCTGCACAAAGTGCAGCCATGCGGAGACACAAGCATCCTTGCACCATGGTGCAAGGATGTCTGTGTCGTGGGGAGATTGTTTTTGTGCAGGAAGGGACACTTTCCTGCACAAAAACAATCAATAAAGGAATGTTCTTCTTTCAATGTATGCCTTGCTACACCAACTCTACCATGCTGTAGCATTCACACACATCTCCAGATTTACAATTTCTCATAAATCTGGAGATGTGTCTTGTTCTATGAGTGTTGCGTGGGAACACCCACAACTACACTTATGGAACGCCCCTTCAACGCAAAGTGCTGTGTTTGACGGGGTTGTATTTACAAGGAGAAGAAAAGCCACGCAGGGTGGCTTTTCCTCTCCTTGTAAATATGAAGGAGTCCGTGGCACCATCACTACGTTACAAAAAGTGACACACTGGTGGGGCAGGGTGCTTGTAAATCTACCCCATAAGTGCTTTGGTATTGGCAGACTAATACAATAAGAACATAGTGCTGGATGGGTGATTGAAGAATTGCATAAGAGTGACAGGAGGTGTCCTACGCTGCATGGGTACTGCTTCAGTATTTAATGGAGTGGACCAATAGTATGTATCTGCTTAGAGATTTGTAGGGATTATGCACAGAATATTGTATGTGTACTTGGGTTGGTGCCTAGGTCATTGTATAAGAATACCACTACTAACTGGAATGATGACACTGCTGCAAACAGACTGAACACTTAATTTATAAGTGCTTACGTATTGGTGGAGTGATAGGATAAGTAGATAGTGGTAGATAAGTGATTAAAGAAGTGCATGGGACAGACTGGACGATTCCTTCACCGCATGAGTACTAACTGGGTATTTAGAAGAGTATATCAATAGTATGTATCTAGTTAGAGGTCTGCTTGGATAGTGCACAAAATATTGTAGCTGTACTTGTGTTAGTAGCTAGGCCATTCCATAAGTTCATGACTAGTAACTAGAACAATTACAGTATTACAAACAGAGTGTATAGTGAATTTATAAGTTATTAGGTATTGGTGGAGTAATAGGATAAGTAGATAGTGCTGGATGAGTGATTGGAGAAATGCATGGGACAGACAGGAGGATTCCTACACTGCAAAGGTACTAACTGGATATTTAGAAGATCATATCAATAGTTTTTAGATGGTTAGAGGTGTGCATGCATAGTGTACAAACTATTGTACCTACACTTGTGTTAGTGACTACGTCATTCTTTAAGTATACGACTGATAACTTTAGTAATTTCAGTGTTGCAAAGAAAGTGCATGCTGAATTTATAAGTGCTCAGATATTGGTGAAGTGATAGGATACGTAGATAGTGCTGGATGGGTGAATGGAAAAGTGCATGGGACAGACAGAAGAATTCCTAGACTGCATAGGTACTGGGTATTTAGAAGAGTGTATCAATAGTATAGAGCTAGTTAGAGGCACTGACCTAGGCACTTTGACTGGGATAGGTCAGGAAATGCTAATGAAGGACACCTTTGCAGAATTAATGTTACTTTTCCCCCAAACTGCCTTTGTCTGCTCTAAAATATGCCAAAGACAGAAATGGAACTCGTCCAATCAATTTTGTCCACAGATTGAGACAGCTAGGAAACATGTCATAAAGGTGTTTCAGCATATCTGAGAGATTATAGGATGGGGTCCATTTACAACAACAATCTGCGTTTTAATATGGATGTCATCTACAGGACAGATGGTGTACAATTCACAGATGAGGGTAACAGAGTCTTTCTCAACATCTTTAGACTCTGCATAGGCACTTTACTTGTAGGTACCAAAATCTCCCAATAAACACAAGGGCTCTTTTTAGAGCCACCCATGATCCAAACATATAACATAGATTTATATTACAAAAATATAATTTTTTTTTGCGTTTTGGAGTCGCGCAGACAACTCGTTCACACCAGGGGGCCGTGCTTGGAGTCGCACACCCAGCGCATTCACACCAGGGGGCCACGCTGAGAGCGCGTTGGAGTCGCGGTGCCAAATTATTTTAGAAACAAAAACTGTCTCCTACCACTAATTTCTATTCGCCCCGGAACCCCATAACCCGGGGCCTAAGCACTTAGATGGGGACTGTGGGGGGAGCCCCAATGCCCCCACGGTCCCGCCGGCTCCCCGCATCCTGCGAGAGCCGGCATTGCTTTTCCACATGGGGAGCTGCTAACATGCAGCTCCCCATGTGGAAAAGCAATTCTGCTTTGAATTTTCCAAAGCAGAGTTTGCTATGGTAGGGCAGGAGACATGTTCATTCACCCCAGTACAAGCATCTGGGCCTAAATCCATCGTTTTTTTGCACTCCACACCACCCTGGGTTAGACACTGGCTATATGCAAATCTGCTCTGACCCTGTGCCTCATGGGAACAGTCCAGTCCGAACTACCAAGCCATGTCTTTCCCAGACCGGAATCAAGCATCCAAGGACCGGTTTCTGGCTATCAGCTTTCATCAGCCTGGATAGCTTGACTCCAGTGGTGTGGAGAGCCTGGGACTCACGTCTGAGCATACCCAGCCCACTCGGGGTGAAAATTGCAAAAAACACAGTTGATGGACAGAATGTAGAACAATGTCATACATTCACCCCAGTGCAAGGATCTGGGCCTAAATCCATCGTTTTTTTGTACTCCACACCACCCTGGGTTAGACACTGGCTATATGCAAATCAGCTCTGACCCTGTGCCTCATGGGAACAGTCCAGTCCGAACTACCAAGCCATGTCTTTCCCAGACCGGAATCAAGCATCCAAGGACCGGTTTCTGGCTATCGTCTTTCATCAGCCTGGATAGCTTCACTCCAGTGGTGTGGAGAGCCTGGGACTCACGTCTGAGCATACCCAGCCCCCTCGGGGTAAAAATTGCAAAAAACACAGTTGATGGACAGAATGTAGAACAATGTCATACATTCACCCCAGTACAAGGATCAGGGCCTAAATCCATCGTTTTATGCACTCCACACCACCCTTGGTTAGACACTGGCTATATGCAAATCAGCTCTGACCCTGTGCCTCATGGGAACAGTCCAGTCCGAACTACCAAGCCAGGTCTTTCCCAGACCGGAATCAAGCATCCAAGGACCGGTTTCTGGCTATCAGCCTTCATCAGACTGGATAGCTTGACTCCAGTGGTGTGGAGAGCCTGGGACTCACGTCTGAGCATACCCAGCCCACTCGGGGTGAAAATTGCAAAAAACACAGTTGATGGCCCGAATGTAGAACAATGTCATACATTCACCCCAGTACAAGGATCTGGGCCTAAATCCATCGTTTTTTTGCACTCCACACCACCCTGGGTTAGACACTGGCTATATGCAAATCAGCTCTGACCCTGTGCCTTCCGGTCCAGGGAAGACAAGGCTTGGCAGTTCGGGCTGGACTGTTCCCATGAGGCACAGGGTCAGACTGATTTGCATATAGCCATGTCTGAACTGGGGTGGCAGAGTGGGCTAAAGAACGGTGATGGATTAAACCCAGATCTTTTGACTGGGTGTGAGTGTTTGATTGATTTGGATGCTCCGTCCATCACCACCCCCTTTTGTACCGCTTTTGGCCGCCATAAGTATGCTCAGACATGGGTCCCTTGCTCACTTTGCCACTGGATTCAAGCAAGCCGGGCTGAAGACGGCTGGAATGCCAGAAACCGGTCCTCGGAAGCTTGTTTCTGGTCCAGGGAAGACATGGCTTGGCAGTTCGGGCTGGACTGTTCCCATGAGGCACAGGGTCAGACTGATTTGCATATAGCCATGTCTGAACTGGGGTGGCAGAGTGGGCTAAAGAACGGTGATGGATTAAACCCAGATCTTTTGACTGGGTGTGAGTGTTTGATTGATTCGGATGCTCCGTCCATCACCACCCCCTTTTGTACCGCTTTTGGCCACCATAAGTGTGGCAGGGTATGCTCAGATGTGAGTCCCTTGCTCACTTTGCCACTGGATTCAAGCAAGCCGGGCTGAAGACGGCTGGAATGCCAGAAACCGGTCCTCGGAAGCATGTTTCCGGTCCAGGGAAGACATGGCTTGGCAGTTCGGGCTGGACTGTTCCCATGAGGCACAGGGTCAGACTGATTTGCATATAGCCATGTCTGAACTGGGGTGGCAGAGTGGGCTAAAGAACAGTGATGGATTAAACCCAGATCTTTTGACTGGGTGTGAGTGTTTGATTGATTTGGATGCTCCATCCATCACCACCCCCTTTTGTACCGCTACCGTAGCAAACAGCAGTGTCCTGGGGGTGGGCACCCCAGGACACTACAGGAGCTGGCCTCAGGGGGTGGAGGTCTCCAGGGCCATGAAAGGCTCCAAGAGGGCGGCCCTGCGGCCCCCCTCACAACATTTTAAAAGCCCCGGGGGTGGTGGTCCCTGAGGCTGCGGGGGGGGGCGTGAGCCCCCGCAAATATTTTAGAAAAGCCCCAGGGGGTGTCGATCCCCGGGGCTTGGGGTGCCTTAGAGGCCCCCCACCCATTTAAAAGGGAGGCAGTCCCCGCGGCTGGGGGGGGCTGGGTGCGCTACCCCCAAATATTTTTAGAAAGCCCCGGGGGTGGCGGTCCCCGCGGCTACGGGGGTACCCCCTGGGCCCCTGCAAATATATTTTTCTGAAGCCCCCGGGACTTGGCCCAACCGGGGGCTATTAATAACAAAGCGCGGGAGCCCGCGCTTCGTTATTTTCATTTTCTCAGCTGGATCCACGCACCCAACACGCATCTCGACGTTTTTTTAATTTAAAAAAATGCTTTTTTTGGCCCTGGAGGTCTTTTTGGGACCCTCTATGCACGCCTAGGGGGTCAGGGTGTTTCTACCCTGCCTCCTTTTCTTGTTCAGCGCCTTTAATTTACTGTTTTCTTGAGCCTCGGTTCTACCGAGACACAAGATGGCTGCCAACAGTTCCTGGTTTGGAGTGTTTACAGCCAATAAGAATGCAGCTCATGATCGGTAGGGTGTGCAGATCCTAATCTGCAGGGTGCGCAGATCCTAATCTGCAGGGTGCGCAGATCCTGCACGCCACCATATATCGATATTTTTTAAATTTCGATTTTCTCAGCAACTACTGAACGGATTTACGCCATTTAACAAAAAGAGTTCTTTCAGAACAAAGGGCTGCCTTTTTGCCAAATTTGGTGTAATTCCATTCAGCAGTTCGGGCTGTAGCCACGGCTAAAGTTTCCTATGGAAAATTGCATGGGGAAAACACGTTTCAGGACCCCCCTTTTTTTTCAGCCTCTGTTCGCCGAATCACCCCGCAACTTTTAGGATAGGAGCGGACCGGAGCACCCCAGGAATTTTTTTAATTTTGCGAAGATTGATTAGGAAATTTATTGGGAATAGAATGTTGAGATTTTCCCATGGTAACTAGGTCCTAACTATAACTACCTACTGGCCCAACACACATGAATACATACATATATATATGTGTATGTGTGTGTTTGCACAACCGTGACTGTTGTTACATTGGTCAAGCACAGTTTTATATAACTTATTGTCATTCTTTTTACTTCTCTGATAGTTTTAAGGAACGATATAAAAATATATGGGAGAACAATGATTCCCTGTAAAGTAGTTCATGGGGAGATATAAACATTTCGTTGTTTCTACTATTAATTTAGTGTAAGTATAACAACTCAAATCTGTAGTGTGTCATAGTGATCTCATAAAAATAAGCGAACAAGAGCTTTACATAGGGCGCAGGCGGGCATAATGGGTAATGCAAAAGGAATGTCGATAACTCGGATGACATCAGTTAATACAATGAGGTCCATTAACAATGACTGATTTTCTAATGCGTCACACAGCTTTATTACTGGGTCATCCCACGCACAGACCCTGATCCAAACATCCCCACAATGTCAGATAAAATCCAGCAGATATCTGAATTACTAACGAGCTGCGTGAGAAAGTCTGGTGTGCCCTGCACTCCATAAATCTCAGCAGTGCATCGTTGGGAACCCGCTGCTCGTGTCGTCTATAGCAAGAGGTTAATGCAAACTGCAGATGCAACCCGTCTGAAGTGAGCAGTCCGTTCTCTGCGAAGGAATGAGCTCGATACATTACATCCACGCGCTGCAGTTTAATCGGAAATTCATTCTGTGCTAAGTGCTGCAGCTGGAAGGGCTCTTACCTTGGGGCGACCATTAATCAGGGTTAAACTATAACAAATGATGTTCTGATGTCCTGGTTCAAAATGAATAATGACGCCGGGGTCTAACAGGTATCATAACTTGACTTACCATAGTGACTAGCCAAACAAAACAATGTGCTCTCCCTACAATTAGGCAAAGCGATGGCCTCAATTTTTCCCTAAGCTTGTCTTTTTTCGCATTCTTAACGAAGGTAGTTATGTGTTTTCTATATAGGAATCCCGTTGCGTCATATATTTTGGAATTAAAGTATCAAGCGCTGTGAGATCAAGAGCGGGCATCGTAAGAAGGAACTGGTGTGCCTGGGATGCGGTTTCAGATGTTCACTTACTGACCTTCAGAGGCAGACGAGAAAGCGAAATACTTGTGCTGGGTAGGGCAAATAGGAATATAAGGGCCTTGTTCAAAAAAGCCCATATTTCTTCATCGTTGGTTACTTTTTTGTTATCTGATTGACAAAAGGATAAGAAATGTCCAGTGTCGTCCTTAATACTTCTTAATTCGAGTACGTTAAAATTCTGTGTTTTTTGATTCGTTAATTTACTCGGTCTGCTCATGCTCACACCACAGGGCAGTTAACAAGGAGCAGAAACTTTGAAAGCCACAAATAGTTCATCAGTTCTCTCCTGCAGGCGATGACTGATACTCATGTAGCTCACTTGCTCGCTGGTTAACTTGGTTACTTTGGAAAGGGACTAATCTGGAGTGCGAGTACTGATATCCCGCATTTAAAGATGTACCCAGGCCTTATTGACATCTCGAGTCATTTTCAAGAATCACTGTCAAGGAAGGATTTTTTTTTTAAAGCAAGAAGTAATGACTCCCTCACTATACAAGTGGTCTCCTATGGTTTGGGGGTTATTATTTTCTTTTTTACTTCCTCCACCACTAAGTTTTACCTGGTAGCGACGAACAACAAACAAATCATATAACACCATCCACTCTTAATCGGGCAGAAAATGTAATATGTAAACCTTTGATGGCCTGTATTCCATCAGGCCATCAAGGAGTATGTTGTGAACGAACCAGAGTAGGTAGTCTCCATCTCTGGCATAAATAAGGCCCCCCTGCCTGTAAATCAGGCAAGTGAACTTAGAATACAAAGGAGAGGGTACTTTGTTGCAGTCTGCTGAACTCTAAATCAGGCTCTCAGTCACCACCTATTTCACAATGCCTCATTCATGCACCACCAAATTACAGAGTATATAACACTCAATCAATCAATCAATCAATCAAGCAAATTTGTAGAGCGCGCTACTCACCCGCTAGGGTCTCAAGGCGCTGGGAGGGAAGGGATCCGCTACTGCTCGAATAGCCAGGTCTTGAGTTGTTTCCTGAAGGAGAGGTGGTCCTGGGTCAGCCGTAGGTGGGTGGGGAGGGAGTTCCATGTCTTGGCCGCCAGTTAGGAGAAGGATCTTCCTCCGGTGGTGGCTCTGCAAATTCGTGGGACGGTGGTGAGGGCGAGGCTGTTGGAACGGAGCTGGCGGGTGGGTGTGTAGAATGTGAGGCGGTTGTTGAGGTATTTGGGGCCCATGTCGTGGAGAGCCTTGTGTGCGTGGGTGAGGAGTCTGAACGTGATTCTCTTGCTGACGGGGAGCCAGTGCAGGTCTCTCAGGTGGGCAGAGATGTGGCTGTGGCGGGGGATGTCCAGGATGAGTCGTGCAGAGGCGTTCTGTATGCGCTGGAGTCTTTTCTGTAGTTTGGCTGTGCACCCAGAGTAGAGGGTGTTCCCATAGTCCAGTCGGCTGGTGATGAGGGCCTGGGTGACCGTCTTTCTGGTTTCAGTGGGGATCCATCGGAAGATCTTTCGGAGCATGCGCAGGGTGTTAAAACAGGATGACGAGACGGCGTTGACTTGTTTGGTCATCGTGAGGGAGGAGTCCAGAATGAAGCCCAGGTTGCGTGCATGGTCCTTGGAGACGGTGCCCAGTGCAGGGGGCCACCAGGAGTCGTCCCAGGAGGAGGGGGATGATCCCAGGATGAGAACTTCCTTCTTGTCTGAGTTCAGTTTCAGGTGGCTGATCTTCATCCACTCTCTCACTCATCCCAGTTACCTCTGCATGCAGACGGTATCAAATTGCTCAGTGGAAAAGATGGACTCAGATTTATCTGAGGTTGACTACTCAGAATTTACATTCAATATTGATCATGGCTATCTGGATGGGACAATTCAAGGGCATAAGGCCAGCATTCATACAAGTGCAGACTAGTCAATCTAGCCCACTGTTGACACAATGGAATGTGAGCGGTGTAAATTTGATGCTGTCATTCACTCTTGTAGCTGCTCTGAGCATCTGAGGTGAAGTCTCTATAGATGTTAATAACACAGTCAGTTTGATTAAATAAAGTTAGCAATCACTGAGCCTAATCTGCATGTACTCCTAGAATATAGCTTGATAGGAGAGCCAGTCTTAGTGCAGGCATTAACTGCAAAATGATCAGATAATCATAAGAATGACACTAATAACAACAGATATCTAAAAAAGCCAAACCTATTGACTTTGACAACATTGTTTCTTTAGTGTCCTTGGAAATGTCAAACCAGGTGACTTTAGGACTTTCTCAACCAGTCACCAATATACAATATGCGGTGGTGAGTCTTCCATGGTGAAATCTTTGCCAAGTGTCGGCGACTGGCCTACCCTGAGTATCCTTTTTTCCATTCTTTGCTTTGATTTTTTTGTGTTGGACAGCAGCATCCTTTGAAGATTTGAAGTGCATTTATGCTTTCCTCGACCCTTCATTTTGTGTTGTAGGTTTATGGAACAGGCTTGTGTAATAAACGAGGTCATTAGTTGAGAGGGGTGGAAGGGCCACTCAAATAATAAACATAATCCTTGTCAGGGTGAACCTCAAAAGTCACTGAATAAACCTGTGCTAAGCCCTCTGGTAGTTTGGCACAAAAGCAGTCAATCTTAACTTATAGGCAATGTGTAAAGTATTTATGCAGCACTCTAACAGTGGTGGATAAAACCGTAACACATGAAAAATCCCATCCTAATTTAGAAAAAATGAGACTATTTTAATAAATAAAATGGCACCAAAATGACAAAAATTTAACAAGTTGAACCTGTTATATGAATTTTTAAAGATTTTAGTAGATATAGAGCCTAAAAGCCTAAAAGCAGAACGTGACACTCACGGTCATCTGGTTTGAACCAGGTCAAAGGCAAAAGTTCAGGCTGACCACTATGGAGTGCAGGCTGACACAGGGACAAGGGTTGCCCTTCTAACTTTTAGTCCAGTTTTCACACAGGAAGGAGGAGCTTGTCGGCAATGGAAGAGCTGGCAAATGATCAGTATTTTGTGTTGGGGACACAAAGTGTTCTGGGTGGTGAAGTCTGGGGTCGGTATCCAGGAAGGTTGTGTCGGCAGTAGCATGCAGGTTCCCTGTTGGCCACGATGACATCCGCTCATGTTCATGAGGGAACTGGGGACTGCTCTTTACAATATGAAGAGCCCAGAACCTCTGGTTGTCCAGTTCTTGCAGTTTTGATGTTGGAGTACACCAGCCAAGCGTCCAAGATCTGGATGAGCACCTCTTGGGGGATAAGACCCACTCCAGCAGAAGCCAGCAGCAGGGTTCAGTCAGGTCCAATTAGTGATGGTGAGTGGCGCCGTTGCAAGGGAGGCCTGCGCAAGCTTGTTGTATCCCCGTAGCTCAAGCAGAAGGGCAGCTAGCTGTCCCTTGGAGTCACTTCTGGGGTCCTTTGTTCAGAAAGCAAGCAGGACCAGTGTTCCTTTAGGCTTCAGAGAGCAGGGTAGCCCTTCTAATGAAGCTCTACAGGTCCAGGACTTTTCTAATTCTAGGTTCTGAGGGTACCATTTTTTACCTAGTGCTAACCTTTTTGTAGCGGGTACCCCCTTTGTCTAACCCTAACTGAATCTGGCCAGTTCTCTCCTTCTATCTTGCTGCCCCCAATATGTACAGGGTAACAAATGGAAGGCAGGCCAAGGTGTGAGCTGCATTTGCCAGTGACAAGACTAGGATCTTTAGAACTAAGGAAAGGATGAGCCCAGCCATCAGGCTATCATTTGAAGTTTAAGAAGGGCTGAGTACAATGTCCTAGAGCAGTAGTTCTTAACCATTTGACTTTTGTGGACCCCCACTTAATCGTTACTGTAAACTGGGGACCCCGAATGATGCATTACTGGAAGCTGTGGACCCTGGCTTAAGCAATTTGGTTGATTTGAACTTCAAATGATACACAAAAATAGAGAAACAAGCAAACAAATTACAAATATTTAATTTACAATCAAATATAAAATATCTAGATGTTCACTTTAATGAGAAGGTTGGGGCTTTTCTAAATACAACTGATGTGACTCACTTTCCATGATATATTCTGCATTGTTATTGTCATTTTATTTTTCCTATTGAGTCAGACTGTGTGTAGTGTGGGGCGGGCTGGGCAGTGGAGGGCTTGGCACTCCAAAGTGCACATGAACTGTTTGGCCGGCCCTCTTGGGCTGGCCAAACAGTTCATGTGTACTTTGCATGTTCCTACCAGGCTGCATTACACAGCCTGATCAGGAACATGCACAGGCACCCTGAGAGCCGATCCACAGAGCTCGGACCAATCACAATGCTGCATCACGTAATATGCTTGGCAGTGCCGCGGTGCATCACAAGCATTTTGCTGCCCCTTTCCTCTGCACCAACACCGCGGAAACTGTGGATCTCGGCGGAGAAGGAGGACCCGTGGCTCTCCGACTGCCATATTCAGAAAACTGCAGGTGGACCTGCAGTGGTGGTGGTGGTCAGACCGCCACAGCGACTAAAGCGGTCCTGAGGACAGCCGTATTCGTAATCAGGCCCTGAATATCTGACTTTACCATTAATAAGGATTTAAAATTTTAATTCAAAAGACTGGAAGAAATATTTCTTTATCTACTCACAAACTGATTTTAACACTTAGGCCCCAATTTCGAGTTTTCATCGGAGCACTGGCGCAGCGGTGCAAACCGCTGCCTTTCCGCTCCGACAAAACTTGCTCTGCTTGCTCGCCCTATTACAACTACACAGTAGTCATCCAGGCTGATGGGGTGGCAGTCCCAGACATGAGATAACCAGAAAGGGTATTTCAGAGCTTGGGGCCTAGGTGCCTAAAGGAGCGACCTCCCATGCGGGACAGTTGCTGGGAATAGTACACAGTGAGAGGTTGCTAGAGCACAGGCAACGAGCAGGTTGGCAAGCAGTTATCAAACTGGTAATATGGTGAGGAATATGACTCAATACATCACATACCAATACCACGCATGCCATTACAATGCGGGTATTACGACGCAATGTCAATGACAATGAAATACCATTACATCGCAAATTTTTCTTACGACTATACCTTTACCACACATGCCATTACAACGTGGTAAATGTATACTCATGGTAAAAGTTTGAAAGGTAAGTGACTGTACCCTGTGCTACCGTATACCCTAATTTAGTACCCCTCCATGACCCTCCCCTGACCCCCAGTCCTCTCCCTACATTTACACTACCCTGCACGATCCCCAACACTACCCTAAACCCTAAAACACTACCCTACACTACACAAACACCACAACACTGCCCTAAAACACTACTCCCAGCATGCCCCTCCCCCACCCCCAGTCTGGTCCCTACACTCAAATACTACCCTTTACGACCCCCAACACTACCCTAAACCCTAAAACACTACCCTAGACTACACAAACACCACAACACTACCCTATACCCTGTAAAACGACTACCAGCATGACCCTCTCCGACCCCCAGTCCCGTCCCTACACTCAAACACTACCCTGCATGACCCCTGACACTACCCTAAACCTTAAAGCATGACCCTACATTACACAAACACAACAACACTTCCCTAAACCCTAAAACACTACCCCCTGCATGACCCGCCCCCCTACCCCCAGTCCGGTCCCCACACTCAAACACTACCCTGTGCAACACCCCGCCACTACCCTAAACCCTAAAACACTACAATACACTACACAAACACCACAACACTACCCTAAGCCGTAAAACACTACCCCCAGCACGACCCTCCTCCCGCCCCCCAGTCAGGTCCCTACACTCAAACACTACCCTGCATGACCCCCCAACACTAACCTAAACCTTAAAACACTACCCTACAGTAAAAAAACACCACAACACTACCCTAAACCCTAAAACACTACCCCTTGCATGATCCTACCCCCAGTCCGGTCCCTACACTCAAACACTACCCTGCACGACCTCCGACACTACCCTAAACCCTAAAACACTACACAAACACCACAACACTACCCTAAACCCTAAAACACTACCCCCAGCATGACCTTCCCTGCCCCCTGGTCCGATCCCCACACTGAACTCCTCCGCCCCACAGTCCGGTCCTTACACTGAAACACCACCCTGCAAGACCCGCTAACAATACCCTAAATCCTAAAACACTACACTACACTACACGAACCCCACAATACTACCCTAAATCCTAAAATACAACCCCCAGCATGGCCCTCCCCCGCCCCAGTCTGGTCCCTACACTGAAACCCTACCCCCAGCACAACCCTCCCCCTACCCCCAATCCCCCTTACCACTCTCTCCTTGTGGTTCCTCTCTCCTGGTTCCAGCATCATCTGAGGGGCGGTGCTTGTCTTTGTGAGGAAAAAGAAGAGCTTCACTTTCCTCACAATGATTTGGATAGCCATTACATCACATGCATTGTAAAAGCGCCTGCAATTAAAATGGTATGCGTAGTAATGGTTATGTGTTGTTACATCGCATGTGTTGTAAAGCATGCGATGCAATGACTTTCGGTGAAACTGCTGCGTTGTAATGGCTGTTCCCCTATGGGAATATGACTCATTACATAGCATACCAATACCTAACGTGCCATCACAGTGTGGGTACAGCCACGTTGTAATGGCTGTTCACCTATGGTGAGGTGCAATTCCTGTCCTTGCTTTAAAAGCATAACAATAACATAACACCTTAAACTGAACACATTTCTCCACCTTTAACCAATGCAGGTAATGAATCAGAGATGTGGCTGATGTGTATTTCAGCAGTCAATGAATCAACCTTGCGGCAGCCCAGATGGGAGAAAATGAGCGATTGGACGATAATTCTCTGTACGGATTTAAGAAGAATCCATATAAATTTGCATAAACATTTTAAGGTTGGAAAGCAGGTAGCAGAAATCAGGGTGACCTCAGGCGTCATGGAAAGCTGAGCATCTAGCGTGAAGACTAAATTATTTACTTTGGTGGCAGGGACAGGAACATCATCAAAAGCATTTGGCCAGTCTTGGGGTCCCCAAAGGGATGGATCCTTTTCCAGAACTAGCACCTCTGTTTTTCCTCCATTCAATTTCAACAAATTGCTGCTCATCCAGGAGGCAACAAGAGACAAGTAGGATTGCAGAGATGAAGAGTCATAATCCTGTGTGGATGATGAGGAGAAGGTGATTTGGGTATCATCTGCTTAGGAGAAGAGAGTCAGCCCCCGCACTCCACCAGGTCGACGAGGGGATGGACATAGATGTTGAAAAGTACATGACTAAGCGCATATCCCTGAGAGACCCCAGAAGTCAAAGCATGGCTAATGGAAGAGGTATCACCCGAGAAAACCTGAAAGGTCTGGTCCTTTAGAAAAGAGGACAGCCATGCAAGTGCTGTTCCTTGAATACCGAATTGAGACAATCTTAGCAAAAGCATATTGTAGGACACAGTATCGAAAACAGAGCTGAGATCGAGTAAAATCAGTGCAGCTGCCTCACCCTCATCAAGGAGCTGTCTTAGATGCTCCATGACCCCAAGTAGGGTGGACTCAGCACTGTGGCCAACACGGAACCCAGATTGGGTGTCATGCACAAAACGCAGGGGTTCCACAAAGGCAGAGAGTTGTTTGCAGACATGTTTTTCTCAAAATTTAGCCAATATTGGTAACCGAAAGACAGGTCTCTAGCAGGACCAGATGGTGGTGTACAAATAACATTTCTTCAAAAGGAGAAGGGTCATGGCATGCGTCCAGGTCTGAGGGATGACTCCGTCCCGTAAGGAGCAGTTAAAGAGGTTCACAAGAGGAAACATAGCATCGGAATCCAGAACCCATATTTAGGCTGTGGGGAGGGGATCATTGGGGAAGCCAGCATTTAAAGCATGTGCCAAGGATATAAACAAGGGAAGGCCCAGGGCATCACAAATATCCTGTGACAGAGAGACAGAAGGGGAGAATGATGAGGGGGAGTCCTTAGAAACTGAGAGTGCCAGATGAGTGTCGGGCAAATTGGATCCCCCTTTAGTCTCCCTCAAGTAGTATTTACGGTAGTATTTACCTTACATGTCATGGGATACATATATTCTGCACTTATAAGGAAATTAAATGGACCAAACAGGTGTATACCTCTGTTACCATATTTAGAAGGTAGAGCACATGCACCTTACCACTGGTTAGCAGGAATAAAGTACACAGAGTCCTAAAAACCTTAAAAAATGGATTCATCATACAAAGGCAAAAATGTGGGATGAACTTGCAGAAAGGACCAGGTCCAAAAGCATAACTATACCATTTTCAGGGTGTTTGTGTGTGAGAGAGAGAGCGAGAGACACAACCTTTTGCAGAAGTCTGAAAAATCAAAAGGCATGTGCAGTAAAAGATAGAACAAAAATAAACTACAGCATGATCTGCAATGCCAGCATATCTCAAGACAAAGCTACTAAATAAAATATTGCACTATGTGGTGATACTTAGCTCTTAGAATGAGACAAGACATAAACTGATCTTAAAGAAATATCAAAGGCACAAATAGAGAACATATGATAGGCTTAACACTGAGCCAAAATGCATGCAGAATGGTTCCAGGTGTCAAGGCACACGATAAACTAGCATCACTTGTGACTGAAGCCCTCAAACACCTTTTCATGTCAGGACAGTATATGTGTAGAAAATGTAGCGTAAAGATATATGCGAGGAAGTCTGAATCACTTACAACCAAAGAAAAACCAATATCGATGTATGGCTAACACTGCCAAATGCATACACGTCATTAACACTAGGCAAACTGGCCAGTGGGAAGAGGGAGAGGGGGAGGGAGAGGGAAAGGGAGAGGAAGAGGGAGAGAGAGAGGGAGAGAGGGAGAGAGGGAGAGAGGGAGAGAGAGAGAGAGAGAGAGAGAGAGAGAGAGAGAGAGAGCAGGATATTCCGACATATTTTCTATATTTATTTTCTTGACATATTTATTATTTCTTTATTTTATCATTTGTATTGTGCAAACATTTATCATGGGCCAACAATAAGGCATAAATAAATCATATAATTACCAAGGTTTCAACAGAAATTGGATATCTAGTTGTCTGAGGTTTGCACCCTTTCCAAGTTGGGACCACGATACTAGTCAGGGTAAGTCACAACACACCCTAAAATATCCTGTGCTCACCCTCTGGTAGCTTGGCACAGAGCAGTCAGGCATAACTTAAGAGTCAATGTATAAAGTATTTGTGCAACACTTCATACAACAACACACTGAAAACACCACAAAAAGACTCCATACCAGGTTAGAAAAATAGATTATGATTTTATAAATAAAACAAGACCAGCCGCGGCCCGTGGAGGGAGTTATGGTGGGGTAGGGAGGGTACCTGCAATTATCCATATGCCAGTTTTTAGGTCCCTCCACCCTGCCCCTCCCCCTCCCCTGCACCACTGTAACTCCCTCTACGGGCCGCGGCTGAACAAGACCAAAACGACAAACCTCTATCCAGTAAAAGTCTAGATATGAATTTTAAAAGATGAAATAAAAAATTTAGCACTTAGAAGCAAATAGCGCTCAAAGAGTTAATTGATCGCGGTGGACCGGGACAAACTCAAGAGTTCAGGCCCTTAATTAAAACTGACTGCCTTGTGCCAAGCTTTGAGAAGTTTAAGCACACGTTAATTTACTGACTCTTGTTGTTCACCCTGACAAGGACTGTGGTTGTTGCCTCAGTGAGGCGTCCGCTGCAAAGGCAAAGGCAGAACCCTCTTGATGTGAGAACTTAGTGAAATTCTCTCATATTTTTCGGTTTAATGCATCAGTCGACCAGTGCTATAGATTCATTGTCTTTCTTGGTGCAAATTAAATATAGGACTTAATTTATGAAGGATTGTTTTTCATCTGAGATTGTCTAGGTCTATCTGTGAAGGCGGGACAAACCTGAAATTGTTTAAAGCTAACGAAAAAGGTTGTAAATCAGGCCTAAAGTTAGCACAAGTAGTAGGTGAAGTAGGATGTTCGTAGTACTAGTTGAAATAAAAAATAAGTAGTATAGATGTATAGATAAGTAATAAACTATGAGGATTGTTGTAATAGTAGTATATTTGCAAACTTTTTACAAGAGGAAAGAGGGAGGTTTAAAAACAATGGGGCATATTACCATGGGCAATATCGCCGCTTTAGCGGGAAAAATTCCCGCTAAAGCGGCGATAATTTTATTGCCCTATTCCCTAGCTGTCGCTAACACTAGTTAGCGACAACTAATAGGCGATAGCGGGCATTTAGGGGCCCACTCTGCACGTCAGCGATGATTATCGCTAATGACATGCAGAGTGGGCGTGCCAAGATGTTAGCGACTGGAAACAGTCGCTAACATTGCTATCCCCTATTACCAACTTTTGGAAATAATCGCGCTAAGCGCGATTATCTCCAAAAGCTAACGCCTGCCCAGAGCAGTTCTTAGCCATGTTATCCAATGGTAGGTGGATAACATGGCTAAGAGCATTTGCTCGCTAATGCATGAATATCGCTGACTTTTCAGCGATATTCATGCATTTCGGACGATTTTTATCGCTTAGGAGATAAACCTTGATAATATCAAGGCTCCTAAGCGATAAAAATCATCGGAGCGCGGCGATATTTAAATGCCCGCTAACCAAGCTTAGCGATATTTATCGCTATAGCTTGGTAATATGCCCCAATAATCGGAAGAATATATTTCGCCCTTTGACTTCTGTTGGAGCAGAGGCCATTTCAGCCTGGAGACAGCCAAAATAAATCCATGTTTTGCTTAAACAATCGGGAATCTCCCGCTTGAATCGGATCTATTGGCATGTTTCTAGCAGCTGCGGTAATGTCATTGTAGGTGGGAAATTATATTAGTAAAAGAGTAGTAGTATTTGTAGTAATGACTTCAGTGGTAGAAATCAGCAACATCAATAGCAGAATAGTAGTAAGGAGGCTGCAGCAAATAGAGACCTTCTTTCTAGTTGTGCATAAATGTATTTATTCAGGGTACTTGCATTGAGGTAACTGGTGCAAGTGTTTCTGAACAATGTCATAACTACTCTTCGAGACACCATTCGAATTGGATACACCCAAATACCTTAGAAGCAAAAAAGGCAACTTGTTAAAAGTTGTTGACTGGGTTAAATAACATCGAGATAAATAGAGTTTTAGATCTATCTTTGGCAAGGTATGTTCTCAACATATTTTGTGGTCTTGTTCACAGGTTGTGGAATAGCGTGTGCAGGTTATTAAGCACTTACTGGAAACCTCTTTATAGCATGTTTCCTGACAATGTAAAACGCTTAATAGGTTTGGAGACCAATAGTAATTTTAAACCATTAATTTTAAGAATGACATATAGCCCAAAGGGTAGTGGGAAAGACGGAATGCTGAAACCATGTGTTGTTCCATGACAGTGTGAAAGACAAACTGTAAACAGTGGCAATCCAAAATGGAGATTAGAAGAAGTAAAACAAAAACAGACTAGTGTACAGAAATTGTTTATTTCACAAAACGTTTGGTAGATACAGATTATTAAGCCTTATTTGGTAACTATTTTCCTATTCAAAGTGTTGTAATGCAAGGCAGAATGTATATAATGTGTAGTATAACATAGTTTGGGTTCCTCTGACGTAGGTTCAAAGGTGGTTAAGTCCAGATTGTACTGTTAAGAAAAAAAAACATTTCATGTGACGCTGCAGTGCTTTGCCACCTTGGAAAAAATTAAAGGTTGAATAATTACAGATGGAGACCCGTGCAATGACTCATATTGTTGCCTTTTAGGTTTGTCATTAGTGTGAACTTTCTATTTACGAAAATCATAAAAAAAATACATACATATATAAATTGAGGGGCTTTCCATCACTCTTCTTCATCCATTAATCTACTATAGTGCCATACTGATTTTGCCTCCTCACACAACCAATCCAATCCAATGCAAAAATTCTTTATTTCGGCCTTTTTAGACCATAAAAGATACAATAAAAACATCAGCATAAAAACATCCACATACAGTAAAAAAGACACTATATACATTTCGTAAAAATTCATTTGCTAGGAGAATCTGGATGAGGGTAGGAGTTAACATTCCAATTCATATCAGTATTCAGTCTTTTACTAATTTTCTCCTTATCTGCCACATAGCCATTATAAACTTGGCAACTGCGAAGACTATGTGGGGGAAGGTACTTGTTTTCAATATTCTGTATGAATGTAAATGGTCCCTTATGCCCAAGTTCCTACATAATGGCGCTAGCCAATATTTCCTTGGTCTGTGGTAAGCTGGGCAAAAAAACAGAGCGTGAATCTCCTCCTCATCGTGGTTGCTGCACCCTGGACAAATTCTGTCGTCCCTCATTGTCCATTTACAAGTGAAGGTTTTGAGGGGCAGGGCGCCTAACCTCCATTGGATAAACAGTTTTCTTGCTAAAATGGGAAAAATAATGTCCATAAAACCTTCGAATTGATAAGAATTTTTGGAGCCCAAGAATTGTTCAGTTAAAATGCCGTTATTGGGTGCACACACCAGGGAAGCTAGACTTTTCTCCTTATCTACTTCGACCAGTCTTTTGCGAGGGACCCTTTGACAGCCTTGTTCAGGAAACTCCCATAGCTCAGGGAGTCCCAGGCGGTACAGTTCTCTCTTTATATAGGCCAACCACGGGATACTATCACGCTGGTTCAGATTCATTACATGGATAAGGTCTTGCCTATAGTGTGCAAGCTCGCCGGTGGACCATAGCCTGTGCCAAAATCTTAACGGTTTTAGTTTCAAATCCTCGCCTATCGAGCGAAGAGCCACATCTAGTCTTAAAGGGAGCAAGGGAGTGCCACCGGGGAGGGCCAGGAGACGTCTGAGGAAGTTGTTTTCTACTCTGACAAGTTCTGTCCCAGCTTTATACCCCCATAACTCACTACCATAGGAAGCAGCCGCTTTTGCTTGGGTTTTATACATCTCTACTGCCGGGCTGATGGGTTTGAAGGTAGAAGTGTTAACGACCTTCAAAATCGTCCCCGACAATTGGGACAACTTTAACCGGGATCTAGCTATCTGGGGGTCCCAGGATAAGTTCTCATGTAAGGTTACCCCCAGGTACTGGAACGTTTTAACCCTTTCCAGTCTTGCGGAACCCAGTGTTGGATTAGGTCTGGTTTTAGGGGAGGGGTTGAATATCATGAATTTGGTCTTCTCTGTATTGATCTCTAGACCGTGCTGTATACAGAAAAGACCAAACCCATCTAATATCCGTTGGATCCCCGTCGGGGATTTGGAGAGCAGGAGGGTATCATCAGCAAACATGATAGCCGGTACCCTCCTGCCTGCCAACAAAGGAGCGTCACTGTCCGTGACATTGTCAAGATGGGATATGACACTGTTAACAAAAAGGCAAAACAGGGTTGGCGCCAAAACACAACCCTGTCTTACCCCTCTTGAGACCGGGAACCTAGATGACAACGCTCCATCCCTCCCACACCTAACCTGAGCAAAGTTGCTGTCATGGAGCCTAATTATAGCATGTAGTAGATGGGTAGGAACGCCCAGCTCCCTTAGGACCTCCCATAGTTTCTTACGGGGAACCAAATCAAAGGTGGACCTTAAGTCCACGAACACCATGTACAGCCTCCCCCTCTCTATCCTCACAGTTTTCCAGTAGAGGAGAACGAGACGGAAAATCTGATCCATGATGGACGTGTTTTTCCTGAAGCCTGCCTGAAGGGGACTCAGGATCACGTTTTCCTCCATCCAATCTAGAAGGTGGTCCAGAAGAAGGCGAGAGAATAATTTTTGGGGGACATCTATAAGGCTGATCGGCCTGTAGTTGGCTGGGAGCAGAGGAGAGCCCTTTTTAAAAATAGGTACTATTTCTGCCCCCAGCCAAGTACAGGGGATCGCCATACCTCCCGCGATGGAATTGAAGAGAATAAGGAGGTACGGGCCCCAGATCTCTGGATGATATCTAAAAAGGTCGCCAGGCAATCTGTCGAGTCCCGGGGCCTTCCCCAACGCCAGTCTCTCTATTGCACTAACTACCTCGCCCAGAGTGAATTCTAGTCCAACTACAGGGTCAGGTGGGACATCAGTGGCCACGTCACTAGCAAATTCAAGAGTATCTTGGTACAATTTGCTAAAATGGGCTTCCCAAACGGAAGCTGCTATGTTTGGCTCCAGTGCAGTTTTTCGTTCTCCTGAACCGGTATTAACCAAGGACCAAAACTTTCTAGAATCCCTCGCTTCTAGTGCCAGGGAGAGATCCTGCCATCTATTCCAGTCCCAATCAGATTTTGCTTGTGCCATGGCTTCCCTGTATTTCCGCCTGAGCTCAGCTACCTTACCCTTATTAGTACCTGCGTTTATTGTGGCTATTAGCTCTGTCTTTATCTTTTTACAAGAGGAATTGTACCAGGTTGAGGTTCGAGTCTTTTTCTTCCGTGGCGCTACAACCGGGTAGAAAACCTCTCCTAGAGTCCCCACTAAGTCTATGTGGATTTGGGCTAGTTTCTCGTTAAAATCTGGGGGTCTAGGCTGGTTGATTAATCCGTCCATTTCATTTAGCTTGGGAAGTGCTAGTTCATAAATCTTACTTATACTCTCTTTTGAGTTTACCAGATTGCCCCATCTTACCCTACGTCTATTAGAACTAAGAGGATGTATGACGTTACAACGCATACTTTTACCACGCATACCTTTACAACGCGGTTTTTACCACGCATACCTTTACAACGCATAGCACTTAGAGGTGCTGGATAGTGGTAAGTATAATTTTCTATTCCAACTCCAGTCCCCGTGGACACTAGGGAAGGTGTTGGATAGAAAATTAAACTTATTCCCTATCCTAGAGCGCCCCCCAGCGCAATGCGTTGTAATGGTTTGCGTTGTAATGGTATTGCGTGGTAAAAAATGCGTGGTAAAGGTTGTATACCGAACTAAGAACCAGATTCCCTGGGTCTTCGCTGGGATCGGAGGACAATGACCCAGCAGCAGGTGAGGGGTGCACCATATCTAGTAAAAGTGCGTTGTGATCACTGTCTGTTCTTTGGATGACCCTGAAATCCTGTACCTTGGACCACAGGCCTGTGTCTACAAAGATGTAGTCCAGGCGCGATTCATGGTCCTTCCTATTAAAGGTGCACGATGAAGGGGTGTCAGAAGGAGTACGCCCATTACAAGCCCTTAGCGCAAAATTTAGTGTTAACGACATAATTTGCACCGCGAGGGAGGGCCAAGATTTGGGATGGGGGGATTGGCATGGCGGGACCCCCCAAAAATCGTCTTCATCAGTTAGGGCACCCTCCTTTAAACCTTCCAAAGGTTCGAAGTGACAATTAAAATCTCCACCCATCACTATCTTACAATCGATGGGGAGTTGACCCAAGAATGACGAAAGATCGTTGAGTGTAAGAGATTCCATGGACGCACTAACTGGGCGAGAATAGACGTTAATAATTGCCAAATTGAAGGCGTTGGGCCATTTAAGTAAAACACATTGTATGTCTTAAGAAAAAGTAGGTACGTTCTCTGCATTACACCCAATGTGACTGGCTACCCAGACCGCCAAATCACCCGAAGGCCTCCCTTTTCCACTCCACTTAGCTTTAATTTCAAAAATTGCGTATCCTGCTCTACACAGGGGTTCCCTGGCCCAGGTCTCTTGGAAGAGACAGATATCGCTGCTGCCTACTAAGGAATCCCAATCGTTTGTAACTAGTTTATTGGCAATACCCGCCACATTCCAGGAGAGGACCTTTAAGGTTCCAACTGGAATCTGTGTTCCCAACCCCCTGGTTACCTCGGGTGGGATGTCCGTCAATGCAACTTCAGGCCCTTGCAATGTTTTTTCCAAGGTGGATGGGACTACGGGTGCTAGATTGGGATCAGGTGGGCTCGGAAGTAGGTTATTTGTTTGGCCCCGTGGGCTGATAGAGATTAAGATATTGCGAGGAGATGCATCAGAGTCTCGAATAGAGTTGTCGGTTGCGCCTCTCCCTATTCCCTGTCTTACAGATTCACCAGTGATGCTTTGGGTGTACCTGAAAGGTGCACCCTTCTGGAGTCAATCCACCTGGTCAAGGCAACTGAATCTGTTAGAATGTACATAGTTGCCATGAACAGGGATATCATTCCGGGTGGGCCTGTATCTTGACCCATCGACAGCAAAACCCACCCTTGTCCAACCATCGTCCCTCCTCATGGTCGGGTCTCGTGCATTGGGGTAAAAGTACGACAGAGGGACCTTTTCAATGGATGTATTTCCAGACCTCCCAAGCCAATTACAGATGTACGTAGCAACCTGTGGGCTCTTAAAGCTTACAATTATACAATCCCCCACACTTTTCTTGACAGTGTACCCGACCCATGGGACCCTTCTAACCATAAGTACTTCTCCTCTTAGGTTGGGTGGTAGGGGCCTTTGGACGTTTAACCAGCTGATAACTTTGTTGCATAGGGAATCATAAGATTCCACCATATTGCTGGAAAGCTCCGGTACCCCCATCAAAATCACAGTATAGGCCGCTGCTTCGGGGGGCAGGTTAGCTGCCTTTCGCCGGTTGAAGGAGCTAGCTGACCGGTTAGGGCAACTAGCTATTTCATTAGATGGTTTTTCCTGGCCAGATAAACTGGCCGAAGCAGGTGGCTTCGACCTCCTGGCAGTTGGTACCGGTGGCAGTCGCCTTGGAAGGGGGACAGGGGCAGGTTGTGGTGGAGGGACTGTAAGGGTATTCTCCCGGGGAGGGGCTATTGACAGAATAGGAGCCGCAGTAACTATAGCAGTAGGGGAGGAAGGAATCCCAACACTAGCCCCGTTAGCTCCATGTATACTTACTCGTGGCCCTTGCCGGTCGCCCCGCTACCACTTGACCTTTCTAAAGCTAGAAGTCTAGCCTCAATAAAATCTAGTTTGAGGGAGAGAGGATCCAAAAGACTTTTACAAATATCAGTAAGTGAGCGTATATATTGCTTTCACCCATTAACGGTTACCAGTGTAATGCCATCTACTATTTTGTCAACAGTCTTGGAGCGATAATATTACTTTAGAATCTAAAAGTATTGTTTTACGGTGGTAGGTAGTTTTGCATATCTCTAGTCTATCAGTCAGTTTGTACAAGGGAACAAGCACTTTGGCTTTACAGTTGTTATGATAATATACTTTGGGCCAGATTTAAATAAAAGGCACAGAGCGCAGCTCCCAAAGAGGCTGCGCTACATTGCGTGACAGGGAGGTAGCAGGACAGCGCCATATCTACAAAGATATGGCTATTTCCACCCCTTTCTGTAGCTCCGGTGCTGATTTCAGCTGCTGTGCTCCAGGCACACACCTTAGCGCCATTGTGCTAAAGTGTGTGCCTGAGTCTTGCATAGATGTTGTACCCTTCCTGTACAAAATACTATGCCTAGACAAATACAGACACTTTTCCCACTTTGTATATGTGCTGCACAGTGCCTGTTCGTTGTCAGGTACCAAGGGATGACCAAGGAACTAATTTATTGAGACTTTGACTGAACCTTTTATTGTCTTTAAGGCTGTATTACTAGTGGAAGGTCCCTACTTTTGACTACTGATAATCTACTTTCCATCACTCAGTGTTACAACAAACAGAAGGGATGGTGGTAAGGCAGAGCTCCAGCATAGGGAAACTCACAACTTTAGATAAGGAAAAAATCCACAAAAGACCTTCTACAACAGAAGGGGAGAGAACCAGTATAATCCCGCATCTCAAAAGGAAGAGTCCAGTAAGAAACCTGAACCCTTCACAGGAAAAGAGTGACATCAACCAATAAAGGAGAGGATATTTAGTCAGAAGAACTGTAGATCTAAATGGAGGATTACCAGAAACTTCAATGGAAGAGACAAATCCAGGCGGCCTTACAACAGGAGGTAGGCCAAAGTTGGCATGAAGAGGAGTGTGGTGGACAGGCAACCTTCAATGGGAAGGTAACGTGCTGAGACGCAGAAGGAGGTTATTGGTATGCGGAACTAAAGGAGAGTGCTGAAATTCCAGATATCTATAGGGAAAGGGACCACTTTGATATGTTTTCTTTAGCCTGCACCAATACCATCAATTGGCCCAAGCATTCATTAATTTACCCCCGTCACGACACCTTTAAATTTACTCAGCTATATTTTAAAGTATCTCCTTTGAGCCCCAGCCCCTTTGACTGAACACCACTAAAGAGCCCCTGATCCTCTAATTCAGCCCTACCTAAAACTCACAACCTACACTAAATTGCATGACATGGGGCAGCATTTCTTATCTCTCAGCATTCCTGTAAGCTAAAAGTAATTTTAGTTATGCCGAATCTAAATGCAGAAGTACTTTTCTCATGTAATATTGCATAATCTCGCTGAATTATTAGATAATTCCATGTGCTTACTCTACATGGAATTAAACTAGTTATGCCCACCCCTATTTCCACCCTTCTCTTGCAGTCTTAAAATACAGTTACCTAAGTGCATCCTCACTTACAATTTATGATGTAGAAATCACAAATGGCAGCAAATTGTGCACTTTGTGCCACATTCTATGTACAATACATGACAAATAGCCATAGAGTAGGAACCGTATGCCACCCTCTGCTGAATCAACAGTATATTGCAAAATATTACGTATTTTATGCATTAGAAACCTATGTCAAACATGGCCCAGACACAAGAAGGCTGGCTTGGTGCATTTGTGCATTTTCACACCCATAGACGTACGCATTCTCTGTCTAATACATCAACAGGTCACGACAATTGCTAGTGCATTGTTTACCAGCCAGATTAAGGTCCTGATTTTGAGCTTGGTGTGGGAGAATACCTAGTCCCCCAAACTGAGAGTAAGCCTATTCTGTTAGGAGTTGGGTGAACCGCCATGTACCTTTTGGCAGTACCCCGTGGCTTTGTCTTCGGAGGCCCTACACGGAAGGCTTGATGGAGCTGGGGTCATCAAGGTAGATGCATCAAACTGTTTTAGAGTGGACCCTGGTGGTCCTTAACTGAAAAAAAAATACAACACCCTTTGAAACAAGCATTTACAATGCAATGGTTTCGCCTTTTGAAAAGTTTGAGCTATTGGCATTGTTACACTCCGTGTCCTCATGTATAACTTATGCAACAACGTTTTTTTCATGTAATTTATTTCTAAAAATATTTAATAAAAAGCAGAATGCATGGGCTTACATTTTCACTGTAAATTGGAGCTACATTGAAGGAGCCTCGTGACTATTAGCAGAGTTGTTCCCTAAATAAAGTCATTGTAGCTCACAGTTAATGAGACACTAAACGTGTTTTTTCTCACCAGTTTCGCTGTACTGTATTGAATAAATGCGAATGTGTGTTTATTAGTGCAGTGCTCTTAAACAATAACATTTCCTGAATATTGGGCTGGTGTGCTGTGCTGACTGAAAGTTCTGTTCTGACGTAAAAGTGGACTTGACTGCTATTCTGCCAGGGCCCTTGTCCTAAGACACTACTACAGCTTCCACCATCAATTGCCCCTGCCAGCGCGGACAATGACAGTACCAACACAACTACAAAGCTCACACTAGTGCAAGTGACAATTCTGACTATTCCATGCCACACAAAACTGTAAGAATGGCTAGAGTGGGAGAAATTAGTCATTTGTAATGCATATTAAATTATTAAACAACTGTGGCGAACTGTTAGAAATGCCGGTGTTGACAATTAGGTGCAGGTCACCCGAAACCACCTGCTCAAATTAAGCACTGAGCAATTGGACCCATGCCTTGTGGATAACTCTGACCCAGTCCTGCTATTCTAATTTACCGCACTAAGCATGCTGGTGCTTGTAGTTCCATTTTTCTCGTGTCAAATATGCGCCTTCAATTTCCAGCATGCTCGTTAGCGCTGACTGAGAAAAGTGGGCTGTTTCAAAATCAAGCTCATGGCGCGGCGCCAGTTAACAAGCGGTGAGTCCCCACAGAGTACCCAAGCCGACCTTTTCAGGTGCATCCTCCCTCCGTGGCAGTCTCCTTATGCTGTGATTACACACAAGTCCAAACTCTGGAAAACGCAGTTTACACAAAAGAACCTTTGAAGTCAATACTATAATGTCGACTGCAATGTCCGTGTTGCCTAAACCCCACCCCCTTTGCGATCCCCTTATAATTAGGCGCACGGTATTATGCGGCTAAAGCGTTCCTGATTTTGCTTCCCGGTTTACTAAATTATGCAGCAAAAATAGGCAAATTATGTACCAGAATACAACACATTCTGTGGCAGTATGAGGTTCCTTTTTTGTCATGGTGACGTACGTTGATCCAATCTAAGTAAAAGTTTCGACTCAACAATACGTGTTTAACACTTAAATACAGCAACGGAGCAGTGATCCTTGTAAAGAATGCCTCGGCGCAGCCCCATATGTTTTTACATTAACGTTTGATCCATTTGACTTAAAAACACATATTTGTTCAAATACGTAACTTACGCGTCAGATGATAGATACATTATGTGGCAACTGTGGCACGTTATGGTGAGCTACTTCGAGTCCGATTATTCCAGTGGACCATTTTATAATGCATCAAAGCCTCCGGAGTGGCTTGAATTCCAGCTGTGCATTTCCAAAAACAAAGACACTGGCTGGCTCAACAGCAAGCCCTTTAATTAGTAAAATCGTATTTACTTCGGTGAACTGCGGTCATGTGGCTGAAAACTGACTTTTTAATAAGAACCAAAAAATGAAACAAACACTATGCCTAGAGCCTCATGTGTAAACCTCGGTGGGGGTCCTTCCCCGCCCCCTCCCCCTTGAGGTGGTTTCCTGTCTGGGTCCGCCGCAGGGCTCCCAGCTGGAAATGTTATGAGCAGGAATTTCCAGGAAACGTTATCCCCTGTATCCAGGACCAGGGAGGAGAGAGTCCCAGGAAAAGACGCTACATACAGCAGGATAGCCGAAGAGACTTTGTGGCCTGCTTCCTAACCACGCAGAGAGATTTCACAAAAACTTTCCTCACGTCTTCCCAAGTAATGATTTTGCCAGAACACCACAGTCACCCCAGAAGCTGAAGGAAACGAACATCTCACCACAGCAACGGGCTCACGGACAGCGGGAGGGGGGACAGCACACGGACAGTGGGAGGGGGGACGGCACACGGACAGCGGGAGGGGAGACGGCACACGGACAGCGGGAGGGGGGACGGGCACACGGACAGCGGGAGGGGAGACGGGCACACGGACAGCGGGAGGGGGACGGGCACACGGACAGCGGGAGGGAGGACGGGCACACGGACAGCGGGAGGGGGGACGGAGGAAGGCAGGACAGCAGCAAGCACTCACCAGAGGTCGGGGCAAATGACAAAATAAAAGGCGGCCCAAAAAAAAAAGTAAACGCCCACCGCCGCAATGACGTGCTAAAAGGGGCAGGATAAGAAAAAATCGCCGGAACGCCCAAGAGTCGCCTCGGTGAATGACGGACAGATCTCTCTTCCAATGGCTAGCCTCCAATTATGGAGCTAGCCAATGGAAGAGAGAGACGGAACTAAGGCCACACTGTTTCTAACATAAGATTTCGCCTGCGCAAAATGCTGCTGCGCAGCTTTCGACAGGCAAAACCTAAAAACACCCATAGCATCAAGGGCATTTATATTTTATTTTTCAAAAGTATTCCCACTTTAGGGGTTTATTTTTGAAAAACAAAAAGGTTTGGTGAGTGACCATCTAACACGGGGTTCTACAAAGTCGGTTCTGAAGGCCCGGAACCATGCCAAATTTTTAAGTTAACTAAATTTTTCTAAATAGGGATTCGCTAAAAATCTGGCATGGAACTAGCCCTCCAGGACTGACTTTGGAGAACCCTGATCTAACACATGGAGGCTGCTAACTAAACTTCCCATGCCTTCACAGGAGCCACCATGGCAGCAGCTCCTGTGAAGGTACAGTGATCACTGCATGGCTGGGGGTAGACCCACATTATGGAGGTTAGTAGTACATCAGAATGCAGGATGAAATCTCCTCAGCCACCTTTGCCGATGACAGTCAGCCTTCCAACTATAAATCAGGAACTATGGGGCCGATTAGGATTGCGGAGAATCCGCATCCTCCGGGCCGGCGGAAGCCACCGCCGGCCCGGAGAATGCGGATTCACCGCTGCGGTAATGGAAAAGACCCCCCGCCAGATTAGGATGGCAGGGGGGTCATCTGCGGACGGGAAGAATGTCTGCCGCTTTTCCGCCGCAGTCCCTTGGCGGAAAAGCTCTAATATGGTGGCGGTGTCTATCAGACACCGCCAGCCATATTAGGATGCATGCGGAAACATGCTTTTCCACGGCGGGTTGTCCGCCGTGGAAAAGCATGTGGTCTTTGGCGTTTGGGGGCCCAGGGTGTCGGGGGGTGGGGGGTGCACATGGGGGGTACCTATGGTACCCCCCAGCATTTACATGCACAAAGCGGCAGGCACCGCGCGGTGCCTGCGGCTTTGTGCATGTAAATGTTAAACATGCATTACAGGATGTGACCGACAGGGTGGCGGTCACATCCTAATTGCACCGGAGGGACCGCCGCTGCCCCTGTGGATGGTCCCTCCACCTCGGGGATGGCGGACAGACGCAGGTCCGTCCGCCATCCTAATAGGCCCCAAAGTGTTGTCAATATCAACGCTTTAGCATGACCACACTTACTCAACCTGCAAACACAGCAGCTGAGAAAAGAAAATAGCTGTGATTTATCCATGACTGCAATTATGATAGGTATTGCATCATAATGCTATGTGTGACTCCAGCATGCCAACATTATTCCATGGATGACCAAAAAATGCCAGTAATGACCTTCAGTATTCCAGGGCAAGCATTCTACCAGTTTTAGACACCATCATTCTTAGAGGTCCAAGCTATGGATACAGATAAACTCACACAGCTGAATGGACAGGTGGGTACAGGCATCCGTGCACACATGTAAATTCCTATACACACAAGCACCCCAAGAGCACTGAACACATGTTTTCATACTGTCTTTGCAATAGAGATTTGCAGTGAGAGCCACCCAAGAGGTCTCATCTCTTCTATGTGATGGTCTGCGAGACTCAGGATTCTGGTGCCGCACAACATGGCAAGCCTTTCACCCCACTGAGAGTATGATTACCAGCACAGAGTCTCTTTGGAATCCCTGTGATGTATGTCTTTCCATTGGGTTTTCATATAGTGTTGTGTTATAAAGGTGAAGGTTGTGCTTCCAGAAAGGGCTCAGTGCCCTAAACATTATACAAACTGTGACTGATGAGCGATTTATGGACGGCCAGTCCATGCCCATCCGACTGCTGTCGTTTCTATTTCCATACTCAGTCATTCCAATAGTCAATGATGGAGAAATGCCAATTTGGGGTAGATAGTCAAAGGCATGATCCATGTCAGACATGTGAATTATTCTGTGATAGCCACACCAACCATTCAAGAACACAACTCTATGAGGACCACATCTAGTCTAATATGATATAATTCATCCTTCTGAAGACGGCAGCTATTTTCACTTCCCCCTTCCACCACCAACACTACCATCACTTCACTCCAAACTGTAACCCTTATTTTTGCCACTCTTACCACATCCCAGTGGATTCAAAGTTACATTTGAAATTCATTGTCTAATGTCCTGCTCTAAGTCCAAACTTTCACCAGAGATTTAGAGCTCAGATTCTCTCAGGAACATTTTCATCTTCTTCCTCAGTCATGCAGAGAGATTTTGACACCCTGATTAGTAAGCGAACAACCCAAATAGCTCTAAACTTGCATAGATTATTATAATAGTTCGTTTTTTAGAAACCAGTGCTGTATTAAAATATAAAATAATTACTTAATACCCATTACACTGGGAGAACGAAAAAATAAGGGTTATATAAGTCTAATGCTCACCTCTGTATTTTTAATAGAATATACAATATTCCGTACTTTCTTTAAGGTTAGCGCAGAACATTCATATAATGGGCCTAGTATAATTTGGGGGGAAACGAAAATCCTGCGATATTTGAAGGAAGTGGTAAGTTTTCCATTGGGGGGTTCTCTGCAGTAAAAGCTTTCTTCAATGATGACGGACACATAATGATGAATAGAAATGTCTGCCAATTCAGGAAAAAAACCATCTCTATAATGGAATTACCTTTCTTTTACGCAACACCCTGCTAATATGGTGCAGTAGTTACTATTTGCTGTGGTATGCTGTGCACTTGGACAGAAATTTCAGGAATACTTTGACTCAGCCTTTCCTACTATTTATCCATCAAAGGTAGTCGTGATCCATAAATGCACTTTGAGAAGAGGAATTCAAGTGCAATAGAATGTTCCTGGGCATACAACAAGGCTGGCTCGAGCTTTTCTTTTGATATAGTTACAGGTGACAATTTACAACCAAGCTGCAGGCTGCAGTAAAATGGAAATATATATACAAAAGTATCTTCTATATAATTCTGACACCTTTTTGCATATTACAGAGTTTAAAAAACATATTTTAGAATTTACAATTTAACAAAATGACTTTTACAAATGCATCCAACAGGTGAACAGCCTAAACAGTGAGGCTTATGAAATAATAACACAGAAGTGTGAAAACAGCTATAAATTAAACACCAAGTTCAGATTTTTTTTTTAATGAAAACCCAGCACATGAGAATCTAACAAATGCAAAGGGCTTGCATGCCTCATAATGTTTTTAGTGAACCGATACATTACTGACCATGAAATACAGCTGCTGCCTAAGAAAGGGCCATCTATAAAGATGTTTTATATTACTTTCCATAAATATATTTCCAGACACATCCTTTTATTGAAATTTTATTTTAAGGTATCAGAGCTGCAACAAGTGAACTTGAAATAGTAGACATGAAATGACAGAAGGAAATCATTTTAAACAGTGAGGCAGCTTTTGTGCATTAATCAAAAATTTGCATCATTTTCAAGTGTGAAGAATATTAATGTACACTTCATATCAACTGCATATGTTAAACGTGCTATTGCCATTTATATAATTTTGCTGCGACTCATTAAAGTGTGTTTTTCTGGCTTCTGCTAATTTGGCCTCAGTTAGGCCTCATTGCCATCTTCTCCAAAATGGATGCACCATCATATTCATGATTTGTTTATGTTTCTGCAGCACTAGCCCAAGCTAAGGTTGTTTTGTTTCAAGTGCAACACAAGTGCAGACAAGCAGGAGCCTGAGACTGGTGGAGAGAGATCAGCAAGGTGAAGGCCATGAAAGATGGCCGCTCACCATGTATCTCCTACCTACCGCTCCAGCGATACAGTCACCGAGGTCAGCCTTCGCGCGCACCCTACTTTGCGCCCAACAGCGCTCTCATCGTCTCGGTCCATGCCTGTATTTTCATTGGCCTCCGTCAACATCTGACGGTTACTGATACAGTATTTTGTGCTGTGCTTGTGCCCCCACCCCTCCATCTCTAAGAACAACTAAGACTGTAGACTGTCTTGGAAGCTTTGGAATGCCGGAAGGATAGAGACTCAGAGGATGGGGCAAGGTGGCAGCAACTCCAAAACAGAGGCTGCTCCTGAGACATTACTTAAGAACCTCAGTTTTGTCAATGTGTTCCGCAACAAGCCAAGCCCAAAAGCAGACTAGGCACACAAGATTTCTTCGAGCCAAATAGTACCTCAAGTGAATTTAAAATCCGTTCCACATATTTTTACAAGGGTGAAACTGTCATGCAGACTTTCAATTATCAATTTTAGTATGAGGCACAAGAATGTAGCATTCACAGATGGGATTACAGAAAACGTCAGTAGGAGACAGATACAAAGCAAAACAAATAAAGGTCGGAGGGGCACACAAGAGGTAGCTCAAAACGTGGTATTTTCACTGAGCATCCAAGCGAAGGTTAATGTAACATTATTTGCAATCAAGCATTACATTCTTTATAATAACAATCTATCAGGCTCGAGCTAGGACCCAATGAACAGGACGTGCTTTCAAAACTTTCTGTAAGCTTTACTTTGAACATCTCAGATAAAAAACGATTAGAGGCGTTTGATCAACAAGTGCTGTATACAAATTTATCAGGGAAGGAATCAGGCGCACCCGGTCATTCATGCATCGAGGCCAACCTGGTAGCAATTATCTCAATCCTTCATACAGCCACAAATGCTCTAACCTGTCAGTCCCACAAATTAGAACTCCAGGTTTACTTGATGCAAACTCTTGCAAACGCAATAACTGGCATGGACCCAAATATAAGAAACCTGGAAGCCAAGCTCTGTGCATATCTTCAAGCAGATGGGCACATGATATGCACCTACACCCCTTTAGTGGATAAGCTTTGCACTCTCCCTGAGTTACTTACTATTCTGATAGACAACCTCAACCTCAATCATCCTACCAAGGGAGAGCCTAAAGCTTCAGATCAAGCCAGTGGATCAGCTTCAGCAGAGAGGGGCATAAACCCAGAGGGCTCTATATCTCAATTGGGGTAAATAACCTTTACAACAAAACTTTTACAATGCACTACCATTACAACTCGGTCATTACAACGCAAACCATTACAACGCATTGCGCTGGGGGGCGCTCTAGGATAGGGAATAGGTTAATTTACTATCCAATAACCTTTCCTAGTGTCCACGGGGACTGGAGTTGGAATAGTAAATTAAACTATTCACTATCCAACACCAAAAAGCACTATGCGTTGTAATGGATTGCGATGTAAAAACCGCGTTGTAAAGGTAGGTGGTGTAATAGCCTGCGTTGTAAAGTCATACATCCCTCAATTGGATCTTGCTGGCTGTAGCTACACCGTAACTTTGCGGGTGGAAATTATGAACAGCAGTATGGACAGACCAGCAAAGGGCCCTGACACTATTTGACGTACCTCAGCAGTAGCCAAAGTGCCCATCTTCCATCTAACTAGGAAGCAGAAGAAACAAGCATTTACAATGCAATGGTCTCGGCATCATTAAAGGTAGAGCTTTTGGCATTGCTCATGACATTTCTTTTTTTTAATTTTAAATCATCAATAAATGGCATTGTCATTTACAATGCCAATAGCTACACCATACACAGAGCCACCCTCACACAGACAGAGCCACCCACACATAGAGCCACCTAAAAAAAAAAAATGGCATTGTCATTTACATTGCCAATAGCACAATCAGGGGGGCAGAGGCAAGAAAAATGGCACAATTTGGGGAGCAGAGGCAAGAAAAACTAGTGCAATCAGGGGGCAGAAGGCAAGAAAAACGAGTGCAATCAGGGGGCAGAAGGCAAGAAAACGAGCACAATCAGGGGGGCAGAGGCAAGAAAACGGCACAAACAGGGTGGCAGAGGCAAGAAAAATGGCACAAACAGGGGGGCAGAGGTAAGAAAAACGGCACAAACAGGGCAGAGGCAAGAAAAACGGCACAAACAGGGTGGCAGAGGCAAGAAAAACGGCACAAACAGGGTGGCAGAGGCAAGAAAAACGGCACAAACAGGGGGGCAGAGGCATGAAAAACGGCACAAACAGGGTGGCAGAGGCAAACAGGGTGGCAGAGGCAAGAAAAACGGCACAAACAGGGGGGGGGGGCAGAGGCAATAAAAATGGCACAAACAGGGTGGCAGAGGCAAGAAAAATGGCACAGGGGAGCAGAGGCAAGAAAATCGAGTGCTATCAGGGGGCAGAAGGCAAGGGTTCAAAGTCTAGTAGCACATGGTAGCCCAGCACACTTTAAACACAACTTGTAATAGTCTTAGAAAACAGTTCAAAAGGATCTAGTTCCATAGACGAGTCGATGTTCGATTTCAATGTATTCTTTATTTTTCATTCTTTAAAAACTTTTGAAAAGCATCACTTTTGGAACCACCAACGCGTTTCGTCCCATCCAGGGACTTCTTCAGGGCTTGTAAAATAAATATAGGCTATTCAAGTTGACAATCTTTCATTAGTTCACAACTGGTGATTATTGAATCTCAATGAGAGGAGTATTCTATTTGGTAACCTTTCAATTATTCGCAACTGGTAATTATATAATCTCACTTTTAAGCAGCTTCTTCACATATGGGGCATAATATTTGGCAGGTGAGAAGTCTTTTTTACGGAGTAGTATCCCGGATATAGTAGTTCCGGTCCCGTAAGGACATCCTCGTTCGCGTCCGCTTCACTGGGTTCACCACGATACAAGGGTTCAAAGTCTCACTAACTGGGTGTGCAGGGGAGTGTTTACTTAATCACTGCCGGTTGCACGCAAGCATCACACCACACGTCCACCACGAAGCAAGCACAACCCAAGATAGCAGATTACAGACTTATAATTCTGGGCAGCACTGTAATTCAAAAACTTTAGTGTTTAGACATCTATGCAGCAGTTCAATTAACTTCACAACCAGTTTTACACGCAGAGCACCAGATATGAAGCAGTCAGCGGGCTCAAAAGGCCACGAGTCTTAAATGCAGCCTGTGGAGAGTTTCTGCCTGTACGCATTTCAAGTACAAGGCAGATCGCACCTCGAATGCGCTTCTTTCTCCTGCACTTGGTTTCACAGAGCGCCGCTAACACACCTTTAATGCACAGATGCTATCAACTAAGTTTACAGTTCGAAACGATCCGTCAGAGTTTTGTTCAATGCTGCTTGTTTTTTTTCACCTTATGTATGCAATAAAACTTTAATAAAAACAAAAAAAGTCACCCACAAGAAGCACAATTTCTGTATTTTCTACTTTTCAATATAAGTACAGACCGAAAACACATTTTTTTTCTGTCTGTATTTCTCTGTAACAGTCAGTAAAAGCGGAAAACTAGGAGCCTTAATTATGCTGCACAATTCAAGTCAACACATAGCAATCCCACAATGTCAAATCCATATTTTACTATAACTGTTTTTAATGTGTAGTACGTTCTGTCCCAGTTTAGACTAGCAGCTCTCCAAGCAAAAGTTTGTTGTTGCCCGTCTTTTGATACCACCCTCCGATGAAAGAACTGAATTTCTGGACCGACACATGCTTACACACTGAGGTGTATTACAGTAGGGACTGCGTGCTGTACCCAGAGCCGAGCGACATTCTTACCTTGCCATCCATTGCCTTCTGTGAACTCCTGGTTACATTGAACGTACTTCTAAATCGAGCTTTTGCGGAGTAGGGGACAACTGTTTCTATCTCGGGCATTTGAAATCTGGGTAAAGTACCAGATGGAGCACTGCTGCTGAGCAGAGGCTGTGCCCTTTAGGCCTTTCTTGGCCAGCCGTGACAACTTCCACACAGAGGACATCGTTGCGTACAGCCATCGCGCTGAACGCCATTAACTCAATTTAATCTAAACACAAAAACTCCTGCGTACAGTACCTGGTATTATGCAAATGTTTTGTTTTTTTCCCCTCTTCTCCCAACTTAAAAGTATCGTCCTCAGAGAGGGTCCCCATGTTATATACAGCACCCGGTACTTCCAGTCTCCCATCCAAGTACTAACCGGGCCCAAACCTGCTTAGCCTCCGAGATCGGACGCATTCAGTGTGATTTAGACCTAGGCTGCAAAGCTAAAGAATAACTTGGTTCGGTGATTGCAAACACATTGCCCCGTGTTTTCTTGAAATAAAGCAGGCTATGCTAGCTTTAGTAAATTCACAGCCACCTTGAGCGAGTGGCCACAGGCGTCGGACAATTAAGTGGCAGGCTGGTCGCAGGAACGTAAAATCCCAGGTTTTCATCCCCCACTGCGTGGGAAACATCACTTACAATGAAACTTTTACAACGCACTACCATTACAACGCGGTCATTACAACGCAAACCATTACAACGCATTGCGCTGGGGGGCGCTCTAGGATAGGGAATATGTTAATTTACTATCCAATAACCTTCCCTAGTGTCCACGGGGACTGGAGTTGGAATAGTAAATTAAACTATTCACTATCCAACACCAAAAAGCGCTATGCGTTGTAATGGTATGCGATGTAAAAACCGTGTTGTAAAGGTAGGCGTTGTAATAGCCTGCGTTGTAAAGTCATACATCCCTCAATTGGATCTTGCTGGCTGTAGCTACACCGTAACTTTGCGGGTGGAAATTATGAACAGCAGTATGGACAGACCAGCACAGGGCCCTGACACTATTTGACGTACCTCAGCAGTAGCCAAAGTGCCCATCTTCCATCTAACTAGGAAGCAGAAGAAACAAGCATTTACAATGCAATGGTCTCGGCATCATTAAAGGTAGAGCTTTTGGCATTGCTCATGACATTTCTTTTTTTTAATTTTAAATCATCAATAAATGGCATTGTCATTTACAATGCCAATAGCTACACCATACACAGAGCCACCCTCACACAGACAGAGCCACCCACACATAGAGCCACCTACAAAAAAAAAATGGCATTGTCATTTACATTTCCAATAGCACTATCGGGGGGGCAGAGGCAAGAAAAATGGCACAATTTGGGGTGCAGAGGCAAGAAAAACTAGTGCAATCAGGGGTCAGAAGGCAAAAAAAACGAGTGCAATCAGGGGGCAGAAGGCAAGAAAACGAGCACAATCAGGGGGCAGAGGCAAGAAAAACGGCACAAACAGGGTGGCAGAGGCAAGAAAAATGGCACAAACAGGGGGGCAGAGGTAAGAAAAACGGCACAAACAGGGCAGAGGCAAGAAAAACGGCACAAACAGGGTGGCAGAGGCAAGAAAAACGACACAAACAGGGTGGCAGAGGCAAGAAAAACGGCACAAACAGGGGGGCAGAGGCATGAAAAACGGCACAAACAGGGTGGCAGAGGCAAACAGGGTGGCAGAGGCAAGAAAAACGGCACAAACAGGGGGCAGAGGCAATAAAAATGGCACAAACAGGGTGGCAGAGGCAAGAAAAATGACACAGGGGAGCAGAGGCAAGAAAAACGAGTGCTATCAGGGGGCAGAAGGCAAGGGTTCAAAGTCTAGTAGCACATGGTAGCCCAGCACACTTTAAACACAACTTGTAATAGTCTTAGAAAACAGTTCAAAAGGATCTAGTTCCATAGACGAGTCGATGTTCGATTTCAATGTATTCTTTATTTTTCATTCTTTAAAAACTTTTGAAAAGCATCACTTTTGGAACCACCAACGCGTTTCGTCCCATCCAGGGACTTCTTCAGGGCTTGTAAAATAAATATAGGCTATTCAAGTTGACAATCTTTCATTAGTTCACAACTGGTGATTATTGAATCTCAATGAGAGGAATATTCTATTTGGTAACCTTTCAATTATTCGCAACTGGTAATTATATAATCTCACTTTTAAGCAGCTTCTTCACATATGGGGCATAATATTTGGCAGGTGAGAAGTCTTTTTTACGGAGTAGTATCCCGGATATAGTAGTTCCGGTCCCGTAAGGACATCCTCGTTCACGTCCGCTTCACTGGGTTCACCACGATACAAGGGTTCAAAGTCTCACTAACTGGGTGTGCAGGGGAGTGTTTACTTAATCACTGCCGGTTGTACGCAAGCATCACACCACACGTCCACCACGAAGCAAGCACAACCCAAGATAGCAGATTACAGACTTATAATTCTGGGCAGCACTGTAATTCGTAAACTTTAGTCTTTAGACATCTATGCAGCAGTTCAATTAACTTCACGACCAGTTTTACACGCAGAGCACCAGATATGAAGCAGTCAGCGGGCTCAAAAGGCCACGAGTCTTAAATGCAGCCTGTGGAGAGTTTCTGCCTGTACGCATTTCAAGTACAAGGCAGATCGCACCTCGAATGCGCTTCTTTCTCCTGCACTTGGTTTCACAGAGCGCCGCTAACACACCTTTAATGCACAGATGCTATCAACTAAGTTTACAGTTCGAAACGATCCGTCAGTGTTTTGTTCAATGCTGCTTGTTTTTTTTCACCTTATGTATGCAATAAAACTTTAATAAAAACAAAAAAAGTCACCCACAAGAAGCACAATTTCTGTATTTTCTACTTTTCAATATAAGTACAGACCGAAAACACATTTTTTTTCTGTCTGTATTTCTCTGTAACAGTCAGTAAAAGCGGAAAACTAGGAGCCTTAATTATGCTGCACAATTCAAGTCAACACATAGCAACCCCACAATGTCAAATCCATTTTTTACTATAACTGTTTTTAATGTGTAGTACGTTCTGTCCCAGTTTAGACTAGCAGCTCTCCAAGCAAAAGTTTGTTGTTGCCCGTCTTTTGATACCACCCTCCGATGAAAGAACTGAATTTCTGGACCGACACATGCTTACACACTGAGGTGTATTACAGTAGGGACTGCGTGCTGTACCCAGAGCCGAGCGACATTCTTACCTTGCCATCCATTGCCTTCTGTGAACTCCTGGTTACATTGAACGTACTTCTAAATCGAGCTTTTGCGGAGTAGGGGACAACTGTTTCTATCTCGGGCATTTGAAATCTGGGTAAAGTACCAGATGGAGCACTGCTGCTGAGCAGAGGCTGTGCCCTTTAGGCCTTTACTTGGCCAGCTGTGACAACTTCCACACAGAGGACATCGTTGCGTACAGCCATCGCGCTGAACGCCATTAACTCAATTTAATCTAAACACAAAAACTCCTGCGTACAGTACCTGGTATTATGCAAATGTTTTGTTTTTTTCCCCTCTTCTCCCAACTTAAAAGTATCGTCCTCAGAGAGGGTCCCCATGTTATATACAGCACCCGGTACTTCCAGTCTCCCATCCAAGTACTAACCGGGCCCAAACCTGCTTAGCCTCCGAGATCGGACGCATTCAGTGTGATTTAGACCTAGGCTGCAAAGCTAAAGAATAACTTGGTTCGGTGATTGCAAACACATTGCCCCGTGTTTTCTTGAAATAAAGCAGGCTATGCTAGCTTTAGTAAATTCACAGCCACCTTGAGCGAGTGGCCACAGGCGTCGGACAATTAAGTGGCAGGCTGGTCGCAGGAACGTAAAATCCCAGGTTTTCATCCCCCACTGCGTGGGAAACATCACTTACAATGAAACTTTTACAACGCACTACCATTACAACGCGGTCATTACAACGCAAACCATTACAACGCATTGCACTGGGGGGCGCTCTAGGATAGGGAATAGGTTCATTTACTATCCAATAACCTTCCCTAGTGTCCACGGGGACTGGAGTTGGAATAGTAAATTAAACTATTCACTATCCAACACCAAAAAGCGCTATGCGTTGTAATGGTATGCGATGTAAAAACCGTGTTGTAAAGGTAGGCGTTGTAATAGCCTGCGTTGTAAAGTCATACATCCCTCAATTGGATCTTGCTGGCTGTAGCTACACCGTAACTTTGCGGGTGGAAATTATGAACAGCAGTATGGACAGACCAGCAAAGGGCCCTGACACTATTTGACGTACCTCAGCAGTAGCCAAAGTGCCCATCTTCCATCTAACTAGGAAGCAGAAGAAACAAGCATTTACAATGCAATGGTCTCGGCATCATTAAAGGTAGAGCTTTTGGCATTGCTCATGACATTTCTTTTTTTTAATTTTAAATCATCAATAAATGGCATTGTCATTTACAATGCCAATAGCTACACCATACACAGAGCCACCCTCACACAGACAGAGCCACCCACACATAGAGCCACCTACAAAAAAAAAAATGGCATTGTCATTTACATTGCCAATAGCACAATCAGGGGGGCAGAGGCAAGAAAAATGGCACAATTTGGGGAGCAGAGGCAAGAAAAACTAGTGCAATCAGGGGGCAGAAGGCAAGAAAAACGAGTGCAATCAGGGGGCAGAAGGCAAGAAAACGAGCACAATCAGGGGGCAGAGGCAAGAAAAACGGCACAAACAGGGTGGCAGAGGCAAGAAAAATGGCACAAACAGGGGGGCAGAGGTAAGAAAAACGGCACAGACAGGGCAGAGGCAAGAAAAACGGCACAAACAGGGTGGCAGAGGCAAGAAAAACGGCACAAACAGGGTGGCAGAGGCAAGAAAAACGGCACAAACAGGGGGGCAGAGGCATGAAAAACGGCACAAACAGGGTGGCAGAGGCAAACAGGGTAGCAGAGGCAAGAAAAACGGCACAAACAGGGGGCAGAGGCAATAAAAATGGCACAAACAGGGTGGCAGAGGCAAGAAAAATGGCACAGGGGAGCAGAGGCAAGAAAAACGAGTGCTATCAGGGGGCAGAAGGCAAGGGTTCAAAGTCTAGTAGCACATGGTAGCCCAGCACACTTTAAACACAACTTGTAATAGTCTTAGAAAACAGTTCAAAAGGATCTAGTTCCATAGACGAGTCGATGTTCGATTTCAATGTATTCTTTATTTTTCATTCTTTAAAAACTTTTGAAAAGCATCACTTTTGGAACCACCAACGCGTTTCGTCCCATCCAGGGACTTCTTCAGGGCTTGTAAAATAAATATAGGCTATTCAAGTTGACAATCTTTCATTAGTTCACAACTGGTGATTATTGAATCTCAATGAGAGGAATATTCTATTTGGTAACCTTTCAATTATTCGCAACTGGTAATTATATAATCTCACTTTTAAGCAGCTTCTTCACATATGGGGCATAATATTTGGCAGGTGAGAAGTCTTTTTTACGGAGTAGTATCCCGGATATAGTAGTTCCGGTCCCGTAAGGACATCCTCGTTCGCGTCCGCTTCACTGGGTTCACCACAATACAAGGGTTCCAAGTCTCACTAACTGGGTGTGCAGGGGAGTGTTTCCTTAATCACTGCCGGTTGCACGCAAGCATCACACCACACGTCCACCACGAAGCAAGCACAACCCAAGATAGCAGATTACAGACTTATAATTCTGGGCAGCACTGTAATTCGTAAACTTTAGTCTTTGGACATCTATGCAGCAGTTCAATTAACTTCACGACCAGTTTTACACGCAGAGCACCAGATATGAAGCAGTCAGCGGGCTCAAAAGGCCACGAGTCTTAAATGCAGCCTGTGGAGAGTTTCTGCCTGTACGCATTTCAAGTACAAGGCAGATCGCACCTCGAATGCGCTTCTTTCTCCTGCACTTGGTTTCACAGAGCGCCGCTAACACACCTTTAATGCACAGATGCTATCAACTATGTTCACAGTTCGAAACGATCCGTCAGTGTTTTGTTCAATGCTGCTTGTTTTTTTTCACCTTATGTATGCAATAAAACTTTAATAAAAACAAAAAAAGTCACCCACAAGAAGCACAATTTCTGTATTTTCTACTTTTCAATATAAGTACAGACCGAAAACACATTTTTTTTCTGTCTGTATTTCTCTGTAACAGTCAGTAAAAGCGGAAAACTAGGAGCCTTAATTATGCTGCACAATTCAAGTCAACACATAGCAACCCCACAATGTCAAATCCATTTTTTACTATAACTGTTTTTAATGTGTAGTACGTTCTGTCCCAGTTTAGACTAGCAGCTCTCCAAGCAAAAGTTTGTTGTTGCCCGTCTTTTGATACCACCCTCCGATGAAAGAACTGAATTTCTGGACCGACACATGCTTACACACTGAGGTGTATTACAGTAGGGACTGCGTGCTGTACCCAGAGCCGAGCGACATTCTTACCTTGCCATCCATTGCCTTCTGTGAACTCCTGGTTACATTGAACGTACTTCTAAATCGAGCTTTTGCGGAGTAGGGGATAACTGTTTCTATCTCGGGCATTTGAAATCTGTGTAAAGTACCAGATGGAGCACTGCTGCTGAGCAGAGGCTGTGCCCTTTAGGCCTTTACTTGGCCAGCCGTGACAACTTCCACACAGAGGACATCGTTGCGTACAGCCATCGCGCTGAACGCCATTAACTCAATTTAATCTAAACACAAAAACTCCTGCGTACAGTACCTGGTATTATGCAAATGTTTTGTTTTTTTCCCCTCTTCTCCCAACTTAAAAGTATCGTCCTCAGAGAGGGTCCCCATGTTATATACAGCACCCGGTACTTCCAGTCTCCCATCCAAGTACTAACCGGGCCCAAACCTGCTTAGCCTCCGAGATCGGACGCATTCAGTGTGATTTAGACCTAGGCTGCAAAGCTAAAGAATAACTTGGTTCGGTGATTGCAAACACATTGCCCCGTGTTTTCTTGAAATAAAGCAGGCTATGCTAGCTTTAGTAAATTCACAGCCACCTTGAGCGAGTGGCCACAGGCGTCGGACAATTAAGTGGCAGGCTGGTCGCAGGAACGTAAAATCCCAGGTTTTCATCCCCCACTGCGTGGGAAACATCACTTACAATGAAACTTTTACAACGCACTACCATTACAACGCGGTCATTACAACGCAAACCATTACAACGCATTGCGCTGGGGGGCCCTCTAGGATAGGGAATAGGTCAATTTACTATCCAATAACCTTCCCTAGTGTCCACGGGGACTGGAGTTGGAATAGTCAATTAAACTATTCACTATCCAACACCCAAAAGCGCTATGCGTTGTAATGGTATGCGATGTAAAAACCGCGTTGTAAAGGCATGCGATGTAAAAGCATGCGTTGTAACGTCATACATCCCCACTGTGTAGCCCGTACGTTAGTCCCCGTGAACCCTGTACTACAACAGGGTCAGGAAAGTGCATTTTTGCATAGCTAGTACGCGGCGTCGGCGCTCAGCTGTGACCAGTGCTCCTTGTTTTATCGACCCTGGAAGGATGATCGGCAGTCTGGCGGGACCTATTTCCCGTAGGTTACACAGAAATCAATCAGCTAGTCGCATCCGCGGGGTTTGAACCAGGCCTCTACAGCATATACACACCTCTGTACTGCACACGCTTAACCCTATTATGGATATCCTAGCAGCTGACCGGTGATATCCGGATCCCGAAAGACGCGCCCTCAATGCCGCGTAAAAAAGAGTTAATAAATTGCTGGCATGAGCCTCGACCCTGCAGGTCATGCGCTGATTCAGCTGTGTTTGTCCTCTGTGCACCAGGTGCTTATGGTAACCCACTAGACCTCAATTACATCTTTTTATTTATTTTCGTACATCAACCATCCTGGCTTGTACTTTGCAGATTTATCTTGCGCAGACTCGGCCCATAACATACTTGTGACCCCCTTAGAAGCATCCGAGTGCTTCACAGGAGCACCAGCTATTTTACTCAGGGCCTTTTCCTGCAGATCCAGCCCGTAGGCATCCGAGTGCTTTGCGCAAGCATCAGCTACGTTACCCCAGCCTTATTCTTTCCCCACTAGGCCCGGGGAGCTTAAGTGATTGAAGAATACAGCAAGCAGCCTTAAAGCAGTGTAGAGGGAAAGGGTAGTCCCAGCATGGCTCTATCTGAGCTCGCCTGTCCACCATGCCCAAGGGCCGAATCTGAGGCAGACATTCGCCCGGGGCCATACCAATCCACTCCGCTTCGAGACACATACCTTGAATGTTCGGCTTGGGGGCTGTTGATTACACGCAGCGTGGCCTATGCTACACAGCCTACCAGGAGCTCTTACCCTTTCGGCTACGGCTGTTCTGTACCAGCGGTTCACCTCTGGCCCGACAGCCTCTTCCTCCTTCACCGTTGCATGGGGAGCCGGGGTCATCTGCACGCCTCATGTCCACGAGCTGGTTCACCTCCGGCCCGACAGCCTCTTCCTCCTTCACCGCAGCATGGGGAGGTGGGGTCACCTGCACGCCTCATGTCCACAAGCTGGTTTACCTCTGGCCCGACATCCTCTTCCTCCTTCACCGCTGCATGGGGAGGTGGGGTCACTCAGAGCCCGACCGAGAGCCACCGACGTCATCAGCGGGGGAGGGCGGGAACAAAGAATCGGACAGCGGGAGGGGGGCGGAAAAAAGACACGGCGGGGAACGACAACAGAAGCGGCCTACCTCATCTTAAGGAGCAGGAAAATGGCGGCTGCAAAGCTCCGAGCATTTTCAGATTCGGGGCGTGTTTTGGCGTTCTGAGTGACGGATGATGTCACAGGTGGAAAGAACACCAAAAACACGCCAACGAATCCGAAAGAGACAGGGCTTGTTTGGAGTGAATCCTCTCTCCTCCAATGGCTGGCCTCCGTTTAGGAAGCCAGCCAATGGAGGAGAGATGGAGGAGAGAAGCGGGTTCAAGCCCCGTCGAAAAAACATAAGTTCTCCGACCGGAGACTGCGCAAGCGCAGCCTTTAGGTCCTCGACCTAAAAAGGCTCAGGGAAAACAAAAAATAGCCATTTATTTTAGAAGGCCTATCTTTAACTCCCAGGACCCAAACCAATGTCTCCCCTCAATCAAACCTGCCTCTCTAACTGTACAATTTTTTGACTGGCTCAAATCAGCTGATTGGATGTCCCACCTCCCAGGCGCATGCTGACTTACATTTAGCTGCTCATTCCGCAATTCCGCACCTTAGATTCATAAAAATGACCCGAATCTGCAAAATTCCATTCCAAATAATGCTAAGGTCGCAAACTTTTCATCTGTCCAGCCGGGAAATACGATCTTTCTGGTGGACAATGGTCCGCAATCATTAGAAATCTCCTCGTACAAGATCACCGGTCAGTTCATGGTGGTCTCCTCCCCCCCCAGGTCATCTGTCAGCAGACAATTACATCAGTCCATTCTGACCAGTGCAAACAGGCCAGCCAAGAATTCCACTGACACAAACCACTCAAACATTTCTCAGGAAATATTAGACACGTATACCAGCGGCAGCCCCTCCATTAGGGCAAGGAGCTCCACCCCCGCCACCAGCCGCAAATATAACGATAATAAAATGGGTTTCTAACCCGTTTTATTATTGTGTTTTTTAATCCCCCTGAACTTCCCCCCAGGACTCTGACGAGTCTTGGGTGCGGGTCGAGGGGGGATAACACTGTGGTGGGGGAGTGCACGGCGCATAAGGTGTTTGGTCAGCCGTTTCAGGCCTTCCAAGCACCTCATGCACAGTGTAGCTTTCTCCAGGTCCAGTGCTTTGCTGAGGCTGGAGAAAGCAGGCACAGGATCCCAGTCTGCCTGGAAGCACAAAGTTGAATTGCTCAGACCAATGATGATGCTGATTTCCTGCAGCGTCATAACTGGCCCAGTGCAGTCTGGGAGCCTGTTCCAGAATCAAGAAGAGAGGGATGGAGCGGACTGCGGAGGCAGCAGCTATCAGGTAAATGTATTACCTTAAAAAAAATATTGGGTTCCCCTGTGTCTCCCCCATGCCCGGCCCCCCAGGCAGGAAGAGAAATGCTGCTGGCTCCCATGGCCGCACACGTAGGTGCAGGATGCGCAGGGGCCTGCAGGAAAGAGAGGGGTGGGGTTCCTCGATTGCCCTCAATGAATGGACGCATGGGGGTGCCCATGTTGAGCTGGGTACCCCTCCCCCTCAAAAAATCGAAAGGAGAAACCACCCAAGGCCATGCGGCAAGAAAAAAATAGCGGCTCTTCCGGTGCAATGACAGAGCCACTCATTCAGTATTCACTAATCCGGAAGGAGCACCATATAATGCCCTGTGTGGTTTTTCAATTTATATGTATTTCTACCCTAGTGGTGCCCCCAGGATGTCAGACGTGACACCAACTCCACAAAGGAAGCATCGGGGGTGGGGTGCTGCAAGAACACAGCAGCTTTTCCCTTAAGATATTTTTAATAACAACTGACCCTAGGTCTGTGGGGATCAAGAACCTGGACACCTCGAGAGTTTCTAACATTTTTAGGCACTCCAAAGACTGGAATTTTTGGCTGTACAACTGGGAGTGCTGTGCCCTCTAGGGGCTGATCTTATGGTTGCAATTATTGTGGCCTGAATATGTTTAAAGAAAATGGTAAATGTATTGAAGCACCATCTAAGGGCTAACTATATGGTTGCATGTAATGTAATCAAAATATGATGCCCTCTAGGGGCTGCCTTTATTATTGCATTTTCATTCTTTAAAAGTCTACAAAAAGCTCACTTAACACATGGTTTGCTCATTTTACAAATGTTTTATTGAGATAATAATGCTGACAGCGTTTATTGATCACAGTGCATATGCTGTATGGACATTAATAAGTGCAGGTACACTTGATGATTATTAATGATGATGGCATTTACTTACAACATTATGTCTTAAATGTGTGGTTTGTTGATCTTGAACCTTTGAGCAAGCCAGTAGACTTACCATATATGTTTGTATGACCCTTGACAGGGGGTCCAATGTGATTAGGCACCATCATCTGTGATATTTTCCAGCTGCCCATGTACGTGCTTGTAAATTACTGGATAGTATTTAGCAGTATTTGTGTAATAAGTGTACTTTTCATTTTTCTAAAGGGAAAACAATGACTGGATAATCATCTGTTGAGTGTTATTATTGCTTGCATGCAAATGGTGATTACTAGCCCACATCACCTCCCCCGAGTATGCCTTGGACTTCTCTCCATCACTTTTCTGAGAGAGTCAAGCACTACAGTGGGGTGCTTGATTTCCAGTAAGGACAGTTGTGAACCTCTTACTTGTGCGGACCACAGAACTAATACCCCACTTTTCTACAGTACTTTTTAAATATTTGTAATAAACTTTCATGGTTTTCCTAAATTCCGCTTTAGAACCCATTTAATGAGTTAGTCCTTTCTTCTTTGACTGAATTTTGATATTCCGATTTGTATCTTGTCTTTGGGAAACATTGTCTCATAAACGTTTGTTTAACACTGTCCCGATCCACCCAACAGGTGGTCCTGCTTATGAGGTGTACATTTTAGGGGACAGCGCTCTGACAACAAAAACATGTACCTTTCAGTATACCTAATGAAAATGTAGATTGGATTTCACAACTCACGATTCAAGTAGCTACCATTCAAACTTGGTAAAGAACACCATGTCTGTATGTGTTTTTAACTAGTCTTTATTGTTAGTAAGCAACAATCTATCTACTGATAAAGAAAATAGTTCCCTTTCAGTGTTTAGTGTCTTATTTACGGCATCATCATCTGGCTCAGAGATATTTAGGTTCCAGTAGACATCAATCATCACTTCTTCCGCATTGTCTGCTGTCCTCCGACATCATGTGCTCATCCAAGCTACTCAGATTAACCCATACTTATAACAATGTACAATTCATGGAAATATTTGGAGAAAACAAAGAATAAATAAGAAAATTGAAAATAAAGGGGACAACAACAGGTGAGAAATGGTAAGTTTGTTTCATGGTATATATTTGAAAAATAATCTGATAAAGAGCAATATACCCAATTATATAGGGACATACTCATCCTAAAGGACTGCAGACGTTCGGTCAACATAGCTTCCCTGATTTAATAGTATATCCAACATTCCCAGAACCTTTGTAACATCACCATCAAACAGTATGCGTTCACATCTCAAAATAAGCGAACAATCTATGCAAGGTGCCAAACATTGATGAAGGAATGTTTTTTTTCAAGTGCAATTGCAATAAAAAGGGAGGCTTTGGGGCAAAACATAAATCCTTTACCCGTAGAAATTGGCCATCACCCTCCAATTTTCCCTAGAAGATATTTAGACTACAGAGTCTGAGTGTGGTACAAGAGTGCTACATTTTGCCAGGGTTAGAAAGTGATTTCAAATTTCATTAAAGGGGGATGATTGGTCGTAAAGTCAATAAATTAGCTATCAATGGCTTGCCATCAATATAATTTCTGTGAGCCTCTCCCCACTGATACAGCAGGCCATCTTCTAGAACCTATTTTACCGCCCCTGAATCCATCAATGTTGCCCCCCCTTATTCCCTCCCTTGGACTGGTCATAAGGCCATTCCATTGACTCCTACTCCAAAGTATGGCAGGCAGCATTTCCCCAATTCATGTGAAAAGTGGAAGTGGAGTGGAGTCCTCATCCAGAGGCTGCAGTCCACTGTTTTAGCAAATCACTCTAAGGTATTGGTCAGCAACATAGCATTGGAACAAGTTTCAAGTTTATTTATTTATTTGAGAGTTTTATATAGCGCTAGCTAGACCCGGGGGTATTGGAGCACTTTACAACATATGAGTCAGGAAATCAGATAAACGCAATAGTCTTGAGGAAAACATAATAGCGTGGTAGTATATATAATGGTATAATGGATACTGGTGCTTTGTTTAGGTATGGGTATGCTGTACCGCCTTGAAGCAAGGAGGTCAGATGGAGTCATAGTGGTGTGCACATTGGCTCAAGCCAGCCCCCTTTATGGGTGTGGGGGTGAGGTAGGTGTCCGGTGGCTTGGCGGAGGTAGATGACTTGATGTGGCAGAGAATCTGGCATCTGTCCGGTTCCGGCTAGTGTGCTCCATCGGCAGCTATCGATACATGGGCGGACGATTGAGAAAGAGGTCTTTGAGCTGCATTGTATATTTTGGAAAGGATGGGGTAGTTCTGATGTGGACTAGGATGGAATTCCAGATTTTGAAAGCGCTTCCAGAAAAGGAGCGGGCTGCGTTTTTTTGTTTACGGGTTTTCGGCGGGATGAGGAGAAGCATATTGGAGCTCCTGAGGGTCCTAGTCTGGTCGGCCTTCTTAAGTTTGGAGGCCAGGTAGGCTGGTTTCCCGGTGTGCAGGACTTTGTGCGTGAAGCAAGCAGTTCTGAAATTGGCCCGCATTTCGACTGGGAGCCATTTTAGCAATTTGAGTGCAGGTGATTTGTGAAAGGGGATAACATAATCAAAATAGGAACTGACCTATAATGTGGTGTTCAAAAATTAATGTATGAAACATTGTAAATTAAAAAAGAAAGAGATGAGGGCACTAAAAAAGCTTATTTTTCAAATAGATCTGCAAAGTCTCTAATTTGTCAAAAGACCTCTTCAGAATTACTAATGAGCCACAATCACCTTTGTCATTTAAAACACAGTTCTTTCTGTCTGAGAAGCAGTACATTGATCTTGCTTTGTTCTTTTGCATTAGAGAACATTCTCAAGTCATCATCTTTACCATTCTTACCAACAAAGACATCCGCTTTTTAGGAACGTTCCTCAACTGGCTAACCTCTTTTACAGAGGATTGCCAAAAAGTCATGTCTTCACTTCTTTTTTGGTGCAACCTAAGGCCTCAATTGTGGAGTCTCACAAGGCTCAATTTTGAGGCCCCTTATGTTTAAGATTTAGATGCTTCCTATAGCTAAACTGCTCCATCAAATATAAGTGCACATTTCTGCATGTTTGCCAACGATTAATTATTTGACCAATCAATAATGGCAGACCATCTGTCTCTCATCCATTGGTGAATGGTAAATAACTTTTTCCAAGTTTGAAAAACTTTTTTAAACCATCTAGAATTGAACAAGCAACTTTTCTAAAATAGAACCTTTTTTAACCTTCACCAAGATAGTGAACTCTGATTCTATTGGTTGGCATTCCGGCATGGGCACTATCGCGCCGCCAGCAAACATTGTCTGCAATCTAGATATATATACATTGCTTCTAATTTTTCCTTAAAAACCCAGGTTGTTAGAAATTGGGTTTTGGGTTGGCAGAGGTATGCACCCTGTCCAAGCAGGAGCCACAGTCCTAGTCAAGGTAACTCAGTAACACACTGTAAATTAACCTGAGATCTGTCATGAGCTCCCTGTCCTGTCTGGTATGTTGGCACCCTCAGGGGTTTCTGCTTGCTCATGTTTCTGTCCACTAAGTTGTTTTGTTTCTTCCTTTTCTTGCCAATGCTTGTTGTTTTTGGGTACTAGCAACAGTGTCACATTATTGGACATGTGCTAGCAACAGTGTCACATTATTGGACATGCGCTGATGCTAAACACCTGGAATGCTTATGGGTGTGGGTTATGCTCATGGGTAAGCATGGGCGGATTTTGCGGATCCACGATTCACGGATTTGCGTATTCACGGATCGTGGATCCGCAAAATCCGCGGACTTTGCGGATCGGCGGATTTGGGGCGGGGCTTCCATGCCAGGACCATCGTGCCAGAATGAACCCTGCCCTTCATATTTATTCAAGAAGACGCCACCGTTTTGTGCCATACCTCTACTCAACTGGAGTACTTTCTACTGGATAATCAGTAAGTGCTACCTCGTTGGGTAAATGTATAGTGCTTTTACTACACTACAGCTACCTAAAGTGCCAGAGAGTTGTCTACAGCGACCAGGTGTGTGTTACTATGCAATCTCGCCGAAGGGCGCAGGGGTCCCTTGAGTGAGCTATCATAGTGGGTAAATGGCGGGAAGACGGTGCACACCACGAGTGTGTGGGCGGGGCCAAACGGACGGGGCTTCCATGCGAGTGCACATGCCTCTTGTGTGTATAAAAGGTCAGAGACCGATCAGAGCAGCAGATGAAGATACAGAAGCTCCTGGCCACAGGAACAGCACGAGGATTGCGCTCATGAAAGTCAAGGATGCAAAGGCCTCTGTCCAGCATCACAGCTGATTTTCGATGGTATATTTGGGAAGAAGGCACATCTGCCCAGCCTTGACAACGCTCACGATTGTTTTTTGGGCCGATGAATGAGTCACTGAATTTAAGCTTCAACTAGGGCACATGCTTAATTGATATCTGTAAGTGCTTCTGGTTGAGGTTTAATTTTTGTGCCAGGACCGTCGTGCCAGAATGAACCCTGCCCTTCATATTTATTCAAGAAGACGCCACCGTTTTGTGCCTGTTGTAACTATTTTACGATGGCGCCGGCAAGCTGCCAGCGCCATCCTAAAATAGTTACTAAATTAGCTTCAACAGGAAGCTCTAATAGATAAAATAAAGCAGGCGCTCGAGCACCTGCTTGATGTTATCTATTAGAGCTTCCTGTTGAAGCTAATTTAGTAACTATTTTAGGATGGCGCTGGCAGCTTGCCGGCGCCATCGTAAATTAGTTACAACAGGCCAGCAAGGCTGGAACTTTTGCCCCCGGAATCCGCCGCTCGCGGATTTGCGAATTCGCGGTAAATTCGCGGGAGTTCGCGGATCGCGAATTTACCGAAAATTCGCAAAATCCGCGAGTGTAACGGATTTTGCGCTCATACTTACTCATGGGCATGGCTTGCCTTGTGTGATTAACTGCCACTGAAATGGCTATAAAAGTCCAAGACGTGCACCTGTCAGTGCTTGGACAGCTAAGTGCAGCGTGCTTTAACCCGAGCCACGGTGCTCGTGTGGCACAGGGCACTGAAAATCCCTCTGGTGCAGGCACCAAAGGTATTTCTTTTTCTCCATAACAGCCTCCCCCTGGGCAAGGGCCTTTGCTCCTCTCTGTTTTGGGGCGTCAGTTCAGTTTTTCTGCTCCCCAGGGGCAGAAAGCCCACTACATCCAGGGATTTTTTTTGTATTGCTATAGGGGTGGTGGCTGCCCAAGATAGGCATGACAATACCCCCACCCCCCATGAAAATCCAGTCTTTATGCCCCCTATTAGAAGCCAGGATTTTTAAAATTAGATTTTGGAGTTAGAGGCTGGCCAAGATGGGCATGCCAATACCCCCAACAGCCGGCAAAAAAAATGCAATAGCCTTTCTGCCCACCCCAGGGGGCAGAGGGGGCACTAGCCCCTCACCTGCCCTCCGGGGGGCAGAACGCCCACTAGGCACCAGGGATTATTATTTATTTGTAGATGTAGTGGTGGACGGTGCCCAGAATGGGACTGCCAATGCCCCCACTCCCCCCAAAATTGCCACAGTCTTTATGCCTCCCCAGAAGGCAGATGGGGCAATAGCCCCTCATCTGCCTCCTCAGGGGGGGCAGAAAACCAATAGGAATCAGGGAATATTTTCTTTCAAAATTCAGGGGTGAGGGCTGCCCACAATGGGCATGCCAATGCCCCCAACCCCCCAAAAAATGCAACAGTCTCTCTGCCCACCCAGTGGTCAGATGGGGGCAGTAGCCTCTGAACTGTGCCGGGGGGCAGAAAGCCCACTGGACACCAGGGATTATTATTTCTTTTTAAACTTAGGTCTGGGGGCTGCCCAGAATGGGCATGCCAATGCCCCCACCACTCCCCAACAAATGCCACAGTCTTTCTGTCCCCTCCCCAGAGGGCAGATGGGGGTTGTAGCCCCTGATCTTCCCCCCAGGGGACAGCAGAGAGCCCGCTAGGCACCAGTCGTTCCGCTGGCTTTTTTATACAAGGAGTGGCGTTCTGCCCAGAATGGGCATACCAAAGCCCCAACCACCCAAAAAATAGCCACAGTCTTTCTGCCCCTCATCGGGGCATATCAAGGCAAACCCCCCCTCCCGGGCAGCAGAGAGCCCACTAGGCACTGAATTTTTTATACAATGTGCCTACCTGTGGATTTTTGGCCCTGGCGCAGCCGGCACCTAGGAAAACCTAGCAAACCTGTACATTTTTGAAGACTAGACACCAAGGGAAATACAGCATGGGGTGACTTGTGTGCCTCTCACCAGGTTCTGTTATCCAGAATCCCTTGCAAATCTCAAACTTAAATAAAAAACACAATTTCCTCACATTTCTGTGATAGAAAGTTTTGGAATCTGCGTGGACCCACAAAATGACACCCACCCCACATTCTCCAAAGTCTCCCGTTAAGATTGGTACCTCACGCGTCTGGGTAGGCCTAGTGTCCGCAACAGGAAATGGCTCAAAACGCAACGTAGACACACCACATTTTTACTGTGAAAACGGACCCTTTTTTTGCAAAGTGTCTAGCTGTAGATTTTGAACCCTAGCTCTGCCGTCACCTAGGGAGACCTAGCAAACCTATAAATTTTTGAAAACTAGTCACCCAGAGGAATACAGGAGGGGTGAATTGTGTGGCTCTCACCAGGTTCTGTTATCCAGAATCCCTTGCAAACCCCAAACTTTGTAAAACAAATAAAACCATTTTCCTCACATTTCTGTGATGGAAAGTTCTGGAATCTATGTGGATCCACAAACTTCCACCAACCCCGAATTTCTCAAAGTCTCCCAATAAAAATGGTACCTCACTTGAGTGGGTAGGTCTAGTGCCTGCAACAGGAAATGGCCCAAAACGCAATGTGGACACACCACATTTTTCCAGTGAAAACCGATCATATGTTTTCAAAGTGTCTAGCTGTAGATTTTGAAGGCTAGCTCTGCAAGGGACCTAGGAAAACCTAGCACACCTATTCATTTTTTTAAACTATACACCAAGGGGAATCCAGGATGGGGAGACTTGTGTAGCTCTCACCAGGTTCTGTTACCCAGAATCCCTTGCAAACCTCAAACTTTGTAAAAACACATTTCCCTCACATTTCTGTGATGAAAGTTCAGGAATCTGTGTGGATCCACAAAGTTCCACCCACCGGGCATTTTCCAAAGTCTCTCGATAAAAATGGTACCTCACTCTTGTGAATGGGCCAAGTAATGGTGACAGGCAAGGGCCCAAAATGTTTTGTGGAGACATCAAAATTACCTATCACAAAATACCATGTTTTTGCAAGCGGGGGTTACCTGGGATTTTGGCCCCAGGCTCGGCGCCATCTAGGGAAACCTACCAAACCAACACATTTCTGAAAACTAAAGACCCAGGGAAGTTGAGGGGGGTATGGTTAGCATGCATCCCTTAATGTTTTCCTACCCAGAATCCCCGGCAAACATCAAATTTAGCTAACACAAATGACATTTTTCTCACATTTCTGTGTGGGAAAATTGTGGGAATCACCAAGCTGACACAAATTTCCTACCACCCAGCGTTCCCCCAGGTCTTCCGATAAAAATGAAACCTCACTTGTGTGGGTGGGCCAAGTACCAGTGACAGACAAGGGCCCACAACATATTGTGGAGACATCAATATTAACAATTACAAAACAACCTGATTTTGCAAGGGGGCGTCACCTGTGTTTTTGGCCCCAGGATCGGCGGCCATCTAAGGGAATCCACCAAACCCACACATTTCTGAAAATTAGAGCCCTGTGGGAGTCTAGAGAGGTATAACTTGCATGGATCCCCCAAAGTTTCCCTACCCAGAATCCACAGCAAACCTCAAATTTAGGTGAAAAAATCACTTTTTCCACACCTTTTGACATGGGATCAATGTGCCAGCACAAGTGTCCTACCACCCAGCATTCACCTTGTTCTCCTGAGTAAAATGATACCAAACATATCAGAAACAAAACTATTGTTACTTTTGAATACACACATAATATATCAAAAATATCAATTCAAACAATATTGACTACAATTTTATCGCCAAAATAATTAAATAAAAATTAATACATTTATTAAAAACACTTATTACCTAACACAATTGCTTGTAATACACGTATTTAAATAAAAAAATACAGATATTACCTCTACAAAATATTTTCCATGGACCCCCAAAATTATATATCTAAAATATTAACAATTCACACCCCCAAAAATCTGCATTAACTACAAACATTTAGATATCAACCTAAATAGTAAGAAATATATATATAAATAAATAAATTTACATCCAAAAATATCAAACTATACATCGTAAATCAAATATACAACCTAAATTAGTGTGTATCATAGAAGGACTCAACTGATACAAAAAATTCTAACTAAACTAAACCAACCGACAAAAAAAAACTATACACAACTTTAATCAAAAAACACAAACAAACAATTAAATCAACAATTTAAAAGGCGTCTATCCGCCATCGTCGCGGGGCTTGGGACTGGCCGTCTCTAAGGCGGCAGTCCCGCACGTGAGATTATGATGCGACCGCCACAGTGGCAGTCACATCGTATATCTCTAACAATGCGGCTGCAGCACCCGCCTCAATGTCCAAAATGCACTGTTGGCATTTCTCTTCGCTATGAAATGTAATGTAATGAAATGTAGTGGGGTACCATAGGTATCCCCCCAGTGCACACCCACCTCCCCCCAACACAAGGGCAACCCACAACAGGCCCCCAAATAAATTCCCTGTCAGCGTGTGAATCGCGGTTGAACCGCAGTCCACCGCTGGCGGGGACTAAGCATCCTAATATAGCGGACGGTGCCTGCTACGCACCACCACCATTTTAGGTATGCTTTTCCGGTCCGCCAGGCAATCGGAACAGTTGCCTGTGTCGGACCAGTGGCAGACTCTCTTCCCGTTGGCCAGCAAACCGCCAGCCATCATAATTTGGCAGGCGGAGAATAGCTGCAAGTTTGCAGTGATTCACCTCTATTGTAGTGATGCCCTAAATACTTAAAAAACTGCAAATGCTGCAAGACAAGGAAACTCTGCCAGATTCTCTTATCAGGCCTTTTAAGAAAACATCTCAACAACTATCCAGCCAAGCAAGTAATACTTATATTTAAACTAAAACCTAACAGTTATTAAACTTGAAAATATTAAAAAGCAAACGTCTATTTCTTTACATAGACTTCCTAAAAGAAACAAAGCTGTGTCTTGAAAACTGATAAACTGCCAGAAAATAATAACCCTGGGTGTTAAAATCCACTCTGCTGGAGGAGTTGCAGATTTTTGGCAACTCTGCGTTCTGCGTAGATCGTGGAGTTACCGAAAACTCCGCGATTCGCGGCGTAGTGGAGTTGCTTCCTTGTTCGCGCTTTCAAAATACGTTTTCACACGCGCGGTAGCGACTTACCGAGATAGAGTGTGCGATCGCAAACACATCATTCGGGCGCACCATCGGACATCCGGCGGAAGTTCAGTGAAGCAGGCGATGCCGAACATGTAGAAATTGCAATCTTGAGAAGAATATCTCTCGAGCAGCATAAAACCTTCCAAAAAATGATGATTTGGATGAAATAAACTCCTCAGATTGACATTTGCCTGTACTTTTTTGTGCAAGGAGAACTTTTTCTTTTTTTCAAGGGGAAGGAAGTGCACCAGAGTCTCCAACTTCGTGTTACTGTCCGGCAGGCTTCTCCCAGTGCTTTTTCCGTGTCCTGCTCACTTTTAATTTGGATTTGGAGCTGGAAGGATCACTCTTTGTGTCAGCTGCTTCATATATCATTGGATTTGAGGACTTTTGGATTTGAGATTTTACAAGTACGTTGGAGAATTGATTTTATTTGTTTGATTGTGGTATTGCAAGTTGCAACTACAATTTTTTGTGCTTTTCATCAATTTTTTAAAATGTACAGTGCATAGCCACTGAGCCCAGAGCTACTCATGGGTGCGTGAAACAACTGTCTCTGTGATTTCTGTTGAATCTAAACATCATTCAAGGCATGGATGACATATGATTAAATTGCAAAATGTGTTTTTGATAACATATTTCAATTTTTATGGTGTGTGTTAAATAAATGCCTTTGTTGGATGTGTGTGTGTGTGTGGTGTGGTGGTTGTTGTGTAACTTGCATACCTTGTTTAGCCCTGTGCATTTTTGCATTAAAGCTGTGTTGTTTTGCATGCCTCCTTTGCCTGGCCATTAATTATAGGCCTGCTTGAGTTCATTGTTTTCCATGCCTCCTGCTTGTTGTGACTGTGAGTGACCATGTGGTGGTAAATTTAGTTTAGTAGTGTGCTTCTTTTGCCATGTCGGCCTGCATGTCTTTCCTTTGTTCCTCTTGGCTTACTGCTTCCATCCCCTTTGCCAGCTCCCTGAATGACGTGATGCACAAATGAATGCCAAACAGGTTCCACTTCCATTACATTTGTAGTTTCGTTTTTGTTCTTCTTTTTTCCTATCCTTCCTGAGTGTACACCGTATACCATGAAAGTCCTTGTTGTCAAAGTCTCACAAATGGCTACACTGTTGTTTGGTTTTTTGTAATAAGTGAGTTAATAACATTTTTATAATATAAGTTATTATTACACTAACAAGTGTGCCCACCACACACTAAGTTATATATTATATTTGTTTGTTTGTACTAGCAGTAATTGAACCACAACAAGAAATGCCACATTTTACTGATGTTCTTCTGGCTTCTTTGCTTTTAGGTGCACAAAAGACTGAGGAGGGGGTGTCATCATCATCACCCGTTGTACTGCCAGACAGAAGTCCTGCTGCTCACAACGTCACGTGATGTGTGACCACAGACATCTCTGTAACTCTTGTAACTGTGTCCTGCTGACATCCGAAGAAGATGGCCCTTAAAGAAAGGTAGCAGGTCCTCCAGTACCAAGAAAGTTGCCAGTGAGAAGAAGGAGCAGAAGAAGGAAGAAGTGGCATTTACCAAGACTGGTGTGCCGCCCATGGAAACAAAAATTAAGCCTGCAGCAGCGGTGTCTGGGGAGCAAGCTGGGAGCAGCACCTTTGCAACAGTAGGCCCACCCCATCAACTAAAGCCCAAGCCCATGAGTGTTGCAGTTGTAGCCAGTCAAATTGTGCAAACGCCAACGAGCAATGATGTTGAAATTGAATTATCATTATCGCAAAGTATCAACACAGGAACAAACTCAGCAGATAAGTGGGCAACAATAGCCACAACAACAGCCACAACCATCACCCACAATAGTAGTTGTTCCTCCCGAAGTAGGGGCAGTACAGGAAATCGAGATTCCTGCAGAGGAAGAAGAAGAGCAAGCCAGTCTTTTAGAAGATCCATTGTCTTACAGATCCCCACCAAGGAAAAGGAGGGTTAGTCCATCAACTTCTTCTTCAGGCCCCAATTCTGATCATCTAGATGCTACTTGGAAGCCACTGACTCAGTCTGAGAGTGAGGCATGCCACAAGACAAGGCTAGGGGAAAGGAAGGTTCCACAAAGCCTTAGAGTTATGGAGGTGGATGTAGAAGAGGAGAATGATGCCGAGCCAGTCATCATGAACATCACTCTCGCCCCAGTGGAGATGGAGACCAACATTATTACCCCATCCCAAATTGCTGTGCGGGATGTGGCACGGATGCTACCAACACAGGTAACACCAACACCACCATCCAGCTTCCATATTTGCATTTGCAAGGGCGCAGCACGGACCTACATCCAGCATAACTACCGTCTCAGTAGGTAGCGGTATTGTAATTGCACAGAGTCAAATTCCAGGCACACCCTCCAGTTCATCCGGCATTGCAAGTGGCACCTCCAGCAGGATATGAAAGTTCACCTATCCAGTTTGGGACTTCTTTTCAGTGAGGAGAAGATTGCTATATGCTCAATTTGTCGACAGAGTGTTAGTCGGGGTAAGCTTGGTACAAACTATGGTACTGGAGGCCAAACAACCCACCTGAAAAAACACCATGTGATTCAGTGGGAGGAACACCTTAAAGGCCAAGAAAAAAGTAAAACTGCACCCATTGCTGTTGGTGCGGATGAAGAAGTAGAAGAAGATATGATCACGGTGGAAATTGAACAAGAGTGCAACATTTTCTCTGGTACACAATGTAGCTCTGTCCCCAGCACTGCATTGCCGCCCACATTGTCATCATCCTCAGCAACATCTCAGTGGCACCGTAGTAAGAGTCAGGCTGAGCCTGAGACACCAAGGCAACAGAGTACCCCAATGAAAAAAAGTGCGTCATTGAACCTCACAAAATCTGGGTTCAAGAAGTCACCTGCACCGGCGGCACCAGAAATGAAAAAAATCCAGCCTACCATTGTCAGCATGTTTAGGTCGGAGGGGCAGTACGAAAGCAACCACCCAATGGCACGTTTGTACAATGCGAAGCTGGGGAAAATATTGGTGCTGAACCTTCTCCCTTTTTCTTTTGTGGAAGGGGTGGGTTTCTGGAATTTGTGACAGCCATCTGCCCAAAATGGAAGGTTCCCAGCCGGTCCTATTTCGGCAGAGTTGCTGTTCCAGCACTACATCACGATGTGCTGGAATTAATTGGAAAAGCTTTGCATCAGATTAGTATTCACAATATTCAACTGACAACAGACATGTGGACAAGTTGCCAAGCCACTGATTACATGTGCATCACTGCACACTGGATCTCTTTTGTGGGTGTTAAAGAAAAGATAACTGCAGCTGGTGTTGTTTACACTGCTGAGATTTTTAACGCCTCTCGTAAACATGCAACTGTAGCCATGTCTGCCATGGAGAAATCTCATACTGCTGCAAACATTTTGGAAAAGTTTAACAGCAAGGTCTTTGAATGGCTGCACCCAAGTGTGCTTAACATTGGTTTTGTTGCCACGGACAATGGCAGCAATATAGTTAAGGCCATGGGCGATGGTGGCTATTTCAGGGTCCTATGTTTGACGCATGGCATTAACATCATTGTTCAAGACTTTCTGAAAAAAGAATACTGAGTCAGCAACTTACTGACCACCTGCAGAAGAGTGTGCACACATTTCAGCCATTCTTTTAAAGCCCGGAAGCAGCTGAGAATCATTCAGCGTGAGTATAGAATACCAGTCAAAGCACCCATCCAGGAGGTGACAACACGTTGGAACTCAATTTATTACAGGCTTGACCGTTTGCTCGAGCAGTACAGACCAATCAATGAATATGTCATTCAAAGAGGGGATGCTACAGTGAAAGGCATGATCATTGAGATGGACCAACAGGGCCTAGTTAAATGCCTGACAGAGATGCTACTTCCTTTCGAGCTCTTCACACGTGAAGTCAGCAAAGAGGACTGTACTATGGGCCGAGCTATCCCATTTTTGCACATGCTAGAGCAACAGCTGGAGGCGGTGTCTGACACGTACGCAGGTGTGGAGGAAAAAAACAAAGCATATGAGTTGGTGGAATGCTTAGCCGATTGCTTAGCGGAAAATGCAAGGGTGCAAACTAAGATTGTGTCAGACAAACATTACATTTCTGCCGCAATTCTGAATCCACGGTACAAATCAGCACTGAACACTAAGACATGAATTCCTTTTTCATAAGTGGATGTTGCCCAGTACCATACTTGGAGAGCTGAGGCAGGCAGTGGCTTGGAAAAAGAACGGCTGGTAATTAAAGGCCCGCTACTCCAATCCACAACAAGTACTGCAGCAGGGCATCCGGTGTCAAGTTTAACTTCAGAGCCTGAGGGCAGTGTGTTTGGCTCACAGCAGTCACCAACACTATGAACCACAGCAAGAACAGGATATTCAGTCCAGTAAAATCGGCACAGGATTGGTATCCACAGCAAGTGCTTGTTAGGTCAAGTGCTGATGCAAAGGCAAACAAGACCCAGCAAAGAGTAGCACCCCTGAGCATTGAGCCGATGGTCCAGGCCTATCTGGATGACACAACAGAGGTCTACATTGATCAAAACCCATTGGTGTATTGGTATGGGAAAAGGAGACTATGGCCAGTCCTCAGCCTGCTGGAGATAAACTATCTGGCTTGCCCTGTCGCAAGTGTCTCTTCTGAGTGTGTTTTCAGTGCTGCTGGTACAACTGTAACAGTGAAAAGGACCAGTATCTTGCCCAAAAACGTGGAGAGGTTAACCATGATCAAAATTAATCAGCACTTTATACCACCGAAGTACAAAATACATGAAACACAGCAGGAAGATGAGGACAGCAAATTAGGTGATGGAAGTAGTGTGTTAGATGAACTACTTTTGGTTGAACCACCAGGGTTTGAGGACAAGCTCTACTTCCCCGACAACTAGGCTTTCAACTTGTTACTTTCTTTCTTCCTTGTTCACTTTTATTATTTGTGTGTCTCTGTCTTTCTGGTTCGAATCACAACAAATCCTTCCCCACCGTGTTCTTTTTATTGCCAGATTGGAGTTGCAGCTGTGTGCATTTAAGACCACTGCCCGAGTCCTGCTCAATCCTCCTGACTTGCCCTAAATCCATTTCCTTCAAGCCAGACATTTGATTGAGAATAGTACAAGAAATGTTGCCTCATCGAGTCCCTCCAAAAGAAGTGGAACAAAATTACAACATGATGACTATAGCTATCCTCCTTTCCGAGCAGAGAGAGACTGCCTCTTAACTTAAGATGAGAAGGAACAGGTAATGAATGGCATGCATTGGACACTAACTCTGAGTGATTGGTGTTTGTGTTGTTGTTGTTTGTTGTGCAGGAAGTGAAGTCAAAGTGTACTATATATCGACACACTAAAAGTGACTCAAGTCAATGTTTCCCTTCTTGTTGTTTAATAACAAAATTGTACTTCTACTGCAGGACGATCCATTGCATTTTTGAATATGGAATCTGGACTCACTTGGTACACTGCAGATTGAGTTGGACAACACCATGATGATAACCACAGTGACATAGTATCTTCGCAGTCAGTCAGTAGGATAGGAGATAATTGATGGAATAACTCAGGGCTTTTTCATGAGTGGCATAAAAAGTAAACAAGGTAAGAACAACAACAGCAGACCTACATGTCTGTGTAGGGGTGGAGTCGAGTCTCACAACTGTAGTAGTGGTATGACTGACAGCTGCATTGATTTAGTTACTTACTTTGGAAAATGCTATGTTGCTGTATATGTGCGCTCTGTCTGGCTCACTCAAAATCTAAGCTAAGTGGAGGTTGGGTGGGCACTGTGGGCCTGCTCCATCCTGTTGCTGTTGTAGGTTAATACTGGAAACAGGCAACAGAGTACACATGATTTAGCCATGCAGCCTCTGAAAGTGTTTGCACTCCTCCGTAATTTATGCTTTTTTTTCCTCCTTGATTTTTCAATATCCCTTTTGTTTTACCTTCTACACTTACAGGCCGGCCTTTACCCTGTGCTAAACAGAGAAAAACAACTCACATTCACCTACCAATCCGCATATGGCAGGCAGGCAGTGGCACCCAAGATTGATGGATGCAGCATCCATATAAGGGAGGGCCAATAGGAATGCCGAGGTGCAACTCCCCTATTTGACCAGGATCATACAGTAACTTTAGTATCATCATCTTTTAAATAATTTGATTGATTTTTTCTCTTCAATCATTACAACTGTGTGTTGTTGTTATTGTTGCTTTGTCCTTATTGATCCCTACAGCAATTTCTAAATTTTCTTTGCTAGTTTTAAAATGAAGCCCAGTACAACAGAACATAAAATGTATGTAATGTGGGCCTCTCTCTATCAGGGCAACAGTCAAAGCAAATAGAATAATAATAATTAATAATATACTGCTGCCCTGTACTATTAGTCTAGTTAGTAAGTACTACTTATGATTAACTATCAAGTCATCATCATGCATGCATTTCCTTTTTCCCTTAACATATTTATGGATATGATGGTCGTCTGCCAAGATTGTGTTGTTTGTTGTTGTCCATGTGTACCGTTTGTCTTCGTCAAACCTTTTCCTCAAATACCCCTTCATCAAACTCTAACCCTCTTCCCCCGGGCTGTGTGATTTTATATTGAAGTGTGACGAAATTAAGTGTACATCATTAATTGATTACCCACCTGCTGGAGCAGATGTGGTGAGAGCAACACTAATTAAATTTTAAGGTAGGGCGAGGATCTTCTTCTGCTTGCCCACCCATACTCAGTATCTATTTGCAAGTCAATTTATGTTCCAAAAGAACATAATCCACCATTATTTGCCAGCATCAATTGGATTCATCATCCTCCTTTTACAGCACTAAAGGTTATGCTCGTGTCGATTGACTTGACACAACTACAGTTTGTAACTTGTTGTACTAGGCTATCCCCGCCACCATTATGTTTTATTTTACTTTAGCATTGCTAATCAACATTATTATGGTTTCTTGTTTGGCAGTCTTCTTGTGTACTGTACTTTGTTCTACTACTCCTTACAGAGTATTTCTCAGACGACTGACTCATTTTCTTTTTATCAAATGTTACTGCCAGCATCTACTACTACCACCACAAACATGACATCTTGGGAAACCAAATCATAATCACTAACCAGCCATCGCTGTGACTAAGTTTAAACATCAATCACAGGTAAGAGAAGAAGTTTGGTGGCATAATTAATAATGGAAATTAATTGGTTCAATATTTCACACACCCTACACACCCACACCCTTGAGTCCAGTGGCAGACTGCATAGACTAGGAGGAGAGAATGACAGTATTAGTAGGACAAGTCCATCTGTCCATGTGTTACAAAATTGGCAGATTATTTTGCAGCAGCAAAGGAAGGAAACCGTCTGACGTAAAAGAGTAACACCCCTACAAAACATTTACATCGTATGTAAAGTTTAAGTATAAATATAATTTAATCCCCTAACAAAATAAACTATTGTAAAAAATCCCACAACACCTGACCCACCCCTTTCCCTAACCACAACCAATGTCCAAAACATCAAAAGATAGAGTCCAAACAATGTCCGTGGCATTGAATTAATAAATTGTCCATAATAAATAATAAATATAAACTCCAACTTTTCCCCAACGTAGCCCAATGCCCACCCACCAAAAAAAGAATAAAAACGGGCAATCCAACTGGATCTCAGTCTATCAGCGGTCTCTCTGTCTCTTAAGGACCTCCTTTAACTGCTCCTCTAGGGGCGCCATTTGGAGGAGCATGCAGCACTTAAAGGCTCAGTAATTGCATCCACGGGGGGGGGGCAGCTATGCTGGATGTAGTGTGGTGGAAGGCTGCCAGGCCATGGTGCTGTACCACTCGAGGGCCAGGGACCTGGCTGGGGCCCGGGGCTGCCGACTCCTCCTCCTCCTCTGCCAGAGCCACTAGGCGCCGATACTCAATCCAAATGGCCTCAAGCCTCTGGCACTGGGCCATGGCTGCCAACTCCTTCCTGTCTTGTCTTTTGGGTTAGAAAGGATTACCTATATCAAAAGACTATTGTAATACTGTTGGCAAAACAGTAACACAAAATGTATTGTACACATAGTTGCACAGTAGCACTAGCAAACACATGACATAACTATTGTGGTAGTATGGACGTGAGTACACCACTTTTCTTCTTCTCTCTTGTTTAGCTAAATTAAGTAATCTTGTTGCAGCCGGCATGCCAGCCCAGTCAGCTTGCGCTAAAAAAAACATTATACTTGTGACGTAGACTCACGTTTTTTAAAAATTTACTACTGTCTGTACTCTGCAGGTGGGGAAGCCGACTACACAATCATCTTATTTTTTCTATTATGGGTGGCACTGGCCATACTCTCTGTTACATCAAGGCCAGGGCAACTGCTCAATTCCCTTTCACCCTGCCTACTATAACAAGGCAGATGATATCTTATCCAAATGATCATTACCTATATATATGTATGTGACGACATGAGGTACTTTGTTTTGATTGATTATGTAACCAGTTAGTAACCAATCCTTTCAGCTGATAGGCCAGTGAAGGCCACCCATGGCAGGCTGAAACAGTCGAAAATAAATTCACGTAGGTAGTGACTATGAGTGGGCATCGGAGTCAGAGGGAGGCGCTTGATAACATAGACACACAAAATATATGATGTGCTTGCAAACTACTGTGAGTCAAGGGAGTATTCTGAACATATACCTTCTATTCTCCTTGGCTTTGCTTGCTACTCTGGCGCAGTTCCTTTTACATTCTCTTCAAAGACTCTTCATCCAGTGACAGTCTCCACCTATGCTATGATATGATGACTATCATCCAGCCATCCATCCATTCAAAGTAAACATGTCTATCATTCTGGGCAACCTTGACTACAGACAGACTAATAATATTGTAGTAGGACAGAGAGTCAGAGCAGAGGCTGTTAGAGGCAGGGATAAGAAGACTTTAGAAACAGATAGTCTAGATCGAAGAAGATTTGGTAAAATAGAATCAGGAAATGGATATAATAGTTTGGAAAAAAAAGGTGCAGTAAAAGTTAGGGAAATATAATAATATTAACAGTAGGAAGACTTTCTGGGGACAGCAGCAGAGCCCTCGGTAGAGGAGCGGTTGTGGTTCTGGCCCTGGTGTTCTTCTCCAGCTGCTCCCGCCGACTCCGACCAGGTCTTCTTGCCCCTGGGTGCTGGTCATGTAAGATATAATAAAGAAAGAGAAAAACATTAATGATTGGTGTGAAACAAATAAAAAAAATTTTTTAAAACGCTCCAAAAACATTTTTGGAAACAACAATTGCAATAAAATTGACCTATCTAATATGATAGACTGGTAGTATTGCGGGATTCGCGTACCGTCTAGTTATTATTTATGAACACTAATCCAATGTTCCATTCTGATTCCAGAATACTACACCTTAGTACCACCTGACCTTGCCCTCCTATTCAGAAGGGCCAATTGTTCACTAACTCTGCATTTCCATTTATTTTAGTCCTGAAACATGCATAGATGGAGGACACATGCATACAATTTTTGCATACACCAAAAGGTTGGTTGGTTGCTGCTGATGTTCTGTTAAGCCTATAACTCACTCACTAAACAAACTACAAAAGGTTCTACTAAGGACTGGAGTATGCAACACTCAACAGCATGTGACAGGATTCATGTGATAGAGGATGCATCACCGTCATGCAGACCGCTTAGAAATTACCAACTAATACTAAGTAGCTAAGTAACTAAACTACCTATCCACCACTATCTTACTGACAGGAGAACAAAGGAAGGACTAGAGTCTCTCTAGCATTACCTAACTTAAGTTCTCTAAAGTAAACTCCTACATAATCAGCCCAAGCGAGCACAAAGTTGCAAACAAGTAAGATTAGTAGCGCCGAGCACCTGTGTCTAGAAGAATAACAATCACTAAAGATTTTTAAACTTAATTTACCTGCAATGTAAGGAGCAGCATTCTTGCTATTCGGAAAAAAATTATATTCGCAATAACTGTAACACAGTCTAGAGAACAAACAATAGTATTAGCTACTCACCAAGCCCCACGACCTTGACACCTAACAGTTCCAGCAGGTCCTGCTCCCGGTCCAAGATGTCTGACCGCAAGTGGGTCAGCTGGTTATGGGTGCGCCAGACCTCAGAGCAGTGAAACACTGCCCGGCGCACCCTCGCCCACTGGGGGTTACGCTCCTTGGTAGCGTACCCGGAGCCAGGCCTGCCGCCTGCTGCCAAGGTCAAGGGGAGGTGGCGCTGCACAAAAAAAACAAGGGCAACCACCTCCACCTCGCTGAATAGGGACCACGCCTGCACCCCTGGTGGGCTCAGTCTGCCGCAAGGCAGGCGGCTCTTGGCCGCAGGCTCTTTGCCCTTGCAGACGGTTCCCTTTCCCTTCGCCATGGTTCTGGGGTGGGCGGGGCGGAAAAGAAAATGTAACAGGAAAAAATAAAGTTAGGGGAAGAAGTAGAAGAGTAAAGAAGGAAGTAATATAAAACAGTGGAAAAGTGAAATAAAACACAGTAAAACTAGAAATAATATACAAAATCTAGACTTAGGGACAGAGAGGGATAGATAATAAATAAAAAAGATCAGAAAAACAGGGTAAAATACAAAGGATTGGAAAGATTGGAGAGGGATTGAAAAACAGGCCACAGAACCATGCAAAGGATAGGAAAACAAGATGGCCACCCCCATTGGAGACCGTTAGAATCCGAAGTCTCTGGTTGGCGCAGGTATGCACTTGCGACAAGCAGGGGCCTCTTCCTCTAGTCAGGGCAAGGGAACTACTCCTTCGAATAACCCCTGATCACCCTCTAGGTAGTGTGGCGCGAGCAGACAAGGCTAATCCTCAGGGCGATAGTTAGTTAAGCATTTATGATCACACACAGTAAACCCACTGACCCACCACAAATGGACACCAGACGTAAGGTTGTATCAAAAATAGGTAGACTTTATATAAAAATACTTCAGTTGCAGAATTAACACAAGACCATATAACGTTTAGCGATTTGAGGCCACCAGATTTAAATGGGCAATTTAGTTGTTAAATGTTCGTTGTTCAGCAAGGTGCGATGACAGGGAAAACAGAACGTTGCGGACCCTGAATCCGATGTGAACTCAAGACGGAGTTCAAGTGTACCTTGCTGGGGGAAGTCCGAGCCGTTTCAGGCGCGGCTTGATGAGGGTGGACCCGGAATGAGGCCAACGGTTCTCCAGAGGATCTCTCGGGCTCGGGGTCCCCTCGAGGAGCGTGGTGGTTGAGCGGGACTGTGGAGCGTTACGGCGATCCGGGATCCATGCAGCTCACGGGGCGAGGCGCCGTTCAGGCCTGTGGGGCGTACTACTTCTTAGCACGCTGGGTCGTACTTAAGGATCTGTGAGGGGCGTTGCGTTCTCGGGCAGACGGGTGCAGTACCAGGCTTCTGGTACCACGGTACGGGGAGGCCTTTCTTGAGGTGCGGCACGAGCCTTGGTATGCAGGAGGGCAAAGCGAGACAGTCGGGTATGTTACGACGTATGTACCGTCCGAGGCTATGGAATGCGCTCCATGCAGATTCCGGCGGGAGAAGATGAGAGGTACACAACGCGCTCCGTTAGCAGCGAGGTGACAGGGGAGCGGGCGGCCCGGCACTGAAGCGAAGAGCGGCTCAGAGATGAGCGGGGCTCTATGCGGCGGGGCGACCAGGCTCCGAGCTGTCACGACCTGGGAGGGGCGAAGGCACCCGAGTCACAACTCCGGTGAGGAAATAAGAACTAAGGCCCAACAGCAGACGGGCACAAGCAGAATAGAACCCAATGGTCATGGGGTTTCGTTCAGGGGGCAAGTTCGCAATCAAGCCCTTGGAGATCGTTTCAGGCACAAGTCTTCAAAGTCCTATCTGGTCTTTTCCTCTCCGTTCTCAGCAAGGCACCACTGCAGGCCAGTCTTACAGGATACAGACTGGTTTCCGTCCTTCAGCTTATCTTGGTCCTTCTAGTCAGGCAGAGGTTCGTCGTGGTCAAAACTGGATCTAATTTGTAAGGAGCGGAGCTCCTATATTTATACTGAGATTCTTTTGTCTTTGCAGGCCAGGGGGCCTGAGCCTACTTCAACCCGATTTTGGAGTACTCTGTTTACAGGAAGCTGCTGTCTTCTTTCAGGGTGCAGGGCAGGGACATCAGATGCTCTGCAGGAGGTGGAGCCAGCATTGTGGTGGTGGAGCACAACCCTATCCAGAGTCAAGGACTACTCCGCCCACCCATCCTGGTGTAAGCACCCCATTCACCACCTGGAGCCCCCGACTGTCCCCAGGAAATCCCCAGCCCTGTCACTCACACAAACCCAGACAACAGATACACATCCTTGCAGAGGCGGGCTGAAATGGTTAGGCCAGCAAATGCTAACTTTCTAAAAGTAGCATTTGCAAACATAGGATAATAAAATACACCTTCCTAAAGGACGTATTTTATTATTCTGAGTTCAGGCATACTAAACTTGACATGCCACCGTGTTCCCTGAGCCTGCCGGGACTATAGCGTGTAATAATTCCGGCAGCTCATCTGGCCTAAGAGAACAGGTAGCCCTTCAACAGTGAAGAACGAAAAGGGCGGTAATTCACTATTAGGAAATGCCACACTCTAGGCTTGTCCTACCTTGTCCTTACAATGCACCCTGCCCGTAGGCCTACCATAGGGGTGACTAATATGAAGTCAAGGGAAGGTTCAGGGACTGGCAAACGTGGACACTTGCGCAGTCAGCGCGATAGTACGAGACTGTACGCCGGGTCTGCAATGGCGGACCTGAGACACATGTTTACCGAGCTGCTTCGGTGGGTGGCGCAACCAGTGCTGCAGGCCCACTAGCGGCATTTGTATCTACAAGCCCCGGCACTCCTCGTGCACGTTACTGGGGGGACTGCCAGTAAACCAAATAAGCCAATCGTGGAAATCAATTATGGATACACTTTACTTTGGGAGCACTTGCACTGCGGCACGGGTCGGCCGTGGCGCAGTGCCCTGAACCTCGAATACCAGCAAAACATCTGAGGCACATCAGCAAAAAGTGGAAGGGAGACTTACGCCAACGTGCCAGGTCTAACAGCGACTGTGTGGTGAAGTTCACGCGATATTTCCCCCGACCACGTCATCCACGTTGCAAAACGTTAAAAACATCTCACAAGCATACGTGAGCACAATGCGAGCATACACAAGACAATGCGAGCATGCCGAAAAGAGCAACTACAAATACACGTGTAGCGTCGCAGTGTTTTTGTACAACTTTGCGTAGCCTCGCGTAGCACGGGTATGCGAACTTCTCCCAGGGTTAGAAAATAACAGCGATAACAGACCAGCAAAAGATATAAAAAAGTAAGTATAATTAAACTACTAAAAATGTATACATTCACCCATCTAACAAGCAAAAATAAACCTAATGACTTGAACATCTACAACTATAAACAAAACAATTTAACATTTGAACTGAAACTTACATTTTTTTCATCCAACAGAAAAGAAAGCACCTGCTCCACATTAGAACACAACCAACGGAAAAGCTGCAAAACTGTGTGAAACTTCTAAACAGTACACACATATAAGTAGACTTAATAGAAGTAGTTTGGTTTTTTACATGTTAATAACAAGCGTTCAAAGGTTAAAATGTATTATGTATTTATACTCTTACACTACTTTGAGATACAATGACAAAGGCTGTCAAATGTATCACTTCACAGTAAGGAAAGCAGTTTTTAAATAACATAGGCTAAACCTACAGCCAAAAAATCGCATCATCAGAAATTATAAACTGGGGAGGGCTACTACAAACGATGATGCAATACATGTAAAGAGCACAACCACCTCCCAAATGTGACAGAAATAGAAGTAAGAGAGATATTGCAGGATACAAGAGAGGCAAGCACTAGCTCCCAGGAACCTACAAACAAAATCCTTAAAGATATGCTACCTAAAGTATCAGAACATGTAACAGGGTAACTACCACCTATACCCACTTTAAAATGTTTAATTACAAGAACTAAAAAAGTCACCAGTGATACCCCACCTGCCCCTAGAAGATACCAAACCATACACATACCTGAACATTTAGCAATAACACATAATGGGGAACCTTTCCTTTTGTATGACAACCTAAATAATGAAAAATGAATCCTAATATTCTCTACAGCAAACAAATTATAAAAATGTGGCCAATGTCAAACCTGGATGATGGATGGAACCTTCAAAATGTGTCCCAAACATTTGACTTAGATGTCCACCATACACGGTGAATATCCAAACAAAAATCCCTTTTATATGAGCCCTACCGCTAAATAAATAAAGCAACACTACTACAACCTTTTAAACCGTATAAAACATTAAACAAGAAACTACTACCCCCCAAAAATAATCATAGTTTTTGAGGGAGTCTTGATTCAAACCATTCTAAAAAATGTACCCCCACAAAGCCATACAAGGCTTTTACTATCATTTCAATCAAAGTATATGGAGATATCACCATAAAATCTGCACAATGGGACTTATTATGTGTTCGGCATTCCATGGACTGCCGTACCCATGGTCCGACTGCGGCGAGCTCGGTTGACTGACTGCCATATAACGAGATGGGAGTATTGCCATTGTAAAGACTGCAGCTGAACTGCTGACACCGCCAGCAAACCGCCACCCTCTGAGTCGCAGTCGGGGAAAAGAGCTGCCAGAGGGCGGTACTGCGGAGCTTCAGCACTGTCTGTATTACGAGTTGGCTTTCCAATGAGCTGACCACAGCGGTGGGACCACCAGATTTGAGTTGGTGGGAACAATGGAATTTGGGTGCATACTTACCCCTCTCCTGTTCTACCTCTCAGAGTTTGATATGGATCCCTTTTTCTTGGCCCCCATTCCCAGCAGCGTCTTCACCCTGAAGAATATGACCCTGTTTGCGACAATCTACAGGTAAGTCCTTTTAATAAAATTTACCCATTGCCTAGACTGGCCACATATGGGCCGGACTCCAACAATGGGTAGGTGCTATTTTTCCACATGTATCATGCATTTATGCGCATTGAACACATATTCAGTTGAAATGCTCACACACACATTGATATGCATGAAAAACTATTCACCACCACCACAACGACTCTGCAGCCACACCGCCGATCCCTCAGTCAACTCGGATACTGCTGTCTTCTAGAAGACACAGCCGCAGTCTTCGGACGGTCAGAACATGAAACTCGTAATCAGGCCCTAAGTCTAGAATATGCTATAAAAAGGCAAATTGCCTTTGAAATTAACAAATTATAAGCACTAGTCTATGTACCTTACAAACGTAGCCTACCACTGAAATGTACTATTAGAATGCCCTTTCTATCATCAAAATGAAGACAAACTTAGTCCCCTAATGAGTACTTCGAAGACACTTGGGTTGGCAGACTGCATTTCTCCGGACACAGGTACTAACACAAACTCCAAATACCATGGTGGAATCTCTATGACAGGACCTTGGAACAGAAAGTCAAAACAAACAATGCAGTGGCAGGATGGCACAACACCTTCCAATCCACAATAGGTAGAACCCAAACTACACTCTATGAATTTATAGAAGCATTTCAAAAAGAGCAAAGCTACCAACAACTACAACTACTACGAATGGAGCAATCTCAGAGCCAAATCGCCCCTTAGCATACAAAGCAAAAAAAATATGACATGCTACAATTTTAAATCAAACTCTTATTAAATACCAAAGGAGTATATTACTTAGAAATCATAGGCAAAAGCATGTTATAAAAAATAGTAACCTATCAAAAACCACAAATACTATGACAAACTACAAACTAACATTTGAAACGTTTTGTAAAATAAATGATATAATATTTTATTAGATATGTTGAACAATTATGTCAAATCCCAATGTTAATAAAGACTGATATAATACAATTATTTATAATTAATTTGAAAAACACCATCACAAACCAAGATAGTTGAAAGCAAACTCAATCCATCACATAGGATAATTACAACACATCAACCAAACAATTCCACATAACAGTCACATAATTTTGACATAAACAATATAATATCACATTTCCCACCCAAAAGAAAAGAAAGAAAGAAAACGTACTGGTTTGTAGCTGCAGATCTTTCTCTGTATCTACGTAATAAAAAATAGTATTCCACCAAAATGTAGGTAAATAAGATCCAAAAATCCCTCCAAAATATACAAAAATATAATTAATCTAATAGAAATCCCTCAAATTCATCCAAAGTGTCTAGGATCCATAACAAAAACTGAAATGCTTTAGGAAATCAGAAAAAAGGAAATCAAATTAAAAACCATTTGTTTATTATAAACCAAAATGGATTTCCTTAAATAAAAACAGAAACTCCAACTGCCCATTGGACACATTTGTGGACAAGACCTTTAAAGTAAATAAAAAAAAAACACCTGCAAAACATTACATTCCCAAAAATACATATACAAAACAGTTAATCCACAAAATATTACTAACATCACACAATTTAACTTAACATAGTGATACATTACTAAAATAGTGCACAAAAATGCAAAATTACAAACTAGTGAAAAACAGTAACAGTAATACATCTAATATACAAAAAACATAAACAGCATTATAACTAATTTCTAGTCCTCCTTCCTAAATTCTCCCTACCCTCAAAATTCTTACAAAAAGGAATTGGCTGTGTCGACGAACAGCAGCACCTTACCAAGACCTGGTTCCAGGACAGTAGACTAAAAATAAAACAAATAGATTACAAAATAGAAGGTAGCTGTAAAAAGAAAATATGGCCACTAAACACGACTAAAAAGGACTATCTTCCGTCACACCCTGGGAGTGAGCAAAGGAATGAATAAACAAGCGCCACACTAAAGCAAGAAAGAATCACCCCCAAGAACATCGGAAAGGCCGGGGAAGACGAAGGACCGGGAGGTGAAACCCTGCTGTGAGGTGAAAGTGAGAAAATCCTGAGAAACTTCCGAGAAACCTCCGAGGTGCAGAGGAACCCCAAGATGGCGCCCATGAACTGAGGGCACTGCCGGTGTATCCGAATAAGAGCGTCGGGATGCCCAGATCACTCTCTGCAGATAACAACCAAGGTCAGTGCTGAAGCCTCTCGCTGCGACCCCCCCGCGACTCCCCCGGGGTGTGTAGGAGAGGAGAGCCATCCCTACCACCGGGAAGAAGAAACCAAAATGGGAACCGAACAGTGGGGGCCACAATCTTATTAGTGGAAAAGAAGGCAGCACGAACTCTTGAGGACAAAGGGGAGGAGGGCAGAACTTGATGCGTAGCAGTGCGGTGCGGGCCCCCGAAAAATACAAGAGGCAGACAGGGAGGTACAATGGATAATTTTGTCACAGAGAAAGTGAACCTCCTGCATGTGATCCTCCCCACATGACACGCCCGTGGCGGAGATGAGAGGAGAAACCGAAACTGAGCAGTGGGGGCCGCCATTTTAAATAGCGGAAAGAAGACGCACAAGGAAGGCAGCGCGAACCGAGGAACTGGGCGGCAAGGCAAGGAGTCAGAACTTGGAGTGGAGCAGCACAGGCCTCGTAATAGGAAACATGAGGCAGACAGGGAGGTACATCGGGCAAGAGAAGCGGAGAGGCTCAAAGATCAAAGGGTGCCAGAGGAAAGGGACAAACAAGGCACTGCCGAACACCCGACCACAAGGAAGGGACTAACGGGGGCCCAAGAAGTGCAGTAACGACCCAAAGCTTGAGGGGAGCAATCGCAAGTGAGCAGTGGGGGAACCATTATTCTAACCCTGGGTGTAGTAGGTGTAGTGGGGCTACGCGAAGCTACGTGAAGTGGGTGAGAAACTACGCCCACCCATGCACTTCGCGTAGCCCCACTACACGCCACCCGCCTCCCTCCCGCCCTCCCTTAATACTTACATTACCTTTTAAAAATGAATAAAAAAACACATGCGCATTAGTATCCGAGACGGCGGCGCGATTACAAGAGGGAGCCCCGGGGATGCAGCGGACAAAGTAAGTGGTTTTTATTCATTTTTAAAAGTTAATTTAAGTATTTAGGGAGGGCGGGAGGGAGGCGGGTGGCAGGCAACTTTGCTACGCCCACAGAGTGGGTGTAGTGTTTCCTGCTTCACCTACTTTGCAAAGGGCGAAGTAGGCAACACTACGCCCACTTCGTGGGTGTAGCGAAGTCCTTTGACCAGGGTTACATTATTCTCATCAGACTGAGGGTCCCCAAGCGGACACTGTGGCCATGCCGGTCAGCCAGGAGAGTGAAAACAAGCTCAACGAGAGTCACTAACAGAAATAAAGACCCGCTGAGCCAACAAGCACAGACCAGACAAGGGGAACCACTGCAGGTATGCGCGAGTCCAGGAAAAGGGAAAAAGACCAGCAAGATTGTGAACCCCTAGCGACATACAAAGCTTGGCCTGTTACGGGATAGACCAAATGCACACGAAGGCCCGTGCTACAGAGCTAAGTTCCGGACGTAGTGCAAAAGAGACAACTCAGTGGCGAATACAGCTGTGATACTCCAAGCGTGGAGGGCCAGCTCGCAGGGACCAAGACAGTAACAGCAATAGAACGGGAAGGTATGTGGGACTTGACTAACAACAGCAATCGACCCCATAGAGGCAGGGAGGTACGCAACTGGTGACGGCCACCGCTGCTGTCACAGCCACTACAAAGCACGATCGAACAGAATCCAACCAACTGCCGCGGAGGTGGTGTGGTGGAGCACGGAGCACGGACCATGGCAGCGGCTGAGCATCGCAACAGCCGGCACAGCCCGCAACAGACAAAGAGCACACTGAAAGCACACAACTGGCCCGAGAGGTGCAAGTATCCCCAACGAAGGTCAGCATACAGAGGTAGAGGGACGGCGGTTAGAATCCGCAAATAGGAGGGGTGGCGTCAACAAGAGCATCACGAAGGCAACAAGAACAAGATAAGGCCCTCAATATACCAGAAACAACCCAAGAGAGAGGGACGCAAGGGAGCACCACAAAGCAACTAGGCAAAGGCATAAGACAGGCGGCGCTGAAAGTGAAAGCCAAAAGTGCTCAAAACGAACTCCCACAAGTGCAGAGATACCAACCCATAGCGCAGAAAGTGGGCAGAAGATTTGAGCTCCAACAAGCGAAGAGAGGTCTATCAATCATGGCTCGGAACGAAGGAAAAATCCAAAGCAGTAAAAAAAAACAAGGGAGACACGCTAACAGACTCTCCCATCCAACAAAGACCAGATTTCAATAGCACACTGGACATGATCCTGAAAAAACTGGCAGAGGTCCGTGACCTAGCCAAAACAAACTATGGATGCAATCCAACTAGAACTAGCAGCGGTCAGAGCTGGCAACAGACTGACGGTGGTGGAGCAGAGGGTTAGCGACATAGAAGATGGAGACCAACAAACAAATAAAGCTCTTATGGCACTAACCAAGACAACGGCAATACTCCAAAGGCAGACGGCGGAACTGGATGACCGAAACAGAAGGGTAAACATAAGAATCCTAGGTGTCCCGGAGGATGAGGAAGACAAAACGGGGTCCTGCATGGCCCCTATCGAAGAAATGATCCCCAAAATTACGAGCATCAAATTAGACCACCCTTTCGAGCTAGACAAAGAATACAGAGTACCAGCCTTCAAAAATTATGAATAGGGCGGGCCCTCGCCCAATAATATGCATGCCACTTCGAACACAACATACAGAGGCCAAATTTGGTGTAGCAAGGAAAAGCCAAAATATGCAGTGGAACGGACATGGGATAATCCTTACACAGGATTACCCCTAGCCCACAGTGGACATAAGAAAAGGGTTCCTGGCCCTGAGAGACAAACTAAGGAATGAGAAAATCATATTCTCATTTGTGGGCCCCACAAGATTCAGAATTAGTGACAAAGAAAGAACGCACGTCTTCGAAGATCCAAGAGAGCTGAGCAGATATCTACAAGTGCCGTCGCAACAAGAGATGGAAACCTCACAAGCAGGAACAAACAAGAGAAGAGCATCGCTGGACCGAAGAGTGGAGTGATCAGGTGGAACAAAAGATCCAAAAGGCGCACTCAGGAGCAATAACCATATCTACCTCAGAACATATGAGAATACCTCAGGTCTAAACAAAATGACCTAGCGTATCTACCTCAAACCAATGACTTTTTACCAAAGAGACTAAAACATTATCTACCTCATGAACACCAAGCGACGAGAGACATGAGAGACTATGATATCACTATATCTTTTTTGCTGTCATAAATGTGGACACCTGGAGGATTGGGTGCGGGGGAGAAGGAACAAGGTGAACGGAATATACAAAGGGAAAAACAAGGCAAAACACACATATGCTAGCTAGGGACAGCAGAAAACGAAGCAGAAATGGGGGAGGAGGAACAGTATTATTAATCATAGCATACTGAGTCAAAGTCTCCCAGGGGGGACGGAATGGGGATCTTGCCGTCGCATGTCCAGAGTGTGATGGTGTGGAACAGGAGGGGTGAGGATGGAGGGGGAAAGGGGGAGATATTGTCTGTTTTGTCTTTATTGCCTGTCTTGTCTATAGACTCTGATTCTATCCACTGTCTTCTATCCTATCTTAACCCTTCTAGCTACATACCTACATACAAGAAGTAACATGAAACAAAGATCTGGTGGGAGGAACAAAAGATCCAACAGGGGGAGACATAGATAACACCCACCAACTAGGCAGGAAACCCAAGCAAGAAAGAAGGGCACAAACACATCACAAGGGGGAAGTAAGGGAGAACAGTGAGCACACACCGTAGCCAATGTTACAAAATAGCATGACCTCCTTGGCGTCTAACCTAAAGATAGTCTCCCTCAATGTCAAAAGCCTCAACCACCCAGTCTAGAGGAAAAAAATCCTAGACTACCTAGCAAAGTCCAAAGGGGACGTGATCCTGCTGCAGGAGACCAGGCTATCTCTGGAAGACGCCGAACGAGGTGGATCGGTCAGGTAGCCTGTTCTCCTGCAACAGGGAAAAAGCGGGGGTTGATCACCCTGTTAAACAAGAACTCCAAGATAACAATAGAGGACCAACAAGGCGACGAAGCAGGGAGGATACTGGTAATGCAACTGAAAAGGGGAGATGAAACCATACATGTAGTGAACATTTACGGCCCTAACACAGACAACACCAAATTCTGGGAGGAAGTCTCGAAAGGCTGGAGGCAATTCCCCAGAATGACCTAACAGTGATGGCAGGCAACTTTAATATAGCGCTAGACTACACACTTGACAGGCAATCGCAGTGCCACTCACTCCCCCAAACACACACAACATACTAAAGAACATATGCACCAGATTCAACCTCAAAGATCCATGGCGACTACAACACCCTGACACTAGAGACTACACCTTCTACTCCAACCCACACAACTCTTACAGCCGGATAGACTACATATTAATCACAGGCACACACACTCACTTAATAGAACACACTGACATTGCGACTAGAACTTTCTGACCACTCGCGCATCAGCCTACAGATGTGCGGAGGCCATAACGAGGACCTTCCACGTAGATGGAGGTTTAATAGCAACGTCCTGGCAGATCAGGCTAACAAAAACAAAATAGAAGAAGCCATTAAAGAATACGTTAGACATAACGATACACTGGACACTGACCTCAAGACCATATGGGATGCACTCAAGGCAACAGTCAGGGGCACAGTAATAGAAATCAAGGCCAAAATGAACAAAAATGCTAACCTATATTTGACCCAGCTAGAAAAGGACATCAAAAGGTTAGAGACAATCCACATCATGGACACAAAGAACAGTGGGCCTGATTCACAGAACTAACTTAAGACTAAATCCTAAACTTACTACTTTTGGTATTCACAGAAGGCATTTAGTAGTAGTAAAGTTAGGATTTTGTCTTAAGTCTGTCTTAAGTCTCTCTTAAGTCTGTCCTAAGTTTGTCTTAAGTTTGTCTTAAGTCTGTCTTAAGTCTGTCTTAAGTCTGTCTTAAGTCTGTCTTAAGTCTGTCCTAAGTTTGTCATAAGTCTGTCTTAAGTCTGTCTTAAGTCTGTCCTACTACTTTTAGTATTCACAGAAGTCATTTAGTAGTAGTAAAGTTAGGATTCTGTCTTAAGTTTGACTTAAGACAGATTTCAGACAGACTTAAGACAGACTTAAGACAGTCTTAAGACAAACTTAAGACAAACCTTGGACAGACTTAAGACAGACTTAAGACAGACTTAAGACAAACTTAGGACAGACTTAAGAGAGGCTTAAGACAGACTTAAGACAAAATCCTAACTTTACTACTACTAAATGCCTTCAGTGAATACCAAAAGTAGTAAGTTTAGGATTTTGTCTTAAGTTAGTTCTGTGAATCAGGCCCAGTGACTCCCTAACAGAGCTTACAAAGAAAAAATACACATACAACAAAATATTGAGCGAGAGGGCCGGACTGTGGGTGAACAAATACAAGGCAATTAACCTTTGCAAGGCGAACAAAGCAGGGAAGCTACTAGCCTCTTACCTGAAACACAAGCAAAGACAGCACACCATCTCATCAATCACCGACCCACAAAACAACACACACACAAGGAAATCCTAAGAACATTCAGAGAGTTCTATCAAGACAAATACTACATAAAAGACAAATCCCTAGACCAGGTAGGCTGTGCAGGATACCTGGACAGACTAAACCTCCTAAAGATAACGAATGAAAAAGCACAGACACTGGGACGGGAAATAAGCTCAGCAGAAATTGAGATGGTGGTTAAGTCTCTCAAAGACAATAAGGCACCGGGACCAGATGGATACATGGCCACTTCCTATAAAACGTTCCTAACACACCTGCACCCAACAATGAAAAAAGTGTTCAACCACTGCGAGGGAGAGGGAGCGGTTTCCCAAACCATCGCAGAGGCAAACATTATAGTTATCCCAAAGGAAGGCAAAGACGCACAGCTGCCCCAAACCTACAGGTCAATCTCACTAATCAATGTAGATTGCAAGGTTTACTCCAAAATCCTGGCCTCAAGACTAAACACGGTACTCCCAAAATTAATAAGCAACTCACAGGAAGGATTTTTGAAGACCCGCATGTCACATGATAACACCAGACTCCTGTGCCACATACTGGAACGTGCCTCCAAGATTGGCGAATCAGTGGTGACTATCACACTAGATGCCGCGAAAGCGTTTGACAGGGTATCCTGGCAATTCCTAGAACAATGCATGCGGACATACAATTTGGGGAATCGTATACATGGAAAGTAATGGCACAGTACCAAAACCCCAGAGCTTGAATAGTAGTTAATGGGGCGGTCTCTGAACCCTTCACCCTACAATGTAGGACAAGACAGGGATGCCCCTTGTCTTCCTCTTTATTTCTGCTGGCCTTGGAACCTCTGATCAGGGATGTTGGAGCCAATGAGGAGGTGAGGGGGATCACCATCAGTGAGGTCACAGTCAAACTAGCCGCCGACGCTGACGACATTCTCATTCTTAAAGAGAGACCCAAATCCTCCATCACGGCCCTCATGAAGACCATAGGAAAGTATTCAAGCCACTCAGGTTACAAACTAAACACTAGAGAGATACCGGGAAACTCGGGCCTAGCTTGGCAAATTGGGTTTATCAAAGACCTCAAAAGCACACACGACCAAAATGAAAAGCTACTGTTAGAAAAGACAAAGACGCTGTTGGAGGCCTGGTTGCCCAAATTGATAACATGGTGGAGGAGAATAGAAACAGTAAAGATGATGATCACTCCAATGGTCAACTATCTGGCGGGTATGCTCTCTCTTATATTCACTGACGAGTTCCACCGCAAGATTGACAAGATGATAAATAAATTCCTATGGAGGGATAAAAAAGCAAGAATAAGCCTTAAAAAATTAAGACTAAACAAGAAACTGGGAGGACTAAATGTAACAGACTTCAAAACATTCTAAACTGCCTTTCTAGTGAAACAGGGGGCCTACAGGGTCCTACCTAGCCAGAAGTATACGCCAGTCTGGCTTACAATTGAGAGCGCCATACTAAATGACCCTGAGCCAATAGCACTTCTCCCAGCCACCAAACAGACACAGGCCGCAAACCCAATACTCAAAAACACAAAAATGCCCTGCTTAAAATAGACCCAAAAATGGAGCACAGCGTAAACAACTTAATGTGGGAATCACTGTGGGCAAACACAAATATTAAGTACAGGGGGAAACCTCTCTCCATAGATACATGGAAAAGACTAGGAATCTCCTACCGAGCTCAGCTGTAAGAGGGGGGAAGCCCCTCAGCCTTCACCATGCTAAGCACAAAGCATAATCTACCAGACATAGAACTGTACAATTTCCTTAAAATCAGAACAGCCCTGACTAAAGTGAAACTCACAAAGAACGAGCCCTCAATCATCCAATACATGACGAATCTCAACAGAATAGGCCACCAGGTATCACACCTCTACAGACTTCTGCGACCCATCTCCACCAAATTTAACGACAAAACAATCACATACTGGGAGAAACAACTCGGTTCCACACTCAGTGAGAAAGTATTCCATCTCCTCTGGGCCTCCCCCACACAAAACAAAATCTCCCCGGTTTTAGCACAGACAAAATTCTGGCTCCTACACGAAACTTACTGGACCCGGCACGCCTGGTGACTCTGGGCCTGAGGGAAAATGACCAGTGCTGGAATTGTGACAAGGAAACAGGAGACCTGGCACACCTTATCTACTACTGTCCCAAAGTTAAACAATTCTGGAAGAGAATATTCACCTTCATAAATAAAACGTTAGGATGCACACTGAAATCAGACTTCGCTACCCTTACCACCACATTCATGACAACAGAGTTAGACTCACAACAGGACAGAGACCTGCTGGATCTCCTACTAACAGCGGCAGTTAAAATAGTATTCACCAAATGGAAAGACACATCCAAGGCAACTTTCAAGGGTTGGCTCAACTGGGTGACGTACCTTAGAGGCGCTGACAGCACTGCTCTGCGAAACTCACCATGGAGACAACCCTACAGGGGAATGTGGGTGTCCTGGGGCGAGCTCCTAGACCCCTACGAACCACCATGAATAGTACTAACAAAATAAAACAAACAGCTTTAAATCACACCCCTACAGGATCAAAAAACTAACAAGAAGAAAGCAAACTTCTGGTATACTATCACTTCTTCTCTCTACCTTAATTCCTATCCTTTCCCCTTTCACTCATTCCTATCCTCTTAGTAGGGCAGTGGATAGGGGGACAGCCGAGCATATATAATGTGAAACTGAACTACCAAATACACAGTTAGTTTGTGCTGCCCCCTGTAACGACAAAGCATTGATGATTATATGTTGCAAAAAACAATAAAAATTATTTTGAAATAAAAAAAACTATAGAAAAAAAACAATGTTATAAAAAATATGAAAACATTGTGAAGAATGGTCTAAAATAATATGAAAACATTGTAAAGTATAAAGAGTAGTATCAAATAAATACATTTATGTATATACTTTGTTTGTCCCATTCTGATTCTTCAGAGCATATCCTCCGTAGTCTTAAAAATTCTCCAGAGGGAATATTTTCAAACAAGCACTGCTGGTGAAAACTGCTAGCATGCAGTGTTGCATTAGTTGCGTTTTTTTTCCTGTGTAAGTTTGTGTGTACTTCATTGCCTTTGATATAAATTTCAGTATCCAAGAAGATTATTTTGTTGTCACTCAGTTCATAAGTGAATTTGAAATTTGCAGGTGATGAGTTGAGGATTTGGAAATAGTCTTTAAAATCATTTTCTGCACCATCCCAAATGATGAGGAGATCGTCGATAAAGCGTACCCACAGTATCACTTTATTCAACATGGTATCATTTTCTGCTTGCCACGCCCATTTCTGTTCCCACCACCCCATGGTGAGACAAGCAAAGCTTGGGCTAAAAGAAAAACCCATAGCAGTGCCTTTTATTTGGGCGTAGATTTCTTCTCCAAAGTAAAAGATGTTTTGGTTCAAGCACAGTCTCATCATTTCTTCCAGCATGATATTTTGTCTTGAATAATGTATATTCCTGTCCTGGAGAAAGAATTTACAAGCTGCGATTCCCACCTCATGATCTATATTCGTATATAAGGATACGACATCCATTGATATTAATTTATACGAAGATTTCCAGGGAATGCCATTCAGCTGTCTCAACATGTCCGTCGTGTCTTTTATGAAAGAACTTAACTTTGAGACATATGGGAGCAAAAAAAAGTCCAAATAATTTGCTATTGGCTCAAATAAGGAACCCATGCCGGAAACTATAGGTCTTCCTGGTGGTCTAGTTCGATTCTTGTGTACCTTTGGCAAAAAGTACATAGTTGCAGTCACCGGGTCATCCACTGTGAGATATTTATGTTCATCAAAGTCAATCAGACCTGAGTCTAGCCATTCTTTTAGTTTTTTCTCCAATGATTCTTTCATTTGCTTTGTAGGGTCAGTTGTAAGTTTCTTATAGTACATTTTATCTTGAAGTTGATCATGGGCTACTCTTGCGTATTCTAATTTGTCCCATATGATGACATTTGCGCCTTTATCACCCATTTTAATTTCGATGGTCTTATCTTGACTCAATGTTATTAACGCTTTGCGTTCTTCACTTTTCAAATTGTCCATGTAACACTGTTTTTTCAATTTGTAAATATCCTGGATCACGGCTTCATGAAAAATATCCACCTTGTTGCCCGGTGGGAATTGCGGATAAAAACGTGATTTCCGCTTTTTTTGACTCAGGCCAGCTCCGGATTGTGTACAGGTTTGTTCTAGTGTTAATTCTTGTGATTCACTAACCGTGTTCAAATTCATCAGTGTCATATAGCTTTCAGCGTCTTGGGCCATTAAAGTACTGCTCGTTGTATTTTTGGATGATGGCGCATTTATTTTTATATACTTTTCCTTTTCCTTGTAAAGCTTGGCTAGTTTGATCTTATGCACATATTTGTACAAGTCTATTCTCGTTTGTGCTACATCTAAGTGCACTTTCGGGCAGAAGTTCAAACCTTTCTTCAATAATGTGCTTTCTGGTTCTGTTAGTTGACGGCTTGATAAATTAATGACAGTCAATTCTTGTTCTTCCTCTAGAATGTTTTTTTCAATCTCATGCTGCGTGTGAGTGTTCCCACTCTTTCCTCGCCGGTTGCCCCTTCTTCCTCTCCTTGTTTGTTGCCCCGTGGTTTTCTACGGCCACGGCCTCGATTTGGCGGCTGAAATCCTCTTGTTTGTTCCCACTGTCGTTGTTGCAGGACCAGCCGCATATCCACTAAAAAAGACTGTTTTCTAGCTGATGTAATTTCTTCATCACTTTGTTCCACGGATACATTTCATGATAAACTTCGCTATAGTCTTTTTTATCTCTCATGAATTTTAGACATTTACGATTTTGTACTGAGTCTTCATGCGCCTCAATCTGTTTTTCCAAATCTGTTTTAAACTTTTTTGATCAGGTGTTAAATCCAGTGTTGCAATTTCTTTCTCAATTTCTTGAACTTGATTTTTGATTTCTTGTAGCGAAATTTCAATGTGCTTAACTAATATATTCATTAATCCAAGTGATGAGCAGAGCAGATATTCACCCATTCCTGTAGTAAATCATTGCTCGAATCTTGATGGCTTGGCATTAAATGAATTCTCAAGCCTCTTGGCACTCTTTGCACTTCTATATATTTTTTTAGCGGGGTAACCTCCCACCATTTATTAATCTCTTTTTTGGAGATTTTCTCCCAGTTCTTTAGTTTAGTTTTTGCATCAGTCTTTTTATTGGTTCTGGGGTCTATTCCTTGTGTCCCCCCTGTTTCAAAGAATTCAGGCTTGTCTAGCAGAGTCTGTCTCTTTGCATCACGCGATTCCATTCTGTTTGTTTGGTTTGGAGTAATGTCAATATTAAGTTTTTAGCTGTCCGTATTTTACACTTTATTTTTGTATTTGTCGTGACTCACTCTTTGAGCTGTGCTATATTTTCAACCTGATTTACATTGAAATCTTTACTGAAGTGGTGTTGATTTAATACATGCTCCTCTTGAATGATTAGTCACGGGCTGACCGACATCTTGCTTGTTGCATTTTGCGCTTTGCTTAAAGACTTGTGTGCTTCTCCCTCCCGTCCGTTAAAAGGGTTTCACGCTTACCTTGTCTTCGCCGAGTATCACTCCCTTCCCCCTTCCGGCAGTCGGGCGCATCCTCAGCTTAGATTTGGCTTCGCATCTTCCTTGTTCGTTCGCGGTTCAGGGCAGCAGCTTGAGATACTTTGTTGCTAATTAAGTCGGTGATCGCCACAGTCCGCTGTCTTCGAAAAAAAACCTTTGCGCTCGTATATATATATATATGTATATATATATATATATTCACATATATAGTTAGTTGCACTAACTATATATTTCGCGCACCCGCAATCCACTGCTGATGATGTTATATATTACATCATTCATGACATGGTCAGTGACATCACTGATGACATCACTGATGACATCTCAAATGACATCACTGATGACATCACTGATAACAACATCCAGTGTCTGTATGTTTCTGTAAACTTTAAATATGTCTTACATATTGAAGAATGAGTGGATGTATAAGTGTCTGGATGAAGGATTTAGTAGGTGCATGACTGACTGTATGAGTGAGTGTTTAAATGTGTCTCACTGAGTGCATGGGTTAGTGACTAAACTGTCTTAATTTGTGCATCATTATGTCTGTTGTTCTGTAAACTGCTGCATGTATTGATCAGTAGCTATATGAGTAACTATATGGGTTATTGATTGGTTGCCCAATTATTTGTATGGGAGACTGAGTGTGTGTGTGGGTGGTTGGGAGGTGTATGACTCTGTGCATAGATGTGTGAGCAGTTGATTCACTAGATGTATGGGTTCAAAAGTGCATGTGGGAACAGCTGTATGGGCGGTTGACTGTGTGCATGAGTGTATTGGTGAGTGAATGGATATCTCAGTGCTACATGTCAAAGTAAGAACATATGTAAAACACAGTATATGTGAGAGTTGACATACATAAATAACTGTGCATAAGAGCCAGTGAATGTGTGAGTGGCTGTATGGATCATTCTGAAATTGTATCAGGGATTGTATAAGAGAGTAAATATGTGTTAGTATCTGTTTGAATAAGTAAGGTGTGTATAACTGTATAGTTGAGGAGATGGAGGTGTGATTGATTCTTTGCATGACTGACTAGGTGTGTGAGTAACTCCATGGATGAGTGACACTCTGTGAGTGTCTGTTTACACTGAGTGTATATAAGGTTATATTAGAGTCTGAAGAAGTTTATCGTATTATCACATGAATGATGTCATCAGTGATGTGATCAGTCATATCAAATGAGATGTCATCAGTGATGTCATCAGTGATGTCATTTGAGATGTCATCAGTGATGTCATCAGTGATGTCACTGACCATGTCATGAATGATGTAATATGTGACATCATCAGCAGTGGATTGCGGGTGCGCGAAATATATAGTTAGTGCAACTAACTATATATGCGAATTTCAATGGTTTTGTGTGAGTAAAATAAGGTTTTAAAAATGCTAATTCCTAACTATATATGGTCTATAACCTATGTTTTTTTCAGTGAATTTTCAAGGTTTTGTAAATGCTAATTCCTAACTATATATGGTCTATAACCTATGGTTTTTTCAGTGAATTTCAATGGTTTTTTAATAGCAAATATTAAAAGCTGTTAAATGTATTCTTTTTTTAAAGGAAAAATATATTTTATATGTATTTAATATAATTTTTTTATGTATATATATATATATATATTTTTTTTTTTTTTAGTTTCGCTAGAAATGTAAATAACGTAGTGTGCTTGAACTTCAGGGAGAAAACATAATGAACAAGTAGTGAAAGAGTGAAGAGACAGAGACAATTAGAGTAAGAGAGACGGACTGAGTGAACGGGAGTGAGCAACTGTGAGAACAGAGGGTATGAGAAAAGGAGTGGAAGGAGTGCAGTAAGTAAATCACACACACAACACAACAGCTACCCTACCTCAAAGCACTCTAAAATATTATTTTACTGTTTCTCTTGGTTTTCCCCTTGTTGCGCTCCCCGGTGCGCTACCCATAGTATAAGTAAAGAGGGGTGAAAGAGGGAGAAATATTGAATTAGGATAACACATGGTGAGTGACATAGAGAGTGGACATAGAGAGTAAAGGAAGCAGTACATGAATGGGCTTGAGTAAAACAGCAAAAAAAGTTAAGTAATGCAATGTGTGTGACTTACAGGGAGTCAGTGGGTGTAGGTAGGAGTTTGGGTGTGTAAGGTGTGTCTGTGGGTGTGGTTGTGTGGACTGTTTTGGTGTGGGTAGAAATGAGGGTGTTTGAAATATGTATGAAAAGTGTATGAGTGTGGGGTGTATATGTGTTCGATGTATGTGTGTGTATGGAATGTGTGTGTGTTTTTGAAGAGTGTGTGTGGGAGGTTTTTTGTGTGTATGAGGTGTGTGTGTGGTGTGTGTGTGGGTGTATGTTACAGGTGTGTGCATGTGTTGGGAGGGGGATGAGCTATATGTGTAGGAGTAAGGTAAATATTTAAGAAAAAGAGAATGAGTGAAGAAGCAAAGGAAGGGAACAGAGGGTAAGTGAAGTAAAGAATAGGGATCAAAAGAAGTTGAATATGAGAGGGTAAATAGGAAAGGGGAGTAAACATGGAGAATAAGAATAAGTGAAAGAAGCAGAGTAAAAACACAGGAGTGAGGTAGATTGAGAAAATATTAGTGACCTTAAAGCAAAGGGTGATAACAAACTACATTTTTTTAGTCATACTTACCATATAATAAATGTAACTTTAATTTTTTTTACTACAGTTGGTATCTGTGAAAGAGAGAAGAAAAAATAAGTTATAATTAGTAAAATATGTATTTTAAATTAAAAGATACAAATGAAGAGCTAAAAACATCATAACACTCTATTTAGAAATAAAGTGAGAGTGAAGAACACAGAAAGGGAAATAAACTAAGGTAGAAGGACAAAAAGAGGGAAAAAGAAATAGAAGGAGAGCAAATTACAAAGAGTAAGGCATATAGATTCACTAAGAAAAAGAGAGAGAAGTACAGAGAAATGAACTGAAGGTAAGAAAGATACTAAAACAATGTGAGTTAGCAAAACTAAATCAGGAAACAGAAGTAAGTAAAAAGATAATGACTGAGACAGAAAACAGTCTAATTAAGGATGCATTTAGAAGAATGAGGAATAGAAGATAACTGAGAGTAAGAGAAGAACAGTCATACAGTGAAAGGATGAAGGGAGACAGAATAATATACAACAATTGAAGGAAATGGACTAAGGAAGTTATAACGTAGACACACTAAGAGAAAAACTGAGTGAGGTGGAGTACAATGAGTGAGAAAAGAAAAAAAGTAAGTCTGCAAAAAAAAGGAAAGAGAGGAGAAGACGACTAAAACAGTGGTACTGAGAGAAAATAATTTGGTGATGAAAGTAAAGAGAAGGACATTGAAAGAAAGGAAATGATGGATAGTAACGGAACCAGAGTAAAAGAAATGGGATGAAGAACGATGAGAGAGGAGCAGTGAAGTTGTTGTAAAAGAAGTGATAGAAGGTAGATAAACACGAGTGAAAATAACACAAGTAGAGTGATGCACTGAGGACATGGAAGTAGTGAACGAAAAACAGAGAGAAGAGGTCAAAAGTAAAGAGCAAACAGATAAGCTAGGGAGAGTGGGTGATTTATAGTGATAGAGTGCAATAATAATGCTGAGTGAGTAAACAGGAATTACTAAAAGAGCAAAGGAGGAAAATACGGAAAAGAGAAGAAAAGCAGAAAGACTGAAAGCTGAAAAGTTATGCAAGGGAGAGACGGGATACACACAGTTGAAATGAAAATAAGGGGTTGTCAAAGAAGTGGAGTAAGGGGACGGGGTTACAGAGAGTGAGAGAAAGACATTATAAGTGAGTAAAAAGAGCTGAAAGAAGATGAAAAAAGGAAAGTAAGTGTCAGAGAATGGGAATACAATTTAATTGACACAATCCAAAGTATAGAATAACTTCTACAACATGTTACATAGTTTATTTTTGCTGTTCTCAGAATATATTGAATTTCACTTAAAGTAGTGAGTTCAAATTACTCATCATATGACAGCGGGAAAAAAAAAACACAATCTAAAAGATTGTGTTTTAAAAAAAACCTTACATACTGACAAATGACAAATGTACGCTAATCTTTGATTGACTTACTTTTCCTTGAGGCCAAATAGTATATCATGGAGGTCCTTTTCTCGTTGCATAGTATTTTGCTGTTCACTTAGAAATCCATTTCATCGACTTTCTACAAGAAAAGCTCCAAGAACATCTGAAATATTTTCAAAATTGTAATATACTCCTTTTTTTCAGTCATGACTCTTTACTCATTCTTGCACCTTTCCATTTGGCCAAATAGTGTCAGATGTACAAGTATATATGAGTACTCCTCCCGTCTTCATAGGCCAATTACCTTTACCTAAATTTTGGCTGTAAAAACACTAGATATGAATTTATAAAGCCAAAAGGCAAACGTTGTTTGAAAGTCAAATGATTGTCGTTACATTGGGTCCAACCTTTAGAAGTTTTTAAATAGCATGTGTAATGCCCTGATGTTGTAGAAGGACCATCATGAAAAATAATAGCTACAGTTGCAAAGGTTCTTCCTGATATCGGTAACTGAGAAGCCACAACATTTTTAATAGAAGTTGTCAATTTAGTTCCATCAGGTCTACATCGTTGGAACATTAAAATGACATAGTGACCATAATTTTGTAGAAATAATGTGGACAGCATTGTAGACTTACATTGGGTACACACCATATTGTGATCCGCTGCTTTAACTAGATTATTAAAAGGCACTGATTTGCAGTCTGGTAAAGTCAAATATATAAATCTTTCAGAGTCTCTTCTAGTAGTACTTGATGAAGCACAGTTATCACAGTCATGTTGCCATTGATAAAAAAGATTTTTTATATATACTCAAAAATGTAAAATCCATTTATTTTCCCCAAAATCGTTTTTGACATCACATTTAGGAAACACAGCACAGATCATATTTACAACCATCTGCCTCACAGCAGGGATAATACTGAGGCAAAATCTTGCACATGAAGCTTCACAATTTTACAAAATACAATTCCTCTATGCAAACAAACTCAATATGCTTCCTACACTGAGTTAACACAGGTAACATCATTGTAAAGAGTCAAATGTATTTCTATTAAACATGCACACATTCTTTATTCCTTTTAAAAAATGTAAACACTATTTTTTCCCCAAAATCGTTTTTTACATCACATTTACAAAACACAGCACAGGTCCTACGTAGAAGCATTCCATGTCACGACTAAAAATTCACAATTTTACAAAATACAATTACTCTATGCAGTAAAAACTTTTTACCAAGCATTATCAAAAAGCATGACACAAAGCAACATGTAAAGACCACAATTTCCTTCCAAATCTTCTCCATTTAGTATACAAGTCTCTATGTATATTAAATGAATCATAACTCACCTTTACAAATATTTTAGGAGATTCAGAACAGTGTCAGATACACACACCAATATTTCTTTAGCAGAGCAAAAGATATGTTCTCCAGACACTGCAAACCATAAAGGCACAGAAAACCTCTAATTCTACACAGATATCCCTTTTTGTTAACCAATCAAATCTCTTCCCTCTCTATTTTCAAACCAACACCCTTCCCCCCCTCAGCCCTTTCTACCTGTTACCATAGCAACTCCCTCCTCACTGAGCTCCCAGGGTTAAAAGTTTATTTTACAATGTTGCAAATCACCTCAGCAAGGATGTTTGACCTGCGAATACACCAGCTTATCTGGTGCAATGTTTCTTTAAATGACTTTTTTTTAACCATTCAAATTACTTCTTACACAGAACACAACCATGCACCCTAACTTTCAGTTTTCAAATATCTCATTCTACCAATCATTGCTTGTGATTCAATAGCACTGAAACTCCACAGTTTTTTGTTGTTGCAAACTCCTATTGTTCCAACTGCCATTTCTTTTCCACACTTCATCTGACTGCATCAAAATCTCCTCTCACCATGTATTCTGTCTGGATTATTGGACATAGCTATATCCACTGGGCTCAAAGGTATGCAGCTACCAGAAATTTCCACAACCTTGACTTACCAAATGTGAAGATTAAATGGATTGGCCACAGAGGATTGAAATGTCACCAATTGATACCATTGGTGAAAACCTTTTTGCATTTGCCACACCCTGACCTGTTAATTGTGCACTGTGGAGGAAATGACTTGGGCACTTTGACTGGGGTAGGTGTGGAAATGCTTATAAAGGACACCTTTGATCAATTGATGGCACTTTTTCCTCAAACTGCCTTAGTATATTCCACCTCCCTCCATGACAGCCTAGACGGACGTCCGGAGTACCGACGGACAGAGCGGTGCTCCGTTTCTACCTGCGCTGTAGCCAGGTGAGGTGGGGCGTTTATTCCCCACAATTTGGGCGAATTTCAGGTGACACTTATTTCACTTTGTTAGTTGTTCACATTTATGCAGTAGCAATTAAATGAGGTCCTGATGAAGCAGGAGGAGATCTCGAGACTCCATTTTACCGCAGAAACATGTTGACCTTTATTACATCTGGGTAGTTATTTGTACAACACTACCTTGCACTGTTTTTACTGTTGGGTGTGGATAGGATACCATTAAAATACATTTTTTCCATTTTCATAACCCAATTTTATATCACTCACTTTGTATGCACTACCATTCCATTAGATTTTTTGCACTGCTAGTCATTTACCCTCCTTATGCCATATAAAGCAATTTACTCTACTGGTGATTCCTTCCGTTTGATTGGGTTGCAATTCACCTAATCCTTACGTGGGTGAACATCACTACCTTCGGTTGAAGGATCCCAAATGATGTAGGGCGGCAGAGGATGGGTATCTGATGGGAATCATTTGATGGTCACTACGTATCATAATCAATGAACTTTGTGACTGCTCCCTAATGAAACACACCGTTATAGACAGTGTATGCGCGTTTGATTGACCTACTGATATCCATTGTTATATATTTGGATTATGGGAACTCCCTCCTATGTGGACTCAGTAAAAAAAGGCCTAATGCAGTTGCAACGCGTCCAGAACGCAGCTGCTAGGCTTGTCCTGAACCTCCCTAGGAGGGCTTCTGGGAAACATGCATTGCGTTCCCTGCATTGGCTTCCAATTAAGGAACGCATTAAATTTTAAACTATGTGCATTACCCATCGCATAGCTCACAAAAAGGCACCTTCATATCTCCAGGATTTGCTTCCTATCTACCGTCCTTCGCGCCTTCTAAGATCGATGGGCAGCATGCTATTAGTGGTTCCTCGGATCCACAGAGCAAGGATGGGAGGACGGTCCTTTAGACTCCTGGCCAGTAAAGACTGGAATGACCTGCCCATCGAATGGAGGATGGAACCGTCTGAAGCTAGGTTTAAACAGAGGTTGAAAACCCATCTCTTCCCCAAGGCTTAATTTAATTAGTTTAGTTTCCCTCCCGGCCCCAGTGCTCCTCCTCTCTGAGTTAGGCTGATATGATGATTACTGGGATTTTCAGCGCGGGGACGCACTGTTCCTTGTGCAACCATGCGCTTAACAAATGTCATTAATAATAATAATAATATATATATTCCAATATATGCCTGTCATGTATTCCTATAGGTCCTGAATCAATCCCCCTATTCCTGACCCTATTCTAGTTAAACAAACCAACAAGTTAACTAGCAGTCAGCCCATGAGGCAGAAAACCCCCATGATGCAGATACCGTTATCTGACGCAGTCACACTACGGCACAGGAACGTGTTATCTGATTAGGTCATAACGCTTGCGATCTAATTAGACAAGCGATATTCCTCCAGCCCCTGATAAGGCATACGGAGTTCTCATAACAAATCAAACCTATGACAACCTGGGCAAAACCCTGCGGCCATTGTTTTGATTTCACCGAGAACTTTAGTAAAAGAATGTGCTAACGAGCAAGTCGTATGACATCTTTATTGACGTATCTATGTCCATCCTTACGTCAATCTCGGCACCTTAAAGGTATAAATATTACCGATCTTGCCATATGCAAACACACGCGTGGTGACGAGACGGAGCAGCCATACTTGCCGAAGCCGAGAGCAGAGCAGACCCCGCTGGCAGCAGCCCCGCCTTCCTGACGCGCTGAGACGCGCTGCTTTCTCCTGCCGAGAATCCAGCACCGGCGTTTCTGGGTAGCCCTCGCAGGCAGCCTGGAATATCGAGACCAGAGAGAGAGATACCATTCCTCATTCATCCTAAATTCCAGGTACAGAACTGAATAACCCCTCACAGAGAATTCTTTAGTTATTCACTTGGCAAAAACAAACTTAACTTAAACTGTAACTTTCTATTCCCGCCCACGTATTAGGCTTAGGTCAGGTACACGGGGTAGGCGTATCTAGAAACACCAGTTGAGTACGTTTAGTCAAATGTATATGTGTATGTAAATATATTTTATTCATTTTAAACATCATATGGCTTAGAAACCATATCAATGTTTTTACAGTATTATTTTATACTATTGCTTTTAATGTATGCACTTTACTTAGCTATAAGTATTGCAATAATATCGATCCATTTCTCTTGTATGAGAAAAGAGACTGATCAATAAATACCATCTTTTATTGAACACGCCCGTCTCTTCCTTTTCTCTACATTCTGATGAGACTAAGAATGCACGTACTGACTGAGTAAAATAAATTGCCTTTTGTTCACACGACTCTCGAGATTGACTCTTGATTAGGGGAGAGCAAAGTTGTCATGTTCTATGGTTGTCAGAAACTAAATCCCTTCTTGTCTAATCAGGGAAGTTAATTCCTCCTTGAACATTCGAGAAAGTTTCTAGCGAACTCTGAGCTACGCTGGCAAACCCAAAACTTTAAGTCTAGTATCGACAGTATTAGACCTAGTTAACGTCTGGCCTAGGCCTTTACTGCTGTAGGTATTATTCCAATGCGCAGAGCCTATTGGGAAGATAGGAACTACACTACATGGCGCCCAACGCGTTTGGAAAGGGCGATAAAACTAACGTAAGACATTTAGAGTAACTCAGTCGTGCTTTCTCACTCAGACCCCTTTTTCCACAATACTCCAAAGACGTCTGGAGTGGGTGAAAGGTAATATCCGCCAAACCTCGCAGGAGGAAACTCCTATGTATGGTACTTGGTTTAGTCAACGTTGAAGGATAAACAGTTCCAAAATATTGTGCATCTAATCTTTGTTTCCATAAGAAACCTGATCTGCAAACAAACAAAATAACCATCCTGACAGTAAAATGTCAGAAAGTGATGAAGAAAGAGAGGCAGTTAGATTAGCAGCTGACATAGCAGAAGCTGATACTGCACTACAAAATGCTGACCCGGAGATAATACTCATCCCGGTCATCAAAAGGAAATCTATAACCTTAAAACTTATAGAAAATGGACTGACACCTAGAGGTGGCACAGTCATATTCGTAATTGAGGCACACGAATATCGGCAGACAGAGGTATACTATTCATGGATACATTTTCCAGCAGCAAATGCTGTAACAAAGTACTTCCACTATTACAAAATAGAGGAACCTCCTGAAATGTACACTCCTTTCGAGGAGGTGGAAGTACCACTCAAATTCCAAGAGCATTTGCTCTTATTTGATGGCGCCCTAAAACATAATAATCACATCACCAGGCTCGGTCCTTTAGGTAGACCAGGAGCAACGTGGCCGGTCCTAGCCGGATACACACCACATCCAGACATCAATGGGATGTCTGCAGCAGAGCTGTTAACACAGCTAAAACAATTAATAAAAATTCATAGACAATTAGTTCAGTATGTGATGCGGACATCAACAATTCAGCCAGCGATTAAACTTCCACAGCTGACCCCTCATCAGGGGAACACAAATAAAATTACACCACAGAACATCCAGTCCTGCCTAGGTAAAGTACCGGCTAAACGGGAACAAATACCATTCTGGTTGGCACAGAAAATTACCCAAATAGAGGCGGTGTTTCCTGACACCACCCCATTAGAAAAACACAGGATTCTGACTATAGGTCTTCCAATAGGAAACGCACCACACATTGAGGACTGTGACACTTGGGGTACAGTCTTTGCTTCCATCTACACAAAAACGCACGGTGTTCCATCCATTTCGGTAATACCAGATGTGCTAAAACAAATTCAAGACGAATACGGTCCAGAGTCCGCTTTAACTCTTGGTATGAAATTACTGAAAGACTTCAAGCAGGTCTCTGCTATATTATTAGCCAACATAAAAGGTGAAGCAGCAAACGTGGCGATCCGCCAGAGGTTAAAGGAGACAGATATAGCAGACCAACCAGCTGAAATTGCCAGAATCATAGAAAAATCCTATGAGGAACTAGGTAGGGACAATTTAGGTGGAATACCAGTAAAACCGCAACTGACTGAAAGTCCTGAAAAAATATTTTTTAATAATAATTCACCAAAAAAGAACTGGGATGGAAACAAACAATCCAATCCTAAAGAAAAGAAATTCCAGTCCAGAGGAAGGTCTCCTAGGCGAAGGGAGAAATCTCCGAACCAGAGACACAGGTCACCCCAGAGTGACCCCTCTGGGAAAAGATATAACCTTAGAAATAGGGATAATATAAAAAAGCCTGATAGATATCAAGACATTGATACGCGTCCCTCTCAATCTTTTCAGACTTCCTCGCAGAAATCGGAAAGAAGAGGACGATCAGAACAAAGAGAAGAGCACGCCAAGTCCAAAGACAAGGAACCTGCTCAACTAAAAAAGAAATTACAATTTCCAAAAAAGAAGGTAGCCAGTATCAAGGTAGTTAACAATGCCGAGAATACTGAGGACACAACTGAAAAACGGAGAGTGGGCTCAGACAATGCTAGACAGCGCAGCAGAAGTGAGCATAGCTCGCAAAGTCCTTATGAATCATCTGGAGACAGTGGACACGAATGAATATCTTCAAGTGGAAACTGCAGACACCAGGGTTAGCAAACCTCACAAGATATACGAGATAACATTACGTATAGAGGGAGATAAGACTAGGAAAATAAGGGGACTATTTTGGGATAATCTCTCCAAGGGCTATGATATCCTTCTAGCTGAAAAAGACTGGCCACCAGAGTTTGTCAGGGAGTGCCCTCATGGCGAAGAAGTAATTATGCCTGCCTTCTCAAATCAAATTCCAATTCATAAAAAATACACACTTGCTAGAAAGTGGGCAGTGGCTCTAGCACCTGCTTTATATAAAAATCATGTAGGATGGGATGAGGACTCCCCTCCTCACAAAATCCAGTTAAAATCACAACCTACTGCACAAAGGCAGTACCCAATTAAGCAAGAAGCTAAAAAACAGGTAAATGAAATACTAGATCAGCTAGAATACCAGGGGGTGATTGAAACTTGCACCTCACAAATGAACAATCCCTTGTTTCCGGTCTCCAAACCAGACAATTCATATCGTCTAGTTTTGGATTACCGACACCTTAACACATGTTGCAAAACTTTTGCAGTGCAAAACTCACACAGTGCTGCACTAATGAATAACATAGTGCGCAAAAAATACAAAACAACCTTGGACATCTCCAATGGATTCTTTTGTCAAAACATAGCACCAGAGAGCAGATATTTAACTGCATTCTCAGTAAATGGCACTCAAAAGCAATTCTGTCGGTTAGCCCAGGGGTACAAGAACAGCCCGGGGGTATTCTCAGCGAGAGTAACAGAATTACTTCAACTATATGATGATGAAGCATTATCTTATGTCGATGACATTTACTTAACAGATGATGACTTGGATACTCACTTGAAAAGAGTGAACACCATAATACTTGGGTTCGCGGCAGAGGGTTACAAATTCAACTTTAAAAAGTCCAGAATTGCCCATCTGACAGTCCTGTTCTTAGGATATGAATTATCAAGTGAAGGCAAAAGCCTGGCTGACAATTTCCTAGAGAAATGTGCCGTACTCCAAGCACCTAGAACACTAAAAAACTTACAGTCAATTCTAGGCTTCCTAAATTTCGGAAGAACATACATTGCAAATTACGCAGAAAGGGTCAAACCCCTTTATGATCTAATTAAACCAGATTTTAAAAGATCCAATTGGACTCAAATACACACAGAAATTTTGAGATCCTTACAAACAGACATGCTAATTAAAACAAAATTAGAAACACGTGATAACACACGCAATCTTGTGATTCGAGTCATCCCAGGGAGATGCGGATTCACATATCTGACCTCTAATGAGGGAGAAAAGGTACCGATTGCATTCAAATCACACTTGTACACAGAGGCTGAACAGAAATTCAGCAACAAAGAAAAAATTGTTCATGCAGTTCAAACCGCAATAGCTAGAGAAAGAGATCAAGCAGACGGTAGACATATCACAGTCAGAACAGCAAAATCGGCCTTTGAGGCACTAACAACACCGTGTAATTTACCAACAACAGCATTGAATCCGGAATGGATACAATGGGTGAATTCAATCACAACGGACAAAGTGTACTACTACTTTGATCCAGAACTAGAAGAATTAAAAAATCTAGAATATGAAGAAACATATCCTCTGCCAATCGACATTCTGCCTCTACGACATTACGCCTGTGTAATCTATACAGACGGACATGCTCAACCCTCCGTTTGGGGAGAACAGGCATACAACCCCAGATGTGAGATTACAAAAGAAGTGTGGCGCGGAGGTAAACTAAAACCTCTAGTAACAAAATCACACTCAGTAGAAACTAATTCAGAACAACAAACTGAAATAATAGCATTAAAAATGGCGCTAGATAATGCGGATCGCGAATTCCCGACACTTATAGTGTCCGATTCATATTACTGCGTCAAATCATATAACAAGGATTTGCAGACATGGATTCAAAACGGTTACAAAGATGACACAGATGCACCAATAAAGCAGAAACTGCTCTGGGAACAAATAGCTCTTTTACAAAAAGAACTACCAAAGACTCACGTGACTCACTCACTGAGTCATCAGCGTGATGGCGTTCACGTTGTAGGGAATTCATTGGCTGAGACAGCCACAGCGGCAGCCACTAAATCAGCTCCCGTAGATCGAAAAAAGCGTACATTAAAATACATTGACGGTGAAACAGTGCTGGCGGTGAAAACGTCATCAAAAGGCGACTGCTCAGCGTTACCGATCAACTATCCACTCAATTACACATACATAATCGATGCAAACTCCGTCCCTTTTGCTCGAATCCCTGGAGTGGGGGATAGGGTGATTCCAAACATGGACAGGAGAAACTTGTTAATCGCAGACGCACACATGGGCGAGGGTCTCAGACACCTTAAACTAAAAGATTCTCTGGAAGAATTACAATCACGGTACTGGTGGCCAGGCATGAGCCTGCGTCATACCATGTTTGTAAAAAACTGCCCAAACTGCAACAGAGATCGCAGTGGGGAGAGAAACAGTTTAATACCTCGTCGTTCTACTCCAGGAAAAATCAGGAGTAAAAAGGAAGGGTTGCGATTAACATATACAGGCTAGTTCCACTTATAATGTAGATCACCAGCACTCGGCTGACGTCCGGACTGTTATATAAAGATTTGCGAGTCTAAATGGCATATACGCTAAGCGCATGCTACGTTTGACCATTGTCTCCACTCTAGCCCTCAAGCCTGAGGGGAAACATGATCAAATGAGCACAGTCCAGCGGGAATCTTCTCACTTCCTTCCTGAGGGTACGGGATGGTGTAAAGAAAAAACCAAGGCATAAAGCAATCTATAACAGAAAGGATATTAGGTTCGGGAGCTGGGTGGGTCAAACATCTAATAAGTGTCCAACGTAGTCTCAATAACTTGCCAAGAAATTCTCTGAAGGGATTCAGTGCGTACGAATTATTATTTGGAACTAGGATGATGATCTCTTACATTGATAGTCAGACTTCAGTGGTGAAAGAAAAAACCTTTGATATCAAAGACCGTTTGGCTATTTTGCAGGACTTAAACAAAACAAGAAAAGACCTGAGCAACATTAAGTTGAAACAACAGCCAACAACCACTGAAGAACCACCACCTGTCCCAGCAAGACCTGTCTGGATTCCTAAAGTCGGGGATCTAGTCAGGGAAAAGATCGCGGTAAAGAAGGAATTTGGGCCTTCTTACAGAAAAGCAGTTCCTGTCTTGTCTGTCAACGGGACAAGATCAGTTGTACTACCGCCACTTGCTGGTAAAAAGGAGAACCGAGTTGTATCAATCGACCTGGTAAAACCACAACATGTGGCCGATAACAAACAGTAGGCCAAGTGGACTCCCAATAAGTAGCAGAACACCAAGGTTTGCTACCAGTACAGAGGTCCTAACAAAGAGGCTCATCACATTCGACACGCCTACAGAAGAACAACAAGGACTATGCAACAATGCAATAGAACTCAGACCTCTGAAAACCCAAATAAAAACATTTAGCAGAGACACACCAATCTATAATGAAGTACCAAGTGACAATGCAAGAAACAAAAATCCTGAACCAATTGGAACAATTGACAGAACTGCATCCGGCTACTTCATAAACTTCGATGATTCCTCTGAAGGCTTCAGTGAATCAAAGACACAGCCAACATCAAAAACCTTTAAAGACAAAGCTAAGGAACTTTTGAAACAACTGAAAGAAACATATCTGATTTCTCCATGGATTGAATTTTGGGTGGGTTTTGGTGCATTTATCCTCATACTTTGGCTCATCATGGTACTTACTTTGGGACGCTTCATTGAGGGAAAATATGCTAGAATGGACACAGCAAGTCAGAAAATCAACTTGATCCTCAAACCACACACATCTTCACACGCAAAGAAAAGAGAACTTTCTTCAGCCAACTTCACAGCCAATCCAATACCTGGTGGGGTAGCCTGGGACAACACTGACTATGAAATTTATGGTCCGGTCGAGATCCTGAAATATCCACACCAAATTAAGATCTCATTGAGTGACTTTGCAAAACCAAACTCATTTGCTGATGATTGGGACTTCGAAAGCATTAACAACATGATGTCTGACTTAGTAATGTCTGCTAAATTTACCAAACATGATTATTTGCAGGGTTCTACAAATTATGATAGTATGTATTGCTATAACCACTATGGTAACCATTTTTTACACAGATCTGCACAACCTAGAAATGTTTTAAATTATAATCAATGGGAACATTGTGCAACACCTCCAAAAGGGAGCTCAAGAACCGTTTACGACAAATATTCATATTTTTCAGGTTTTAACACAAATAATGCTGAAGCATTTTATTTTAAATTGTCAAACAAGACAGGAACCAAAACCATGATAACCAACACAAAATTGTTATATTCAGACTCATTTTTTGAACAAATGAATACTTTTGGATTTGATTATTGGGACAAAAATGTTGAATTGAAAAGTGTTTGGGGTACAAAAGAATGGCAAGTACAGGGTATAGAAGCTTTGTTTAGAGCCTGCATGATCCCAGAACAAATGATATTTTTAAATGACACTGTTCAACAGACCACCTGTCTTGGCTTAGCCAAAATCAAAGATTTAAATAAACCGTCTATTCCAAAGCCAATAATGTTTAGCAATAACTCTGATACAGATGAAGAGATAGACGTAAACCATATATTAAACCAAAACAGAACACATCCTGATTGGAAACAGTGGTTGATCTGGCCCACAGATACTAATAACTGTCAAGACAGATTCCTGAACAAAACACAGGGTTTCAAAATGACCAGGCCAGACCCTAGATATCCCCAAAGACATCACCCAGGGATAATTACCACCTACAGTGTGGGCAAATTATGCTTTCAATGGCTACAAACTTCCACACTGCCTGAAATTAAGCAACACCTGACTTTACTTACTGATGGTGCTGACTTGCGTGATTTCACTTTGGGACCACGCAAACAGCGTCAAAAGCGTTTCATAGCAGCCTCTGTATATGCAGCATACAATGAGGCCTGGAAGGTTAATCAAATTGAAACAGCAGAAAGAATACGGGAAATTGACCGTATTAATTTGGAAAAATCACTTTCTGTAGTGGACAATGGGTTAATGACTCTGTCCTCCAGAATTTTTTCATTGGACAGCATTGTGTCGTCAGCAATCGATATATTATCGCAAGACTTACTGTTATTACAACATGGTCAGTCACAATTGCGTTCTATTGTACAGCTTGGCTGGACGTTACAAAATCTGCGTTCAGGCTATGTGCCTTGGCGTCTAATCAACACAACGTCACTATTCCAAATCTTTAACCTTACTGATAGACAAATCGGTATGGCACAAAAGGGTGCTGATTATACAATCTTGAGCATTGAAAAACTAGAAAGATTACCAATGACAATGTCAGAACGACCTGTCAGTGAATGGATAATACACGGAATCATAAATATTCCAATCTCAACCTTCAGGTTTCAATACTGCCAAAAATATATACAGGCTGGCATGTACGAGAAATTGGGAAAGGGGTACCTTAAAACAACATGGAACCTGCCCTATTCACATGCATGTGTCAGTAATAAAGGACAGAAAGTGTTTCTTAGTGGCAACAATTGTGCGATGTCACTAAGCGGCACGCTTCTGTGTAACGGAATTAGTTTGCATGGAGCCTGTGAAGGGAATTCATACAACCTTTCATGTCACCAGCAAGGCGCACCTGCAACAGAAATAGAACCATTCTTTCAAAGACTCTACAATGGGAGTTACATTCTTATTGTAGACCGCAGATGTTGTAGTCTTATGCCCGGGACTCCTTATCTAGTAACTACTACTGCGAAGGTCAAGTGCTGTGGACGCACATTGTTCCCCGGCTCCTTTCCAGACAGGGAGGCAAGGGCATGGCCCGATTTGAAAAATTACTTCTATTCGAATAGATACTTTAAGCAGAATGAAAACAGTCCTTCTTCAGACGCCTACCAGGCTCTCGTCATCAAAAGAAACGTATGATCTACAAGTCGCAAGGACGACTGCAGAGATACATACATTATTATCAACTAATTGCCCTCAAAGGCTACCAATCCTGATGACGGCATTCGTGGAAGCTTCACCACTGCGATTGATGGGTAGTGAAGTTCAAGATGAAAGCAGCATCGAACAGGTACGACCTTCTGTCAGTAATGCAAATCAGAATGTCAATGAAGACAATCATGCACAAGAATGCATGATTACACCTATTTCCGAGTTAGTGGAACTTTCCCAGGAAGCTGTTGACAGTTTTTTCGAAAGCCTAAATGATATGATGTTCTCACCAGAACAGAAATAGAGACTTTTGAGCGAGCTCGCACACGGCGTTCCCTGAATTCGGCCTTCAACTTTAAAAAAAAAAATGTCACATGAACATTTTCGCTCCAGTTCACGGACAGCAGTTTTTTCAGCAGCCCCAAATATTTTTGCATATTTTTCGGGACACTATCTTCTGCTTAAAGTAAGAACTATTCTTAGAGAACTAAGGTTTCTAAATTTTAGATAGCTTATAGACATTAGCTGCCCGCTGGCATGTTCATAAAGATATTTTATTCTGTGATGGAATGGTCTCGAAACTTTTTTCTGTCAGAAACCATTTCATGTGTAATTCTCATATACCAAATAAGCAATAATGTATACAAATGCAGTTACTTTGGCATTTTTCTACAGCTTGAGTGCATACAATATATATGTCTGCAATTTTTCAGTATATTTGAAAATTTCAAAATGCATTTATGTATTTTGGGGTGGTAAGGTATACACACTACTCTATAGTATGTTGTACTATGTTATACTATGCCTAGATTAGTAAATATGTCCATAGTTAGCGTGGAGTGGGTGTCATGTATTCCTATAGGTCCTGAATCGATCCCCCTATTCCTGACCCTATTCTAGTTAAACAAACCAACAAGTTAACTAGCAGTCAGCCCATGAGGCAGAAAACCCCCATGATGCAGATACCGTTATCTGACGCAGTCACACTACGGCACAGGAACGTGTTATCTGATTAGGTCATAACGCTTGCGATCTAATTAGACAAGCGATATTCCTCCAGCCCCTGATAAGGCATACGGAGTTCTCATAACAAATCAAACCTATGACAACCTGGGCAAAACCCTGCGGCCATTGTTTTGATTTCACCGAGAACTTTAGTAAAAGAATGTGCTAACGAGCAAGTCGTATGACATCTTTATTGACGTATCTATGTCCATCCTTACGTCAATCTCGGCACCTTAAAGGTATAAATATTACCGATCTTGCCATATGCAAACACACGCGTGGTGACGAGACGGAGCAGCCATACTTGCCGAAGCTGAGAGCAGAGCAGACCCCGCTGGCAGCAGCCCCGCCTTCCTGACGCGCTGAGACGCGCTGCTTTCTCCTGCCGAGAATCCAGCACCGGCGTTTCCGGGTAGCCCTCGCAGGCAGCCTGGAATATCGAGACCAGAGAGAGAGATACCATTCCTCATTCATCCTAAATTCCAGGTACAGAACCGAATAACCCCTCACAGAGAATTCTTTAGTTATTCACTTGGCAAAAACAAACTTAACTTAAACTGTAACTTTCTATTCCCGCCCACGTATTAGGCTTAGGTCAGGTACACGGGGTAGGCGTATCTAGAAACACCAGTTGAGTACGTTTAGTCAAATGTATATGTGTATGTAAATATATTTTATTCATTTTAAACATCATATGGCTTAGAAACCATATCAATGTTTTTACAGTATTATTTTATACTATTGCTTTTAATGTATGCACTTTACTTAGCTATAAGTATTGCAATAATATCGATCCATTTCTCTTGTATGAGAAAAGAGACTGATCAATAAATACCATCTTTTATTGAACACGCCCGTCTCTTCCTTTTCTCTACATTCTGATGAGACTAAGAATGCACGTACTGACTGAGTAAAATAAATTGCCTTTTGTTCACACGACTCTCGAGATTGACTCTTGATTAGGGGAGAGCAAAGTTGTCATGTTCTATGGTTGTCAGAAACTAAATCCCTTCTTGTCTAATCAGGGAAGTTAATTCCTCCTTGAACATTCGAGAAAGTTTCTAGCGAACTCTGAGCTACGCTGGCAAACCCAAAACTTTAAGTCTAGTATCGACAGTAGTAGACCTAGTTAACGTCTGGCCTAGGCCTTTACTGCTGTAGGTATTATTCCAATGCGCAGAGCCTATTGGGAAGATAGGAACTACACTACATGCCAAAGGCAGAAAGGGAAGTGGTCCAATCAATTTTGTCCACAATTTGAGAAAGCACGGAAACATGTGAATAAATCTGTTTCTGCTTCCATGAGAGACTATGGAATGGGTTCAATATACAATAATAACTTGCGTTACAACATGCAAGATATCTACAGGGGAGATGGTGTGCACTTTTCTGATGAGGGGAATAGAATATTCCTCCTGAATTTAAGACTGTGCATTGGTACCTACTTGTAGGTACCTAAATCAGCCACAGAACCCAAAAGCCCTTTTCAGGGCTACCCTATCTCTGATCACTCCAAATGATTATCTTTTTCTAACTTTTTTCACTATTTTTCACCAAAGTACGCTCCCCGGTACGCTTCCCGGTGCGCGTACCGGGCGCTACCCCCGCGAAAATTTAAAAATATATATATATTTTTTGGCCTATATGGGCCTCCTAAGACCCCCTCAGAAAACCTAGAGTGTCAGGGAGTACCTACCGTGCCCCCTTATACCCATTCCCAACGTTGTTTGTCCGCCATTTTCTGACTCAAATCTACCGAAACACAAAATGGAGGACTCCCGTTGCGCTTACCGGTACGCGTACCGGGGCGCTCACCGGTAAGCGCTCCCAAAAAATGTTAAAAATTAATTTACATAAAAACCACTGGAGACACTTTCACCAAATATAGAATAGCTCATACTACATAGCAATCCCTACCATTTTCCCAAATTCGATAGAATTCCATTGAGCCATTTAAGCTGTAGCACTGTCTAAATATCCTGAGGTAAATTACTTCACAAAAACACATCAGAAGTGTTAGAATTGACAGCCAATTAAAATGTTACTTTCATTTTCTACTTTTTTTACCTGACATTTGATTGGTTATGTACCTGAATATATATAAAGAAAGAGAGGGAAACACAGCCATTTTGACTACTACTTCCTGGCGTACAATTCAAAAGGATTTTCACTAATAACTTCAATTGCTTTTTCAAAGGTAAGATGTTTTTTGGAAAACTGAAGTATATTGTGCACTTTAAGTTAATTTGGAAAACACTTTCTGATAGTTATATACTATCCCTCTGTAATAGTTATAGAATGAGATAGGCTTCTCTGTTATAGTTATGGATGGAGTTAGGCTTGTCTTGTATAATTATGAATTTACTTAGGTTTCATCACATACACTTTTTTATATTTTTACTTCCAGCCTGATACCATACACTGCCCAAAGATAACTTCACTTTAAAAAAAATCAAAACTACCTGTCTGAACTTAAACCCAACAGTGCCCTATCTCTACTGATATATTTATTTTTTATGCAATTTACAGCAACATAATGGAAGGAGATCAAAATAAATTTAATATTTCATTCGAACTTGATCTTCAGGACAACCCAGAGGAAGAGATTAACAATTCAGATTTTTTCGATCAGTCTCTTGATGAAGAGTTTCTGAAATATGTGGAAGAAATGGAATCATGTAATCCAAATGAGGACATTCCCGTCGAGATAATGTTGGAAGTCTTATTAAATTTTGAAAAATCAGAGCAATAAATTTATATTTAATAATTACAATTTGTTCCAGACATTATTCTTTTTTATATGTAATCAATGAAATAGTACCAAAATGAATATAATATAATGTGAGACTTATAGTATACTGGGCAACTTTTTTGTTTTACAGAGTAATTTTGCTCATAGATACTTCCTTTCTCCCACTATATTATCTCCAAAGTGTATTTGACATCTCTTTTTCATCTCCTGCCTCCATGTTCTTTATGTTTTCCTGACAGACTATGGTATGTGGGTGTTGGTGGGGGTGTGGGTGTGTAAGGTGTGTGTGTGGGTGTGAGTGTGTGGGGTGTTTGAGTGTAGGTGGAGGTGTGGGTGTGTGAGGTGTTTGTGGGGGTGTGTGGATGTGGGGGGTATGTGTGTAAGATATGTGTGTATATGTGGGATGTGTGGGTGTGTCTGTGAGGTGTGGGTGTGTGTGTGTGTGTGAAGGGGAGGTGTGTGTGTGGGATGTGTGGTGTGTGTCTGTGACGTATCTGTGTGTACGTGTGTGTGTGTGTTGGGGGGTGAGGTGTGTGTGTGTGTCTGGGTGTGTGGGATGTGTGGTTGTGGGTGTGGATGTGTAAGGTGTCGGTGTAGGGCTGAGGGTGTTTGGGTGTAGGTGGAGGTGTGCGTGTGTGAGGTATGTGTGGGGAGTGTCTGGGTGTGGGGGTGTGGGGTTGTGTGGGACGTACTTGTAGGTACATAAAAAAGCCACAGAACCCAAAAGCTCTTTTCAGAGCTACCCTACCTGTAATCACTCAAAATGATTATTTTACACTATTATTTTCACTATTTTTCACCAAAGTACGCTCCCTGGTACGTTTACTATTTCCACTCTCATCTAACCATTTTGGGGGAAGGTGTTGGATACTAAAGGGGTGAAATGTACTTTTCACACTCCAATCTAAACCAATTTGGATAAGGCATTAGACACTAAACGGATTAAATTTACTCCCACTGCAAAGGTGTTTGGCACTAAAGGGGTAACATTTACTATTCCCACTCCAATCTAAGCATATTGGGGCAAGGTGTTGCACACTAAAGGGGTGGAATGTACTATTCCCATGCTAAACTAAACTAATTTGGGGAAGGTGTTGGACACTTAAGGGGAGACATTATCCATTCCCACTCCAAACTAAAGCTATTTGAAGAAGATGTTGAACCCTAAATAGATTAAATTTACAATATCGACTTCAAAATAGAACAGTTTACAAATTAAATATTTAAAAAACACAATCAATACTCCAAATTCACAGATTGAAAAAAACCTAAAATAACTAAATATTATGTAAATCATGCTAATCTTAACTACAAACCTTTATGTACACAATAAAAAAGTAAAATATAAAATTAATAATGTAATAACCTTTTAATTAATATATCACAAAATAAAATCATAGTACAAAATGAAAAATCATACCTTAAACATTATTTTAAAACATGTAATATTTGTAAAAATAGAAAACGTATTAAAAAATTAATTAAGAAAAGATTCAATCTAAAATGTAATATATCTTTTTTAAAGTTTGCATTTTAACAAATATTTTCAGAATATTTTATTTTACTGAAAATATTATTACACATTCTTAAATTCTGTAATCATTTTTTTCAAAAAAGATTTAATGCTGTTAATAAATATATTCATTCACATCAAATGAAAGCATATTAAAACTAGTAATATCACGGGCGGCAACCAAGATGGCCGCATAACACTGAGGCGCTGCTGAGGGCTGACTAAAGGCCCCAAAAATCCTGGTATTATCCTACCGCCTCACTGCCTTACTGTTGGATTCCGTCCACTCAGCCCACACACTGCAGGAACGAAGTATGAGCCAATCCACTTCCCCTGCCCATATGCCACCCACAAAGTTATAACTATGGGTGTGCCGATGGACCAGGAAAGAGGGTGGAATACAATATGAGGAGACACCAAGCCTTCCACCCTTGTTAGAACAATGAGATCACTGCTCCCTCCTCCACGCTTCTGCACCTAAACAAACAAAAAATACACTTCATGTACCGTACTCCAGAACCAATGACCATGTCCTGTCAAAACAATCACGTTTCTCTTACCAGTCAAGGATGCAGGCTTTGCTTCGTGGAGACTTGGGGCAGCAGACAATACTGATCCAAGATAACTCCTCTTGGAATCAGGAATGTGCTAGGCACTCAACAGTGCGTCCAAAGTGTCTCTCGGGTCATTAGGGCATTATGGAAAAAACTTGCCTCGTTACCGGCATAGAAAAAAACCCTATTAGTTTTCGTTAACAAAAAGGAAAGGGACAGGACGAGAATCACCAGGAAAGCCGGCTATCCCAGCACTCGGATCCAAAACCAACTTGCCGAATGGCCTGAAACGTCATTTCCGCAAATAACGACATGGAGCGGTACAAGAAAACGACGCGAAAAAGGAAACAAACCAAGTCGTTTCGGTTAACACTACGTCTCCTATGCCCCACTCTACTCCGAGGCGATATAAAAATTAAATCAAGGCCTTTCCAAGGGGGGGAGCAGGAGTCCCTACAAACCCCCAAGTACAATAAGAGATGGGAACTTGGCAAAAAAACGGAAAGGAAATGGGCAGAGGGGAACTAACTAACTGACTACAGCAGGAAACAAGGAATAGGGAAGGATTTAAAGGAATAGAAGGAATGAACTCCGAAGGGGGTCCAAGATTCCTCACGAGCCCGTTAGAAAAACGGAATCGAAGCCCAATAATCACAGGAACCAGGAACCAGCAACCAGGAACCCACACAATAGCAATATCAAGCAAGGAATGAAAGGTAGGACTGACCTATATACCTGTCCTGGTAGGTCATGTGATGACAGTCCATGGTCACTGAAAGGGGACTTGTCCCAAATCCTAACACTTACCAGCCGGATTCAGCCAGCGGGAGTGATCCGAAGTCGAGGGGGGCCACTCCGGTCCCTCTCTGTCCACAGACAGCGCAGCGGATACACCCGACGGCCGGGAGTCCCCAAGGGCCTAGCTCCGGAAAGTGAGGGGCGGGCCGGACAAGGCGAAAGCGCATCGATGCCGCACAGCGTGGGGGCCGGAGGCTCGGGGACAGGAGAGTGCGGACCCCTATTACCAGCGCACCTCCTGGCGACACTACTGTGGGCCATCGGATAGCGGGAGAAGTCCAACCGAGAGTGGCAAGGACCGGAGAGGCAAGCGACCCGAGGGGACGGATCCGAGACTCACGAGGCATCAGGGAGCACCGGCCTGAATCCTGGAGGCGAGGTGAAGGGCTTGGGCCGTATTGGCGCTGGCCGGAGAGGTGATCGAAAGCCCGGTGGAAGGAAGAAGCGGGCGCGGACCGGTGAGCGACCCCTGCCCCTCCAGTGATATTGCTCAACGCCCCCTGGGAGTGAAAAGGGGGGACCCGCCCATACCCTCACACACCAGCAGAGTGGTGGGCCTGCGGAGATCCAGGCTACAGGCAGCGGCAGGAGAGGAGGCCTGCGAGAGATCGATGGAATAGACCTGGGGGAGTGTGCCGGTGTTGAGAGTGGTGATGGTGCTCAGATTTGGGGAAGACTCCGTGTAACCTGTGGAACAGCACCCCAACGCTGAAGGTCCCAGGAGCTGGTCAGAGCCCAGGACAAAGGACACTGTATACCAGGGTGCGGCACTAGTGGTCCTCGGCAGGTGACCCAGGGTGTGAGCGGGCCCGGGGGAAGCTATCCCTGAATGGTGGAGGCACCGCAGACAGGCGCTCCAGTCGGAAACTCAAGCACTGTGCAAGCGAACGTCGGCCAGGACTAGGAAAGATGGCGCCAGGAGCATGTGGATGGAATAAAGGCGGAATGACCGAAGACCCTAGAAAGCAGTGTGGCTCCGTTTGGCGCCTTGTGGTCTTCCTCTAAGACAGTCACACAACCCAAAAACTCCTCCGCCACACAAGCCAACACCATAGACAAGTACACGGCCCCGGCGGGTGGGGGGGTGAAACCCCCACCGGAACTGCGACCGAGGCACCGGAGCCGTCCTTGACTACTATCATGCAGGCCATACAAACTCTGGGCACCACGCTAGAGTCCAAAATCGATGAAGTCACAATAGAGATGGCACTGCAACAGGCAGACCTCAATAAAACGTTGGAGAAAGCCACTCAGAATGCCACGGACATTGTGGAGCTTCAGCGCACCACCAAGTAGCTGCAGCAACAGATCCAACACCGGACTCACCAACAGAAGCAAACGGCGGCCAGGCTGGAGCACCAGGAAGGGAGGGCCTGTAGGAACAATGTACGGGTGGTAGGAGTGCAGGAGAAAATGGAAGGGCCAAGTGTGGATCTGTTTCTGGAGGATATTATCCTGAACCACCTTAAACCCAAACGTCTCTCCAGATTCTTCGTCATTGAGCGTGCACACCGGGCATTGGTCCCCCCGCCTCGCCCTGGGACTCCTCCGAGAACAATCATCGCTCAGATCCTCAATTTTAGGGATCGAGATGCCGTTTTGCAGGCGGCTCGCCAACATGGAGACCTTCGGATTGACAATGCTACGATTAGATTTGTTCCCGATTTTACTTTTAAGGTCCAGCAGGAGCGCAGCTCGTTTGATGGAGTAAAAAAGGAGCTTCGTGCTCGTGGCATCAAATACATGATGTTCTTCCCGGCGTGTCTCAAGATTCTGGCAAATGGCAGATCCTTCTTCTTCACCTCCCCGGAGGACGCCATGGCTTGGCTGGAGGAGAATGTGCAGCCTTCGGGTGGTCCACGGCAGGGTGACAGTTGGAGGAACACAGGTGCCCAGTCCCCGACATCTTCCATGGGTTCAATGGGAGGAGAGCGTCGGATGCAAGGCACTCCCCAAACTCCAGACAGGGCTAGGGTACGGAGCCTGTCAGCCTTGCCGGAAATGGGCTGAAATTGATGAGAGAGGTCTGGCAAGAGGAAGCGGATGGAGTACAAGTACGATATATTGAATCTCCTTTGAGAAAGACTGCTGAGACACTGAGGTGGCACAGAGACACTATCCAAACCTGGCCTGGGGTAGGCATTGAATCCCTAGCGGCCATGCGGTAACGAACTGTTGGTATTGATGGGGAGGGGGGAGGGGGGTAGTTGTGTATCCACTGGGGAGGTTTGCATTTTGTGCTCTATCTCCCTTTATACGATGAGGCACGGTGAGACGTTTAGATCGTTTAGGCGGGGGGCCGGGTGTTACCCCTCGGGCTGCTTGTCTTGTTGTCACACTAACCCCTAAGTTTTTCATGGAAGGGCAACAGGCGCTCTGCTTGTTGGCGTATGTCGGGCCCGGTTGGCCTGCGAAGCAGGGTAGCAGGGTGGGGAGGATTTTGGGGTTTGGGGAGGAAGGTTGGAGGTTTGCTATTTGCATTCATGTTGGTGCACAGCACAGTTCTTTTGGCTCCAGAGGCACGAATGGTGGGCAGGCGGTTGGTGGGGGCCGGCAGAGTTGAGCAACCGTCCTTACAGTTCTTCTTGATAGGCATTCATGATGCATATGTCAAAGGCACAGAAAGTCACTATACTATCCTGGAATGTTAATGGCCTGCAGAACAAGACTAAAGGCACCATGGTTCTTCAATATCTTCATAGGCATGCCCCTGATATAGTACTGCTCCAAGAAACACATCTGATAGGAAAAAATTACAAGGCCCTTAATAGATTCGCTTACACGCTGCGAGCACATGCAGGCTTTACCATCGACTCCAGGGGTGCTGGAATCCTGATTAAAAATTCCCTTCAGCTAGTGATTGGAAGGAAATGGTTAGACCGATTGGGACGCTATGCAGCTGTCTACGGACAGTGGGAGGGTCTGACACTTAACATTTGTACTGACCTTGCACCCTCCCAACACTCCTGAGGCGGATGCCGGGAGCGTGAGAGTTTGCCTGCTATCTGCTTAATGGCTATGTGTTTTCAATATTTTCACTGTGACTTGTACTTTGTTTTACTGTTCTTAAATTTGCGCCGTACTCCTCGCTCTGTTATTTGTCTCCTGAGGCGGAAAGCCGGGAGACGCTTAGGCTTTTTTCTGGGTACAACTGCCGCAATTCTTGTATCTTACCTCTCCACCTCCCAAACTTGCGCAGCTCCGGCCGTCCTGTACCCACTCAGCCGATTAGGAGGTGTGGGGTATTCTGGGAGCAGGAGGCTGTTTTCCATCTTTAGCGGCCATCTTGGGGGGAGGCAGGCTCGCTGGTCGGTAGACTAGACTTGCTGCCTCTCGCCTGTGACGCTATAAATCTGCGTCTGGATGGTGCTCTTGTCAGACTTTGCACCCTCCCACCACTCCTGAGGCGGATGCCGCGAGCGTGAGAGTTTGCCTGCTATGTGTTTAATGGCTATGTGTTTTTAATATTTTCACTGTGACTTGTACTTTGTTTTACTGTTCTCAAATTTGCGCCGTACTCCTCGCTCTGTTATTTGTCTCCTGAGGCGGAAAGCCGGGAGACGCTTAGGCTTTTTTCTGGGTACAACTGCTGCAACTCTTGTATCTTACCTCTCCACCTCCCAAACTTGCGCAGCTCCGGCCGTCCTGTACCCACTCAGCCAATTAGGAGCTGAGGGGTATTCTGGGAGCAGGAGGCTGTTTTCCATCTTTAGCGGCCATCTTGGGGGGAGGCAGGCTCGCTGGTCGGTGGACTAGACTTGCTGCCTCTCACCTGTGACGCCATAAATTTAGAGGCTTTCGGCTCCGCGCAGCGAACTCGAGCAGTGGACGCGCCTACTACGCGTCAAAGGAGCGCCTAAGGAAAGCCCGTCTGCGGCCGTCAGCGTCCCGGAGGCGGACGGGTGCGGTCGGGCAGGAGGCGCAGCTTTTTATCCTGTGGATAAGATGTTTAAATACATCGCTGCAGAGCTTACCATTTTAAGGGGAAATGCTACCAGTTGTTGACCTGTTTTCCCCAGTAAAACTAAAGGTACTTGCTGCCTTAGTTGCGGTTGGTCACCGGGCAGGGGCTCCATTAAGAATGTTCCTCCTGAGTCAGGGAATTATTACAATCTAGGAATGGGCACTGAAAATATGTCTATCAATATTATCTGCTTACTTCTTAACACCAGGTCGCTCAGCAAACATGCGTTAGACCTTTTTAATCTTTTGTCAGAATCCAAACCCGCTTGTCTCTTTTTAACTGAGACTTGGCTTGGTGAATGCTCGGGACCGCACATTGCCAATACACTTCCCCCTAATTATGTTATGCTCAGGAAGGATCGGGCCAATGGCAAGGGTGGGGGAGTCGCAGTGGTGGTGGACAAACATTTTGCGTGTTCTATTGTCCCTACGGAAGACATTCACGGGGTGGAAGCCCTGGGATTTTGTTGATCACTGTCACCACATCACTCCTTTGCCGGGCTGCTGGTCTATAGGCCCCCTGGTGTAATTGGTTCATTTCACGAGGAGCTCCATACTGCCATTGCATCTCTGTGCTTGAAGTTTAAGCACGCTTTGCTTTTGGGTGATTTTAACATCCATATGGACGTGGCTCATGCGGCAGACACTATTAAGATGATGGACACTACTAACCCATTGAGACTGATTCCCTATCTTTCCACCCCCACCCATAATAAAGGCCACACATTGGACCAAATCTTTTCCACCATCCCTATCGTTGTGGCCACCCCTGCTCCGGTGCTTTGGTCTGACCATTACCTGGTGAACTTTGAGATTGCATGTGCTGTTAGGTCAACTATTAGTGGCCCTGGCCGGCAATCGCCATCCTCACATGCTTTTCTTCGCGTATCCTCTGATATGCTGGCTCAGGCCTTTGTAGACCATACTTGCTTGTTTTCAGGCAATTTAGAGGCTGATTTGGACCTCTTACAGACGTGGCTGATACAGCGCTTGGATGACTGGCTCCTCCCTTGCCTGCCCGTAAAAACTCCTCTCGTGCATCGGCTCTTTGGTTTACTCCAGCACTTAACGAGAGTCGAAGGCAATGTAAAAGAGCGGAGAGAGCCTGGCGCTCTAACTATGATGGACTCTTAAAGGAGACCTACAGGCAGTGTGTTAAGACCTATCACAGAGACATCACATTGGAGAAAAAGTCTTATTTTGCTAGGAGAATAGATGCGGCCACTAACACTAGTGAGGAAATCTTTGCAATAGTAAAGGAATTTACATCGCCTTTATCCATTACATCTAAGTGCTTCCACTCTGAAGCGTGGGTAGCTCAACTGGCAGATTTTTTTGCCCGCAAAATCAAAAGCATTCAGGCATCTTTCCTGCCATCTGATGCTGCTGCAGCTCCCAACACTACTCTCCTTTCTTCCTCCTCTGCTACTGAAGGGCCCATTTTCTCTAATTTCCCTATCCTCTCCCTCACGGCCTCTTTGGATGTTTTAACTAAATTAAAATCAGGCTCCCCGCTGGAGCCCAACATACATGCTAACTACAGACCTATTTCCCTCCTTCCGGCTTTTGCCAAGGTCGTAGAGAAGCATGTTCACTCTTCCCTCTCCAAATTTTTGGAGACTCACGATATTCTCCACCATACCCAGTCCGGCTTCCGTGCAAACTTGAGCATGGAAACAGCACTGCTGGAAGTGACGGAAGCAATTAAGGAGGTCCTGGATTCCGGAGGAAAGGCGATGCTGGTGATGTTAGATCTCTCGGCGGCTTTTGATACCGTCCCCCACAGCCGTCTTCTTTCAAGACTCTATGAGATCGGTCTGAGGGGGACGGTCTTTAGCTGGTTTAAGTCCTTCCTAGCTGACCGCCAACAAACAGTCTGGGCCCCTCCTTACTCAGCCGCAGTGCCGCCATTGGTGGTAGGAGTTCCTCATGGTTGGATCCTGAGCCCTACTCTCTTTAATATCTATATGGCCCCTCTGGCGGCGCTGGCTGAGTCCCATGGTGCCCAGATTGTTTCGTACGCTGATGACACCCAGCTTCTTTTCACCTGCGATAGGAACACAGATTTCAATGGAGAGAGCATCAAGAGCTGTCTTGAAGCGGTTTTTAACTGGTTCCAACTGAACCACCTTAAGTGTAATTCAGATAAATCAGAGGTGCTCTTTTTTGGGTGCCCTCCCGACCCTGGTTGGAAGTCCTGGTGGCCGGCGGCTATGTTTCCTCCCTCCGTCGCCACTTCTTCGGCCAAGAATCTGGGAGTGAAGGTGGACAATGGTCTCACCTTTAAGCCACAGATCCTGGGCCTAGTGGGACAGTGCTTTGGTCTCCTAAAAATGCTCAAGAAGTTTCTTCCACTTCTATCTTTAGCCCACAGGAGAACCATTGTCCAGGCCCTGATAGGTTCTCGCCTGGATTATGCTAATGTGTTATATTTGGGTCTACCTGAATATCTTTTGTCTCGTTTGCAAATTGTGCAAAATTCTGGTGCACGAGTAATTTTTGGCCTTTACTGGAGATCCAGCGCGGCAGCCTTTCTTAAAGCCCTTCATTGGCTGCCTGTACGGAAACGTATCATCTTTAAAACTTTAACCATGGCATTCAAAGCCCTCCATGGCCCGGGCGCCCGGTATATCAGGAAAAGATTGGACTTTTATTTGCCATCACGGTCACTTCGGTCCTCATCGTTGGCCTTGGCTACTGTACCGGCAATTAGGCGAGCCCGCATTGGAGGTCGCTCCTTCAAACGTCTAGCACCCCAACTGTGGAATGTTCTGCCCTTGTCTTTGAGGAAGAACGATAATCTCTTAGCCTTCAGGAAAGATCTTAACCGCTTCCGCGCTACTGCGTTTTCCCGCTGTGCGCTGGAATTTCAAAAATGCGCTGTTCATGACAAAGCCAGCTCATCATCCGCGTAGGGCAGGTAACGCCCATGACGAGCTGGCTTTGTCATTAGCGCGGAAGGGGTTAAGACATGGCTGTTCGGACAGTAAGCTCGTCACTCTCTCTTGCTCTGTGCCTTTTTTGGTCTATAGCGCCAGGACACTCTTTGGAGTAGCTGAGCGCTCTACAAAACTCACATTAACATAACAAAACATAACATTTGTTCACTTTACACTCCCCCAAAGTTGCACAGCACTACCCTTCCCGATATTGGGAAACTGCTCCTGTATATGCCGACTGGGGTCCTACTCCTAGGGAGGGATATGAAGGACGTTATGGTGAGGGACATTGATAGGTCACCGGCCCCGTCCACCAGGGGGGGATGTGTCACCTCCGAGATTTTGTACAGGCAATGGGCTTAGTGGACCTTTGGAGGGCACACTACCCGCACCTTCGGCAGTACACACATATATCCGCAGCGCATGGTTCAGGGTCCAGACTCGATTACCTATTCACACAGGTGGGCTACATGAACCTCTTCCATGGTGGTTGTCATAAGGCAAGGGGTATATCGGATCACTCCCCAGTGGAGGTGCAACTACGGGGCCCGGAGAGGGAATGGAGTGCTCCCCCCGGCTTGATGCCTTTTTGTTTAAAGACCAAGAGTTCCAGGAACAGTGTCAGGAGCGCGTAGACCAATACTTTACGGACAACGTAGGCACAGTTAGGTCGCACAGTATTGTATGGGAGGCTTATAAGACCGTAGTCAGGAGGTTTGTACAGGCGGAGGTGGGTAAACGGCGAAAGGATAAATATGCCCAGATTGACAGATTGGAATTGGAGTTCCACGCCCTAGAGAGCGAGAGGGGGGAAACGCAAGAGCAAGAACAGGATAGACGACATAGACTGCGGCTCATTGAAAAGGAAATGAAAGATGTGCTCTCTGATCAGGCGCGATCCAGTGCATTAGCTACCCAGAGGCACGTGTATGATCTAGGGGACAAGGCCAACAAGATGAAAGCCTGGTTAGAGAAGCGAGATAGGGAGCGTAACTGGGTGCCCGGGATCCGAACAACAGCAGGGACAGTGAAGGACACAAGCGTGGACATAGCGGTAGAGTTTGTGCTTTATTATGAGGCAGTTTATTGGTCCCACACTCAACAATGCGATTGGGAATGTCAGGAATTTTTGGCCCCCCTGCAGATGCCTACCCTTGATCCGGCAGATAGGGACATTTTGGAGTCCGACATTACTGTGAAAGAGGTAGAAGATGCCATGGGAGACTTGCAAGCAGGGAAGGCGCCGGGACCCAAAGGGTTCCCGACTGAGGCGTTTGGATGTATGTCAAGCAGAGTTGCGCCCCATATGTTGCGAATGTTTAATGAGGCCAAACAGGAGGGGCTGATTACGAAGGAGCTTAGATCTGCAACGATCATAGTAATCCATAAATCTGGCAAACCGCAAGACCCGTGCAGTTCCTACAGGCCCATATCACTCCTCAATTATGAAACGAAGGTCCTGGGTAAGATCTTAGCCACCAGACTGGGGGAGGTGGTGCAATCTCTGATCCATTCGAATCAATCGGGCTTTATGCCACACAGGAGCACGCAGCTTAACTTAAGGCGTCTTTTTGGGATAATGCAGACGATGTCTGACCGACCTAGCGTACCGGTGGCCCTGTTGTCGCTCGATGCCCATATGGCTTTCGATAGTATGGAATGGCACTACATATACTCTGTCTTGGCAAAACAGGGATTTGGAGTTAAATTCTCTCGTGGTATAACGCCACGTGCAGAAATGCAAAGGCGCACTTGATAGCTGCCATTAAGGGACGCCTCGGCAGGGAAGAAATTAGTGACAGGAGGAAAAACTACAAAAGCCTTGTGGTGAATGCCAAGGCGGAATGGGATCATGATTACTGGGAGACCCTCACGAAAGCACTATCTACCAGAGATTCACGTAAATTCTGGCGGGTAGTAGCGAATGGCACGACTGAGCTATCTCCAGCACTTGAACCAAATATAGCCCCTTCTGTGTGGCAGGCCCACTTTGAAGCATTGTATGAGCAGGGTGTTGGGGATCCTACTATTGAGCCCTCTCTGATTTGTCCAACCCCCTCTGGGCCTCCTTTTACAGAGAAAGAAGTGAGGCAGGCTATCAAGAGCTTATCTGCTGGAAAAGCACCTGGATTAGACGGGGTTCCGGGGGACCTGTTCAAACAGGAACCAGGGATTTGGGCACCGTACCTCACACTTTTGTTTAATGCTATTCAGGGTGGAATGACTGTACCAGATACAGAGGTAGTCCCAATTTTTAAAAAGGGATCCCCTCTGCTCCCATCCAACTATCGCCCTATCAGTCTGATAGATATATCCCAAAAACTCTTTGGCAGACTGATTTTAAATCGTTTGCAGATGTGGATCCAAGAAATGGACATCCTGTCACCATACCAGGCAGGATTTCGGGAGGGTGTATCTACTACCGACCAAATTTTCAGGCTTCAACTCCTCTATTGGAGAACAGCGGTTATCGAGGGCGGCAGTCTATATACCATCTTTGTAGACCTCCGCGCCGCCTTCGATTTGGTTCCCAGGGCAAGGTTGTGGAGCGTCATGAAGGACCTGAATGTCCCTCAGGATATTTTGGCAATCCTGATGAGACTCCACTCCAACAATTATGCTCGAGTCAGGTGTGGCAAAGGTGGCAAGCTAACCGAAAGGTTCCCCGTTCGCAGAGGTGTAAGACAGGGTTGTGTGCTTGCACCCACCCTGTTTTGTATCTTTGTGAACGGGGTAGTTGCCCACCTCAATAGGATTGCTAACTCTGATGCCCCAAAGCTGACTGGCAGCAGGGTGCCCGCAATTATGTTTGCGGACGACACCCTGCTGCTGTCTAAATCTCCGATGGGGATCCAACGTATTTTGGACGGCTTCCTTGACTTTTGCTCTGAGAGGGGATTGGAAATAAACCCCCAAAAAACCAAATTTATGATTTTAAATCCGAGCGCCCGAAATAGAGCCCCTCCCAACCTAGGAATGATCCAGTTAGAACGGGTCCATAACATTGAATATTTGGGCATTACGATAAATGAATATTTTGCTTGGACACCTCACCAGGCCAAAATGACCATCAAACTGGCACAGTTGGCGGGTGGCACTTTGCGCCTGGCGAATAAATCAAGCTATCGACCTCTTGCCCCAATTATTCATATATACAAGATGCAAGCGAGAGCAGGGGTTACTTATGGGGGTGAGTTGTGGGGCTATATTCAACACCCGAAGCTGCAGGTCAGTGAGAACAAATTTCTGCGACAGCTAGCCACCCTTCCCCAGAGTACCCCATTACTTCCACTCAGGCTAGATCTGGGTATCATTCCAATAACAGAGGAACTGGGTCTTAAACCCCTAAAATTCTGGAGGCGGCTGTGGTCTAGCCCTGATCTTATAACTTACAGAGAGGAATTACAGGAATTCCTGGAAATAGGGAAGACAAAGAAGATTCCTTGGCTGACCTATGTCAAGGGAAGGCTCGAAGAAATTGGGCTTTCAGAATTATGGTCCGACCCTATCAATTCATGCACAAAAACCTCCAAGAAGGCACTTACTAGCGCCTATAATGACTTAATGCTTACCAAAGCCTTCAATAATTCCCCTGAGGGGTCCCTGATAAAATTATTCCTGAAAATTAAAGACACTTACACTCTCGAAAAGGTATTGGACAATATTTCCCCTGCATTAACAAGGAAATTGTTCCTCCAGTGGCGTTATGGATGTTTGCCTCTGGCCTCGTTCACAGCGTCTTGGACAGCGTGTCCCACGACACCATCGTGCCCGATGTGTGCCTGCCCGATAGAGGATGACATTCACGCAATCTTCTTCTGCAGGGGTTATGACCGAAGTAGAAAATATTGGCTAGTCCCTATGCTCAGGAATCTAGGGTTTAGATCTTTTCATACTGCGTATAGAGTTCTAAAATCTGATCTCTCTCCTCATGTAGTTTTTGCATTGTCAAAATTTTTAACTGCATTATGGGTTACTCGAACTCGCATGCTGAAAAGACTGGTATAACGGACTCCTTCAGCGATTTCCCCGTATGTTACTTAATATTTAATGATTTTTTCCACCGATCACTTTATGTTTAATAAGTTTTTAAAATGTTTGTTTGTGTTGTATCTTTTATGATCCGTGATCGAAATAAAGATTTTTGAAATGAAATGGAGTTAAATTCCGGGCGTGGGTAAAGCTGCTCTACACCAATCTACTGGCGAGAGTCAGAGTTAATGGCACCCTATCCCCGGAGTTTAAATTGGGGTGGGGCATGAGGCAGGGCTGTCCGTGCTCCCCAACCCTGTTCGCCTTGGCCCTGGAACCATTGGCGACGTGGGTGAGGACGGACCCACAAGTGTGGGGCATAGACCTGGGGGAAGGCTGGGAAGAGCGTATTTGATTATACGCGGATGACTTTCTCTTGTATGTTCAAAAACCAGCCGCCTCCAGCCGGAGACTGATGGAGATCTTGCGCAAGTTTGGTGAGTACTCAGGATATCGTATCAACTGGGATAAGTCCCTGGGTCATGTCCTGGCGGGACTGCCGCCGAGCTTAGCAGAAGAATTCAGAGGGCTGGTGTGGAAGGAAGTGTTCCGATATCTGGGTATCTGGATTACGAAGTCGGAAGCGGAGATCCTGCACTTGAACGTGTCAGCTCAATTGGAGCGGCTATGTGGGGATATAGAGCATTGGAAGCCCCTCCCGCTCTCCCTGATTGGTCGTGCTGTCTTATTTAAAATGATGGCCCTCCCCCGTCTGCTCTATGTACTGCAGAACATGCCCTTCCCGGTCCCGGAGCAGATCTTTCGGGTGGTTGAGTCGGAGCAACGCTCTTTGTTATGGAGTGGGGGCTGCTCGAGAATTGCCCTTAAGAAACTACAGCTGGGGGCATACAAAGGCGGGCTCGCCATCCCGGTGGTCCGTCTTTATTATTGGGCGACACTGCTGGTTAACGTCAATGGGTGGGTGTTTGCCCCAATGGAGGAGCTGGCAAACCGGGTGGACCGCATGGTCTTTGGCAGCGATACCTACCTAGCAGCTCTTTATAGTGGAGGTAGATGCAACATGTCGCTGCCACCTCGGACGGCTGCACTGGTAGGGGTGTGGAGGCGGGCGACGAAGTTGTTGGGTTGAGAGGCGAAGCTTACAGCACAAACCCCTCTGTGGACCGGGAATTTCCTCCTGGCGGTTGCGAAGCTACAGGGTCTTCGCCAATGGAGCCTAATTGGTATTGATGTGTTAGGGGACATATGGAGGAGAGGGGATATGGTGGGATTCGCATCCCCACAGGCGGAATTCCAAATGGGGAACGGAGAGTTCCTGCATTACCAACAGCTTCGACATGCCCTTTACCAACATTTACAACTCGGGGAGCAAGTACCAGACTATGCCCCACTGGAAGATAGGTTACTGATGGATCCAATGATAGACAAAAAGCAAATTAATAACTTGACTGACCCCTTGGTACCTCTCAGGGAAAAATTGGAATCCGATATAGGGCTGTTAGAGGACGATAACTGGAGGGAGGCACTACAAAGCCCCCGAGAAGTGGTGATTCGCGCTAGGTTTAGGCTGGTTCAACTCCATATTCTACACCGCTCCTACACCCCGCGCACGACACAGTACCGGATAGGTTATGTAGATTCACAGTTTTGCTTGAGAGGATGGGGGGGAGTGGGCACGTTTTTTCACATCTTGTGGGATTGCACTAGGGTCCGGGAATACTGGTCCAGGCTGTCAGACGTCATGGCGGAGGTGGTGGGCGCGGAGGTCCCGCTAGAAGCTAGATGGCATATCCTGGGGGTAACAAACGACATCACTTGGTCGAAGTGGGACAAGATTTGGCTGGCACTAGCGAGTATGGTAGCCAAAAGGACTATAGCAAGGCTATGGGGAAGCGAGGTCTTGCCAACAGTGGAGGATTGGGAAAGAGACCTAGATTGGTGCCAAAGAGCTGAGAGAGTCATATACAAAAGTAGGGGGTGCCCCAAGAAATGGGAGAAGATTTGGGCAGTGTGGAGGCTGTATAGGGGGGACTCAGTGGATACCCAGGCGGAGTCTGACCCTGGTTAGCACTATACGTGCGCTATGGTCCACAATGCTGACGATGTTGAAGGTGGTGATTTTATTAGTTGAGTGCCTCCACTCAGCTTCTTGACATTTTGATGTTGCCTGATATAGGAGTGTTACGGATATGGGTGTGGCATGGGGACCGAACTGCTATTGATGATTGTTAGGTGTCATTCCTCATGTGGATATATTACGAGAGTCAGATGCTAGCGGTGGGATGCGTACCAGGGGGCTTGATCTTTGTATGCAGGTCACACTGTTAATAATGAATATTTGCTATACGTTGTCTTTTATGTATCCATCAATTACCGTTGCTGACTAATGTGCGATTATATGGAGCTTATTCTTTCAAAAAAAAGATTTTCACAAAAAAAACTAGTAATATCACAATTTTCTAAATATTAATTTGCATATCTTTAAATCATTTCCTTAAAATATATAATAACATTTAAAACATCTACTTTTTTAAATTCTCACCATTATCCTCTAAAATTCCTATATCCTACTGCTAAAAATATGTATTCAACAATTAATTATATACATTAACCTTAAAAACTATATTTTTGCTTTCAATATTCCTGTTGGCAATATTTGTGATAATGCAATATTCTTGACACAATATTTTTGCAACACAGTATTTTGTACATGTCATTTTGCCCAATTACCAGTTATTCTACTCAAATGTCGCCATGTTTGAAAGTGACTTCCCTTTGGCCTAAAACACTAGGTGCATACTTGTATGGTTATTAGACAGACGATTTCTGGTTTATTCTACACACAGGTAAAAAGTTTATTAAGAAAGAGCAGCAGACCATGTATTTAAAAAGCAGTTCAGGGAAGGATGATGATGTGACCACATATTTTAAGAAATCAAATAATACACACTATACGCAGAAATGATATATATAGTCACCGAAATGCTCCATTGCATTACAAATAACTGTCAACCTTCAGCAACATTTCTCTATATGTTCACAAAATTCCCTGGTAACTTGTAATATTCTTCTAATATAAAGATTGTTACTTTTACAATGTGCTCTGTTTGTTTTTGGCTGCTATTTATTAAGTTGTACATGTTCATCAAAGGTGACCCTGAGTAGGGGCCTCATCCAATTATTTGTGGATATAAGTCTAGTGGGAACAGGAGTGCCTCAAGGTTTTCTTTTGAAGGTTAGCTCAACCACGTTTGTCTTTTTGCAACTTAGACTGGAAAAGCCCTATGACCTAGCTGAAACAACTTTGGGACTGATTTACAAAATTTACGAGCATGGGAAATAAAACTATAGGAAAATGTCTTTGGCATACCTTTACGAGTCTGTTTGAATCAGCCTCAAAATGCCAAAATCCCTATTAATAAAAGTGCAATGAGGGCACAGTCCATTACCAAAGGTATGTATGGCATAAAATAATACCACAGGAGTGCTACTGTACGTTCTCTATATGCCTTTGTGATTGTGCTCCAACGTCTTTCATGAATTACATTGGGCCTTATTCACATAGGTAAACTTATACTGTTGGTGTATGTTTACAATTTTTTGACTATTTACAGGCTACGAGTATAGTTTTATGTGAAGTATTTTTACAACTTCAAAAAATGTCCTATCTTTTAATGTGCAGAGAGTGTGAATAAGGCACTATGAGTGACACAGTGGAAGCTTTGAGTGGGTCGGTGGTGAAGCAATTTTTTTTGTTGTTGCAGGAACAAGGTTCCCTTTTTTCTCTGGAACGTTGCATATAGATTTAAAATCATTTTGTTTTCTTTACTGGCCAACAATGTTGGATGAAAATGTTATGAATAATATTTTCCCAGCCCATTGGATGGCAATCGAGGTTCTACATTTTGGAACAAATCGTATCACATAGCCTGGGATACCCTGGGTTGCACTGTTGGAACAGTCAAACCTCATTAGTTAGTGCTCAAAGACCCCTTTCTTCGAATATATGACATTACATTGCAACTATTACATCAGAAGTCAGAAGCCTTTACGGTCCAGATGTATCAATTGTTTTAACGTTCGCAAACGGGGCAATTTGCAGAATTGGTCTGTTTGCGAACAGTAAAAAACCTTTTGGGATGTATCATCCCAAAAGGCATCTGCAAAATAGGGAATTGCAATTATTGCGATGACCTATTTTGCGAATGCATTTAGGGAATCACAATTTGATTGCTTAACTGCAATGCAGGAAGCAAGAAAAAATTGCGACCTGGCTTTAAGGAATCTCAAATTACCACCAACTTGAAGTTGGTGGTAGTTTGAAAATTCTTTAAAAAATGCAAATTTTCCACTCTTCAAAGTGCAATGTGGTGCATACACATGCCCTTAGAGCATGTATGTGCGCCAGATGTGCATACTTACCTTTTTCGGGGGTGCATCAGGGTGGCCTTTTGGCCCCCTTGCCGCCTTGAAATTGCATGCACAATTTGCGAGTCCCTATTTGGTACTCGCAAATTGCAAATGCAATCCTATTCATTCCTAAGGCCTCTAGGCCCATAGGAATAAATGAGAAAGTATTCCTTAATAGCGAATCACAACTTGCAATGCTCTATTAAGGAATATGTAGGAATTTCAATTTTTTTTGCAAATCCTACATATTTTGCAGTTTGCGATTCTTAAATAGCGAATCGGTAAAATTCGCTATTTAAGAATCGCAAAAGCAATTTTTGATACATCTGGCCCTACATCTCTTAATTTTATATCAGGTGTATCTTTTCTTCGGAGGCAGGTAAGTATTATTTTTCAACGTTTTTACATACACAAAAACAGACCTTTATATATGTCCGTATAGGAGTATATATGTATATCATTGTATTCACTAAATTCTAAATTAACATAAGTTTAAACACTAAAATGGAATATATTTATCATATTTAATTTTGCTTAATGTTTTTATTTAAGTACTATCAATTCATGAAAGTATTTTTTTTTAATAATAAATTAATGTTTTATCATCATATATGTTGTATATTGAGGGAAAATGGTACATAAATGCTGCACAAGCCCACTTTCTTGAAGTGTCCAGCTGACCAGTTTCTACTGGTCCTGCCTTGGACCCTACTGATGGTTACCAGTGCAATTAGTCCTGACCCCGAGTGCTGTTCTTAAGTAGGTGTGGGTGATAAATTATGACCCTGTGGCAGAGTTGGTAGAGCTTTGGCCACTCTGCGTTGTGCATGTAATGTAGAGTTCTGCCAACCGCATTATGGTGGAGTTTTTGTCTCATGCGGCTCCTTAATGGGAAGTTGGCGAGAGAGAATTGGCATCCCCTGGCATGGTTTTTGGGCGCTTGGAGGGTGCCCGTGAGATTTTCTTAACGCAGGTGGTGGCAACCAATCACGGTGAGAAAGCTGCCGCTCAAGTAGAAACCTTCTTGATCTGCAGCAAAATCAACTTGAAATGCCGAACTCTCTGGCACACCACGTGATGCTGTTGGTGCTGATTTTGCTCAACATAAAACACCGAGTGAAAGTCGCAATTTCCACCCACCCCTATCTTAAGGTCCTGGAGCCCTTAGATAAGTGTCAGAGTATGCTCCTCCTGTCTAACCTTAAAAGCTGAGAATTTGTAACTTTTTCAAAGAGTTTTACTTTAGGAACTGACAGAAGACCGAGACAAACCTGCTAAGTCAATAAGAAGGAGGTACATTGCCAGTTGCCCAAAATGCAGGTCACTTCCCATAAGGAGCTTCTCAACAACACCAAAGCCATCCAAGCCTTGCCCCACTGAAGGAATCTCAGCTCAAAAAAGTAACAGCTTCACCGGGACTTTGTCCAACAGCTATCTGGCCTCTTCAATTAATCCCATCCTGCTGCCATGCCCCGCTGAGTATTTTACACTTTTATTCCATTGACTAAGTCAGAAGGTAAAACGTCCCACTGTGACAAACCAGATCTATGTATCTGATACATTCTTCATCGTGGTTAGCCTTAAACCTTACCCTTGTTCTCATCTAACGTGACCAGTAATCCGCAGATGGCACATTGCGCTTTCTAGTGTTATTTTTATCTAAAACGTTTTTTAAACATATGCCCAGTTCACCTTGTTAAAATTGTGTTGCTTTTGTGTCATTTTGTTCATTAAAAAATTATCTATTTTCATAGATTGGAATTGATATTTGTATTTTGTTAGGTTTTTGAGTTTTTAACTGTTTTGGTACCTCTAAATTATATACATATTTTCATAAGTTAAGCCTGTCTGCTCTAGGTTTAAATTTCAGAAATCGTTACTGGACTGAACAAGGATAGTGGCATGATTACTTGTGGTCGACTAGCACCCACCCCAACTCACATGTATTAAATACAATAAAAAATGTTTTATCAGTATAAAAATGTAAACTTATACGTGTTAAATACATTGCTTACATTAATTATTTGTGTCAAAATTAGTTTTATCTTATCAAGTTTTAAATACTTTAACCTTAACTTTCCTTATTAATACATATATATATGTTTTTTAAATTTGAACATATACACAAATATAATGCTGATGCCTTTGTTTAACTAGACTGGTGCCAGAGCAGTATTTGCTCTAAAATTTAGAGACCTATTCCATCTGTAATTTTGACTTACTTAAATGATTTTTTTAAATGACATTGTCGCAATGTTTTTATTTATTTCTTCATTAATACATGTGTTTAAACAAAATTATTTTATTTGACAATAAAGGCACTTATTAATAACTATTAAAATATGGACTCAGTACATTCTAGAATTTTCAAGAATGAGCTATTATTCTGGCATTTGATCTTCTATTTTGTAATATTTCCCTGGATTTATAAACACTAAAAATATTATAGGTTATTAACACAAGAAGTGTTAATGAAGTATTGTATCATTGGTATTTTACATTTTACTGTGTGATTTAATGTGTACATCCTGTTTATTGTGACTAGATGGGTTTGTTCTGAAAAATACTTATTTTTTGTTTTGATTGACACCAATATCTATACATATACTGCTGCAGGGATTTTTCTCCTACACAGAACTGTGCACAGAAACCCAGGACCTCAGTGAATTGTGGTGGACCAAAAAACTCACCTCAGTACCTAGAAACCCTAACCGACTAGCATCAGTGTCACATTAGCTCTTTGTCCTATAGCAAAGGAACCAATGATTAGACAACCCAGAACATGCGACTTAGGTTATACTCAGGAATGGTGGGAAACAAGAAAACTCTTTCGTTATACTCTCATACCATTCCACAACAGGAGTACACAGGAGAAACGGGAAAGGTTAAAATATTTATTTTAACGACGTGCTCTAAGATGCAGTATCTTTGCTAACATAAGCAGACATATGATTAGAAATAATATGATCAGCATTGTCACAATTCCATAAAACACAAAAGGAGAAATAATTTTACAATAATGGTGAAAACAGGTCTTATAGCTCCTAGTATATCACCCTCCCTAGCTAGGAACTATGTTTTATAAAATATAAAAGGTCTCTTAGACTTGTGTGGGGGACCCCATACCTCTAAGATCAGCAGGAGTGAATCACATCAGGATCTGCAAAAAGCTCTCTGTCTCTCTGGAACACGGAATTCTTCCAAGTGCCTAAAATCTTGCCTACAGTGCAATATTAAAGGTGCCAGAATCTCCGTTGGCTTGCAGCTGCCTGTATGTTATGTCTAATACGTGAGCTGATCAGCCCGAACAACAGCTACCTTGTTATGATAACCTTGGAGGCTTTAGCACTCACTGTGCAGACTAGGGTGGCGATGTAAGTCTAGGGATGCCGAAAACAAGCCTTTCTCGTGTGAAGAAATTCACACGGCCTAACTTACAACAACAGCTATATTTAGTGTTGTGTGCAAAAAGCAGCAAACGGTACAATGGTGTTTAAACTTCTAATAAGCCTATGCTAACATAGCAATGTGCCCAACAAGGCCAATCCCTCACTAAAATACATATGTACAGGTACATTCTGTAAAAAGTCATCGTTCCGGAGGTGGAGAGGGGTAAATCTAGTTTTTTTTTTAACTCTATAGTTCCATCATTCATTAAGAATAGTATATTAGTATTGGAGTCCTCGAACAAGCAGAGGGACCACACCTGATCTCTTTGTAGACCACTTGAACCTCAAACACCTACAACCTTGTGGATGATTCTCCAACTACTTCTCTGTAGAAAGAGGGCACTGAGTCCCTGGTGGCAGGCCAAAGCCTGGAGCCCCTCCGTGACCTATCTTGGTGTGTATTTTCAACTTTCGAGACAGGTATGTTATACTACAAACTCTCCGAAGTGCCCCTTCAGTAGAATACGAGAACAATAAAATCACTTTTTTTCTGGACTTTACCATAAAGGTCCAGAGACAAAGAAGAAGTTTCACGGAAGTAAAAAAAGTATTGTCAGATAGTAAAGTAAGAAGTAAAGTACGCCATGCTTTTTACCGCCAAAACTCTGGGTCGAGGTGGAAGGAGAGACTTAATTTTTCAAGCATCCTGATGAGGCAATCAGAATGGTTACAAGTGAGGAACTCCAGTCCGAACACAATGAGAGATAGGCCATCGAGAAAGCCATTGAAATGTACTGACCTAAGTACAAAGGGTGAACACCTGGCTGAGGATGCAGTGCAGGGGGTGAATAAGACTCCTCCACTATTCAACAATAAGACTAAAAAAAAGTAGCTGAGTAATGAAGTAACAGATGTGCTCATGGCCTCAAGGTGACTGGATGTTAAGTGAAATGGCCTACTGTCCCTGGATCTCTCTTAGGGCAAGTTACAGTATATCACCTGACTTTAGAGTCTCAACTCTGTCTGATTAACCGAGGCATACTATAAACTCCAACTTGAGGGCAGTATGGGCGGGTGGCACAGAAATCCGGGCCATGGCCCTTTAAGTTTAATGAGGTTGGAGTTGACAAGTGCTCTGCAGAATTGGGGAGGCGTGCAGTTAAACGGCTGCCATGCAGGGAGGCAGGGTGGGGTGTAGGGTTATAGCCTTGTTTGGAAGTATGGTTACTTAGCTGTTTTATAAGAGTACACAGATGGGGGTGAAAGAGTCCACTTTTGATCTTAACCTCACACATATACTGCAGCAGCCAGATCTCTACTCCATACACAACTTTGCAGCAAAGCTACATGCAACACACTTACAACGTATCCCCTTAGTTGCCCCCTATCCCTTCACGAGAGAGGGGATAGAGGTTGGATACAACCCACCACTACCACATAACTTAAGTACTAACTACTCTTACACTCAGGTTACTGTCATGGAATGTCAATGGCCTAGGGGACAAAATAAAACTTCACAATACATCAAACGCAAATCACCCAATGTGATCTTACAAAAAGAAACTGACATAGTTTGCAACTACTGTAGGGCCCTTGATAGATGAGGGTATAAACTAGTATCACATGCAGGTTACACCTCAGGTTCACAAGAGGTAGAAATGTTATTGAGGAAAAACTTCTGATTTCCAGTGGGGCAGACCTGGACTGACACTCAGGGCAGATTCACGGCAATGACTGGCACTTGGGAAGAGAAACTCGTCAACAAAGTGTTGATGTATATACCCCCAGCATTACACACTGTGGTGTTGCCTTAGTAGAGTAAATTTCTACTTGGACTGCCAGACAGGGAACTCCTTACTTGGGGAGACTTTAATGTAATGTTATGCGACACAGTAGACCGTAACCCTTCTAGATACTCCCCGAACTGTCCCTGCAGGTTATCAGACTTTTTGAAAACCCGGGGACTGATCAATGTGTGATGAACACACAACCTATTAATGAGACAGTACAGGTTCTACTCGGGTGCACACAAAAGTCACTCATGAATGAATGTTTTCCTTACACTAGCTGACCCACAAAAACAACTTAATGTCCAGCCAGATAAATCCAGCTTCATGCTAGGGAGAAACACTGCACTCAACCTACGTAGACTCCACTGGATACTTGGCAGAGCTGACACTAATCTTGAAGATGCATCAATAATGTCTCTAGACATCCGTAAGGCCTTAAACACCAGTGAATGGCCTTATCTATTTACAGTCCCGGGAAGATTGTGGTTTGGCCCTAAATTCTTGGTGTGGCTCCAATTGTAACATACAGACCCATTGGCACAGATGATGGTGAATGGATGAATCTCTCGCCTTTTCCCTCTCGAAAGCGAAATCTCTCTGCTATGCAAATTACACCCTACCTACTGGAACCACACCAGAAGTAACTATCCCCCCTATTATAAGATTGAATACTGAACACTGTAAATACTGGCTGTAAGAAATGGGGTTATTGCTTGAGGGAACGTGGAAGCCCAACTCAGGCAACAAGCACAATTCTTGCCTGGGTGAACCACAAACATTACTAAGCAACCTGGGCTTAACCATCTGGTAGATTGCCACAAACGCAATCAGGTTTGACTTAGAGGCAATGGGTAAAGCATTTATGCAGCTCACAAACAGTAATGAAGTGTAAACACAATAGACATAGAATCTAGAAACATAGAGTACATTTTAATAAAGAAATTGTACCATGACGAAAATACAATCAGTAGAACAGGAGATATTCGATTTTAAAGTTGTCAGAGAAAAAAGCATTTGAAAGCACAACGCTCTGTGATGGATATTGCACATTTTTTGTCAACCATTATTGGGATCCCTATTAAAGTTACTCCTGCTATAATGTTATTAGGTATTGGGCAAGATTTAGAAAAGGGGACCCCTATGTTTAAACATCGTTATTTGATTTTTATTGCAATGACTGTAGCTCGATTATGTGTTGCTTCTGATTGGCTCCAACCTGAGCCCCCCTCTTTTGAGCGTTGGCGTGCTAAAATGTATAATTTATTTAGTTTAGAATTGAGTTTGTATTCGGCAAAAGGGGCAAGGAAACGGAAAATCGGAATGTGTATCTGGGGGGCATTCTGTGATCATATGAATGTATGAAACAATTTAGTTGTAATGTTTTGTTTTGTAACTGTCGAGCAAAAAATAAAAATAAAAGCACAAAGCTCCACTCACGGTCATCTGGTCATGCTAGTTGAAAGAACAGGTTGGGCGTTGCCAGCTGCTGTTACTGTAGCACGAAGAGCTGCTCGGGTGTCACACACAGTGGTTGTTGTAGCTTCGCATTGGCGGTCACCGCAAGCTGTCGTTGTTGTAGAGCGATGTTCGGCTCTTGTGTTGCAGGTCATCACTGGTGGTCACTATATCATGGAGAGCAAGTCTCATCAGAGAGTACAATTGGCGGTCATCGTGGGCGGCAAAGACTTGCATGAATGGGCCCATTCGCAAGTAGCCTAAACTTCATAATTTACACCTTTTGTGGCAAATGAGTACACTCTGATGCCAGGCAATGGTCCAGGACCTGGGGAGGCACCTGTTGGGGATCGGGTACTCACTCAAGTGGAGGCCAACTGGGCTCAGGCAGGTCCAGTTTCAGGCATGTCCACTTCCATCAGGTGCGCTGAATGGATGCAGGAAGGCCACTGATGCTTACTCATTTGTATAAACTTTGCCTTGCCTATAAGGCCAAAAAAGTTGCAAATGAAATATACATCAAATATTTCATAATCAATATAAATATACAGCCTGTTAAAAACTGGGAGGCTTTTTTATTAAGGCATTCTATACAATAAATGTCTGCAATCATGAGGTTCTGCATCGACAAGCTTGAAAAAAAACGTAGTCTAAAAACTATCTCGGCCCGCCCTGATCATACATTGGGTAATCAATTAATTTAGACTTAAGTTAAACCACAATTATATACAACATTTGAAATCTAAACTGTCAATTGGTAAACTCCACTTTAAAATTACAATGGTAAGAGCAACAAGAACGATAGAGAGCTTAGTGAGGCGTGACATGCAGTGCATTAATGTGGAAGGAGACAGCTGGAACTCAACGCAGCTAGCCTGTTGGCTCTGAGCCTCCAAGCCCAAAGAAGGTAGTGAAAATATCAGCTCATTCATATTGCATCTTAACAACTTGTGTGCCTCCTAGTAGTGTGCTATATACAGATTTTTGCACACTGGTGTGATCCATCTTGTCCGTGGTTGGGCATAACCTGGAGAGAATAATAGAAAATGCTTTACCGATGCAGGAGTCATCTGGCAGAAGGGGCAGCTGTGAGTGCTTTGATCCCATCTGGCCATTAAGTGTAAGCTGCCTATCCTGAATTTAATATACAAGCTCTTAGTCTGCCTGGGTGTGATCCTATCTAGGTAGGGCTCGAACATAGGTTAGCATTTAAATTGCAAAATATATCCAACATGCTACCCTCTTTTATATTATTCCAGGAATTGACCAATGAAGTTTCACAGAAAACTTTCTTTATCTTGGTGGATGTGGCCTTGCTCATTCTGGTTGGGGAGTGCTGCATGTCCTCTACTTTGAAGGCTGCATATGATTGATCTTTTTGAGCTTTGCAGTCCGTAGATTTTTGTCTAACATGATGAGTTTGGATAAGGTGTCTCTATAGGATGATAGCTCCACTGCGGTCCAAAGTCATACCCAGTATAAGAGGGATTTTAGGAGCGCCAACGATTCCCCCTTACTCATTGCCAGATCAATGCGTAGGCATAGCAAAGGGGTGCTTGAGGGCAAGCAAATCAATATTCAAATAAACTTGTTTTCGGTTTGCATTGGAGGGGATAAAGTTGGACCAACCTCAAATCTCTCCTCCATATAGGGCACCCGCCACAGCATTAGCCTGGAAAAACTTCCAGGGCTGGAGAGATAGCACCACTACGAGCAGCCCTGTACCTTTTTACCACCGCAGATCCCCTTTGGTGTATTACAGCTCTACATTTTGCTATTTGGGGGGGGCAGGAGATGTTGTCAGCTAGGCTGATGCCTAAATAATAAAACTACTGACTTGCTCCAATCTCACCCCCTCCACTTCCGTCCTACCTCTGAAGGAGTGGTGAGGGTTCAGTGCCATAGATTTAGATTTTTCGAATTTATCTCAAATCCCCACATTTTACAAAATTAGATAAATCAATTAAAGAGTGCCTGAACCCCCATGGTGGTTCTGGAGAGGAGCAATGTGTCATCTGCAAACATCAGGAGTACTTTTGTTTGCAGATTTGGATGCATATTGTCTACAATCACTCTGCCAATTGTCCACTCTGTTTATGTACAGGCTAAACAACAGTGGGGGCAAGGACACAGCTTTGCCTTACTCCACGGTTTACTGGTATGCTTTGTGTAAGCTCACCTCCCATGCTCCACCTGACTTGTGTGTATGTTTCAAGATGCAATACCCTCAGTATTCTCTGAAGGTGTCTGGTGATGCCATCATCTTCCAGGACCCTCCAAAGGCTGTCACTGGGGACAAGGTCAAACATGGCCCTCAAGTCCATGAAGGCTACGTAAAGATGATCCTGCTTCAGGGCAATGTATTTCCAAAACACTGTCATGAGGTGAAAGAGCTGGTCAACTGTGCTAATCCTGCATCTAAATAACGCCTGACTGTCTGTGAGAACGTTATTGTCAGCCATCCACATAGGGACAGCACATGCCTGCAAATTATCTTTTGACTATTGTCAACTAGACTAATCGGCCTTAAGTTGGAGGGTGAGTCCTGCCTGCCTTTCTTGTGGATGGGGGCGATAATGGAACACACCAGGATGGTGGAATATCCTGCCCTTGCACTATGGCATTACTCAAGGTGTTTAGATAGGGGGCCTAGATGTCTGGTTGAGTTATATAAAAAATCACCTGGGATGACATCAGGGCAGGCAGCTTTTTTCCTATGCATTTGCTGGAGGGCCTGTTCTGTTTCTTACATTTCAAACTCCATAGGGGTACTATCCCTTTCATTGCCATAAGTGTGAGAAGCTATAAAAGTATCACTAGGTGGAAGGGGGTCACTAGACTACTTACTGTATGAACCTGAAAAGTGGGCAACCTATGCATATGGTTGTACCACTGGTTCTAGGTGGGTGTCAATGATACAATTTCCATTAGCTATGAGTGTTAAGAATTCCTTTGAGCTCTTTTTAGCAAGTAAATCTGTGAGGTCATCCCATTGAAATGCCTCCCAGCTTCTCTTACATTTAACCAGTGCTGCCTTATACTGCCTCCTTGTGGCAATGAGTTCCCTATGTTCACCTTCTTTGACAGCACAGTGGCCTTAGCAGCTCTACGTCCACCCATAAACCATGTTGGGTGGCCACTCTCCCTCTCACAAGTAAAGTGGATTTTCAACTGATCCATCAATTCAGAATGGAGGGTTACAAAGTCCACAAACCTTATATCGGCCCACTCATAGGGGGAGAATGTCTCCACAAATCGATGGTAAATTTGGAATATAATCATGTTATTCCCTTTGCTATGAACCCATTTAACGTTCTGTCTATTGTTAGTAAAAAACAACCATTGGGGGAGAGGAGTCCCTCTCTAAGCATGCATTCGTTAGTGAGCTAGATTGACATTTGAATTAAAGTGCATCAATGATCACTATCCATTTTCCGTATGACCTCCATGTCAATCACACAGGGTCAGAGTTTAGTGTCAAAGAAGATGTAATCTAAATTATCTAAATGAAGCTTGTTGCATCTCTGTATCTCATGCAGGAAGTCAGCCAACTGACCCTTAGTGTCATTCTCGGTTAGCCTGGTATGGAGGTAAGCAGGTCTGGTCTTCCTTCTCAGACAGCAAGACAGTCTCAACAGCAGGGTCCTCTGGCAGCAGGGCAATCCTTCTTCTTTAATTTCCATAGGTCCAGGAGTATTCTGATGAGTGGCTCTGGAGGGCCAATATTTATACATGGCACCAGAATTTCTGTGGGGGGCACTCCCTGCCCTACACCTGTATCTGGTTCTGAAAGTTCCTCGCCTTAGCCTGTCAAAGCGCCAAACTTTCTGGTGTGATAAAAGACAGGAAAGGCCTGGTGTCAGATGCCTTTGTGTGTACAGGAGGCAAAACTCTTTGAAGTGTAAGTAGGGCCAGGTACAGCTCTTCACAGGATGGATCATCTTGTCCATATCAAAGCCCCCTGTGTTACTGTCTGGAAGCAAGACACAAACCAAATCAGCAGAGCCATTTACACTCATCTGACCCATTACTCTGGCAGAAGGCACAAATGGGTAGTACAAGAAAATGACACATTTCTAAAAGTGTTACAACAAACGAATGCTGACAATGCAAACATTCTCCGCCAGTCAAAAGATCTGAGGTAAATCCATTGTTCATTTGCCCACTACGCCACCCCAGTTTGGACCCAGCCATATGCAAATCAGTCTTGACCCTGTGCCTCATGGGAACAGTCCAGACCAAACTGCCAAGCCAGGTCCTCCATGGACCGGAAAACAGCATCCTGGGACTGGTTTCAGGGTATGTCACCCTTCATCAGACAGTCTAGCTTGAATCCAGTGGTTCAGTGAGCAAGGGATTGATGGATTAAACCCAGATCCTTGTGACTGGGGGTGAATGTTTGCATTGTCCAGCATTCCGTCAATCAATTGTCTCTTTTGCATATGTGGCCCCAAGTGGGAAGGGTATGCCCAGACGTGGCATATGAAGGGTGATGCCCTGAAACCGGTCTCAGGTCTCACGTCTCACGTTTTTCCCTAATGAGTTTGAAGCCTAAAAGAGGAGTCAACATAAATAGATATGCATGCTCAAAGCTGCAAGCCAGAAAGACTATCACCCGCACACTCATTACCAGCAGACTGGACAACAAAAACACCATCTACTCTGGAATCAACAAATCCCTGCTACACAAATTCCAGACCATTCAGAACACTGCAGCCAGACATGTCCTCGGCACCCCACGACATGAGCACATGACCCAGCACCTACGAGACCTCCACTGCCTCCCCGTCGCGAAGAGAATAACCGTCAAGCTACTCACCCATGCCTGCAAATCCCTCCAAAACAACAGACCCAAATACCTTAATGAAAGAATCTCTTTCCATATACCCAAAAGGAACCTCTGCTCCGTCGACCTCACCCTAGCAGAGACCCTGCACATCCTCAGAACCAGAGCAGGGGAAAAGCCTTCTCCTACATCAGAGCCAAGGCCTGGAACGAGCTCCCAGTCAACATCAGATGCTCCCCTATCCTGCACACCTTCAGGAAGAGCCTCAAGAACTGGCTTTTCAGCTGACCTGGAGCTGCAACACTCCTCAGCCCCCCACCAAGTGCCTTGAGACCCTCACGGGTGAGTAGTGCACTTTAAAAGCCCCTGATTGATTGAAATGCCTGCCAACTATCACACTACCCTGTGTGGAGTGAGTTCTAGTGAATGGCAGTTCACTATGACCACCAGTTGCTCACAGAGAGTACATTGTTGATGCAAAAATCCGTCCACAATGAGGAGAAGATCAAATGCTGCAGCAAGCTACTCAAAGTGCTGCATACTGCCAGATGCCAACAGCCTTGGAGGAGCTACAGGCCCATATCTCTTTGAGCCAGAAGGCACTGACGTTGCACTCTTCGTGCCCAGAGGCGCTTAAAGATGTATCGCGGCTCCCGCATCGCGGGTGTGCCCACGCCGCGCCCGGGCTAAGGGTGAGCCCATCTGGGCCCATCAGAGCCAGGAGGAGGCAGGGCTGCCCCCCTCTTGGTCCTATGTCCCGGGAAGGTCATATCATGGTCCAGCCATCCCGTCTCTATGGAGGATCAACCAATGTAACTGTAACCCTTTCACTTATTATCAGTCTCTGTTTTTACCTAAATTCTCACAATCTATTTTCTGGTTTTTACGATTTAATTTGGCCTCACTTAGAGACACAAGTACAGCCAGGTAATGGGGAAAAGAAAACATCCAAGCTCAGCTTCTACAAAGTCGCCATCCAAGTCAAGGCAGTCCATTATGAACTACATAACTGGGGCAATGGGGGGCGATAGAAAAGGAAATCCTAAGTGTCCCTGAGAGTGTCCCGGAACTAGAAACCCTTTGGTTAATCACTACTAGTTCAAACGATTGAATCTCCACCCGAGGATGCTGGCATTTAATCTAAAGACAGCAATGAGCTTGCACATAATTCATCATTAATGTGTACCTTGAACCTTTCGAACAGTCCTCCCCCATCTAAACGTCAAAAGTCCTCAAAGAACTGCTCCACGAACCCCACAGTGGTCTTATCCAGCGGGTCAACTTTAGTTAAGAAGAGGCCTCTAGTATAAAAGACTGTAGATATCTCCAAACCATCGAGAGCTGCCAAAAAACAAATACCAATAAAGGGCAATCCTGTGATGCAGTGTGTATCATCTGTACAAGCTTTGACTGACCTTATCAAAACCGCAGTTTGCAGTGTCACTGACAGACTGAAAGCTATTGAATGTGTTGTTATCTTGCACTGAGCGACTAGGTGCAGATAACTCTCAAAGCCGGCTAAACGCTTTTACCAGGGTAAACACTATAAGCAGTATCTCCAACTTTCATATACCTCTCCTGCAACAACAATCTGGTATGGAGAATCCTGAGCCTCCTACTCGACAAATGTCTAATACCCCACAACAGCCCTATATAGAGCAAGGGGACACTGCTGACAGTCACATTAATGAGGAACCTCCAGTAGTCCCCACGCTTAATACCCCCTTGATGGGTCCTTCCAGTACTCACTCTACCCATAATAACAACCTCCTACATGTAAATGATTGTTTAGATCTTCCCCCTGCTGCTACCCTATATGTGGTTATACTTGCCAATGTCCTGACCTTAGGTATTCACACACTAGAAAATTGGGACTCGCTGAGAAACAAGTCTCTTAACTGGCTACACTCCAGGATCAGGATGTGGGGAGCCCTTTTTGATGACTTTAAGGTGGCGAGACAAGTACAGTGGGTTGGGAGGGGCCTGTAATGTAATGTAAATATTAGAATGGTGTTGTACGGCGCGTGGAGCTTCTCACTCACGAGGAGTCCCACGCGACGTATGACGATAGGGTCTGTGATCTCGTGCATAATATGTTGTGATACAAATGTATGTCCACCCGTGCATGGACGTTGGATCTGCGGTTGGGTTAATTACAGTTGGCTTACCACTGATCAGACGCTCCGCTGCCGGGTGGAGTTTGTCAATTGGAATAAATCCTGTTTATACATCTACCATTGCTTCAGTATTCATTATACAACATTTGGCGACGCTGGGGATCAAACTCCACCCTTTATCCACGCAAAGAGGAAATTTTCGTTTACTTTTACTCGGATACTTCGTCTTCACTTTCGACTGCACGCCGGAGCTCTTCAGCACGTTAGGCATTCAACGCGCTCAAACGTCCAATAGGATTTGAGGTTTAAACGACTTCATGGATTCGTTACATAAATTTTTTAACAAAAACGAACCCCACACATTGGACGAGTTCAGAAGCGCATTTTAATTGGACCGCGCTCGACGAAAACAAACAAAGAGGTAGACGTGGTTACCGTCTAAACAGGTACTGTTGATCTTTTGTTTGTATGGTTTATTTAAGACAGCGTAATTCCAAGGTCGAGACGCGTGTCCTTTCAGCGATACGCACGCTAAATTACTAATTATCAGCATTGTTCACGCTGAAATATATTACTCTGCACATCTTACCGTGATACATACACGTTTTGAATTCAAGCACTTTTCAACATCGCGCTTGATTGAATAACTTACCCTGCGTATCTCTACTGCGATACGCACGCTTCTTCACGCTTAAGCTTTTGGATGTTCAAGTGTATATTTACCAGCGATGCGCACGCTTAAATAATTTACTTCCTGCGTGTCATTACCGCGACACGCACGCTGTTCCTGTTCAAAGCTAGCTATTCTTTGAAACTACATAGTGACAATTTGCATATCATTATTGCGATATGTACACCTTGTTCACAATTAGATACATTTTTCTTATATATTAGTACTGCAATGTACACGATCTTTCAATTCAAGATCTAAAGTCAATATAATTGTACGTTCAAATTGGTAGATTATTACATATTAATTGCCATTCAAAGGGTATTAAGAATTGTTTTTGGTTATTTCTTCGCTTTTAAAAATGTCTGACAATCATTGGCACCAAATTACACAACCACCTCCTTTTCTGAGCAAACCAGGCACTCCCAACATTATTTGGTCGGAGTGGTTTGATTTATTCGAAAATCATTTGGTGGCCATTGATGCGACTGGTTACTCGGCACAACGGAAATTTGCATTACTGTTTGGTTGTTTGGGTCAAGCTGGTCAACGAATTTTTAAAAGTGTTGTTCCTATTGCTCCTCCTACTACTCAAGATGAAAGTGGAGATAATATATGGAATGTATATATCGAAGCAATTGCCAGACTAAAAAACAATTTTGTGGCGAGCCTAACGTCATGCTGGAGAGACACAATTTTTATTCCAGGAAACAGAAGGAGGAAGAGAAAGTTGAGGAATATATTGCAGCACTCAGAGTCCTTGCTATTACATGTGATTTTGAACCTTCTCCGGATAAATTCATAAGGGACCAGTTTGTGTTCAATTGTATCTCTAGGAAAATCAAACAAAGGATTCTTGGATGTAAAAATCCATCTTTAAATGAAGTTATCGATCTGGCTCTCAGCATTGAACGATCCACTTTAACCAGTAAGGTAGTAATGGAACCAACTAAACAAGGAGTTAATGCTTTAGACTACTCGGATTCAGATCAGGAAGGTGCTGTCTGTACAATTAATCCTAAAAACAGGACTCTGAACAAAAGTTTTCAAAAGAAAAGGAACACTTTATGTTACAGATGTGGGTCAAGGGATCATTTAGCAAATGCTACAAATTGTCCAGCTATTAAAAAACGTTGCTCAATTTGCAAAAAAATAGGCCACTTTCAAGGTGTCTGTAGATTTGCAAAGAAAAATTCCAATGTTAATTGCATTGAAGTGGACGATTGCGCAAATTCTTTTAAAAACATTATTGTAACTCTTGATGCTAATGGTGATGTGGAATCCATTAAGGGTCCGTTATGCTCAGCCATTATTGATAATGTTCAATTACAGGTCATGGCGGATTCGGGTTCACCATATACCATTCTCAGAGATTCTACTTTTTATGAGAAATGGGACAAAAGAGTTGTTTTAGTAGAATCTGATGTCAATCCAAGAGCATTCGGTGAGAAGGATATTAATATGTTAGGTTATTTTGAAGGCTTGGTTCAGTGTTTAGGAAGAGAAACAGTTACAAAAATGTATGTAGCAGAAAAAGGTAAAAACATCGTAGGTTGGAAAGATTTAGCCTTGATGGGACTTTATTTGGTTCCTGGTGACGAAAATCCCATCAAAGTTGGAGACTTACCTAAATTTAAAACTAGTCCTGATAAACTTGCTATAGCAAGCATAGAGAATTCTAGTGTAAATATACAAGACATAGTATCAGAATTTAAACCCGTGTTTGAAGAGAAAATTGGAAGCGTGAAAGGATTTGAACATAAAATCAGATTAATTCCAGGGGCTCAACCGGTCACTCACAAAGTCAGGGCTGTTCCATTAAGCGTTAGAACAGAATTAAAAGGGATGTTAGATTATTTATGCAAACAGGGTGTCATTTCTCCTATTAATTCTTCACAATGGGTCGCACCTATCGTAGTTATTCGAAAAAAGACAAACAAAATTAGGATGTGTGCGGATTTACGCTCTTTGAACAAGAACATTATTATCGACTGCCATCCTTTACCGAGAATCCACGAATTACTGGCAAACATTGGTCAAGCAAAGTGGTTTTCATTGATAGATTTGAGGTCAGCATATCATCAGGTGGCTTTGTCTAAAGAGTCACAAGAGCTCACCTCTTTCATTACTCCTTTCGGAGCGTTCAAATTTATGCGCCTGCCTTTTGGGTTGGCGTCTGCAGGTAGTGTGTTTCAGAAATTGATGGATGAATTATTTCAGGGAATTAAAGGAGTTCAAGCATACTTGGACAACATTTTAATTTTTGCAGAAACTTTAGATGAACATAACAAAATCCTTAAAAAAGTTTTAACAATTTTAATGTCTAGAAATATGACAGTTAATAAGGAAAAGTGTAAAATAGCAGTAAATGAGATTGAATATTTGGGGCATACTGTCTCAGACAAAGGTATTACTCCCAAAGTTTCTGTTGTTAGGGCCATCGAAGATGCAAAACCTCCCCCAGACAAAGACGCCCTGCGATCGTTCCTTGGGCTGGCGGAATACTACGCCAGGTTTGTGCAATCTTATTCGCAGTTAGTAGAGCCACTGAGACAACTTTTAAGAAAAGGGGTACATTTTATTTGGACTGATGAATTAAATAAAGTTTTTTGTGAGGTTAAAAAGATGATTATTTCCGCAAAAGCCATTCATGCATTTAGGGAAGATGCTATTTCAACTATTACAGTAGATGCAAGTATTTCTGGTTTAGGAGCAATTCTTACTCAGAAAGTGAACGGTCAGGAACAAACCGTCGCATTCGCTTCAAGAGCATTGAAAGATTTTGAGCAAAGATACAGCACGATAGAAAGGGAAGCGTTGGCTTGTTCTTGGGCAGTTCACAAATTTAAAATGTATATTTGGGGAAGGAAATTCGAACTAGTGACCGATCACAAACCTTTGATTTATATTTTTACCAAGTCTAGTTCATCTTTATCAGCTCGACTTATGAGACTAGTATCAAAGTTGCAAGAATTCAACTTTACAATTAGGCATATAGTTGGTGGAATTTTTTTTCGTGCTGACTGCTTATCCAGAATGGCTATGTCTACCGATGATGAAGGGGATTCAGTTGAGGAAGATGTAGAATGTGTTACATTAATAGATGCTATAAACGAAGTTAGTGCTATCATTTCAGAGGAAGACTGGAAAAATAGCACTAAGAATGATAATGTTTTGTTGAAGGTCATAGAATTTTCAACTAAACATTGGCCTGAACCAAGAAATTTGAGTGGAGAGTTACAGAGTTTTGCTCAGGTGGCAGATCAACTTTTTGTGGAAAATGATATTGTTCGTAAAGGTGAGAAATTTGTTCCCCCTTTTAAGTTGAGAGAATCCATTATTAATTTGGCACATCAGGGGCATTTAGGGATAACAAAGACTGCTATGCGAATCAAACAAAACTATTGGTGGCCGTCTTTGGATACTCAGGTCAAGAATCTGATTGATACTTGTCCCGAATGTTTGTTATCTGATAAACATTGGCGCACTATAAAAATGCCTTTGCACCCCACGAAATTTCCTGATGCACGTTGGGAAAAAGTTGGTGTAGATTTCTCGGGCCCATATTCTATTCTTCAACAAGAGAATAAATATGTGATCCTTTTAGTTGACTATTTTTCGAAATGGTTATACTTTGATTTCGTCAAGTCACCAGATTCAAACTCCACCATTAATTTTCTGAAGAAAGTTTTTGATTTGGAAGGGACCCCAAAGTACATAGTTACCGATAATGGTACACATTTTGTGTCTGATAAAATGCATACATTTTTAGAGGGATTAGATATCAAACAACTTAAAGTTGCTTTATATTCTCCATCTTCAAATGGTCTCGTGGAGAGAGGAAATAGAGTAATTAAGGAAGGTGTCCAAACTGCAGTTTCTTGTGGTTATAAAGTGGGAGAATTTGTTACTCGAAAAGTGTGGCATTACAACACGTCTCCTCACTGTGTAACAGGTGTATCCCCTTTTTCTCTTTTAAGAGGGAGAGAAAATCGTTCTGTTTTGTTTCCATCATGGTTACAAAAAGATTCTGTGAAGGAACCACTTGACTCTCATCCAATCAAAAATGTAGTCCGAATAAAACAAGACCAAATGAAATTGAATTTTGACAAGGGGTTAAACAGTAACCTGGTTGATGTTACTGTGGGTGACTGGGTGTTAATCAAAAGTCCTGGGAAAGTAACGAAAGGTCATTCAAAATTTGGTACACCCGTTCAGGTATTAAAAGTCAGCAAAGGATCTGCTTTTCTTAATAAAAGAGGTTGGTGGAATAAGCGTCAATTGGTAAAGATTACGGAACGTCAAGCTGAAATTATTAAAGGTAGAGTGAACTCTAACACCTCTGATGATTTAGACTGGTCTTTTTGGATCAAGGGCCCTCACATAATGGAAGATTCTAGTAGTTATAATGAAACATGTTCGTTCAGACATGAATTGGAAATTCCATGTCATTCAGATAAACCTCTTTCTGGGGGACAGAGTGGGGATGTTCAAAACTCTACTGGTAATCAGAAATTTTCCTCCTTTGGTAGATGCATTAAAATTCCAGAAAGATATAATGAGTTTGTGAAATTCTAGGTACTTTCTAGCTTTGCTTTGTTCATTGTTATAAGGGGGAAGGTGATGTAATGTAATGTAAATATTAGAATGGTGTTGTACGGCGCGTGGAGCTTCTCACTCACGAGGAGTCCCACGCGACGTATGACGATAGGGTCTGTGATCTCGTGCATAATATGTTGTGATACAAATGTATGTCCACCCGTGCATGGACGTTGGATCTACGGTTGGGTTAATTACAGTTGGCTTACCACTGATCAGACGCTCCGCTGCCGGGTGGAGTTTGTCGATTGGAATAAATCCTGTTTATACATCTACCATTGCTTCAGTATTCATTATACAACAGGGCCCCAAGAAGTTCTATGGTGATTATGTGGTGCTCTCCTTTAAAACCCCATTACTAGTTAAAGTGATTTTGGAAAATAAAAATCTAAAGTCGCTACCCTCTAACCAGATACTTGTCTACCACTTGGATTCTTTTATAGGCCACCTTCACTATTGTCAAATCAGCTGTGTTTGGAGGCACGACGACCATCCCTACCACAACCAGGTCTTCCACCACTAGGTACAAATTCAAATAATCTAGTTCACCTGATATATTCCATCCCTACATCTCCTAGATATGATTGTCTTTCTAGTCTTACTGGAGTAGATTGACTCAAAACGGACGTAGTAGTGGGTAAACCTGCAGTTAAGGATTCCACTTCCCCCTAGCGACTGCTAACTGACTACCACCAGAGGGGGTTGTATTGGAGGTTCTACCATCTGAAGTTCAGTCTATGCAGAGGGATGAGAGAAATCTGGACTCTTTAATTCCGGATCCAAATATGATTAGTGTTTTAAGTTGGAATGTTGCGGGGCTACACAGTAAATCCAATTAACCTGATTGGCTAGAATTTATAACTGGTTTTAATATTTTTTGCCTTCAGGAAACTTAGGTCCATTTTAGTGGGTACAAAACGTTTAATTTATCAGCAGCGCCTTCGAGTCACGGCAGAGCTAAGGGGGGTATATACATATATGTGTTAAAAGATTTGACCTCCTCAACGGCAATAACAACATATGCAAACAATTTCTATCAAATTGTTTCTGTCGAAATCACTGGTTCTACTTTTTTGATTATAATTTACTTTTACGCAGGACAATATGACATAGCGGTTCATATCGGAAAAATGCATTTTTCAAACTAACTTCTCTGCCTCTGGGCTAACACGGATCTACCAGTGTCAAACATGCTAATACCTTGATGACTTGGACACTATGGTTCGATTACTATTGAATATGTACCCTTACTAAATGGAAATTCATGCATCTTTCCGTCTACAATGTACCACCTGAAACAGCTTTCACTGTCCTCTAGCAATGGTGACATGATGACTTGATGTACCTCAATACTTTGTACTGTCTTTTTTTAATTTTATTTTGTGTTTGAAAAAGTAACCAATAACATTTTTTGAATTTATAATTCATTTTTACATTAATGCATGTGACTCCAATAATTTGTATATTTTGGATCAACTTAATGCTGCCCTTGAAGTAATACTAAACATGGGGAATGCAGACAAATTGTTGATGTGGGTGGCGGATTTTAATATCAAAATTTGTAAAATGTTATCGAGCAAAGTCTGTGGCCTTATCTCTCCAACTATCGTTGACCTCACGCACTTCTCACACTCTGATTATGGTGCAAAACTCAACGATCTCATTTTAAAACACGACCTGGGTTTCAGTAACGAATTTGGGACCAGTCCAACTACGGTACCATGTACCTACAATGGAGGTATGGGACAAAGTGTTATTGATTTTATTCTGTCCCCTACTGCTACTCAGGTTTAGTTACAGATTTAGAAATTCATGACTTAGCAATGAGTGATCATTTCCCTCAGAGCATCATGTCAAACTCTGGTAGCCTAATAAAACAAGGGGCTTGTCATCCTACCATGTCTGTAGAGAATATAGAATTATCATGTACAAACAGCTATGCATTAAGGTGGTCCATGGTCAATCCAATGGTTATTTAAGGAATTTAATCTACCAACAAAAAAATGCCTTTGAAGTGTGTCTGGATGATTCGTCAGAGCCTGCCACCATTATGGAATCATTCGATAAAATCACTAAAGCAATTAAGGCAGCCCTATTGGTACACCACAATTGTATTAAAGTAAATAGGAAACCCGGGTTTGATCTTGCTTGTTCAGAGGCACATAAAAACTTAAAACTCGAGTTAAAGAGTATACCTAGAAATTCTTTGGAGGTCTAGCGTAAGAGACGGCTGTACAAGCTTTCAATAGTAAATCGCAAAAGGAGCTTAAAAATTGAGGGTGGGAACAAACTGTATGAAGCCAGTTGCAATAATTACCCTACCGCATTATGGCGTGTAGTTAACTCACCGTTTCTTAATAAGGATAACAAGCCTAAAGCAGAGGTGGCAGTGAATGTAAATGTTAATATTAACTAGACTTATATAGCGCACAGCTGCCTCAGCGAAGAGGCATCTTGGCGCTTACAACAGAGAAACATAGAGGCTAAGAACTAGGCGTCCCAGCACTAAAAGTAGTGAACATAGAGAGGGGAAACTAGGCCACGGGGAAAAGGTATGTCTTAATGGCTTTTCGAAAGGCCAGCAGGCTATCCAGACTGCGAATCCACAATTTGGCGGCCAGACAATGGAAAGATGGTCCCCCGGCACGGAGATGGTTCACTCGAGGGACCACAACCAAGTATTACCAAGAGAGCGCAGATGCCGCCTAGGAACATAAGGTACCAGCAAGTTGACCAAAAGCCCGGGAGACGCCAGCTTCAGAATTTAAAAAGACAAGCAAAGAGCCTTGAATTTGACCCGCTTGGCCATAGGCAATCAATGTAACCGCTGGATAGCACCAGCTGTTGAGCAGCTTCGCGGGCGCCCCAGCAGGGCTCTAGCTGCTGCATTTTGAACTCGCTGCAAGTGCACTACCTCTGCCTGATTAGCCCCTAGGAGGAGCGAGCTGGCATAGTCCAGTCTAGATAAGATAGCCGCTTGAACGATCAATTGACGGGTGGATGGATGCCAAAAACACCAGCAGCGGCCTAAGTCCCCGAAGGAGGCCGAAGCAAGTGCCAGCCACTTTCTTGGTGCGATCCTGGAAACTGAGTGAAGAGTCCATCCATACCCCTAGGATTTTTACCACAGCCTTAGGGGTGGGTGCACTACCAAGGGTGATGGGCCACCATTGCTCACTCCATAGTCCCCTGTCTCTCCCCACCAGCAACACCTCAGATTTATTGGCATTAAGCTGGTGGCAGTTGGTGGTCATCCACTCTGCGACTGCTGCCAGGCTGCTCCTAAATTTGGTGGTGTCCTGCGTGGAGTTGTTGGAGAGGGCCACCACCGACTGTGTGTCATCAGCATAAGAGAAAATTGTAAGGCCTTTATCCCTAGTCACCGTAGCAAGAGGTTGAACGTACAGATTAAATAGTACAGGAATCAGAGGAGAGCCCTGAGGCACACCCTGCCCAATGGACTGGACATGGGAGGGAAAAGGGGGGACAGTCACTTCGAATGTTCTCTCTGACAGAAAAAATCTAAACCATTCTAGAGCTAGGCCAATGAAACCAGCCTCCTCCAGACAATGTAAAAGAATCTTGTGGGATTCCGAGTCAAAAGCGGCACTGAGGTCAAGCAGTATCAGTGCTGCAGTGTGCCCTGCATTGAGAATGGTCTGCAGGTGTTCCGTCACAGCCAAGAGAGCAGTCTCCATACTATGACCAGGGCGGAATAAAGAGGACTTGGCATCTCATTTCTCTAAACTATACACAGACCCTACACATTGTGATGGTAATAAGATTAAAGAGGCTCTATTGATGGATAGTACTTCTCCCAGTGAGGAACATGATTGGCCAGATCTCAATTTCTCTTTGGAAGGAGTTAACCTGGCCTTGAGCTCGAGTAAGGGGGTAAAGCCCGGGACCTGATGGGGTTCCCATCAACTTGTTTAAAGCTAATTTGGAGCTTTGGGGCCCTCTTTTGACCATTGTTTTTAAATCATGTCAGATTATAGGGTTCCCTTCCTCATGGCCAGTGTCCCATATAGTACCAATATATACAAAAGGAGACCGTGATTCACCTGCTAATTATAGGCCCATCTCCTTGCTAGATTCTCCGGTTAAGGTCGTGGGCCGTATAATTTTAAGTAGACTCCAAAGTTGAGAGGAGGCTAACAACATATTTTCTGACTTACAATATGGCTTCCGAAAGGTTCAGGGACCATGGACCAAGCCATCAACTTAAACCTGATCATGAACAAATTTGCCTGCTTTAAAGAAGGCAATTTGTTTTACATTTTTGTTGATATCTCGACTGCTTTTGATTCAGTAATTCATGACAAACTCTGGTCCGTTATGACCTCTTTGAGAATTGACCAAGCAATCATTCCCTTTTTTAGACACCTTTATTCCACAAGCCGTGCTAGGGTTTGCTTTGGTATTAAGGGTGAATGTACCCATAGATTAAATATTGAAAAAGGAGTGCTTGCACCCTTTTTGTTTAATCTGTATATTAATAATTTAGACAAGACCCTTGCCAATTTACGTTTGGATTTGCCAAAAATTAAACAGCGTCCAATTCCGGTCCTGCTTTATGCGGACAACACGGTCTTTATGGCAAATACCCCGCTGGCCCTACAGCAACTTCTTGACAACTTTGTGCACATTATGGATCATCTGAAGCTGAGACTTAATATCAGTAAAACTTATGCCATGAAGGTAGGCAGAAGCTCCACAAAAATTTGCAATATCTACGTAGGGCAAGATGTAATCCCTCTTACTCCTACATTTACCTAGTTGTGTATTTTATTTGACTGCAAGGGGAATTGGAAAAGCGCTATTAAGTCCCAAAAATAGCAATTTATCAGATCTATTGCAACTTGTGTAATTGTGCAAGGAAAATAGGTTGTAAACAGCCGAGAGAAATACTAAAGATTTACAATGAAAAATGTAGAAACGTCGCCAAGTATGGCTCAGAGTTGTGGGATTATACGAATCTGGAACCACTTAAGGTGATTGAAAATGCTTTTTAAAACAATATTTTGCCACTCCCATCTAGTTGTTCAAATTTTGTGTGCCACTCTGAACTGGGTACTAAATATCTAACTGACCTGATAAGAATTCAGCCAGTCCTTCTTTGGCACAAGATCTGCTCCTCGGACTACCTGGAATTTAACCGCTCTTTGGTCAAGGACTGTTGTGACTCTGTTCACGTGTTAAATGCTCATTGGATAAAGTACGTTAAGAATTTTATGGTAGATATGAGTCACTCAGAATTTTTTGAACAACGGATTCCCTGAATATCATTACTTGGAAAGCACTTAAATTAGAGTTTCTAAATCACCTTGAAGATCTAGGACTATCAGTGAAATTAACTAAACTTCAGTCCAACATAACTAAGAAATTTTAACCACTTGTTTAATACAACTGTATCTTTTTAACTTTTTAAATGCACAAGACAGGTTTGTTTTAACACGTTTTAGATTAGATATTTACTATTGGCTGATGACATTTCCAAGTGTTAATAATTGGTCAAAGTATTTAATGCTATGTCCTTGTGATAATATGTCCAATCAATCAACAATTCACCTTATGTTCTTTTGTAAACTATATACTGACGTCAGGACATCTTTTATTGTTCCTATTCTGAAATATTTAAATTTTAAGCAATGCAGACCGGCATTTTTATACTTGCAATTACTTCCTAACCTGTTTACATGTGTGACGCTAGCAAGGTTTCTGAGGGCTATATTATCGAGAATGAGAGGCCTTGCATTATTTTAAACTGTGAATGTTTTAAAGGGATATATATTTTTGGCTAACGACTGAATTGTATAGGAATGTATTATGTCACAAAACTTGTTTTTCATGTATTATTGTACTTTTATGATCCCTTTATACAAGATCAAATAAAATTGATTGAAATTGAAATACTCATAGTGCATGAAAGTTCAATGTCTTTTACCTGACAACACAGTAGACAGATAATTGGTACATGTCTGTGCATTTATATCTTGCATAGGATGGTAACTCCTTGAGATCAAAATAGACATGAACATCATTATTTATATACATGGTCATTAATGAGTTTATATTGTATCCTTTGAAAATCATCCTCGTTCTCCCCTTTACTTAGAAGGCTCTGAAATTTACGGGCGCCGAGAGATCCCCTCGGGATGACTTGTGCTCCTAACAAATAAAAAATCAAATCAAATCACACTAGGCTTTGACTGTATTTCTTCTGTCATTGAGGGTCATGTTGTCTGCATTCACACTATCCTACAGTATAGCCTTATCTTATGGGCATTTAATATCCATCTCATAAATTGTTTGGAACTTTTCGTCACTTCCAAACCTCCCAGACATGAAAATCCCTCTCCCTCTAAGTGTTACCAGAATAGACAGACCTTCTTTCAAATGCACACGTTTTAGAAATGAACATAAAAATGGAGTATAACTGGAGCAAAAAAGTAGTACTGAAAACCAGTTGGACCCAGAGCAAGCCTCTAATTACAGGCCGATATCTCTGCTCCCATTTTTCTCTAAAGCTCTTGAAAAAGCAGTGAATAGCGCCACTACCGCTTTTGTCGAGTCCAACTCATTATTACACCGAGCCAGTCCGGATTTAGGGCTAATTTCAGCACTGAAACAGCATTGCTGGAAGTTTCTGAGGCCATAAAGGAGGCTATGGACAGAGGCGGTAGAGCCATACTCATATTGCTAGATCTATCCGAGGCCTTTGACACCGTCCCCCATGACCGACTCCAATTCAGACTCAGGGAGTGCAGGTTTGGGGGTACGGTGTTTAACTGGTTTGCCTCCTTTGTAAAAGACCGCAAGCAAAAAGTGTGGTCCCCCCCTTATGCTGCCCCAGTTCCTCCTTTAGGAGTGGGTGTACCTCAAGGCTCTATTTTGAGCCCGACTCTTTTTAATATATATATGACACCCTTAGCTACCCTGGCAGAGGAACTTGGAGCCAAAATTGTATCATACGCGGATGATACGCAGCTGTTATTCACCTACAACAAAGATATGGACTTCAATGGAGACGGGATTAATAGTTGCTTGGCAAAAGTATTCTCCTGGTTCCAGTGTAATCAACTGAAATGTAATCCTGGGAAGCCGGACATCTTTTTGCACACCCTCCCGGCAACGTCTGGCATAGCTGGTGGCCCACTGACAGGATGCCAAAACCTTCCTCATAAGGTAAATTCCCCTCTTAAATTTTTGCCCTCACCCACCTCAGAGACCCTGATTTACTTCCGACTACTGCCTCCCATCAGATTATCTAGTCACCCTACCAAGAAACCTGGGGCCTTGTCTTGAGTATTTATAAATGTAAACTGTATATACGTGTCTTGCTATCCCTTTTGTACCCAGTAACTGGTCCCCTCCTAACCTATTGTATATTCTTGTGATTCCTAGCCTATTGTACACTTCCATGATTCTTGTAAAGTGCTCTGATACCCTTTTGGGTCAAGTTTGCGCTCTATAAAACACAAAAATTAATAAATATAACGGAACTGGTGCTATGTAAAGCGCTCTGAAACCCGATTCGGGTCAAGTTCGCACTATATAAAACTCTGCAATCAGTGAAAAATCTGGGGGTGAAGATGGATGAGGATCTTTCTATGCAGCCACAGATCCAGTCAGTGGCTGGCACCTGCTTCAGCATTCTTAGGATGCTGAAGCAGTTTCTACCTCTATTGCCTATCTCCCATAGGAAAACGGTGGTCCAAGCCTTAATAATTTCTAGGCTGGACTACATCAATGCACTCTACGTGGTGCTACCAGAGTATTTACTGGCTAGACTGCAAGTGGTCCAGAACGCTGCAGCCAGGGCAATACTGATGCTTGGCCCCAGAGTCCGCATGACGACACAACTGAGATCCTTGCATTGGCTTCCTGTTCGCAAGAGTATCCGATTTAAGCCTTTGATTCTTTCTTTTAAGGCTCTTCACAGTAGTGGCTCTGGATACACTGCAAAGAGAGTGCAATTCTTTCAGCTCCACCGTACTCTCAGGTATTCCGCACTTCAATTGGCAAGCACTCCAAGATATTTGCGAGCTCGCGTCTGGGGATGGTCCTCCCAGGTGCAAGCTGCAAAATTGTGGAATAAATTGCCGTTGGAACTAAGGATGATGCCAGATCTCCTGGCATTTAAGAAATCACTGGAAACATAAGTTATTTTAGCTTTAACGCCCTGATCAGTGGTCACTGAGGCTTAGCGATATCTGTCAGCAAGCCTTACGCCGGGACACTCAATTGAGTAGCTGTGCGCTTAATAAAACCCACTTAACATAACATAACAAGTTTACTACCACATTGCACATGGGATGCAAACTACTTGCAAAGTATTGAAGTGGGATTTACTTTACAAGTCAAATGACGAGTGGAGTTGGAAAGTTGTTAATGTAGTGCAACGTACACCAATGCAATACATGATGCTAATTTTCGCCATGGGTGCATACCATGGGGGATAAGTGAGAATTCCTATGCAACCACCCATGGGTTTTAACACATGCATATCATGAAGAAAAAAAAGGAGACATGGATTTGTGCCAGAAAATTATGTTTCTTTGAGCTAAGGATTTACACCAAAATATTATATCTCCATGAGGCAAGGATTCTAACCAAAATATGATGGCTCCTCAAAACAGGCATAACGGATCAGTGACAGAATATCGGAAACACAAATATTGAGATGATAGAATTTAGGGCCTATTATGATGGCGGTCGGATAAGCTTCTGACTGCCATCACAGCGGGTTGGAAACTGACTGAAATGTAGTTGGTGATTTCACCTGCTCAATTAGGATGCGACCGCTGCGTCTGCGGTCAGAAACATCTCCTTTTCCATTGTGGATCGTGCTGCAACCTGGATAAGGGCCGCAGCACAAGCTGCAGTGGAAAAGAGGATATTTTGAAACATCCAAGCCCGTGTGCCAGGCACCATATGGAGCCTGGCACATGGGGTATGGATATTTGGTGTCTGACAACAGAGTCCCCGGGGGACCGGGACCCTGCTAGTGGCCCCCAAAATCCCTTTCTGACAGCTTTTCTATGGCAGGCCAACTGCAATGGAAAGACTGTTTAAAAGGGGAAAGATTGTTTACAACGCAGTGTTTACACCGCACTACCTTTACAACGATGCCATTACAACACAAGTCGTTACTACGACTTGCGCTGGATGGCGCTGTTGCATAAGGAATATTGTAATTTTATATTCCAACACCTTCCCTACTGTTACATGGGCTGGTGTTGGAATATAAAATTATAATAATCCTCAATCCGCGCACACCAACGCAAGTCGTTGTAACGACTTGCGTTGTAATGGCAGCGTTGTAAAGTACCGCAATCTAAAAGATCGCGTTGTACTAACGTACATTCGTTTAAAAGGGATATTGTAATGTCTATGGCGGTGCTTGAGCAGGCGCCGCCCCTATTGTAGGGAATATGATCTGACCAACGGACCAATGGGCTCCTTGAGCCTGTCGTAAGTGTCAGTTGGTCCCTACAATTGATGTGGTCTGACCCACTGCATCATAAAGTGGCGGTCGGACCGCTCTGCTGGACGTCGGTGGGAATGCCACAGGTGGCTTGTCGGTCGCAGAACCAGTAACATCCTAATCAGCCCAATCGTGTCAAATATATTGAGGACAAGAATTTCGAGTGCAAGAGGTAGGTATGAATGTACTATTCTTAGCTCCAGATCTAAGTACCTTGAAGTTAAAATATATTGTCAAGGTACATATATGTAGAGTTATCTATAGTAAAACTTTGCTTACTCACAGAAAATGACCTACACAATATTCTTGTCCTCGATAGTTTTGGCATGGTATTCTGTCCCACAATTTATGTGCTTCTAATATTTTTGTCCAAATACCGGCATAACAGTGGAGCAACCTTTAAAAGCCTCCACATTCTTTCAACTTTGCATGTGGGCTGCACAGTATCAGGTTCAATTCCCAAAGGAAAAGAGGTGCACAGTATCAGGTACACAAACAGTGGGAAAAGTATAAAACCATACTTTTTGTACTAGAAGTATCCCCTTTGAGTACAAAACGTATGCTTGACAGAATGAACACTCTCTTGCATTATGGTGCAAGGGATTGTCTGTTGGTGCGTGGCCGGGGGCGAGAAAAACAGCTCCATACCCAAGTAAATATGGCACTGTTATAAAGTGAAAGCCAAAACTTAATAAATCTATCCCATATGGCCTCCATCAAATTGCAACGCATTGTCTACATCAATGATCCACAGAATGACTGAATATTAGCCTATTAATGATGAACCGACCAGGCAAAAACACTCAGTTTCTTCCCTGGCCACATAAAATGTTCTGTTTAGTTTTTCACACAGAAATAGAATAGTAAAGAATTGTCACACCATCAATTAAAAGGAAAATGGACTCCCAGCTTGTGGTACACATTTTTGGCTGCTACACAGATCATTTGAGAATGACGTTTAATGCATTTTTTGTGGTCAAGTTCAACACAAGTATTTGTAAAGTATGTGCTGGAGATCCTTTGCAGCTGACAATGGTTATGATCACTGCTTCCAACATGAAACAATGGAATCTCAATAACTGTTGTCTGTGAAAAATTAAGTCCTGTGGTAGGTCATTGTAACGCAGAACATCTTTGGTTGATCATACCAGTTGGGGTTTTCTTCAATTTGGGTGGTCCAGCAGTGTAAGGTTCAGTTTCACAAAAGTATGTCAGAAATACCAGTGAGAAGGAACAAATCGCTCCAGCTAAGTTACATTTTCAGACCTTGGACAAGCTACTTTAAACAAAAGCAGAATATTAAAGGACTTTGGGGAAGATGTATCAAAATATCTATTTGCGATTCTCAAATAGCGATTTTTTTAGAATTGCTATTTGAGAATTGCAAAATGGTATGTATATAAAAATTTGCTATTTTTTTGCGATTTCTTAAAATTCCTTAATTGCGATTTGCAAATTGCTAATCGCAATTAAGGAATAATTTCCCATTCATTTCTATGGGCCAGGAGGCTAATCGCAAATTGAGAATAATTTCAAGGGTGGAAGGGTGTCTTAAGGACACCATGCTGCACCCCTGAAACTTACATGTGTGCGCATATGGCGCACCTACATGCCCTAAGGGCATGTATGAGCGCCACATGGCACCTTTACAAATGTCAAAAAGTGCATTTGTAAAAGAATTAGCAAATTACCACCAACTACAAGTTGGTGGTAATTTGCGATTTCTTAGTGTAAATTCGCAAAACGTAATTGCTTCTTACATAGCATTTAAGGAATCGCAATTTGCGATTCCTTAAATGCTTACACAATATTAAGGAATCACAAAATTTGCGATTCCTTAATATTGCGATGCGTTTTAGATGATACATTCCATTTTCCGATTTTTTTGTCGCAAACGCTGCTTTTTACCGAATCGCAGCGTTTGCGACAAAAAAATCGTTTGATACATCTGCCCCATGATGATTACATGACATAGGTAGGGACTGATCGTTTTAAAGTTGAACCGTGAAACCATTTTTAAAACAAGAAATTGAGCCATGAGGTGCAATTGCTTGTTTATGTTTTCATAAACTAGCCATACACTAGACTACAGTCTTGAACAGGAGAGAGGAATGGGATTCTCAACAATTGCAAATTTCACACAATTGCGAAACTAAGCAGCTGAGACAGAAATTAGATAACATGTTTTAAATGATGTTTTTCTTTCACTTTTTTCCTCCATTTATCATTGCTTAAGTTGTGCAAGTGGTTGAAGGTGGTGGATATCAGCAGTCATTTTTGCCGACAGGCACAGAATTTGAGAATGAGAGAGAAAGGCAGAAAAGGGAGGGGAGAACTAAGTTGGAGGATGAACATAGGAAAACAGCGACAAAAGGAAAAAGTATTGGCAAAGCAAATATTTGTTGAGCTAATACATGTGAACAGCATTTGTTCATGCCTGTATTTGCATGTGTTAGGTCATTAAAACCTGACTTATTGGCTCTTGTGGTAATGGTAGTGGTAGTGGTTTTGATGGTATTGGTAGGGATAATGTTATTGTTAAATGTTATTTGCACATTCATAAATGCTCATGTAATGGAATATTTGCATGTTTCTTTATGTGATAAACCTCATATGGAATAGTTGTGAATCTGGAGGCAACACAACTACTTAGAAAGTACCTCTTTTGAGGACAATTCTGCGGGATGCAGAAGGGCGCAGGAGTTGTCTGTTTTCAAACTAGTACGCTCTATAAATATGTTTAATTTGTTCCGACAGGAATGCTCATTTGGCAACAAAAGTTTAATTTAAGTTTCATGCACCGTCTCTGTAATGAGGTGATGTCCTTTCTTAAATGTAATGAACCCTTAAAGACTAACTTGTCATTAGTCATTGGGAGGCTGTTCTGCATTTCTTTTCACTTGAACTTATATTGCCTGCTTTTAACCAGCATTTTAACGGTGATTATTTAAGAATTTTAATAATAAGTTGGCCTTTCAGTCAAAAAGGTTTAGTTTTCCAGCTCGTGGTCACTGCTGACTCACTGGCGCCACTTAGTGCCCATCAGAATCGAACTCAGCACAGCACCCAGATGCTTAGACAAATTAATTAGACGAGAACCGTAGCACACCTAAGGCAAAAGGACGCCTTAAACATCAGTCGCGTGCTTGAAGAGGCTGGCAGAGACCGGAGTAATAATTTCCCTTTCGAGTATTAGGTGCCTGCAATGCCCCCATCCTCTCCCCCAGTGCCAACGGCAAAAAGAAAACCAGCCACGGGGAAGATGGAATTCGTATTTGCAAGGGCATGAGCATGTAGGCGCCCCAGAATTCCACCACTTGAAGAACTCTGCGGAATTTCACTGAGTCTTTTTTTAGGTAACTCTGTGGAATTCAGCATAGACAAACTCAGCGAGCTCCGCTCACCCCTAGTAAGGTGGTTGCAACAGTTTGGAGTGAGAAAGCTGCAGCACAGCTCGAGTATAAAATCTATTAGAGCAGCAACGTTTACAACTATATTCATAACAATGTATTGGACTATATGACTTGGATTCTAAATCTTCTATTGCCAGTGTGGCTTGATATACCCTTAAGGGGATGCATTATTTTCTATTTGGTGTTCTCTTTCTAACTGCTCTTTTGGCAATAGGCGATTCACTTCTATTATTTTCCAAGTCTAATGCAATTACTTCAGAACCCTTTTTGACTAGCTTTAGCTCTCTTGTCTCTCCGGTTGCCAGTTGTAAAACCTGTCAGCCTTAGGGTGGTCTTCCCCTCAACTTTTTGCCTTCATCCTCTGTGAGAAGCTGGCCTGGTATGATATGCACCAGTCCAGATAACCCTTATGGTGATTTAAGAGGTCTTAGACAACCTTAGAAAGCTCTCTAAGTGGTAGCTGAGGAGGGCAGCTTTCAGGCTTAGTCCAGAAGGAGTGTAAAGTAGCTTGTTTTACCAGAGCGCAATCTTATAGTATAGATTAAGTAAAAAGGAACCACACAAGGTATTTATTAAAACATGTATTTATTATGTAATACTCTCTAACACGTTTAGATATCTCCTACATGGAGATAATCACAATGCAAATACAGTAAATAGCACAGAATAGACAGTGGGTCCCAGGGGGGACCTAACCATATGCTAAGAAAGTGGTAAAAGAATCCAGCTTCAGGAAGACCAAGGCAGACAACATACGCTCACTCCTCGACAGAGGAGAGACTGGGCCTCTCGGCGGCTTTCAACATGGTGTCTGATAGAACCCTAGTCTGCAGGCTCCACGACATGGGAAACCAAAACAAGGCCCTCGACTGGATCCGCTCAGTCCTCTCCGATAGAACGCAATGGGTCAGACTCTCCCCTTTTCTCTCGGGACCCACACTGACCACCTGCGGAGTCTTCCAACAAACCCAACATCTCCAAACATAACTTCCAAGAAGGAATGGAAGCAGTCGCCAGGTGGATGAAGAACAACTGCCTACTACTTAACAGGTTATAACTTGAAGTAGTCATCATGGGCCCACACCTCGATACCTGGAGTGACACCTGGTGGCCCCCAGCCCTGAGGAACCCACCCTCCCCCACGGATCGCGCACGCAACCTTGGAATCATCCTGGACTTCGAACTCAAAATGGAATGCCAGATCAATGCTGTCACCTACTCCTGCTACCACTCCCTCTGCCTCCTCTGAAAGACCTTCAACTAGATTCCCCTCCAACATAGGAAAACAGTCACCCACGCCCTCTTCAGCAGTAGACTGGACTATGGCAATGCACTCTACACTGGGATCAACAAGAACCTCATCTGCAAACTCCAGAAAGTCCAGAAAACCGCCGCTAGACTGGTCCTCAACCTACCATGCCACTGTCACATCAGCAAACACCTACTTACACTACACTGGCTCCCCATAGAAAAGAGAATAACTTTCAAGCTCCTCACCCACACCCACAAAGCCCTCCACAACACCGGACCAGCCTACATGAACCACTGCCTCTCGTTCCACGCACCCCAAAGATCCCTCTGCTTGGCGCAGCTCTCTCTTGCGACGGAACCCCGCATCAAGAAGACCAGAACAGGCTCCTTTTTCCTCGCTGCCAAAGCAAGGGACACCCTCCCTCACCAAGTTCCTGAAGGGACTCAAGACCTGGCTCTTTGCCGATGCACCGTAACTTCTTGGAGGTGCTAGCACCCCCCCTCCAAGCGCCTGGAGACCATTTTGGGTAAATAGTGCGCTTTACAAACCCCTGATTGATTGATTGAGAACCCCTACTGGGGTCAAGACAATGTTGAGAGGACTTAGAAGTGCTGGGGACCCAAGGAACCACCCAAGATGAGTGACTAGGAACCCCACAAATAGAATGTGCAGTGTGGGAACACGACCACGTGCTCTGTACAAATCTACGTGTAAGTCGTGGTTGGATTTTTAAAGATTAAAGATCCTTCCCAGTGGACCCTGAAGAAACCCCATGGGAGACAGAAGGTTGGAGAGCCACCCCATCCGTGGATACCCTAGTACCCATGTTACCTACACCAGGGAAGCAGGGTGTGAAGTAGAGTCGGAAACCGCTGTCGAACCCAATGGAGGACTTCAGAAAAGTGCTGCTGCTGAAAAAGGAGAAAGTGTCTGGTGGAATCCAAAGGTGGATTCTAGTTGAGAGGTACCTGCAAGCAGAGGGGTCAGAGCCTATGTTGCTCAGGAGTGACCAGGAGAATTGGAAGATCAATGCCCTCCAATGTAGGGTGTAGCAGGAGAGATGATGAGGACCTTGACTCTGCAGCTGTGAGGACCAGGAGACCTGAGGAAGACCAGGAGCCATGCACGAGCTTCCATGAAGGATGTCGAGTGCTGAGGGGTCGGTGTCCGGCGGGAGCACCAACAAGCCTTGTCAAGTGCAACCAACGCAGGAGTTGGAGAAGGAGCAACTTCGGTACCAGCAAGGTCCAGGGGCCTCACCACAAGCAGGGGAGTCAGGGCAGGCCCCGACCAATCAGGGGAGCTCAAAAGAAACAAAGGTGACCCTCAACAGGACCCACAGGCCAGAGGCACTGGAGTTGCAAGAGGACCTCAAGCAGCTCACCAAAAGATGCAGGCCACGGTGCACACGATGCGATGTGGACAAAGATTTTGACCACTGGAGGTGCTTGTGGTGGGGGCTACTTGGAGCCTGAAGATCTTGGTGGAAGGAAGCCACCAAGCCTCCGCAACTGCAAATTGACGCAGTGCACAGGGGTTCAGTTATTGCAGCCCTCACTAGGGATACTGGCCTCAAACTTGGTAAGAGGGCCAGGTAGGCCTCTAGAGCTGTGGAAAACCACCACCTGTGTTGCAGAACCTTCCGGAGTCCAGAGGGGCTCAGGATCAGCAGACCGGTCGACTTAGTTGCGGTGCCTGCAAATGCAGGGAAGTGACTCCTTCACTTCAAGGGAGATTCCTTTAGGTGTCTTTGATGCCCACAAATCTTGGAAGATTCATGTATTGTGCACAGGCACAGACAATGCAGAAGACTGGAAGGGAGACAAGTTGAGCCCAAAGCAAGTCCAGAGTGCCCAGATGGTAGATGGTAGAAGAAGAAACCTAGGGGTCATTATAGACAACACTTTGTCTATGAAACAGCAGGCAAACAAAATCACAGGACTCTGCTTCACCATAATAAAATGGTTAAAAAAAAGTAATTTGGATGCTGCCCCCTGTCACACAAAAAAACCGTAGTCAACGCACTAGTAACATCGCGTATTGACTACGGAAACATCCTCTACCTTGGCTCTAATTTAGCAGTAGTCAAGCGACTCCAAACAATTCAAAACTCTTCTGCAAGACTCTTGTGTAAGATCCCAAGGTCTGAAAGAGTATCAAGACACCTGAATGAATTACATTGGCTCAAGGTAGAACATCGTATCAGCTTTAAAACCCTGAGCTACATGTTCAAAATTAAATACAAAATGGCTCCCTCCTATCTACAAGCTCTAGCATTTCCCTACCTGCCAACAAGAAACCTCCGCTCCCAAACGGCCTCGAACTTTGCCGTCCCCAGATTTAAATTACAAAGAACTGGCGGGAGATCTTTCTCTGTCAAAGGACCAATCCTATGGCACTCACTACCCCTGCACATCCGGAAAGAGGAAAGCTACGCAAATTTCCGAAAATCCGTAAAAACCTGGCTGTTTCAGAAACAACTGCACTAAACAATCAACTCAGCATTTACCTTCGACCAACTTAATGTCAAAGGCGCCGGGAAACCCTTGTTGGGTAGCTGAGCACCATACAAATGCAAAAAATAAAATAAAATAAAATAGAAGAAGAAGTGGTGTCTGATCTGAATCTTGTTCCATGACGAATCTAGGGACCTCCCCCAGGTAAGCCCTTAAGTACCCTAAAGAAAGGGTTGGGACGATTCAGGGGACCCTCCTCCAGGAGGGTCTGGACAGGGGGGAGGTTACACCCATGTCCTTGGTCAAGTTTCATGCCAGAGCGCGAGCCAATGGGCTCCCAGGACTGGTTTGAACTGAACAATGCATGGAGGACATCAAATGTGCCCCTCATGCAGACTTAGTGGTGCTGGCAAGCGCACCCACTCGGTACCAATACACAAAATTCTGTCTGGGAGGTGGTCACACCTCCTTGTGACAGGATGCCTATTGTTCTGCCTTCCCCTGCTTGAGCTTGGCTCAGCAGCAGGAGGGCAGAATTGTGTCTCTGGTCAGCAGCAGGTTTAGTAGGCTGGCACCGGGAACACAGAAAGCCTAATGGAGGGTTCTTCCAGTGCTTGGAGTCATACCTCCCACACCGTTTACAGTGTGGCGGTATGATTCCAACATGTTTGATACCAAACATGATAAGATTAGTTGCAGCCAGTTTTGAGATGGTCATCGCGTAATTACACAGTGCCCCTATATGGTATCTGGCTGCTTCACTGACAACCCGGGAGAATGGACTCCGCAGGCTGTAGGGGTGTCCTGCTCATGAAGGCACACCCTCTCACTTAGAACCAAGTCCCCTGCCTTCAGGATTGCAAAGGCCTGCAAGAGGGGTGACTTATAAGTTCTAAGTGCTGTGACCCTAGATATAGGAAACCATATATCTTTAGTAAGTGGCACTAGCACCAGCTTAGATAGGTTGTAATGGCAGGCCTGTAGGTACATTTTAAATGGTCTCTCATGAGTGGCATAATACATGCTTCAGCCCTTGGGAGACCTCTGGGGTTCCTATGCCCTGGGTACCTTAGTACCTATACTATGGATTTATAAGGGTACTCCAGTATCCAATCTGGGAGGTACCTAAGCATTAAACACAAATATGCAAGGGAGAAAGCAGGTAGACTGGGGTCCTGATTAGCAGGATCCCAGTCAGACTAGTCAATAACAGCTTAGCAAAGAGCAAAAAGTGGGGATAACCATAAAAGCCACTTTTAGACAGTTGGCATTGTATTGCTTTAGCCATTTGGCACCTGCAGCCTGTCTCTGGGTCACTTGATAGGGTGTGGTGACAGTTACACTTTGTGTATTCCTCCTAGATAGCCACACACATGAGGGTGCTTAGGTGGGATGTCGCTCACAGGATAAGAGGGAGGAGTTTGGCACAGCCCCACTTACACTTGAATAAGATATGTCCCGTCTTCACATAAAGGGCCTAACAACCCTGTATTGTCGCCTTAGCCAACTTGGAACCAGGGAAGGGGAGGAAGGGAGTCCCATGGACTTCAAAGACACTGTCTAGAACCTTCTCCCACCTTCCAGAACCAGGGCACCAGCGTCTAAAAGAAGGATCTCGGACACCAAATCTTCAGTACACTCCTAATAACATCAGAGGATCTTGCATCACAGTCTCACCACATCTCGGAACCAACACATCGTTCCAGCTGTGCAACACATCTTCGGCTCGGATTAACACAACGCTTCACAACCCAGATTTAAGGTACTTTGTTCAGCTTGACTAACTTGATTTAACTGGTCCCTGAAGCCGGCCCATGCTCTATTGTGGTCGGTCTGAAATTGTGATGTTGTCCCGGTTCGGCACAACCAGATGACCACAGTTGGCACTTTGACCTTTTTAACGCTGTTTTCACTGAAATCTTTCAAATCAAATATCTCCGGTTGTACTAATTGGATTTTTGTTGGTTTGGTCTTGCTTTACTCATAAAAAATTGCTCTATGGCTGTGGAGCCTTTTGGGGTATGTTTCTACTGTGTTACTGTTTGAAGTGTTGCCCAAAAACTTTACACATTGCCTCTAAGTTAAGCCTGACTGCTCTGTGCCAAATTACCAGGGGGTTGAGCATAGGTTAACTTAGAGTTTTCTTGTGCCTTCCCTGACAAGGTTTGGGGTTGCTGTTTGGCCAGGGCTCACACCCCAGTCAACCAGTAACCCAAATTCTAACACCAGTGTTTTCTTTTACAAATTATTTTCAACTATTTGTGTTCTTCCGTTCTCTTTTTTTCATTTTACTGATGAACTTAAACTTGAACTTTGATCATTGTCGATTACACGATTCACTGTGAATTGTTTTATCCCTTTTCTGTGGTGGTTCTTGTAATTAAAATTTTAACTGCAGTCTTTCATTGTTTGGATCAGAGACTACTTCTTTTTGCTGCCATTTTGTCTTTACCTTTGTTAATGTACCAGCTCTAAACTCTAATCCCTGCTTTGACAGTGGACTGTGATGTACACAGTTCTTCACCAGAACTCTCACTTTCACTGATCTGGACATTTATGACTTCACCAACTTCACCTGTTTCATGTTTTTTTAGTCTCAGTTCCATCACACCCCTATGGATCCACAGCACAAACTTGTGCTTTACTCTGTGAATTAGATATTGCTTGGGCGAATTCTTCATCTGCTGTCTTCACTCTTTTCATGTGTGAGCTATGTGGAATCATTGCTGAATTCCAGCACATTTTGCCATAGTTTTTATCATCAAAATCAAGTTAGGGTCCACAACAGCACCTCTCCAGGCAGTTCTTCCTGATGTGCTTTTGGATCAGTATTCATTCTCCTGGGTTTAATGCATGGCAGAAGATACCATTCATTCCTTCAGTTTTCACATTCACCTGATAAGAGAGAGATTTCACCCTATCAGCCACACCTTTGCAGTAATCAAATACAATTTATTCAGTGACTGAGACCAATGAAGTCTAAGCCAATCTCTTTTATCTACCCATGATCACTTCACGGAGTGATAGTCTTTTTATCAGAAGTACATCTGATGGTCATTAAAACAAGAAGTGCATCAGACCCCTTTAAACCAGTTGAAGCACAAACTTTGGCCAATTTGCTCCAGGAATTGAAAAAAAAGAGTATTGACCATTTTAACAAACAGTATACATGCTACATCAATTATGATTTGCATCATCACATCAATCCACTGTTTCACAATGAGATAACTACTATGAGCTATTTCCGTTCTGTTTGTCGATTTCTGCTTACTATCCTGAGTGCCACCAGTCTTGAGTCATATATACTGTGCTTGATAAACTGGAGTACTCTTTAAACACCCCCCCCAACTTAACCGGTGTCGCCAGGTAATATCCTACCCGCAACTCAATCATACCTTATTCTGTAATTGTTACCTCAATGTTCTGGTTATGCTCACCCATTTCATTGTGGGGTTCTCCCTCCCCGGTGTAGTAGGAGCCTGTGACTGTCCCTCTCCCAGGTCTGCTATCTCTTGTATCATTGACCCCATGCCAAAAGCACCTCTGGGAGCTTATCATCTAGTTTAGTCATTCTCATATGGTTTTCTTCAACCATTGCCCATTCTTTGAGGTCCTTTTTCCATTTGTCCACCTGTGGGCCCTGTGGGGATAAGCAGTGAATCGCTATTCTTTGTTTAGCTGTTGTGAGGCCTAATATCAGAAACCGTCTGGTGGTTTTGCGTTTGGGATTCCTAGGGATCAGACCAAGGAGGCAAGTATGTAACTCTAGGGCTATCGTCCGATTCTGTTCAGCTGTTCTAGGATTTCCACCAAGATTCTTTGTATTACTGGGCAAAGCCAAACCACATGAATAAAATTGTCTGGTGCATATTGGGTGGTATAATCAAAGATGTGTTTTGAAGTAAACAAACATGTTTATTGAGTGGGCCTTAATAATTTTGAACTGAATACTCTGCTAAATGATGTTGGGGAGTTGCCTTGTTGTGAAACATCAACCTGTGAATGAACCATAGAAACTTAAGAACCTTTGGGGTGTCTGAACTTTGGGGTATAGTTTTGCACCCACAAATCATAGTGGCAGAGGATGGCTGCACAATAAAGCTCACCTCCTCTTGTTAAGAGTTCCCTCTATGTGCGTTTTCCTACCTTCCATTCCAGTCCTATGAAAGTAGATATTCTGGTGGAGTTCCCTCAATGCTGAGATTTTGCCGGGAAGTCTGAGAAGCAGTACTGTTCCTGACCCATTTGGAAATTAAGTATTACCAGGGAGGAACGATTTTGTGAATTGTGTGTGTTTTTAGATGGTTGTATTGTAATGTAATAAGCTGAGTTGGGAAAATGGATGGTTATGCTGTATGTGAAGTGGTTAGCTATGTAATTTTGATTCTGGGTTTAATTGATGAGTTGATCACTGTTGTGCTGATGTATTATTTATATTTGTGATTTTGGTTTTATACAGATTTGTTTATTATTGTTGGGTTAGTTACTGGATTAGTCAAAATCCAAAATCTTGAGATATTGTGGTTTTAATGCATAATGTAGTGTAATTAAAGAAGCAGAGTATAAAACGATCACAGAGAAAAAAACAGAATCATTGTACTGATGATGATGATAATTTCATTAATGAACATTTTGAATTCCTGACCTCTTCCATGTACAAATAGAGTACAGGTTAAGGGATCTGGTCCTAATGTTAGTGAGGTACCTGATACAGGTGTAACAGAAGAAAGTGCAGCAATTCAGATGCAGACTTTACCTACAGCTGTGGTAGCTAGTGCTCCACCAGAGGTTGCAATGTCAGCAGTACTGAGTATGAGCTTGGAGGCTCCTGTTGCTTCTTAAAAGCAACCTGATTCATTTGTTACTACTTGTCACTACAGTAATGGGTTCAGAAAACACATGTACAGAGAACTATTAATATTGGATATTCATAAATTGAATTTGGAGAGATGTTGAGAGTAACATTTCAGTTTAATTGACAATCGTCATGGAATGTTGATGAGATGAGATATTTGATTAAAGGACAAGCCAGATGTGCAAATGACGCTCGTGATAAGTTAGAGGATTTTGATGGCAAGTGGGAGCTTCAGTAAAATGAAAAATGTGCAGAAAAATCATAAAATGGAATTGACACATGATGAAATAAACGAAATGGGGTTAATGACATTAGCGGGGGCTAGGGACTTGGACTCCCCCTGCCTGGCAGGGTGGAAAATACCGGCACTAATGTTCGCTGATGATACCCTCCTACTATCAAAATCTTTTGGGGGTATCCAGCGAACATTGGAGGCTCTTTGTGGCTTCTGCAGGATGAGGGATTTGGAGATCAATGTCTCCAAAACAAAGTACATGGTGTACAATCCTAAAAAAAAAAGTCAAATTGCCCCCATCCCCACATGGATGGACTGCCTTTGGACTGAGTGTCCACATTTGACTATCTGGGGGTTACCCTTAATGATAAAATGGACTGGTCCTCACACGTAGCCAGGGCGAACCTGAAACGATCACAATCCTCGGGTGGCATTTTAAAAGTTTTCAACAAAACATCCCAGAAACTAGTGGGTCCGCCGGTTGAAATATATAAAGTGCAGGCACGCGGGGCGCGATTTATGGGGCGGACCTCTGGCGGCATGCCAGCATTCCCTCACTTTCCATTAGGGAGAATAGCTTCATCAGACGGATCCTGCGACTTTCCAGTAGTACCCCTCTAACTCCCTTAAGGTTCGACCTGGGATTAGCCCCTATGCAGGATATCATTTCGAACCGTCCACTGCTATACTGGAGACGGCTTTGGTCCACTCCAGAACTAGAGAGTTTCAGAGAGGATCTGCACGATCCCCTGTCTGTAAGTGGAGCGAGAAAGATTCCATGGCTGAGTTATATTAAACATCTCACTCTAGCACTTGGAATGGGGGAGCTGTGCATGCACCCAGATTTCTAAAAAATCTTTGAGCCTGACCCTAAACCAACATCGCCTCGCCAGTGTTCTTACAAATCCTTTCATGGGTAGGCTGACTGAGCACTTTCTTGATTTCAAGGCACTCCCAGGATTCGAGAAATTATTGGACGATATCCAGCCTCCGCTGGCCAAGAAGCTATACATCCAATTTAGGCATGGCTCACTGCCGCTTAGGGGCTTCACCCATAAGTGGATTAGGAGGACACAATCAGTGAGTACTTGCCCCGGGTGCGGGGCTGCAGAGGAGACAGATCAGCACGTTCTGCTCTTCTGCCCCTCGTAACGCGGTGCGAGGGCCAAATGGATAGTTCAGTATTGCAGGTTCAGGGGTCTCAGAGACTTTAGGGTAGTGCTGAGAATTCTAAGAACGGACACCACGGCCTTGGCTGTGTTTGCAACATCAAGGTTCCTTATATCAATGTGGCATACTAGATGTGGAATTCTAAAAGGAAGTCCTAAAACTCTCCCCAACAGCTAAGGGCTTTTCTCTTGATCATGGTAAAGGTACTTATTGTGTGGGGTCCTATCTACTATTCTATGTTTGTTATCATGAGATGGGTATACTGTTCTGTATTGTTTTTATTATCCCTTTGTACATTTTATGATATAGTTTTTATTGTGATTTTTTAACCCCTTCCATGCTCATGACGAGCTCAGCTCGTCATGCAGTGCACTGCTCGTGTGCTGATGAAGAGCTGAGCTTGTCATGAACAATGGGAAATCTGGAGTAGCAGCACTCAGGGGGAATTGGCTTAGCTCCAATGTGGTTAAATAGTTTTTAACTTCTCCTTTTTTAAATTAGACTATGAAATCTGTAAACTGTAAATTGTCTTTTTATGGTTTTTAACCGAAAATAAAAGCTTTGACTGACTGACTGTTAATGGCATTAAGAGCTCACTTGAAAGAATTAATTGAGAAAACAAGTGAATGGAGTGATCTGAAGAAGTACAGGGAAAGGTGGAAGAAAGGAATGGTAGATGAAAAGAAAGAAAGGATATTGCAGAGCGGAATAAGTCAATTGAAGATTCGGAGGTAAGATCAGGGTGGCTTTGGAATGTATTTTTAAAGAAGTATAAAGAGGGAATTTTGTGCATGGGCCTTGGACGAGAGCTGATTTCTAATACTATTAAATCTCAAAAGTTGAGAGAAGAGCCTGAAAGATGGTACAAGGAGGTTCATAGGCTTACAACAATTTCACAAATGCTGTGGAATGATTTAATTTCGTTATTTGAGATTGTGATTCCTCTGCCTGGCTGACTGAGGAACTAGCTAGAGTTGCTCCAAATAATGATACCCTTGATAACGTAGCAAACAAATATAGACAAGTGATTGAACATTTAAAAAAGAAGGTGGCTGAGAAATCTGTTAATTGGGTGAACATGTTGAGTACTTCACAGGAACCAAACGAGTAAGTGATTGCTTATTATGAGAGGCTCATGCAGATTTTCAAAAGGCACAGCCGAGTTGATGATCCATAGAAAGTTGATATTAACAAATGTATTTCTGCTTTTGTTATGAGTTTGCCATCTGAGTTGAGTAATCATATATAGCAAAGTGAGTTGTTTTGGCAGACAGAGAGTTTAAAAGATATTTTGGAGCTGGACACAAACAGTAGTGATTAGTTTGTTGTGAAACAAAAGATAAATAAGGAGAAGCTGATGATTGCTCAGACAAAACAATTTGTGAGAAGTGGACAAAATCAGTTGGTGGGTTATATATGGAATATTTTCAATCTGGAAATGCTGTAAGGAATGTAATGACTCAGATTCAAGGAGTAAGAGAAGGGAATGGACAAACATTGCAACTAGGTTGAAAGGAAATGGTGAACAATTCTGCAATAAATGCAAATGTTGAATTGATAAAAAAGAGAACAGCTTGCCATTTCCATGGGAAAATTGGGCATTGAAAACAGAAATGCAAACACAATTCAGACAGAATTCAAAGTGAATTTGTTCCCCAGATGCAAAGAAATACAGTGTCTATAATTCAGACAAAGCCAGCTTCTGTGCAGGAATGCCTGCTCAGAAACACTTTCATATGATGATGCCCTCAGCTCCAATGTAGCGACTAAATATAAAAAACAATATGTCATACACTTCAGGGTATCAACAAAATGTATTGATTCTGAATAATCATTCTTCTCAGTTCACTTCAGGGAAGAGTACATAATGACATTGACCGAGGGGGGAGGATGATTGCTTAATTTGAGCAGTCCTGGAAGTACCTCAAAGTGGCCCATACTTTGATGGTGAAGTCAATGGCCACCCCATTTCATTTTTGATCAATACAGGAGAAACCCGTTCTGCACTTTATTCTGTGGAAGTCACAACCCTACCTCTGTCGGGAAAAGAAGCCCAAATTGTAGGGATCAGTAATAAACAAATTATTAGTGAGGTTACAGTAGACAACCTAGTGAAAATAGGGCAAATGGTAATCAAACATCTGTTTATCTTCAGTGATTTATGCCCTGTGAATTTGATGAATTTAGGCCCAGATCTCTGTACTGGGGTGAATGTATGACATTGTTCTGCATTCTGTCCATCAACTGTTGTTTTTGCATTTGTCACCCCGAGTGGGATGGGTATGCTCAGACGTGAGTCCCATGCTCTCCACACCACTGGAGTCAAGCTATCCTGGCTGAAGACGGCTGATAGCCAGAAACCGGTCCTAGGATGCTTGATTCTGGTCCAGGAAAGACATGGCTTGGCAGTTCGAGCTGGACTGTTCCCATGAGGCACAGGGTTGAGGCTATTTTGCATATGGCCATGTCTGAACTGGGGTGGTGTGGAGTACAAAAAAACGATGGATTTAGGTCCAGATCTCTGTACTAGGGTGAATGTATGACATTGTTCTGCATTCTGTCCATCAACTGTTTTTTGCCTTTGTCACCCCGAGTAGAATGGGTATGCTCAGACATGAATCCCATGCTCTCCACACCACTGGAGTCAAGCTATCCTGGCTGAAGACGGCTGATAGCCAGAAACCGGTCCTAGGATGCTTGATTCCGGTCCAGGAAAGACATGGCTTGGCAGTTCGGGCTGGACTGTTCCCATGAGGCACAGGGTCGAGGCTGATTTGCATATGGCCATGTCTGAACTGGGGTGGTGTGGAGTGCAAAAAAACGATGGATTTAGGCCCAGATCTCTGTACTGGGGTGAATGTATGACATTGTTCTGCATTCTGTCCATCAACTGTTGTTTTTGCATTTGTCACCCCGAGTGGGATGGGTATGCTCAGACGTGAGTCCCATGCTCTCCACACCACTGGAGTCAAGCTATCTTGGCTGAAGACGGCTGATAGCCAGAAACCGGTCCTAAGATGCTTGACTCCGGTCCAGGAAAGACATGGCTTGGCAGTTCGGGCTGGACTGTTCCCATGAGGCACAGGGTCGAGGCTGATTTGCATATAGCCATGTCAGAACTGGGGTGGTGTGGAGTGCAAAAAAACGATGGATTTAGGTCCAGATCTCTGTACTGGGGTGAATGTATGACATTGTTCTGCATTCTGTCCATCAACTGTTGTTTTTGCATTTGTCACCCCGAGTGGGATGGGTATGCTCAGACGTAAGTCCCATGTTCTCCACACCACTGGAGTCAAGCTATCCTGGCTGAAGACGGCTGATAGCCAGAATCCGGTCCTAGGATGCTTGATTCCGGTCCAGGAAAGACATGGCTTGGCAGTTCGGGCTGGACTGTTCCCATGAGGCAGAGGGTCGAGGCTGATTTGCATATGGCCATGTCTGAACTGGGGTGGTGTGGAGTGCAAAAAAACGATGGATTTAGGCCCAGATCTCTGTACTGGGGTGAATGTATGACACTGTTCTGCATTCTGTCCATCAACTGTTGTTTTTGCATTTGTCACCCTGAGTGGGATGGGTATGCTCAGATGTGAGTCCCATGCTCTCCACACCACTGGAGTCAAGCTATCCTGGCTGAAGACGGCTGATACCCAGAAACCGGTCCTAGGATGCTTGATTCCGGTCCAGGAAAGACATGGCTTGGCAGTTCGGGCTGGATTGTTCCCATGAGGCACAGGGTCGAGGCTGATTTGCATATAGCCATGTCTGAACTGGGGTGGTGTGGATTAAAAAAAACAAAGGATTTAGGCCCAGATCTCTGTACTGGGGTGAATGTATGACATTGTTCTGCATTCTGTCCATCAACTGTTGTTTTTGCATGGGGGCATGGCTTGAACTCCGCCGAGTATGGACGCCTGAGCCCCGAGCTCCGGGCCGATCTCGGCGTTTATCCTGTCTAAGGCCTTCCCCGGCGGCGCCGCCGACCCAGCGGGGTGCCTAGGGGTTGTGGAGCACCTTGGCGGCAGTTGTGTGCGGGGAGAGGTCCTCGGAAGCAACGAGCCCGGAGACCAGAGGGAGGCGATCGGCCATCTTGCTGGAGGCCTACCGCTGCTACCTGATCCCCGGACTCAATTAGCGAGGAGCCGCCCGGAGACCCGACCCGCCACAGACGAGCGGAAGCTGGTGCCGGCCCGAAGACGGCCCCTTGGAAAATGTAGACACGGGCGCCCTGCACTGGCGCCCGCGAAACACCTTGGCAGCTGGATAGTGGTCGGTGGCCCTGAGAGGAGGGGTCCGGTGAGTTGTGCTGCGACATCATTGCGCCAGGGCAGCGGCGCGGCACGATTGCTGGAGGGGGACGACGCCTGGAGCGGACCCGGCAAGCGCCGCTCGATGCGAGGAGTGGCACTGCCTTTGAGCCTGCTGGCTGTGCTGCTGGAGGCGCAGTGCGGCCCGGGACCGTGACACGGGCCCCGGCTCGGGAGCAGTTGCTAAGGAGCCAGGAGTGGTGTGTAGTGCTCGGCCTGCCAGGGACGCCGCTGATGGGCTGCAGGACTGGCGGCTAGTGCACCCACGTGCTGAGTGGGACCTGGATAGGGGTGCCCCATTACTTGGTGTTGGCAACGACCGTGGCGCCCTGGTTCCTGCGCCACGTGGCTCTGGACTCTGGGCGGCTCCTGTACGTCCCGTGGTGGCGGGGCTGGCCCGCGGACACGGAGTTGCCCCCACGGCTGGCTGCACACAGGGGAGAGTGGCTTGAGGTCGCACTGAGCCCCCCCGGATTCGGAGTCCACCGGCCGGACTTCCCCGCACTCGACGAGGAGTTATGACTGCTGTACACCCCTGGTAGACCTCGTCGGAGGGTGCTGAGGCTGGCGGGTGGTGCCCCCCATTGGAGCAGCAGGTACCAGTAAGCCCGCGGCGTCATTGGGAACGTGGGCTGGTGCCCGGACCTTCTTGCACGGGCGGACTCCCAGGCCACGGTCCTGGTAAATTGACTGGACGTACTTACGGGGAGCACGGTTCCTATTGCGGTCAGGAACGCATCGTGAGGTTGGCTTTTGGCGCCCGCCACAATTGGCGAGATCCGGGGCTGCGCCATGGGGAAACCGCGTAAGGGAGCAGGAGCGGCACCGGCCAACCAGACTGAGGACCAGCCGGAGGTGCAAGGACAGAGCCCGACGGAAGGCCAGAATGCGGGGCTACAACAGCAGCAAATGGACCAGATCCTTAAGGCCATAGGGGACACCAGAGAAGCGCTGCAGCAGGACATTGCGCAGGTATCGACAGGCCTAGGCCTCCTGAAGGCGGACCACGACAAGCTCGCTGATCGGGTCAAGCCTGCGGAGCTGGTGCTGGAGACACTAGAGACACTAGAGCCGGCCCAGAAAGCAGCGATGCCGCGGTGGAGGACTTACTGCGCAGAGTGCAACACCTGGAGAGCGGAAGAAGCAGAAGGGCGCAATAGGCGCAATAACATTCGAGTGGTGGGTTTGCCGGAAAATATTGAGGGGAGCGACATGGTCTCCTATTTGGAAAAATGGCTGCGGGATGTGGTGGTCCCTGAGGTCCTGACGCACTTCTACACACTAGAGCGGGCTCACAGGGTCCCGGCCCGGCCTTCGGCTCCGGGCCGCCCTCCCCGGCCGGTGGTTGCGCGCCTGCTGCATTTCAGAGACCGGGACATCATCCCGCGACAAGCTAGGTCGGCTGGCCCGTATAAGGTGGACAACACATCGTTGTCTCTCTTCCCTGATTACTCCCAGGAGGTCCAACTTAGCCGTTTCTCCTTCTTGGCGGTTAAGAGGGCCCTTCGTGATGAGGGAGTGCAGTACTCCTTACAGTTTCCGGCACGCTTTAAAGTGCTGGTGGATAGAGTGGAGACATTTTGTGACATGCCGGATGACGCTTGGCAATGGCTGGAACGGTACCGAGCGGGCAAAGACGGCGCTGGCAACTGGGCTGAGGCAACGGAGGAGCGACCAAAATCACGCAGGAGTAGGCGCAGCCGGAGACGTGTACAGAACAGGAGGTCCCCGTCAGCATCACAGATGGAGCTGGAGAGGCAGGCCGCCCTGCAGGCGGTGTCAGTTATCTCTGGAGTGGCGACGGAGACCCCGTTGGTGGACTCGGGTTCCCGGCTGGGCTCTGATGAGGAGGACTTTGGAGGCTCTGATGGGGGCTCGGAGAAGGATCCTGGGGAGCTGCCTCAGGTTACCCCACAGATGGCCGATGGACTGATGGACGAATGATACTCAGGATGCTGAGCGAAGTACAGTAAGGGGGCATGCTCGGCCTGTGGTGTTGACACTGTGGGGGACACTGGGGGACCGCTTCTTGGGGAGCTGGGAGGAACACTTTCTTCTGTATTGAAGGGGTATTGCTGGGGAGTGAGAGGGCCCTGGCGGACTGGGGACTCAGCTGGGTTGAGGCGCTGCTGGGAGGAGGAGGCTGTCATGGGCGGGATCGGCCTATCACGGTGTGGTGGGTCTCTTGCTGTCCGGCCTGGCTGGTGTGGGGTCACCCCCTCTACCTCACATAGCTTGTGAGTCTCTGGTAGTTACCAGAGTTTCCCTCGTTGACGGGGGTTGGGTTTGGATGGGTAACAACTGTTCTGGGGGAGGGTGGGTTGGGAGTTGGTAGGGGCTGTTACATGTTAAAGGGGGTTGTCAGTGTGCCGCTCAGATTGTGTGGGATTGGACTCTGCTTTAGGCCTACTGATGGCGGCTAGACTTGAATTGAAATGTATTACTTGGAATGTGCGGGGGCTCAAATCCATGAGGAAGCGGTATAAGGTGCATGCATATTTGGTCCGCAGGGGGGTCCAGGTGGCTTTTTTACAGGAAACACATTTAACTCAAGCAGAAGGGCAGGCGCTGCAGCGGCGATGGAGGGGGCAACTCTTCTATACCACCTATTCCGCTTATGCTAGGGGGGCGCTGGTTTGGGTGCGCGCAGGTGTCCCCTTTCAACCCTTGTCGACGATGGTGGACTCAGGCGGGAGGTTTGTGGCTGTTCAGGGGCGTCTCGATGGCCGGGACGTTACGCTTTGCAGTGTCTATGTCCCAAACTCTGATCAGGCTGCGTTCTTCTCGGCGCTGTCGGTGAGGCTGGCGTCCCTGTTGGTGGGCACGGTGTTTATGGGGGGGACTTTAATTCGGTGGTAGACGTGGAGTTGGATCGTTCCCATCCTCCACTAGCGCAATCAGTGGTGCTCAGGGTGGCCAGGGCCCGGAAAAATGGGACCTCTTAGATGCCGGGCGGACACATCACCCCGCTGACAGGGATTATTCGTTTTACTCTGCACCCCATGACCTTCACGTGCGCCTTGACACTGTTCTTTGTACACCTCGGGCTCAGGAACTCACACGTAGCAGCAAATACCTAGCGAGGACTATTTCGGATCATAACCCTTGCTTGCTCACGGTCCTCTGGTCGAGACAGCGGCAATCGGTTCCCACATGGAGACTGAACCCGATGGCGCTGGAGGACCCGGTGTTTAACGCGGAGGTGCGGGAGGGCATAGAGCATTACTTTCAGGAGAACGCGGGGTCCGCGAACACCAGGGCGCATGAGTGGGATGCCCTCAAAGTAGTGGTGCGAGGTGTGTGTCTCTCAAACGCAGCGGGGGCGCGTCGGACGCTGCTAGGTGATATAGAGCGGGAGGAGGCCTCACTGCGGCAGGCGGAGAAGGCTAGTCATACGGAGGGGGGCAGTAGGGAGGAAGTGCTAGCGGCTCAGGAGCGGGTAGCTACTCAAGTTGAGAGGCTTCGCTGCCTTGATCATAGAGAGTACATGGTCCGGGCACAAGCTGAGAGAGACCGGGTAGGCACGTTGTTAGCATGGTTGGCCAACCCACATACTAGGGGTATGCCGATACTATCACTGGCTACACCCACGGGGGACCTGGTTCACTCGCAGAAAGAGATTAATGATCAGTTTCTGGCTTATTACGCGGAGCTCTACCGGAGCAGGCTGACGGTACCCCCGGCTGGGTTGGATGCCTTCTTGGATGAGGTGCAGTTACCGCAGTTAGACTCAGAACAGGGGAACGCGCTGGGCGCTGCCATATCCTTGGGGGAGATTAGAGCAGCGGTTAAGCACATGGCCAGAAAGAAGACGCCCGGGGGTGACGGTCTGCCGGTGGAGTTCTATGCCTCGTACATTGACCTCCTAGCACCTCAATTACATCAGGTGTATGGCGAGGCCTGGGAGCTGGGCAGGCTGCCACCGTCGGCCAGAGAGGCTATCATAGTGCCGTTACTGAAGAAGGGCGGACTACCTGCCGCTAGGATGGCTTACCATCGCTCCCGATGCTCACTGTGGATTATAAGGTGCTGAGTAGGATCTTGGCCACGCGGCTGTCCGTGCATATGTGTACTCTGGTGCACCCGGACCAGTCGGGCTTCATTCCCACGCGGACCACCTCGACATGCATACGGCAACTGATACGGGTCATGGAAGTTGAGGGGGAGGGTCCCTCAGGTGCGCCCGTGCTGTCGGTGGATATTGAAAAAGCATTCGATAGCGTGGAGTGGTCGTATCTGTTTTGCGTGCTCCGTCGGTTCGGGTTGGGGGATGGTTTCGTCCGCTGGACCCAGCTGCTGTATGACTCGGCTACTGCCAGGGTCCGTACGAGCCGCTCAATATCTGCGGCATGCTCGGTGGAAAGAGGTACCGGACAGGGTTGCTCCTTGTCCCCGCTCCTCTTCGCGTTGGCGTTCAAGCCTCTTGCAGCGTGAGCCCGGCAGGGGCGATATTATGGGGGGTGCTGCTGCGCGGCGATCCGCATTATATCTCCCTGTATGCCGACGACCTCTTATTATACTTGGCTGACACGGAGGCTTCGGTGCGAGGTGCACGGGCCCTCCTCCGGGAGTTTGGCGAATTGTCAGGGCTGTGTGTTAACTGGTCCAAGACCTGTTTATTGGGATACTTGTAAAGTGCACTGTTACTCTACCCGAGTGTCCTGGTGCTGTTTATTCCCATTGACGCCGCGTTGCGCCCAGCCCACAGAGCTGGAGGGACTGCGCTGGGAATCGGAGTGCTTACCGTACCTTGGTGTTTATATTTACCACACCCATTCGCTCCTATATGAGGGGAATGTGGGCAGAGCGTTGAGGGGCATTAGAGGCAGTATGGGGTTTTGGCGTACCCTTCCACTGTCAGTGGCCGGATGAATAGCGCTGTTGAAGATGGTGGCCCTTCCGCGACTGCTTTATTTTTTTTGCACCTTGCCGGTGTGGATTCCGATTTCCTTCTTTAGGATGCTGCGGTCGATGGTGATAGGGTTCATCTGGGGCTCCGGCAGGAGAAGTGTAGCTTTGAACACCCTGCTCAGATCGCGGGAGGAAAGGAGGTCTGGCGGTACCGGATTTTGAATGGTACTATCTGGCGGCACAGCTGCAATGGCTCATGCAGGCGGTGGCGCGGGACTTTAGGGGCCCAGAGGTCCGCAGGGCAGAATTATTCAGCGCCATGTCTTGTCCTTCATAGTGCTCCAGCAGAGGCTTCAGCTGGACCAGCTCACTCTCGAGGAGCGTACCCTTCGCCAATGCTGGCTACGTAGCCAGAAACGGGCGGGATTTCCCACCCCGTATGCCCCGGAGATCCCTTTGAGCATGTGCACTGCCCTCCCACATGGTGGGGATTGGTCAGCGCTGGCCACCTGGGAGGACCGTGGGGTCCACATGATAGGGGACTTGTATAGAGATGGTACTTTGTTACCGTTCCACGAACTGCAAGACACCTTTGATTTGCCGAGGGGTGACTTGTTGCTACATGCGGCTTTGGTATCCGGAATCCAGAAGCACTGGAAGTTAGGTCTGGCAGAACCCCCCACGTCCTTGGGCTGCCAATATATCACGATGGCCGCTGGCACTTTCAAGGCTATCACCTGCCTGTGCAGGAGATTGGCATTGGTTGGACCGCCGCCCTTAGATAGGTTGCGGGAGCGCTGGGAGGGAGACCTTGGTCATCAGATACCGGAGGCGACCTGGCCTCAGCTCGTGCGGCGGGCCTGGAAGGGCACGCGCAATGTCCGGTTCCAGCTGGTCCAATACTTCACGTTACACAGGGCTTATTTGACACCGGTTAAAATTCAGCAGTTCTTTGGAGGAGCACACTCAGTGTGCCCTCGTTGTAACGTGGAGGGTGCTGACTTCGGTCATATGTTTTGGTCCTGCGCGGGGCTCGGTACATACTGGTCTGATGTTATGACTTGCTTGAATGAGGTTACGGGACGTCAAGTTGAAGTGAGCATGGGGGCTTGCCTCTTACTCCGGTTCCCACACACACCAGCCACAAAAATTACAAGTAAATTCTTTGACCTGGGGCTGATTATGGCCAAGAGAGAGCTCACAATGCACTGGAAGTCCAGGGGGGGCCCCAGCTTCCTGAGGTGGCGGGGGAGTTTCCAACAATGGGCGCATAGTGAAGGGACTCTTAGATTCCAGCTAGCCAGACGCACTTGTAATGACACAGCGCTAGATGCGGCCAGGAGGTAGGGTGCACTGGTGGCGGACCTTCAATCAACGATGGAAGCTAGTCGGGGAGACGAAATGGATGCGCCGGCGAGTCTGACGATGGAGATTGGGGCGGGAACTGCGGGGGTACACACGGGAGGCGCAGCCAGCTAGGCCCACGCACCCTGGTGCATGTGAGGGTTTGAGCACTCTTGTTGGAAGGGAGCGACAGACCGCTAAGGTACCATGCTATATTTTGCACATTTTCTGGATCATCAACCGGCTGAGGGCTGCGACTGTGAGTGTCTTGGAAGGAGTCGGGCGCTATTGCACAAAGGTTTATGACATTTATGGGAAAGACGGCAGGGGGCACACTGACAAGGGGGGGTGGGAGTAGAGGGGGAGGGGGAGGGTGAATCGTTAAGGTACAGAGGATGCGGGCTAATGTTGATTTTGTCCTAGCAAGGGCTATGGAGCTGCTGACCCATTTATGATGCATGGTTGTAAGATGTTTGACCAAAACTCAATAAAAATCTGTTAAAAAAAAATAAAAAATAAACTGTTGTTTTTGCATTTGTCACCCCGAGTGAGATGGGTATGCTCAGATGTGAGTCCCATGCTCTCCACACCACTGGAGTCAAGCTATCCTGGCTGAAGACGGCTGATAGCCAGAAACCGGCCCTAGGATGCTTGATTCCGGTCCAGGAAAGACATGGCTTGGCAGTTCGGGCTGGACTGTTCCCATGAGGCACAGGGTCGAGGCTGTTTGCATATGGCCATGCCTGAACTGGGGTGGTGTGGAGTGCAAAAAAACAATGGATTTAGGCCCAGATCTCTGTACTGGAGTGAATGTATGACATTGTTCTGCATTCTGTCCATCAACTGTTGTTTTTGCATTTGTCACCCCGAGTGGGATGGGTATGCTCAGACGTGAGTCCCATGCTCTCCACACCACTGGAGTCAAGCTATCCTGGCTGAAGACGGCTGATAGCCAGAAACCGGTCCTAGGATGCTTGATTCCGGTCCAGGAAAGACATGACTTGGCAGTTCGGGCTGGACTGTTCCCATGAGGCACAGGGTCGAGGCTGATTTGCATATAGCCATGTCTGAACTGGGGTGGTGTGGAGTGCAAAAAAACGATGGATTTAGGCCCAGATCTCCGTACTGGGGTGAATGTATGACATTGTTCTGCATTCTGTCCATCAACTGTTGTTTTTGCATTTGTCACCCCGAGTGGGATGGGTATGCTCAGACGTGAGTCCCATGCTCTCCACACCACTGGAGTCAAGCTATCCTGGCTGAAGACGGCTGATAGCCAGAAACCGGTCCTAGGATGCTTGATTCCCGTCCAGGAAAGACATGGCTTGGCAGTTCGGGCTGGACTGTTCCCATAAGGCACAGGGTCGAGGCTGATTTGCATATGGCCATGTCTGAACTGGGGTGGTGTGGAGTGCAAAAAAACGATGGATTTAGGCCCAGATCTCTGTACTGGGGTGAATGTATGACATTGTTCTGCATTCTGTCCATCAACTGTTGTTTTTGCGTTTGTCACCACGAGTGGGATGGGTATGCTCAGACGTGAGTCCCATGCTCTCCACACCACTGGAGTCAAGCTATCCTGGCTGAAGATGGCTGATAGCCAGAAACCGGTCCTAGGATGCTTGATTCCGGTCCAGGAAAGACATGGCTTGGCAGTTCGGGCTGGACTGTTCCCATGAGGCACAGGGTCGAGGCTGATTTGCATATGTCTGAACTAGGGTGGTGTGGAGTGCGAAAAAACGATGGATTTAAGCCCAGATCTTTGTACTGGGGTGAATGTATGACATTGTTCTGCATTCTGTCCATCAACTGTTGTTTTTGCATCTGTGAATTTGTTAGGCAGAGACTTGCCTTGCAAAATAATTGTGTGATTCATTGAACACAGTTCAGATGGTGTTGCAATGGAAACACAGGATGAAGATTCCGTTTTTAATATTAAATCACAAGATTCAAGGGTCCAGTTGCTCCCAGCATTGACAAAACATGACTTGTCTCTGGGTTTAAGACATACTGTCATAGAATATGCATGGGATTTTTCCATAAAAGAATAGGTTGATAAAAAGTGCTGAGCCAGTTAAAATTAGATTTAAACCTGATGCTGTTTTCCCTAGAATTAACCAATACAAACTTTTGAGAGAAGCTGAGGAAGGAATGAAGCCTGTCATTGAAATAATTGATTGGACAGAGAATCATCAGGGAAGTGCTTGGTAGCCCCTGCAATTCTCCTATGATGGGGATAAAGAAACCAAGTGGAAAATGATGCATTCTTCAGGATCTTTGAAAAACTGTATAAGCTAGTCATTCCATGTTGTCCAATAGTGCCAAATCCAGCAGTGATTTTATTCAAAATTCCTTCAGGTGAAGAATGCTATAGAGTCATTGACGTATGCCATATGGTCTTCGATTTCTCTGCATGAGGAGATTCAGTTCTTATTTGCATTTCCAAAATCAAGATCTAGACCCACTTTTGTCAATATGTCATGCAGCACAATGCAGAAAGCCTCCTTGCTGCCCTGTGTGAAAGGAAGAGGGCAGGAATGAGCAATATTTAACATTATACCACACATTACTCCTCTCTGCCTTGCAGCACACTTAGACAAATGAAACAACAAGGAGAAATAAAGATATTTCTCCTTGTTGCACCTTTGGTGGGGAGGTGTGCAATTCTGATGCATTCCCAGGTCTACCAATGTAGGTAAATCTGGCAACGTGTTAGAATGCATGAGTGGATGTCGGGGAGCTCCAACCATAGCACGCCTCCCTGCCGCAGAGTAACGTAAGGCTGTCCTGCGTTACCCTAGATTTATATACCCACACAGGGCCATGCAAGGTGGCCTTGCGTGACTTGATAAATCTTGTTTTGGTTTTGTGTCACCCTTTGGTCCCCTTGTATAATGCAAGGGTTATGCAAAACCTTGATAAATAAAGGCCCTTGTGTGAGATTAGAAAATGTAAAGCTGCCCTGTATTTCTGTCTTAGTACATTATATGAATGATTTATTAATTGCATCAAAAACAAAAGAGGACTGTAAACGGGGGCCGACAGTGGTCATAATGTTCCCTCAACAATGATGCAGTATTGTAAAAGGGAAGTAACTCATCTTGGTCACCTACTTAGAAAGGTGCAAGGAATGTCTCAAAAATACACATTTCTGCAATTCTGAGCATGAATTCTCTTACTTCCCAGAGGGAGGTGAGGATGTTTCTCAAGATCCTTGGCTTCTAGCGTCAGTGGAATCTAAACCTTTCCTTGATTGCAAAGCCTTTAATAACACAAGCTCATAATGACATAAAATATCCAGCATCATTTGCTGATGGTATTTTGGATGACTTTAACACATTGAGAGACAGTTTGTGTAATGCCCCAGCTTTTGGAATACCTGATAACAATCAGAAATATTTCCTCTTCTGTCAGGAGAAAGGTGAATGTGCATTATCGATTCTAACACAAAGCATATTGGTTTGATGAGACCGATAGCTTATCTTTCAGCTGCATTGGATCAAGTAGCTGTAAGTCTTCCTGGTTGCTTGAAATTGGTTACAGCTGTTTGTATTGCCATTGAATAAAGTGAGGGAATAGAGATGGACCATACTTTAATTGTGCATGTGCCACATTCAGTTGATATAATTTTAGCAAGGACAAGGACTCAACATATGACAAACAGTAGACGGACAAAGTATGAGCAGATCATTCTTGCAACTGAGAACATTTCAATTGAAACGTGAAATTCACCCAGCCCAGCTACGCTGCTTCTTATTTCAGATGAATGTTGTGAAGACAGGGTTACAGATGAGAGTGGAATGAAGGCTATTAAAGTGAGCATGGCTGCTTTGCATTTACTGAATTATGCACCAAGCCAAGACCAGATATCAAAGAAATTCCTTTGGAAATGGCTGATCATCACTCTGTTATTTATTTATTTAGTGCATTTTTATATAGCGAGGACATTACCCAAAGGTGTCAGAGTGCTGTACAATAAGACCAGTTACATTACATGAGAAAAGTGTTACACAAAAGAACTTTACAAAAATCAACAGAAGACTAAAAAAGGTAAGGTACACAAACACGATATCAACACAGCAAACTAGGGTGAGGAATGTACAGATTTGTTTTTTTTTTACAAATTTACAATGAAGAGCGAACTTTCTTTGAGGGGCCTGAAAATGAAAGTGTTAGTTCTGAGAGTGTCTTTGGAAGAGAAGAGATTTGAGGTCAGCTTTAAAGAGCTGGGTAGAGGACGTGACACGGAGCAATGGAGGAAGTGAGTTCCAGATTCTCACCGCATTACCTGAGAAGGATTGCGCCATTGATCTTTCCCTTTTGAAGGAGGGGGGTTCAAGCAGAAACTTTTCTGCATTGCGAGAAGGTCTAGAGCCTCCAGACAATTTCAATGTTTTCGCCAGGTAACAAGGTGAGGACGTATGGAAGGCTATGTGGGTGATGCAGGTAGTTTTGCAAATAGATCTTGCCTCGATGGGAAGCCATCGAAGGGAACACAGGATAGGAGTGATGTGGTTGCTTTACTTCGAGCTGAATGGAGTAAGGATTTGAGAGGGGAGAGGTGGGATTTGGGTAGGCCTGTCAAAAGATAATTGCAATAATCCAGCCTGGAGAGAACCAGCGATTGTACCAAGGTTTTTAGGTCTTTCTCAGGGAAGAACCAACAAATCCCCCACAGAAGCCACAACTGTTAACGTGCGTTCTTAGCAATAGAGTTGATCAAGGAGTGTAGGTTGAGTCTTTTGTCACAGAGTTCACAATCAATCAATCAATCATGGACATTTATATAGCGCACTACTTACCCGGAGGGTCTCAAGGCGCTTGGGGAGGGGGGGTGCTGCTACTGCTTGAACAGCCAGGTCTTGAGTTCTTCCTGAAGGAGAGGTGGTCTTGGGTCAGGCGCAGGTCGGTCGGGAGGGAGTTCCAGGTCTTGGCGGCCAGGTGGGAGAAGGACCTTCCTCCTGTTGTCGATCTTCGGATGCGGGGGACGGCGGCGAGGGCGTGACTGGCTGATCGGAGGTGTTGAAGCATGACGAGGAGACGGCGTTGACTTGTCTGGTCATGGAGAGGGAGGAGTCCAGGATGAAGCCCAGGTTGCGTGCGTTGGCTGTCGGTGTGGGTGCGGTGCCCAGGGCGGGGGGCCACCAGGAGTTGTCCCAGGCGGAGGGCGATGAGCCCGGGATGAGGACTTCCGTCTTGTCTGAGTTCAGTTTCAGGCGGCTGGTCGTCATCCATTCGGCTACATCTTTCATCCCTTCGTGAAGGTTGGCTCTGGAAGCGGCGGGGTCGTTGGTCAGTGAGAGGATCAGCTGGGTGTCATCGGCGTAGGAGCTGATGTTCAGGTTGTGTTGGCGTGCGATGGGCGCGAGGGGGCTCATGTAGACGTTGAAGAGGGTGGGGCTCAGCGAGGATCCTTGAGGGACGCCGCAGATGACTTCGGTGGCCTCTGACTTGTACGGTGGTAGGCGGACTCTCTGTGTTCTTCCGTCAAGGAAGGAGACGATACATTCCAGTGCCTTCTCCTGAATTCCGACGTTGCTGAGGCGCTGCACTAGGGTGCGGTGGCAGACAGTGTCGAATGCCGCGGAGAGGTCTAGGAGGATGAGGGCCGCTGTTTCTCCGTTGTCCATCAGGGCTCGGATGTCATCGGTGGCAGCGATCAGGGCGGTCTCGGTGCTGTGGTTGGCTCGGAAGCCAGACTGTGAGGGGTCGAGGGATCCATTCGTCTCGAGGAAGGCGGCAAGCTGTTTGTTGACGGTCTTCTCGATGACTTTGGCTGGAAACGGGAGGAGCGAGATGGGGCGGTAGTTCTTGAGTTCGGTGGGGTCCGCTGTTGGTTTCTTTAGTAGAGCGCTGAGTTTGGCATGCTTCCAGCTCTCCGGGATGGTGGCGGTGTCGAAGGAGGTGTTGATGATGTCCCGCAGGTGGGGTGCGATGACAGCGTCGGCCTTGTTGAAGACGTGGTGAGGGCAGGGGTCGGTCTGAGATCCGGAGTGGATGGAGTTCATCATGCGGACGGTGTCATCGGTGCTGATCAGAGTCCAGGCGCGGAGGGTGGTGGTGGGTGGCGTTGCTGCGGTCGTTGTGTGCGATGGTTGACTGCTGAAGCTGTTGTGTATGTCCGCGATCTTGTTGTGGAAGTAGGAGGCGAGGGAATTGCAGAGGTCTTGCGATGGGGTGATGTTGTTGTTTCCGGCGTTGGGGTTGGAGAGCTCTTTCACGATGTTGAAGAGTTCCTTGCAGTTGTGTGCGTTGTTGTCCAGTCGGTCCTTGAATGCAGTTTTCTTGGTGGCGCGGATCAGTTGGTGGTGCTTCCGGGTGGCAAGCTTGAGGGTGGTCATGTTGTCCGGTGTTGGTTCCCTTCTCCAGACTTTCTCGAGGGCTCGGCAGTTCTTCTTGGAGCTCTTGAGTTCGTCGGTGAACCATGGGGCTTTCTTGCTGCCGGGTCTTCTGGGCGGGGTCCTCAGAGGGGCGAGTTCGTCCGCGCAGTTGCTGATCCACTTCGTGAGGTTGTCGGCGGCCTGGCTGGGGTTCGCTGAGCTGGCGGGAGGGTGCTGACTCAGGGAAGCGGCGAGCTGGTCCGCTGTGATCTTGTTCCAGCTTCTTCGGGCAACCTGTTGCTGGTGGTGGTGGGTCGTCGTTCTTCTGAAGGTGAAGTGGACGCAGCTGTGGTCCGTCCAGTGGAGTCCTGTGGCGTGGCTGAAGGCGATGTCTTTGCTGGATGAGAAGACGGCGTCGAGTGTGTGTCCGGCGAGGTGGGTGGGGGTGGTCACCAGTTGCTTGAGTCCCAGGTTTGCGAGGTTTTCCAGCACGGTGGTGGTGTTGCGGTCGTCGTTGTTCTCCAGGTGGAAGTTGAGGTCCCCGACGAGGATGTAGTCGGCTGAGGGGAGGGCGAGCGGGCTGATGAAGTCGGCGATGTCCTCGCTGAATTGTGTGCGTGGTCCCGGGGGTCTGTAGATGAGGGTGCCTCTGAGGGTGGTCTTGGGGTTGACGTGGATCTGGAAGAGCAGGTGTTCGGCAGGTGCGATGGTGTCGTCGGTGTTGGTCGTGATGCGGATGGTGTTCCTGTGAATGATGGCGATGCCTCCTCCTGTCTGGTTGACGCGGTCTCTCCGGATGATCTTGTAGCCGTCCGGGATGGCGATGGCGATGTCGGGTGCTGAGGAGGCGTTCATCCAGGTTTCCGTGAGGAAGGCGACGTCTGGGGCTGTGGTGTCGAGCAGGTTCCAGAGCTCGACGGCGTGTCTGTGGACAGAGCGGGTGTTGAGCAGGATGCACTTCAGGTGGCTGCTGCTGGAGTTCGGCTTGGTGGGTGCTGGTGCAGTGCAAGTCCGGGTGCAGGAGAACTTGCAGGCCTGGCAGATGAAGGGTCCGTGGGTGCGTCTCGGCGTGGCTCGGTAGCATCCAGGGGTTCGGCCGGCGTTGAGTGCGTTGAGGGTGGCGGCGTCGTACGTCCGGCGGGTGGGCTGGGGTCTGCGGGGGCCAGGGGTCCTGGCACTGGGCGCGGTCCAGGCGCGGACGGGCGCAGACGGGCTTACCTTTGGCGCACCTTCGGCGCTCAATCGGTGCTCCCGCTGCGCGTTCGCTGAGGGGGCGTCATAAGAGGGGAGCAGGGAGGGCGGGTCCGCTGGGAGGCGGGAAGGGGTTAACCAATCGTGTGGCGGGGGGGCGGGGCCGCAGGCAGGAGGCGCGGGAACGGGACCGGCAGAGCGGGCGGCCCAGTGGCGGCTGGGGCGCTGCTGGCGGCGTCGGCGAAGGAACTCTGTCAGCAGGTAAGCAGGGGCTGCAGTGGCAGGCGTGGAGAGGAGCAGGGGGGCGACCAGGCCAGAGGCGCAGTGGTCGCTCCCTAGAAGCAGGCGAGGTCCCCTTAAGAGGGGAGCAGGGAGGGCGGGTCCGCTGGGAGGCGGGAAGGGGTTAACCAATCGTGTGGCGGGGGGGCGGGGCCGCAGGCAGGAGGCGCGGGAACGGGACCGGCAGAGCGGGCGGCCCAGCGGCGGCTGGGGCACTGCTGGCGGCGTCGGCGAAGGAACACTGTCAGCAGGTAAGCAGGGGCTGCAGTGGCAGGCGTGGAGAGGAGCAGGGGGGCGACCAGGCCAGAGGCGCAGTGGTTGCTCCCTAGAAGCAGGCGAGGTCCCCTTAAGAGGGGAGCAGGGAGGGCGGGTCTGCTGGGAGGCGGGAAGGGGTTAACCAATCGTGTGGCGGGGGGCGGGGCCGCAGGCAGGAGGCGCGGGAACGGGACCGGCAGAGCGGGCGGCCCAGCGGCGGCTGGGTCGCTGCTGGCGGCGTCGGCGAAGGAACTCTGTCAGCAGGCAAGCAGGGGCTGCAGTGGCAGGCGTGGAGAGGAGCAGGGGGGCAACCAGGCCAGAGGCGCAGTGGTCGCTCCCTAGAAGCAGGCGAGGTCCCCTTAAGAGGGGAGCAGGGAGGGCGGGTAAAATGTAAATGTAAAACCCCTTAGTATCAATCAAATAGTATTTGTAAAGTGCAACACTGTCACCCCTAGTATTGTTTTTGTCATTGAGCCCACACTGTAAATCCCTCTTTTTTTATTTTTGTCAGAGAGATCACATTCAAAAACCCAATAATTCTATATTTGTCAGAGTAAAATCCACGCAATGCAATGTAAAATTAATTCCTACTTTATTTGTCATAGGGTCAAACCTACTTCCTACTGTATTTGACATATGATATGTGTTAATAATGGCTCTACTAGTTATGAGCAATGGAACTGCTTAATAGAGGGCTGACAGAACTGCTGTCCAATCAAATGCCTGTAAAGATCAACAAAAGGGCGAAGCTTAAGCCTTCTCTTTAAACTACGTTTTGTTATTGTGATTACATAATCTCTGACTGGCAGCTAAATCAGGCTCTAGCCAGACTTATAAATAAATGCAGGGTGCATAGTTCTCTTGGTGTCACTGAAAAGTGAAGATTTATTAAAATGTGCTTGTCAATGTACCCTGCAGTTTGTTTTAATATGTTCTCACTTTGAGTAATTCATAAGCTGTAATGTTCCCTTAATGGTGAAAGTAATGTATTTGTTCAACAAAGGACGACAAACACATTGTATTTGTGAGTGTATGTTTGTATGTGAATGTGTGTGTACCATGATGGAAAATAAGAGGTCTGATGGGTGTATCTGGGATTACACCCATTGAAGTGAAAAAACCCAGGAACTTGTCCGCTCATCTCAGTGCCTATATGACTTTTAAAGGTAAGGTTTTACATATTCCAACTACCAAAACAATGTGCATTGTATTACTCTTTACAGTCTTGAAATCACAATATAAAATGCTGTGAAAAAACATAGTTTCGGTACTGTGATACATTTTATTTACAAAGAAGACTAACAGTGAATATTCACTAAAGTATCAAAATTGAGTACGGTAAAGTATTCCATTTGAATGACAACACCTGCGTATTGGCATGTGTAAGCTCTACCCAAGCATTCTCTGAGGCAGTTGAGCTTCTATACTCACTTTCCTAATTCATGGTATAGAAAGTGAGTATTGGAATATAACTGAATTTAGGTCTGCTCTTTCTCTAATGTTTTTTTAAACATTAGTGTTTTTTTAGGGGGATCCATGCATCAAGCATTCATGTAGAATATTGCACATGTAACTCCATTTCATTTCAAGACCGAGACTTACTTTATACATTTGAACTTTTAATGCCACTCTCCAGCACCTTTAAAGAACATTAACAACAACAATCTAGAGTTAGAACACAGCTGTGCATAAATAATCTATTCTCAGAACTCTTCTCCTCTTTTAAATTCTGGCCTGGACCTGGGGTGGTGCTGAGACAACGCCAACCACCAACGCGGTCACGATTGACGGAGGCAGTGATTGCGAGAGCCAGTGAGACAGTGACTACACGCACACACTCACATGTGCATAAGGGTACAGGTATGCCCATGAGGGGCAGTAACCCGGATACCTAATAATTGACAAAAATTGGTATAGGGTGGAGTGATTGATCCACACCCTGAAGAAATTGCCGTGAGTTTTCCCCTGGCAATGAAACATATCGGCTTTTAAATGAGCAGACACACATCACTGAATACAAATTAAACAGCCAGTGTAATCTAGCTCGGTTTTAACTGGGACGGGCAGAGCGATGTGTAAATGTAAATGTAGTTGAGCTTATATAGCGCACAGCTACCCGCAGTGGGTTTCCCGGCGCTTGCTTAGGGAACCCTTCCTGGTATTCCCCTGTGAGATAGCAGGGTATCCACAAGGTGAAAGTCAGGCATCCCGCCGCGAGGGGCCGTTGTGGAGATTAAGCAAGCTATTGCCCAGAGTCGCAGAGTGTGAACCCGTGAGTCGAGGAGGCACCGGGGCGAGAATTATCGAGTCCGTTGAATTTTTTTAGCCCAATACCCGCCGAGGTGGGGAATTGAACCCTGGTCCAGGACCGATCTCAGCTTCCGGGTCTGCTGCCTCTAACCCCTGAGCCACACTTCTCCACGGTGGCTCTGGACCCCGCAGTCCCAATTCCTGGGTTGATTCTGCCATACAACGAGATAGACTGTCTGGTGCACAGGCAGTTTTTGACATCACATCCTAGCACCATTGTTCACTTTCTTTTTTTCATTCACTTGTTTTGTTTTGTTATGGGTTGGTGGTCGCTGATGATGAGAACCTGAAGAAGCAGGCAAGTACCTTTGTTGTATGGCGTTTTAGGACCCGAGTGAAATTTTCCTGATTCATGCCCTTATATAGATACAATTTACATTGCCCTTATATAGGCATAGAAATCATAGCCATATTTAGACATAGCCCATGCTGTCCAAATACAGGCATGGCTACTTCCACCCGTTCCAAAAAGTCACAACGATTTCTTGGAAAAATTAGCTTAAGCAGTCAGGGACATCCCATTGCTTGAATATTGATTTGTCCAAGGACTCATGGAGTTTTCAAAGTACTACCATTCCCTTGGGGTTCTTTGATGACGTTATTGTGCCCGACTTCAAACTAGGCACCTTCGAGGTATAAATATGCCTACACTTGCTCTAGCAAGGACACGGTGGTTCGGAGCAGTTCGATTATCTACTTGCCCGACGCAGCTCACTACAGCAAGTGCCGAAGGAAGCCGACCCTCCAGCTGACGCACTGATAGAGAAGCTGTCCTTTCTCACGCTGAGAATCCAGCTCCAGTGTATCCAAGCTCCCCTCGCGGGGTGCTGGGAATGCAAGTCCTGAGACAGAGATACCAGACCTCCTTCATTCTAAAACCAAAGTACGGAGTTGATTAGACCCTAAGAGAAATTTTGGATAGATTCTTGGCAAAGAAACTAAACCTATGCTACACTACACTTACTTCTTCCCTCGTAGTAGACTTAGGTTAGGTACATTGGGGTAGGCGTATTTTAGAAGCACCAGTTGAGTACTTTTAGCCTTTGTTATTTTTGTATGTATTTTTATATGGCTTAGAAACCATACAATGCTTTTACAGTATTATTTTATAATACTCTTCTCACTGTAGGCATTATACTTTACAGACAGTATTACGATTGTAGCAGTTCACTTTACTTGCAAGAGAAAAAAGACTGTTCAATGAATCCCTTTATTGAAAACGCCGTCTCTTTATTTTCTCTGCACCTCTGATGAAACGAAGCATGCACAATTAACTGAGTAAAATATCTATCTATTGTTTCCCCGACTCTAAAGATACGTTTATTCTTGGGGAAACAAAGTTGTCATGTTTATGCGGTTGTCAGAAACGAATCCCTTCTTGTTTATTCGAGAACGTTTCTAGTGACCTCTGAGCTAGCTGGCACTCATAATTAAGTTTAATATATTCGATAGAGACCTAGTCGACATCAGTCCTACGTCAAATCTATAGGATATATTATTCCAATGCACAGAGCCTATTGGGAATATAGGGACTACACTACATGGCACCCAACGTTTGGTAAGGCACTAATTTAACGCTAGAAACTAGAGTAACTAATTTGTGCTTTTCACAGAGACCCCTTTTACCCGTAAAATACTCCAATAGACTTCTGGAGTGGGTAAAAGGATAAAATATCCGCCATACTGAGTAGGACGAAAATCCTATGTATTAGTTCTTGGTTTGTTCAACGTTGAAGGATACAGTGTTCCAAAATAGTGTGCACCTTATCTTTGTTTCCTTGAAACTTGCTCTGCAAACTTTCAGTCAACAAAATGCCGGATAGCAACACAGAGAACGGTGGAGCTGCAGGAACTACAACCCAACCAGGTTTAGACATTACAGGTTTCCAACAAAATGACCCGTATGCGATAATCATCCCGGAAAATTTAAGGAAAGCCATCACTATAAAGCTTATAACAGTTGGCCTATCACCAAGAGGTGGTAGGGTAATTTTTGTTATAGAGGCACATGAATATCGGCAGAAAGAGGTGTTCTGCTCATGGATTTTCTCCCCTGAAGCAAATTCAGTAACACATGTGTTTCACTTCTACAAAGAGGAGGAATTCCAATGGGATACACTCCTTTCGAGGATATCGAAATTCCACTAACATACCAAGGGCATGCACTCTGGTTTAAAGGCGCCCTACAACATCAAAATCTCATTACCAGGTTCGGTCCACTAGGTAGACCAGGAGCAACATAGCCGGTTTTAGCCAGCTATACACCACATCCTGCCATTGAAGAAATGACAGGTAAGGAATTATTAGTTCAACTAAAACAACTAATCAAAATACATAGAAAATTGGTTCAATATGTCATGTGGACTCTAACAGTCCAAACTCCTATAAGGATTCCACAGCAAACCCCTCACCAGGAGAACACAAATAAAATAACACCACAGACTATACAATCAGTCATTGGTAAATTGCCCGCAGAAAGGGAAAAAATTCCACTCTTGATAGCTCAAAAATTACTCAAATCGAGGCAGTATTTCCCGATACTACCCCTCATGAAAAACACAGAATTCTAACAATCTATTTACCAATGGGGATCGCACCACACCTGGAGGACTGTGACACATGGGGTACAGTCTTTGCTGCAATCTACACAAAAACACATGGTGTTCCATTTATGGCGGTGACACCAGACGTCCTGAAACAGATTCAAAATGAATATGGGGCAGAGCCTGCTTTAAATCTGGGAATGAAATTACTGAAAGATTTCAAACAGGTCCCAGCTATAATATTAGCTAATATTAAAGGTGAAGCAGCATCCGTGACGATCCGCAAAAAATAAGAGAAATTGATGTAACTGAGCAATCATATGAACTGGCCAGAATAATAGAAAAATCCTATGAAGAACTAGGTAGAGATAGTTTGGGTGGGAAACCAGTCAAACCCTAACTTACAGAAAGTCCTGAAAAGGTCTTTATTAAAAACACTCTCACTACTCCTAAAAAGAAGTGAGAGAATACTAAACAAACTTCTAATGAGAAGGTCTCCTCAAAAGGAGCCCTCTGAAAAAAGGTATAATTATAAAAAACCTGATAGATATCAAGATACTGATCCACGTTCCTCTCGTACCTTTCAGACTTCCTCACAGAAATCGGAAAGAAGAGGACGGTCAGAACACAGGAAGAACGCGTGAAGTCCAAAAACGATCAACACGTTCCAAAAAATAAGAAAATCCAATTCACCAAAAATAAGGTAGCAGGTCTAAAAATCAGACATGCGGAGGATCTTGAGGTCACAACTCAAAAACGGGGAGTGGGCCCAGACAGTGCTGGACAGCGCAGAAGAAATCACCATAGCTCACAAGATCTGGAAGGATCATCTGGAGACAGTGGACTTGAATGAGTACATCCAAGTTGAAACTGCCGATACCAGGGTTAGTGTACCCCATAAATTATATGAAGTAACGCTCCAGATGGAGGGGGACATAACTAGGAAAATAAGAGCACTCTTTTGGGAGAAGCTCTCTAAGGGTTATGACATTCTTCTAGCTGAAAAATTTGTGAGGGAGTGCCCACATGGCGAAGACTTCAATATGCCAGCCTTCTCCAATCATATTCGTATTCACTTAAAATACACCCTTGCCAGAAAATGGGCTGTAGCCCAGGCTCCAGCATTATATAAAAATCATGTAGGATGGGATGAGGTTTCTCCTCACTATAAAATCCAGTTAAAAACACAACCAACTGCACAAAGGCAGAATCCAGTTAAGCAAGAAGCTAAAAAACAGGTCAGGGAGATATTAGATCAACTTGAATACCAAGGGGTGATTGAAAAATGCACCTCGTCAATGAACAATCCTTTGTTTCCTCCCTCCAAACCGGACAATACATATCGTCTAGTTTTGGACTACAGATATTTAAATTCTTAACTGAATAAAGTACTAAGGGAAATCGCAAATATATGAATGTAAGTCGGTGGACTACACTTATAAGGTGATTGATTTTGGAAATATAAAACGGAGGAGCAAAAGATTTTGTGTTGGAAATTCACAGAACAGCCCTGACGAAGTCAATGTGCTTTACACAGCATGACGAAACACGTGTTGGCTGCGGTTTTTTGGATGTGAATTTGGAACAATAAAGACAAATTTTGGAACACGAGGACATTGCATATTGGATTTATACAAGAACTGGATTATGAATTGAATACCTGGACTGTGCCAACTAGAATTATGTATATATACTGATATGAGGATACTATCAATTTAATATTTAGAGTGCTCAGGGAGAGCAATTTTGTATTAGTAAGATCTATTTTTGTAGATTGAGGTGGGTTTGTATGATAACCAAACCTTTCCCCCTTAGTAGCACCATGAGCAACTTTAAATTCTTGTTGCAAAATCTTTGCAGTACAAAATGCACACAGTGCAGCACTAATGATTAACTTTGTCCGTAAAAAATATAAATCATTAGATATTTCTAACGGAGTCTTCTGTCAAAATATTACACCTGAGAGCAGGTACTTGACCGCTTTCTCAATTACGGGGACCCAGCGTCACTTCTGTCATCTCCCCCAATCATTCAAGAATAGCCTGGGTTTTTTTTCAGCTAGAGTATCAGAGTTACTACAAACGTATGATGATGAGGCATTATCTTATGTCGATGACATCTATCTAACAGACGATGACTTGGACATGCACTTGAACAGGTTGAACACCCTAAAACATGGCTTCGCATCTGAAGGGTACAAATTCAATTTTAAGAAATCAAGAATTGCCCACCTTTTCGAGGATACGAATTATGAAGTGAAGGCAAAAACCTGGCAGCCAACTTTTTTTTAGAAAAGTGTGCACTGCTCCAACCCTCAAAAATGCTGAAGAACTTACAGTTAATTCTAGGTTTCCTAAATTTCGGAAGAACATACATTCTAAACTACCCAGAAAGGGTTAAACCTCTCTACAAATTAATCAAATCTGAATTTAAAACAACTAATTGGACTCAAAAACATACAGAAATTTTGCGTTCAGTGCGAACAGACATGTTAGCAACAACACATTTACAGACACGCGTAAATGTACACAACCTTGTAATCCGAATCATCCCAAGAAGATGCGGATTCACGTACTTAACCTTTAATGAAGGAGAAAAAGTACCAATTGCTTATAAATCACACTTGTACACACAAGCTGAAATGAAATCACTTCTACAGAAAACATTCTGACAGCGGTTCAAACTGCAGTAGCAAAAGAGTTAGCCCTCGCACAAGGAAAACGCATAATGGTCATTACCCCTGTAGCTGCCTTAGAGGCAGTAACAAAAGCAAGAATTCCAAATGCAAAGGCTTTACATCCAAGATGGATACAATGGGTTAACTCTCTTGCTGCAACAGACGTTGAATACGTTTTTGACCCTTACTTGAAAACTCAAGAATTTCTACAGTACGAACGAGAATGGCATCTGCCCACTGAGATTATGCCTCTAGAACAGTACGAATTTATAATTTATACAGACGGATCAGCACAGCCCGCAATTATGGGTAAACAAGCTTATAGTGCTGCGTGCGCGATTGGTAAAGGTCGCTGGCATAATGGTAAATTCCGACCTATGGTCACAAAAACACAATCTCTCGGAAACTGTACAGCTCAGTGAGCTGAACTACAGGCATTCAAGATGGCGCTTGAAAATACCAATCATGAACTCCCCACACTCATAGTGTGCGATTCCTATTACTGCGTTCAATCTTACAATGAATACTTGCAGAATTGAATTCAAAACGGCTTCAAAGATACAAAAGGTGGCACAATCAAGAATAAGTTGCTTTGGGAACAAGTAGTTCAATTACAGAAAGAACTACAAAAGGCTCATGTGATCCATACACTGAGTCATCAGCGTGATGTGTTAACGTTGCAGGGAATTCATAGGCTGATAAAGCCGCGAAGGCAGCTGTGCAAACGGCTTCCGTAGCTGCAATCACTTGTTCTAAAACAAGAATAGACAGCGAAATAATGCAGGCTGTCACTGCTTCCAACAAAGACAGCGGTAAAACATTACCAAAAAGCTTTCCACTCAAATACTCATATATAACTGATGTAAATAATATTCCTTTTGCTCTAATCCCTGGAGTGGGGGATAGGGTAATTCCCAGACCCTCCAGGATTTCGCGATTTCGCGGTTTGCCGCGAAATCCGCACTTTTGTAAAAATTCCGCGATTTTTACAAGAGTGCCCGCGAAATCGGCACTTTTGTAAAAATGCCATGATTTTTACAACAGTGCCCGCGAAATCTAGACATCCATGCCCCTTTCAAGGGAGCGGGGCGGGTCTGCGGAGGGTTGGGGGCGGGGGGGTGGACAGAGCCATCTGGTCGTGGTCGATCTCAGGCCTCTGGAGGCAGTGGCATTGTATAATCAGAGGTCCGGGCACAACCTCGCACCCGGTCATTTGAGAGGTTATTTGGTTTAGCGGTCACTCGGGGCTCCATATTAAGTGGAATCAGTCTTCAGTTTTTCCCTTGACGGATTTTACAACTCCTATGCCTCTGGAATTCCCCTTGCCATGGAGTACCGATGTGGTGAGTAGCTGGCGTGCTCTTAACACGAGACATCACTGACCTACTTTACGACATCTCGGTCAGAATTCCAGCAGCCATCTTTAAGCAGCTGCGGCAAACACTTAGCCATCCGCTCTCTGGAGGTAAACAGCTGTGTCTCTGATAGGGCATGCTGACCCAGCCTTAGAGAGCTGGTGGTCTGGCATCACCGGATTTCAGGTCTATTATTTAGTGACACATGAGTACTATGTCAAATATTGGCTCCAGAGTACTGAAGTGTTGATACATGCCTGGATGTAGCGTACCATCATGAGTTCCAAACCTCAGATGAGTGCACTTTGCAAGTAACCTCTAGGTACAAATAGATGATGACGACACAGTCGGTATGACATGTATGGCCTACTGGGCCTTGTCTTGTAGAGAGAACCAACCACTCCTGCCGGCTCGGTACATTGCCTTGCTTCCTTCATCCTACTGTAGAAGACTAACCCTTAGCACATTAATGCAGGCAGACATTGACACTGATGGAGATTATTTCCCTGGGGGGACTTCGTTAGTCTGGATGATTTTCAGGGCTGAGCAGGACCATCTCTTATGGTTACTTTACTCTACTATCAACTACATCCCGCGGCGAGAGTTGTTCACCCTGACTTCCCCAGTCCACCTCCTGAATTGGAAGCACTTACACATAACATGCAGGGAAAAATGCCGCGATGGCTCTTTCAGAGAAAGCCCTGTCTGTAATTACAGGAACTTTTAATGCAACTGCAGCGCAGGGGATCCGTCCCTGCCGGAAGCCTGACCCTGCTCCAGCCCTTCTGGGGGCTTCCTTCACTCTCCTGGCTCCCGGATGGGCCCTTGTCTGCAGACATGCACTGCCCGGGGGCCCCTCGGGGCCCTAGGAAGGCTCAGTGTCTGCAGACAGCAGCAGCTTCAGAGAGTTCAAGGGCATCAGTGACCCGGCGGCACAGGCTTCAGACGCACTACAGACCAACACACACAGGCATCAAACACACAGACCACAAACACACACAGACCACAAACACACCAGGGACCAACACACACAGCACACAAACACACACAAACCACAAACACCCCAGGGACCAACACACGCAGACCACAAACACACCAGGGACCAACACACACAGACCACAGACACACCAGGGACCAACACACAAATACCACAAACACACCAGGAACCAACACACATAGACCAATAGCACAAAAAACTAATATATCTGTGTTTGTTGTAGGAAAAAACGCCAAATAAAATGTCGCTATATTGCCGCTAAATTTCCATATTTGTGCCGCTAAATTTCCATTTTTATACTGCTAAATTTGCTAATCCATGCCGCTATATCCTGGGGGGTCTGAATTCCAAACTTGGAACATAGATTAGGACTAATTTTAGCAGCACATGAAGGGCTCGCCTCTGTACACGCAGGTGTTTCCGCCACAGTGTTGTTATTAAAACAAAGATACTGGTGGCCGCGCATGAGGAAACAAACCAGAAACTATGTTTTGGAATGTGAAATCTGCCAAAAGATGAAAGTCTCTACTGTGAAACGTCCTGCGCAGACGCCCCTGTTAATTTCAGATAAACCATTAGCTTTGTTTACCTGGACTACTGCGGTCCCTTACAGAGGGATGGTAACTATAAATATATCATGGTCGCAGTGGATTCATGCTCAAGATTCGTTTGGATGTGGCCTCAGCGCTCGGCTGACGCCTGAACTGTTATAAAAGATTTGCGAGTCTTTATCGGCACAAACGCAGTCGGCACGCTACATTCTGACCAGGGTCCTGCGTTTAGCTCCCGAGCTTACAAATATTCCATGGCCAATCTGGGCATTGCATTGCGGTATTCAAGTCCATTCCATCCTGAGGTTAATTCTGTAGTGGAAAGAAAAAAACGGGACATAAAGCAATCTATACCAGCTAGTGTATTAGGCTCGGGTGACGGGTACATCAAACATCTAATAAGTGTCCAACATAGTCTAAATAATCTGCCAAGAAATTCTCTGGGTGGAATCACTCCATATGAAATCCTTTTTGGTACTAGAATGCTTGTCCAGGACCTTGATCGTCACACTTCGGTGGTAGATCAAAAAAACTTTGATATCAAAGATGGCTGTTTTGCAGGACTTAACTGGAAAAGGAGAAGTGAAAGCAACACATTGCAGAAGCCAACAGCCACTGAAGGGGAACCACCCGTCCCAACAAGGCCTGCCTGGATTCCAAAGATTGGGGATCTAGTCAGAGAAAAGATCGCTGATAAGAAGGAATTTGGGCCTTCTTACAGAAAACCAGTACCTGTGATAGCAATTCACGAATCAAGAACAGTGTTACTGACGCCCCTTGCTGGAAGATAGGAGAACAGGTTTGTATCCATCGACCTGGTAAAGCCACATCATGTGGCCAATAATAAGTAGTAGGCCCAGTGGACTCCAAAGATGTAGCAGACGACCAAATCTTGGTACTATCCAAGAGGTTCAAACTGAGAGACTCATCACCTTTGAGGAATCTACAGTGAGAAAAGAAGGACTAAGCAATAAAGCCAAGGAACTTGTGCCTCTTGAGACCCAAATAACAGTTCATCAATACACTCCTGTCTACAATGATGTAGCATCTGACTATACTAATATTAGGCCTGGGCGGTAAATTCCGTTCCGCTCGCGGAATTTGGGTAATTTCGCGTTCCGCGGAGAATGCAAAATTGCCCAAAATTCTACATTCCGCGACTTCGCGAAATTCTTTATTTGTTCGCGTTCTCAAAATGCGTGTTCGCAAGATATTTCCCCCCGAGCATGCAAACAGCATTGCGAACAGGAAAAAAGCATTGGGAACAAGCAATTCCGCGTTTTCTTGGAATTTCTGCGTGTTCCCGGAGATTTTTTACCGTTTCGCAGAGATTTGTGTAACGCGATTACGCAAAATCCGCCCACCCCTAACTAATATGACAAGTGTTCAAGTAGCTCCAGCGATTTCAAGTAATCCTGATGCAATGCCTAAAATTGACAGAACTGCCTCTGGCTAGTTCATTAACTTTAATACGTTTTCCGAGGATCCCAGTGAGCCTGAAACAAAGCCAGCAAATAAAAGTTTTAGAGAACAAGCAACAGAACTTTTTCATCAACTTGAAAAAACTTATCTGGTTTCACCATGGGTTGAATTTTGGATTGTGATAGGCGTACTCTTTCTCCTACTTTGGCTAATTCTTGTATTAACTTTGGGAATGCTGATAAATGGAAGATATAGTAAAATGGACACAGCAAGTAAGAACATCAACTTACTCCTCAAGCCACACAAATCATCTCATCGTGAACAAAGAGACTTGTCATCAGTGAATATCACTGCCGTTCCTATACCTGGTGGTATAACTTTGGACAGAACTGATTATGACATCTTTGGTCCTGCGAAGCTGTTGAAGATTCTACACCAATTCAAGGTTTCCTTGAGTGACTTTTTTCACCCAGCACATTTTCTGATCATTTGGACTTTGAGACTGTTAATAATATGATGTCAGACTTATGTCATCATTTCTTGCATAGATCTGCTATCCCTAGAAATGTTTATACTTATAAGCAATAGGAAAATTGTCCTACTCCACCGAAGGGTAGGTCAAAAAAATTTTGGGACAAATTTCCGTACTTTTCAGGTTTTAATATTTCCAATCCAGAAACATTTTACTTTAAAAATGGTAATAAGACAGGAATGAAAAGTATGTTGACTAATACTAATCAAATGTATTCTGCAGCCTTTTATGCTCAGCTGTCTACATTAGGTTTTGGCTTTTGGAAAGACAACATTGAGACCAAAACTGTCTGGGGCACCAAAGACTTGCAGGGTGCAGGGACTAGAAGCTTTATTTCCAGCCTGCATTATCCCTGAACAAATAATGTTTTTGAACAATACTGTGCGACAGACATCCTGTCTTGGCCTAGCCAAGATAAAATATTTAAACAAACTGTCCACCGGATAGTAAAAATACTACAGAGGGGGTGGTCGACAGAACTGATCCTGATTGGAAAAAATGGTTAAACTGGCCCACAGACACAAACAACTGTCTTCCTCAATAAGACACAAGGGTTCACATTCACTAGGCCAGATCCAAGATATATCCAGAGACAACATCCAGGGACAGTAACATCATTCAGTGTAGGAAAACCCGTTGCCTTGAGTGGCTACAAAAGTCCACACTAACAGAGGTTAAACAACACTTATCCTTACTTAAAGATGGCGTTGATTTAAGGGACTTCTTACAAGAACCTGCTAAACCGCGTCATAAACTTTTTATAAACGCTGGTATATATGCCATTCATAAAGAAGCTTGGAAAGCAACACAAGCAGAGACTGCAGAACGAATACGAGAAATTGATCATCTTAATTTAAAGAAATCTCTTTCGGGTTCACGACTCTGTCATCCAGAATGTATTCTTTGGACAGCATAGTATTCTCTCCCATTGACATAATGGAACAGGATTTGCTCATGCTACAACATGGACAGTCACAATTACGTTCTATAATGCTTATAGGCTGGACGTTACACAACCTTCGTTCTGGATATGTGCCATGGCGTCTTATCAACACCACGTCATTGTTTGCTCTATTTAACCTTACAGATAAACAAATCACTTTGGCACAGAGAGGAGCAGATTTTACGGTGCTGAGCATTGAAAAACTAGAAAGATTACCATTAACTGTTTCGGAAAAACCTGAAACAGAATGGCTAATACATGGAACAATCACTCTGCCTGTCACAATTTTCCATTTTCAATATTGTTTGAAACATGGCATATATGAAAGGTTGGGTAAAGAATACATCAAGTCAACCTGGGAATTACCATATACACACAGATGATGGAGTGGGGGAAAATAAGTATTTCTTAGTGGTACACAATGCAAAAGCGCACTAAGCAGTAAACTTTTATGTCAGGGTATTAATTTACATGGAGGCTGTGACGCTTCTTCGACCAACTTATCCTGCCACCTGCAAGGGTCTCCAGCTGCAGTTATAGATCCAATTTTTAGGCAGCTTTCGAATGGAAGCTATATTATGTTGAATGATCACAGCTGCTATGGCATGTTCCAGGAATAGCCTATCTCGTAACTGTGTCAGCCAAGGTAACTTGTTGTATGCAAGTATTGTTTCCTAAAACTAAGACAGACGGGGAGTCGCCGTTATGGCCTTCACTGAACATCTCTTCTATACGAATTGATACTTTAAGCAGAATGAAAGTCAAGTTGCAAGGACTTCTGCAGAGATACATGCCCTTTTATACACAAACTGCCCTGTACATTTCATAGAAATGTTAGGTCGTCTCTTAAACATGTCTAATTCCAGTGGTATTGTACATGTATTTAAGACAGTTTTTTCGGGACTGTTAGCACCTTTTGAAGCAGTCCTAGGCATATTTCCAAACTTCGTGCACTCTGTGTTCGGCGGCCTGCCTCTCATTTTGGGACTCGTAGCAGGAATACTATTTTTGTTCCTTCTGCTTCGATATGGCAAGTCCGGTCACCAGCGACACCCAGACTACCATAGAGAGCACTCTCCTGGCAATGAAGTGTCTTGAGTGCATGATACAGATTCTGAGCTTGGCTCGTTTAAGAGATTTAAATACCATGCGATTTCTATCATTCCGACCAATCTGGCAAGATTGCATCTTACCTGTTCTACGATGCCTGCTATGTGAAGAAGAATGTGTGTTGGAAATCTGTCTGACACTCCCATCAGCACTGCCAACGGATGTTGCTACTTTGCTTGGTTCGGTAATGGCCCATGCATCGTTTTGTCCCCAGCGGCTACCAATCCTGAAGACAGCATTCATTGAGGTCTCACAGACGCAAACTCCTGATGGTGAGATACGTGGATCAACAGGCACACAGGGACCATCTCCATCTCCTTCGAACATTGCTAACGCGGCTGACGCTGACGGCGATGATTCACATTTTTGTGCAATCGGTCTACTTAACGAAGTGGTCCAACTTTCACCTGCTCTGGTAGACAAATTCTTTACCAGCTTAGAAGATTTGATGTTTTCTCCGAACAACGAGAATGACTTTTGAAATTAGCACACAGTGTTCTATGAGACTCTGTATTCGACCTTCACTTTTCAAAACAAAACTTCCAACTTTAGAACTCTTTTTTCTGCGATTTGACTTTTTCCAAAATTGAACTTTTTTTTTTTTGGCACAAAGTAATCTGCTTAAAGTAGAACTATTCATAGAGAACAAGAATTCTGGGAAAAATTCCAAGAGACAATATTTGACGTTGTCCACAACCTAAACAGTTTATATAGTCTGTCATGGAATGGTCTCAACCTTTTTTCTGTATTTAAGAGCCATTTCATAAATGTAATTTCATGACTCATTCTGATAGCATTTCCAAAGTCAAACTACATGCTTTGAATGAAAACATTGCTTTTAAAACGCATACAGCACTAATGCTCATTTTCGTGTACAACCATTTCGAATGCATTTTATGTATTTTGGGTGCGGTTATTAACACATCATGCTTTAGATATGTTTTAAATTCTTAGAAATTAGTAATGTCGAATGTAATAGTGGAGTGGGTGTGTATGGCGTTTTAGGACCCAAGTGAAATTTTCCCGATTCATGCCCTTATATAGATACAATTCACAGGCATGGCTACACCCACCCATTCCAAAAAGCCACATCGATTTCTTGGAAAAATCGGCTTAAGCAGTGAGGGATATCCCCTTGCTTCAATATTGATCTGTCTAAGAACTCATGGAGTTTTCAAAGAACTACCATTCCCTTGGGGTTCTTTAATGATGTTATTATGCCCGACTTTACGTCAAACTAGGCACCTTCGAGGTATAAATATGCCTACACTTGCTCTAGCAAGGACACGGTGGTTCGGAGCAGTTCGACAATCTACTTGCCCAACGCAGCTCGCTACAGCAAGTGCCGAAGGAAGCCGACCCTCCAGCTGACGCGCTGATCGAGAAGCTGTCCTTTCTCTCGCTGAGAATCCAGCTCCAGTGTTTCCAAGCTCCCCTCGTGGGGTGTTGGGAAATCAAGTCCCGAGACAGAGATACCAGACCTCCTACATTCTAAAACCATGGTGCGGAGTTGATTAGACCCTAAGAGAAATCTTGGATAGATTCTTGGCAAAGAAACTAAACCTATGCTACACCACACTTACTTCTTTCCTCGTGTTAGACTTAGGTTAGGTACATTGGGGTAGGCGTATTTTAGAAGCACCAGTTGAGTACTTTTAGCCTTTGTTATTTATGTATGTATTTTTATATGGCTTAGAAACCATACAATGCTTTTACAGTATTATTTTATAATACTCTTCTCGCTGTACGCATTATACTTTGCAGCCAGTATTACGATTGTAGCAGTTCACTTTACTTGCAAGAGAAAGAAGACTGTTCAATACATTCTTTTTATTGAAAACGCCTGTCTCTTTATTTTCTCTGCACCTCTGATGAAACGAAGCATGCACGATTGACTGAGTAAAATATCTATCTATTGTTTCCGCGACTCTGAAGATAAGTTTATTCTTGGGGAAACAAAGTTGTCATGTTTATGCGGTTGTCAGAAACTAATCCCTTCTTGTTTATTCGAGAAAGTTTCTAGTGACCTCTGAGCTAGCTGGCACTCACAATTATGTTTAATATATTCGATAGAGACGTAGTCAACCTCAGTCCTACGTCAAATCTATAGGATATATTATTCCAATGCCAGAGCCTATTGGGAATATAGGAACAGCACTACACCTTCCTACTCACTCCCATGGTGTTACTTCTGTGAAGCACCACCAACCTTTTCTCAGATTTTTTCACTCTATTAATCTCTTCTCGCTCACCTGAAGCAATTTCACTTCACATGAGGGGAGGAGATTGACCGAGGGAGACACCAGTTGGAATCACGCAACAGTTACATTTTTTTTTAACTTTTCCTTCTTTTATAAAAATGGTGACCCAGATCCAAAGAGCACAGACGGTATATGATTAACCCCTGGTCCAATAGAAAGCACAACAGTTTGGTAGGGATCTGAGGATGAGATTCACCGTGCGAACAGGTCTTGTATTGTGTATGAGTATATGAGTCGGGAAATGACCTGTTCCTTACCCCTGTAGCTCCTTTGTGTATAAGGTCTGGACCGATAAGTACCTTTGTTGTTTAGTATATATAACTGTTGGTAGAGATCATTGTTACCATAATTTTAAAGCATATAAGTTAATATGTTGAGCGATGGGGTGCGCTTCAATTTTACAGAAGCATGTTCGTTTTTTTCTGTTTAAGGGAACGTTAATGTTGGTTTTTTTATTGGTTGGGTGTTCTAGACAAATGAGAGTGAAAAAGGTAATTTGCTGCTTGTTTGTTTAAACTGCCCCCATCTGAGTAATATAAAGATTGACTTTGGGCATGGGCCACATTGTTGGTGGTAGTTGAGATATAGGCCCGAGCTGACAGGGATGACTATAATCGGCCAAAGTACGAGTAGAGGAACGAGTAAAACGTGCCAAACCGTGAGTGCTGTGTACTTCCAGTAAGCCAGCTGCCATTGCTATCATCGTGTGCAGGCTCCTGCTTCCCATGGAGGACTCACGTGAGCTCTCTCGAGAACTGGGCACCATCTTTGAATGTGCTCAGTTGTATTTAATACACAGGAGGTGACGGTAGCACGATTATCAGAACCTCAACCTCATTTGAAAGAAACAGGCAGAGGTTAATTACTGTTTGCCAGTCAGCAGTGCGTACAGAGTTATTTCGAGATTTGCAATATACTTTGTATCATGGTAGGGTTAGAAAATTATTGCTTAATTAAGGAAGTTTAGGGAAGTGTGTTTAGACAATATGGAAGAAAAACAAGGCAGGAGTGGGGGTACAGCTGGTTCTTTATTAGATGAGGATTTGGTGAGGAAGATTATACAGCAGGTGAAGAGATATAAAGTACAGGAATCTGTGGCAGGTATACTACGGAAAATGAGAAGGTTTGATATGGAGTCAGGTGAAGATTTGTTTTCTATGTCAAAAGAGGAGGACCAGTTGGTGGGAGTAGGAGGAAAGAGGTTAAAGAAAGCCAAACATGTGGAAGACATAGTTATGACTAAAAGAGGGGCATACAGAGATTGGGTGTCCCAATAGCACACCAAGGAAAGGTGTCCATCGAACACAAAAGGAGATGGAAGCAGTAAGGCTAATGTAAGTCCTATTCCAGAAAATGTAAAATAATAGGCTGAATATTCTAAATGGGGATGGGGTCGCACACTACTCACACACCAGCGGGATCGCCCCTAAGGACTGTGGTAAGTGTAGTTCGTGTTCCGCGATGCATCTTCTTTCGATTCTCTGCTATCTTCACTATCTTCGCCATCCCTGTACACGTGTTTCGGGGATTTACCCCTCATCAGCAGGGATTAGGCCGTGTTCTGGGGTTGCCGGTGGCTGCCAAATATTGCCAGGTTTAGTACCAGTCAGGCGCGCAGGTGCAGGGTCCCAGGCTCGTCAGCCAACTGCTCGAGGGAGCTTTAACATTACAAATGGGGGTGGGGTCGCACACTACTCACACACCAGCGGGATCGCCCCTAAGGACTGTGGTAAGTGTAGTTTGTGTTCCGCGATTCATCTTCTTTCGATTCTCTGCTATCTTCGCTATCTTCGCCATCCCTGGACACGTGTTTCGGGGTATTTATCCCTCATTAGCAGGGATTAGGCCGTGTTCTGGGGTTGCCGGTGGCTGCCAAATACTGCCAGGTTTAGTACCACTCAGGCGCGCAGGTGCGGGGTCCCAGGCTCATCAGCCAACTGCTCGAGGGAGCTTTAACATTACAAATGGGGGTGGGGTCGCACACTACTCACTACTTGGAGCCGTGTGCTGACGAGCTCGGGATCCCGCACCTGCGTGCCTTTGTGTGGTACTATACCTGGTAATATTTGGCAGCACGCAGCAACCCCAAAAGATAGCCTAATCCCTGCTGACGAGGGGTAAATACCCCGAAACACGTGTACAGGGATGGCGAAGATTTGAAGATACGTGAGAATTCGAAAGAAGATGCATCGCAGACAACGGTACTACAATTACCATGGTCCTAAGGGGCGATCCCGCTGGTGTATTAGCAGTGTGAGTCCCCATTTTGTGAATGTTTATGCTCCTTGGAGCCGTGTGCTGACATGCTCGGGATCCCGCACCTGCGTGCCTTTGTGTGGTACTATACCTGGTAATATTTGGCAGCACGCAGCAACCCCAGAAGATAGCCTAATCCCTGCTGACGAGGGGTAAATACCCTGAAACACGTGTACAGGGATGGCGAAGATTTAAAGATACGTGAGAATTCGAAAGAAGATGCATCGCAGACAACGGTACTACAATTACCATGGTCCTTAGGGGCCATCCCGCTGGTGTATTAGCAGTGTGCGACCCCATTTTGTGAATGTTTATGCTCCTTGGAGCCGTGTGCTGACGAGCTCGGGATCCCGCACCTGCGTGCCTTTGTGTGGTACTATACCTGGCAATATTTGGCAGCACGCAGCAACCCCAGAAGATAGCCTAATCCCTGCTGACGAGGGGTAAATACCCCGAAACACATGTACAGGGATGGCGAAGATTTAAAGATACGTGAGAATTTGAAAGAAGATGCATCGCAGACAACGGTACTACAATTACCATGGTCCTTAGGGGCGATCCCGCTGGTGTATTAGCAGTGTGCGACCCCATTTTGTGAATGTTTATGCTCCTTGGAGCCGTGTGCTGACGAGCTCGGGATCCCGCACTTGCGTGCCTTTGTGTGGCACTACACCTGGTAATATTTGGCAGCACGCAGCAACCCCAGAAGATAGCCTAATCCCTGCTGACGAGGGGTAAATACCCCGAAACACGTGTACAGGGATGGCGAAAATTTGAAGATACGTGAGAATTCGAAAGAAGATGCATCGCAGACAACGGTACGACAATTACCATGGTCCTTAGGGGCGATCCCGCTGGTGTATTAGCAGTGTGCGACCCCATTTTGTTAATAGGCTGAATATATTTTAGACCTGAGGATGATGAGTTTGGAAATGAATTTGACAGTTTGGAGGATGTTTCTTTTGCTGAAGTTCTTATGGACTCATTAGGTGAGGAGATATCTTCACCCTTCAATACAAAACATCCAAGAAGTGATGATTGATGGCCAATGGAGCATGTGGGCAGGATCATTAAGGAGTGGATAGGGAAACCTTTAGACAAGAAGGTGAGACGGGTGCTGAGAGCGGAATGTTCTAGACCTGTAATTGAAGAGAAGGTTTGCAGTACACTAAATTTGGATTTGGAGTTAATACGTTTTTTATTTAGACTGGAAAGAGATACAAGGAAGGGATTAGAACGATCATTAATGATCTGTCAAGACAAGTTCTTGGATGTTTTGGGACTGATAGCCAGAATATTGGATATGGTAGAAGAGGCACATGTGAATGAAACAGCTATTGTTATTTAATGTTATGTTATTTTAATTTATACAGCGCGCAGCTACTCAGAAGTGTCCCGGCGCTAACAGCAAAAAGGCAGAAGATGCACAATTACCAATTAAAACAGTAGGGTTTTTAAAGGTTTCCTAAACAGAAGAGGATCCTGAGTGGCTCTCAAAGCCAAGGGCAGTGCATTCCAGGCCAGACAAGCTTTGCGCACAAAGGAGTCACCCCCCAGTCGCTGGTGCTTAAACTTCAGAGTCTGCATCAGCAACTGTGAAGAAGAACGCAGCTGTCTCCCTGGTGTATAAAAAGTAAGTCTCTTCTGCAAATAGGTAGGACCGAGACCGTAAAGGGCCTGTTGCACAATTAAGAGCATTTTAAATTTCAGGCGAATTTCGACATGAAGCCAGTGACCGTAGAAGAGCCCGATCACTGTGCCTGGATTTTTGGCGGCACCCTTATACTCAGGCGGGCAAGGAAAACCAGGAGGCCAGAATCTCCCTCTGAAATCCAGAGAAAAAGAACCACACAGCAGTACTTCAGACTTTCCCTCATTACATTTGAGCTGCGCATTGGCCAGCCAATGAAAGACCGATGACAAGCACTGATGGGGTCTCTTAACCAAGTCCTCCTCCTTGCTCCAGGTAAACAGCAGCTGGGTGTCATCGGCGTAAGCCATCACCTTGGCCCCCAGTGACTCCGACAGAGAAATCAGCGAAGTCACGTAGATGTTAAATAACAGCGGGCTAAGCGATGACCCCTGCGGAACCCCAGTGGAAACCCTCATTGGCACAGAGGCACATGGAGGGAGCCAAACCTGCTGCAATCTTCCCTCCAAAAAAGAATTGATCCATTGCAAGGCTGAACCAGAGATTCCTATTTCAGATAGGCGATCAAGGAGCATGGCGTGAGACACCATGTCAAACGCCGCCGAGAGATCAAGCATAACCAATGCTGCTCTCCCGCCGGTATCAAGACACTCCCGAATCGACTCCGTGACCTCTAGCAGAGCGGATTCCATGCTATAAGAGGCACGGAAGCCAGACTGTGCCGGATGAAGCACGCCAGCCCCCTCAACAAAGTTGGTAAGTTGGAATGTGTATTATTATTATACACATTATTATTATTATATGTGAATATTGATTTAGAGTTGCGCAGAGGATGGAGCTAGAGAGCAATAGTATTATTGGGCAATGTAATTGCAGGTTTGTTACAGAACGAAGGAATTGATACTTCTGAAAATATGCCCTAAATTGAGAGACATGGCACAGAGAGAGCCCAGCGAAGATGCTAAGGGGCTACTCTTTGGGAAGGGCTTGTAAAAAGTTTGAGCAAATATGTAGCCACATTTACAACCTTGGATAAGGCTCAGACTATTATGAAAAAGGTGTTTGGCAGTTGAATTTTTGGACAGGCCAGTAGATGGGGCCCCAATGCTGGCTGGGGCATGCATAGGTCTCAGTACTACACCCAATACAGAGGGAGAGGATTTTAAGCCTCTCCAGGTTTCTACCTGAGTCATGGTAGAACAGGAAGGGTGGGTAAAGGATGGTTTTTCCATGCCTGAGGTCAGAGTACTGGAAGCCAATGTGAGTACAGAGATTATTTTTGGTTCTTCCCAAGAAAGAGTAGGGATTTGTTTAAGAGAATTTATAGGACAATGGGAAAAGTTGACTCATGATCCCTGGGTGTCGGAGACAGTTCACGGTTATGCAATATCATTTATAAGTTTATCAATTCAAAGGAGAGAGCCAAGAGAATTTGCAGTAACTGAGGAAATGTAGAAAGTAGTGGACTTAGAGATAGAGTCAATGCTACAAAAGGGAGCAGTTTTAAGCTTGTAGGAAATCAGCAAAGTACTTGTAAGTAAAACAATTTGGTTAAAAAGAAGGACAAGGGATGGAGACCAGTGATCAATCTCAGGGAGTTGTACAGATATTTAAAATACAGACACTTCAAAATGAAGGGGATCCGTTGACTAAGGGATTTGTTGTTAGAAAAGGACTGGCTACTTAAATTGGATTTAAAGGATGTGTACTTCACAATTCCCATGGGAAAAGAGACTCAGACGTATTTACAGTTTCGTTGGAGAGGACAGTTGTACCAGTTTCACTGTCTCCTTTTAGGACTTTCATAAGCACCATGGTGTTTTAACAAGAACATGGGAGTAGTGATGGCTTATTTATGGGAGACATCTTGATTAAGTCCCAAAACATGACCAAATTGAAGAGCATGCTGGAGTGATTAAGATTTTTAGTGGACAGAGAGAAGTCTATTTTGGTACTGACTCAGAGTTTGCAGTTTTTAGGGTTCCTAAAACATACAGAAAAGTTGGTTTTGCAACTCCCAGAGAGAAAGGTGAAGATGATAAGGAAAGAGATCATTTGGGTTTTGAGAAGGGAATTTCTTACTCTTAGAGATTTTTCTCAGATTATAGGATTGTTATCTTCTTCGATCAAAGTAATTTTTCCACGACCATTGCATTACTGTGCTTTGCAAAGGTTGAAAGAAGAAGCATAGAGGGGTGGTTTTTGGTATTGGGACAGGATATTACTGAGTGTAGAGGCAAAGCACAAATTACTTTGGTGGTTGGACAATATGCAAGCGTGGAATGGCTGAGATATTTTTAGATCAGCCCAGACTTTTGTTTTAGAGAGAGATGCAAGTCTAAGAGGTTGGGCTGCTTGTCTGGAGGTGCAAGAGACATGAGGAGTATGATCACAGGAGAAAAGGAAAAAGCATATAAATTGTTTTGAACTAAAGGCAGGATTGCATGCTTTAAAGAGTTTCATAGAGATATTGAGGGAGCAGACAGTACTGATTAAATTGGACAATTTGTCAGTGGTAGTGTACATTAACAAGTTGGGAGGAAACAGATCCAGTGATTTGGCAGAGCTGGCAAGGATTATTTGACTTTTGGTTGGAGCACAGAATTACTGTGAGAGCAGAATATTTACCAGTGGTAATGAACCTGTCAGCAGATTGGAATTCCCGTCAATTGAGGGATTTCAGTGACTGGTAGTTAAATCATTGTTGCTTTAACAAGATAGACTAGGTATAGGGACCGTGTGAGGTAGATCTATTTGAAAGCAGGTTGACATGCCAGTTGCCAAATTATTACAGTTGGATGCCAGATTCAGAGGAGAGTGCAGTGGCTGCCTTTCAGCACATTTGTAAAGAGAGGAAAGCTTATATTTTTCCTCTTTTTGCAATGCTACAGAGAGTGTTGCTGAAGGTGAGGAGAGATAGTTATCAAATAATATTAGTGACACCGTATTGAGCAACTCAGGTTGGTTTTCATCTGTGATGGAGTTACATGTACAATACCTTATTTGATATCGGGAGGAAAGGTCTTTTGAGGGATGGATAAGGCCAGGAACATCCTTTGGTTCTGGAAGTAATTTTGAACTTTCTTGTTTGGAAGGTGCCAGGAGTACTGGATGTTTGCAGGGCCTTTCGAGTCTGGCTGCAGAGTTACCGGAAGAATTGTGGGCTCCAGGGACAAGGAAAAGATATAGAGGAATTTGGAGAATCTGGGACAATTGGTGCATGGAGAGGAATTTGAATCCAGTGGAGTCTCCTATCATGGATGTAATACATTTTTTAGTGGAGATTATGAGAAGGGTTTAGAGTACAGAACTATGAATTGTTATAGTTCAGCAGTTTTGACAGGACATGCTGAAGTAGATGGTAAGTCAGTAGGTAGGAATTTGATGGTTTGTAGAATAATGAAGAGTATGAGGTGGAGGAGGCCTCCCAGGGCACAATATGTAGTCTAGTGGGATGTGAATTTGGTCTTAAATTTGTTTCAGGAATGGCCTCTAAATATGTATTAAGAAATAAAGAAGCATACAGAAACGTTAACTACTCTGCTATACCAAAGATCATGTAGAAGATTTTCTGACATTAAAGCCTTGGAGTAGGTAGTAGGTTTCATAGACCATAAGTAGTACATTTTGAAATATGGAAGGGAACTAAGACCCTGTCAGAGTCATTCTTTTATCCAAGATTTTCACAGAATACTAAAGTGTGTGTTGTGGATTATTTGCATGAGTATAAAGGGAGAATGTTAGAACATAGAAGTCATTGAAAAAAACAATTATTGAAGTCATACGTTAAACCACATAAAGCCTGAGTTCAGCAACTATAGCAAGATAGGTAAAAGACATTATGATGCAAGCAGGTGTTGATGTGAGTATATTTAAACTGCATTCTCCAGGAGGTGCTATGGCAAGTAAATTATTTTTGCCTGAGAGACGTTTGGAATAAATACTTAAGGCGGCTGTTTGGTCAAATGCTGGGACATTCGCAAGGCATTATTTTAGACTAGTAAAGCATGTGTCAAATGTGGTAATATACAGCTTTCAACATGCATAACGGTAGCCTCTGGTCTTGAAATGAAATTCCGATTCTCCAAATATTATGAAAAGAAAATCAAGATTTGATTAAAGACACTGAGGCTATTATTATCCCACCTGCCACATCCCATATATTTAAGAAGTAAGAAAAATATAAAAAAGAATGTAAATAGAAGTAATAATAACAGGAGGTATAAGTTAAGTCTGGGAAAAAGTGTAGAGTTATAAAGAAATGTGTAAAGGAATTTTGTGAATGTTGTAATAAGAGTTTTATTCTAACGTTTAACAGTGTTTAGAAATCAGTAGGATAAACCAAAAGTAATGAATTGTTTTTTGATAGAGAATCCATAGAAAAGAGGATAAGAAGACTAATACCAGTAGATAGCTAGCAAAGAAAGAAAAAGAAGATATGTTTTTAGATGCCTTTAACTCCTTCGCTGCGGGGTGTTTTCACCTGCTGTGCGGAGGGAGGGGGGGCGCTCGCGGCACGCTGTGCTTGTGACAAGCTCGGCTTGTCATATGGCAGAGTGGAGCTGTACTCATGACGAGCGGAGCTCATCACGACCACACCCGTTTTGGAACGTTCAGCACAGCAGGAAAATTATCCCTGCGTGTGAACGTTCCAACGGTCATGATGAGCTCAGTTCATCATGAGCACAGCTCAACCGTGCCTCATGACGAGCTGAGCTCGTCATGAGCATGGAAAGTGTTAAAGAGGGAAAGACGTCTGAGAGGAGATTATTTATGGACAGCAGTGTTCTATCTCTAGATTGTTGTTGTTAATGTTCTTTAATGGTGCTGCCGAGCGGCATTAAAAGATTAAGTCATATTGTTAGCCTCTGTGTCTTTAATGAAATCTTGAATTTCTTTTCATTTTATTTGGGGAATAGTCATTCTCCAACAAATAGTTTCAGGCAGTCTTGATGGCCTGAAAGGGGACATCCAGTGAATGATGTCACATACATCTCAGAACCCCAGGTGATGTCATCAAGCAAAGCAACATTTTCAAATGCTTACTGAAGGTGATTGATAAAGATGCAAGGCTGGGTAAAGAGAACAGTTTTTTCCTCTGAAATGGAAGGCCAACTTAAAGCAGTTCAGACATAACCTGCAAGGTACATTTTTCTCTGTGCTTTGGTGGCATGTATATAAGCTTACAACGCTTCCATATATCAAGTTGCTCAAGCAGGTTACGCCATAGGGATAATGTGTCAGTGGTAGGGCAAGCCTACATCAATACCGCTCATTATTATTGGTGACGGTGCACAACCTCTCCACTAGTAATCTCAAATTAATATTTTTCATAGTCCCAAAAAGTGAATGCGCATTTTCAGTGGTGGACCCTGCCCCCTGTAATCATATTCTTCAGCTCTGGATTGTCTCAGAAAAACTGCCCCAATGCTGGCTGGGGCATGCATAGGTCCCAGTACTACACCCAATACAGAGGGAGAGGATTTTAGGCCTCTCCAGGTTTCTACTAGAGTCATGGTAGAACAGGAAGGGTGGGTAAAGGATGTTTTTTCCGTGCCCGAGGTCAGAGTACTGGAAGCCAATGTGAGTACAGAGATTATTTTTGGTTCTTCCCAATGAAGAGTAGGGATTTGTTTGAGAGAATTTATAGGACGATGGGAAAAGTTGACTCATGATCCCTGGGTGTCAGAGACAGTTCACGGTTATGCAATATCATTTATAAGTTTATCAATTCAAAGGAGAGAGCCCAGAGAATTTGCAGTAACTGAGGACATGTAGAAAGTAGTGGACTTAGAGATAGAGTCAATGCTAAAAAATGGAGCAGTTTTACGCTTGTAGGAAATCAGCAAAGTACTTGTAAGTAAAACAATTTGGTTAAAAAGAAGGACAAAGGATGGAGACCAGTGATCAATCTCAGGGAGTTGTACAGATATTTAAAATACAGACACTTCAAAATGAAGGGGATCCATTGACTAAGGGATTTGTTGTTAGAAAAGGACTGGCTACTTAAATTGGATTTAAAGGATGTGTACTTCACAATTCCCATGGGAAAAGAGACATATTTACAGTTTCGTTGGAGAGGACAGTTGTACCAGTTTCACTGTCTCCTGTTAGGACTTTCATAAGCACCATGGTGTTTTAACAAGAACATGGGAGTAGTGATGGCTTTTTTATGGTAGACATCTTGATTAAGTCCCAAAACATGACCAAATTGAAGAGCATGCTGGAGTGATTAAGATTTTTAGTGGACAGAGAGAAGTCTATTTTGGTACTGACTCAGAGTTTGCAGTTTTTAGGATTCCTGAAAGATACAGAAAAGTTGGTTTTGCAACTCCCAGAGAGAAAGGTGAAGATGATAAGGAAAGAGATCATTTGGGTTTTGAGAAGGGAATTTATTACTCTTAGAGATTTTTCTCAGATTATAGGATTGTTATCTTCTTCGATCAAAGTGATTTTTCCACGACTATTGCATTACTGTGCTTTGCAAAGGTTGAAAGAAGAAGCATAGAGGAGTGGTTTTTGGTATTGGGACAGGATATTACTGAGTGTAGAGGCAAAGCACAAATTACTTTGGTGGTTGGACAATATGCAAGCGTGGAATGGCTGAGCTATTTTTAGATCAGCCCAGACTTTTGTTTTAGAGAGAGATGCAAGTCTAAGAGGTTGGGCTGCTTGTCTGGAGGTGCAAGAGACATGAGGAGTATGATCACAGGAGAAAAGGAAAAAGCATATAAATTGTTTTGAACTAAAGGCAGGATTGCATGCTTTAAAGAGTTTCATAGAGATATTGAGGGAGCAGACAGTACTGATTAAATTGGACAATTTGTCAGTGGTAGTGTACATAAACAAGTTGAGAGGAAACAGATCCAGTGATTTAGCAGAGCTGGCAAGGATTATTTGACTTTTGGTTGGAGCACAGAATTACTGTGAGGGCAGAATATTTACCAGTGGTAATGAACCTGTCAGCAGATTGGAATTCCCGTCAATTGAGGGATTTCAGTGACTGGCAGTTAAATCATTGTTGCTTTTACAAGATAGACTAGGTATAGGGACCGTGTGAGGTAGATCTATTTGCAAGCAGGTTGACATGCCAGTTGCCAAATTATTACAGTTGGATGCCAGATTCAGAGGAGAGTGCAGTGGCTGCCTTTCAGCACGTTTGTAAAGAGAGGAAAGCTTATATTTTTCCTCTTTTTGCAATGTTACAGAGAGTGTTGCTGAAGGTGAGGAGAGAGAGTTATCAAATAATATTAGTGACACCGTATTGAGCAACTCAGGTTGGTTTTCATCTGTGATGGAGTTACATGTACAATACCTTATTTGATATCGGGAGGAAAGGTCTTTTGAGGGATGGATAAGGCCAGGAACATCCTTTGGTTCTGGAAGTAATTTTGAACTTTCTTGTTTGGAAGGTGCCAGGAGTACTGGATGTTTGCAGGGCCTTTCGAGTCTGGCTGCAGAGTTACTGGAATAATTGTGGGCTCCAGGGACAAGGAAAAGATATAGAGGAATTTGGAGAATCTAAGACAATTGGTGCATGGAGAGGAATTTGAATCCAGTGGAGTCTCCTATCATGGATGTAATACATTTTAGTGGAGATTATGAGAAGGGTTTAGAGTACAGAACTATGAATTGTTATAGTTCAGCAGTTTTGACTGGACATGCTGAAGTAGATGGTAAGTCAGTAGGTAGGAATTTGATGGTTTGTAGAATAATGAAGAGTATGAGGTGGAGGAGGCCTCCCAGGGCACAATATGTAGTCTAGTGAGATGTGAATTTGGTCTTACATTTGTTTCAGGAATGGCCTCTAAATATGTATTAAGAAATAAAGAAGCATACAGAAACGTTAACTACTCTGCTATACCAAAGATCATGTAGAAGATTTTCTGACATTAAAGCCTTGGAGTAGGTAGTAGGTTTCATAGACCAGAAGTAGTACATTTTGAAATATGGAAGGGAACTAAGACCCTGTCAGAGTCATTCTTTTATACAATATTTTCACAGAATACTAAAGTGTGTGTTGTGGATTATTTGCATGAGTATAAAGAGAGAATTTTAGAACATAGGAGTCATGGAAAAAAACAATTATTGAAGTCATAAGTTAAACCACATAAAGCCTGAGTTCAGCAACTATAGCAAGATAGGTAAAAGACATTATGATGCAAGCAGGTGTTGATGTGAACATATTTAAACTACATTCTCCAGGAGGTGCTATGGCAAGTAAATTATTTTTGCCTGAGAGACGTTTGGAATAAATACTTAAGGCGGCTGTTTGGTCAAATGCTGGGACATTCGCAAGGCATTATTTTAGACCAGTAAAGCATGTGTCAAATGCGGTAATATACAGCTTTCAACATGCATAACGGTAGCCTCTGGTCTTGAAATGAAATTCCGATTCTCCAAATATTATGAAAAGAAAATCAAGATTTGATTAAAGACACTGAGGCTATTATTATCCCACCTGCCACATCCCATATATTTAAGAAGTAAGAAAAATATAAAAAAGAATGTAAATAGAAGTAATAATAACAGGAGGTATAAGTTAAGTCTGGGAAAAAGTGTAGAGTTATAAAGAAATGTGTAAAGGAATTTTGTGAATGGTGTAATAAGAGTTTTATTCTAACGTTTAAAAGTGTTTAGAAATCAGTAGGATAAACCAAAAGTAATGAATTGTTTTTTGATAGAGAATCCATAGAAAAGAGGATAAGAAGACTAATACCAGTAGATAGCTAGCAAAGAAAGAAAAAGAAGATATGTTTTTAGATGCCTTTAACCCCTTCGCTGCGGGGTGTTTTCACCTGCTGTGTGGAGGGAGGGGGGGCGCTCGCGGCACGCTGTGCTTGTGACGAGCTCGGCTTGTCATATGGCAGAGTGGAGCTGTACTCATGACGAGCGGAGCTCATCACGACCACACCCGTTTTGGAACGTTCAGCACAGCAGGAAAATTATCCCTGCGTGTGAACGTTCCAACGGTCATGATGAGCTCAGCTCATCATGAGCACAGCTCAACCGTGCCTCATGACGAGCTGAGCTCGTCATGAGCATGGAAAGTGTTAAAGAGGGAAAGACGTCTGAGAGGAGATTATTTATGGACAGCAGTGTTCTATCTCTAGATTGTTGTGGTTAATGTTCTTTAATGGTACTGCCGAGCGGCATTAAAAGATTAAGTCATATTGTTAGCCTCTGTGTCTTTAATGAAATCTTGAATTTCTTTTCATTTTATTTGGGGAATAGTCATTCTCCAACAAACAGTTTCAGGCAGTCTTGATGGCCTGAAAGGGGACATCCAGTGAATGATGTCACATACATCTCAGAACCCCAGGTGATGTCATCAAGCAAAGCAACATTTTCAAATGCTTACTGAAGGTGATTGATAAAGATGCAAGGCTGGGTAAAGAGAACAGTTTTTTCCTCTGAAATGGAAGGCCAACTTAAAGCAGTTCAGACATAACCTGCAAGGGACATTTTTCTCTGTGCTTTGGTGGCATGTATATAAGCTTACAACGCTTCCATATATCAAGTTGCTCAAGCAGGTTACGCCATAGGGATAATGTGTCAGTGGTAGGGCAAGCCTACATCAATATCGCTCATTATTATTGGTGACGGTGCACAACCTCTCCACTAGTAATCTCAAATTAATATTTTTCATAGTCCCAAAAAGTGAATGTGCGTTTTCAGTGGTGGACCCTGCCCCCTGTAATCATATTCTTCAGCTCTGGATTGTCTCAGAAAGAAAATTAAACCTGGATCATCTGCTACTCGAGCTAAACTCCGTCACTGGCTCTAGTTTGAGAGCTCATTTACATGTTTAATGTACTAGCCATATCATAATTGTTTTATAAACCTGGCAAGTTTACAAAGATGGAAAAACAGCAACTTACACACACCTTTTCAAACCCCTGTTATTTAATATTTCCTTGTAAAAATGGGTTTTTGCAACAAAAAACTTCCACTAAAACCCATTTTTAAGAGTAACTACCAGCAAAACCTCATGTTGCTGGGTTTTTCCTTTCCAGTTTAAAAAAAATATTTATCTATCTTATAAAAATCGTATAGCTTTTGGAGTTTTGAAAAAACTTTTGCAGAAGAAGCCCTGATTATACCCTTAATTATGGGTTATAGATGCAAGGTGCCTTCCAGGGTCTAAAATGGTTTGCAGTTGTGTATTGTGTGGCAAAACCTAAAACTAGGTTCATTCGATACACTGCTTTGAATTTGTTGAGTATCTTATAGAGTGGGTGCAATGCTGAAGGTGTGAGAGAGATGCCTGGTTGTGGCTCGGTTCGAGGTCCTCCTGCATACTCAAGCCAAAAATTAGCTGAGCATTCATGTTAAGTCTGTCTCTGACCCTCTTAGCTCAATCTGGATCTCCCAACCACTTCTGCAGTAGCTGAGGTGCTGCGTTGTGTTCCTTTACAGATGGGTAGCTAGTGAATGCCCTGCATAGTGCTACGAAAATGATGGGCGGGGGATGATATGCTAATGATTTTTTTCTGAGCACTTTCACAGCACTCTGGAGGGTGTTGATGGTCGGCTCATCTGAAATATAGACCCCCCCCCCTCCAGAGGGTAGTGAAAATGCAAACAATGGGGGGAGGAGCTTGGCGGGCATCCGAGATGGCCGCTTGAGCACAGCGCTCTCCGGACCCTCGCCGCTCCCGACATTTTATCCTGGCTGAATCCTGATTTCTTGCAAGAATTCGTGTAGGGGACGTTTGGCTGATTACCCTGGCACTTTTCTGAAATCGATTTGGATCTCGTATTCCTGAGATATGGTGCTCTGAACTTTTGGGCTCCGCCCTTGAGGTGCGCCCGGGACGGGGTGCGGTACTGTAGCCGTCCTGCAATTGAACAACAACGGCAGGAGATCTGGCCTTGTGGGTCCCCCCTTCCTAAGTTTCGGTTTCGATTCTGTTCCGACTTGGGCCGCGGACGTGGATGTCGTGTTGCGACTGAGACTTGGAGGCAGATCGGCTGTTGGGCTTTCGTGTGACCTATTTGCTGGCCTGGCGACCTCTACCCGAGTTGTGCCCCCTTTTTATGTACTTTTGATCCTGTGCTTTGGGTGTCGGGCCCGTCGACCCTGGTGGCTTGTCCCGTGACGCATCTTCAAAATGGCGGGCAGAGGGGACAGAGAGACGCGCAAGACAAGAACACCTCTGCGCGGAGCTCCAGTTCAATCAAATGTCATGGACCGTTATACCCATTCTAAGGGGTCCCCCGGAGCTGCCCTGCCTGGTTCTAGTATAGCGTCCGACCGAATTTTGGAAGAGTCGGCGGAGCCCTCCCTACAGGATATCATGGGCGCCATCTCGGGCGTGAGGGAATCCATCGGCCTGCAGTACGAGGCCTTGGCCCACAAACTTGACACCGTGGCTATTGAGGTGAATCTGATTCGTGCTGATCTTGGCAAGACGAATGAGAGGGTACAATCACTGGATATTAAATCCTCTAGCCTTACGAATGATGTCTCGGAGCTCCAAACAGAGATTGGAAATCTCCGTCGGGGGAACGACTTCATGACCCGTCGCCTGGAGGACTTTGAAAACAGGGCGCGTCGCTGCAATGTTCGCCTGGTTGGTGTACCGGAAAACCCTGAACCCCACTCGGTGGATCTCCTGGTTGAGGATCTGGTCTTGAATCACTTGGCCCCTTCTGGTCTCACAAAATTTTTCACGGTGGAACGTGCACATCGTGTTCCAGGGGGCAAAGTCAAGCCGGGAGCCCCGCCGAGACCCATTGTAGCGAAGCTTTTTCATTATAGAGACCGGGACGCTATCCTGCAGGCCTCGCGGGTGAAGGGCCCGGTGGCCTTTGAGAATGCTACGGTGAACTTTTACCCGGACTTTTCCCAACAGGTTCAGAGACAACGTATGGAGTTTCGTGGTGCCAAGAAACGTCTCCGGGATCGGGGTCTACGTTACGCCATGCTCTTTCCCACTAGACTCCGGGTTGAATACAATGAACGTACCCTTTTCTTTGATCGGCCAGATGCTGTTAATGACTGGCTGGACTCATTGCCTGATCGTCCTCCTGAGACAGACTCCGCCGCTCACCCTGGTGGTGCCGAAGGTGGTGTGGAGATCTAACTGTTCGGCTCTTACGTCTTCTTTTGAATACATTCTCAGGAGTGTTGGCCGGCGTCCCTCTACAATGTGATCGCACTGTCTTTCGTTTGTTATTTTTGTTCTTGCTGAGGTCGGGGGGTGGATGGAACGGAGACCTTTCCTCCTCCGGGGTCTTTGTGTAGAATAGGGGTTCTTGGGCGACAGGCACACTGCAGGTTGGGGTGGCTCTTTAGCTTTTTGCAGGGGTGCAGGGTGGGGGGTGTTTCTCTTCAGTTTGGGGGTGGGGGGTTGGGAAGTTTTTTCTTTTCTGTGTGTTGTTTTCAAGGCGAGTTGCTCCTGTGTTTGCTGCTGTTTCTGATGTCTAGCTCATGGACGAGGGATCTTGGCTCGGGCGGTTGGGATGGGGGGTAGAGGGTTGAAATTTCTTTCCTGGAACGTTAATGGCCTAGGAGATCGTATTAAGCGCAGTGTGGTCTTAAAATGTATACGACGTTTGTCACCGGACATTGTTTTCATGCAAGAAACCCATTTGATTGGTAATGCTTGTTATGCAATGAATAGATGGGGCTACCGCCTTGTGGCGCACTCGGGGTTTACCTCCGGATCTAGGGGTGTGGGTATTCTTGTTCGAACCTCCCTCCCCCTGGCTATCGATGAGGTGATTCATGATGACCGTGGGAGATATACTGTCCTGGTGGGTAGATATGAAGGCCGCACCCTATCTCTCTTCAATGTTTATGTTCCCCCGGGTTTGCAAGCCTCTACTTTTACTGACTTGGGCCGTGTTTTGTTAGATCTCCCTGATAGCACTCTCTTCCTTGCCGGTGATTTTAATTCGGTGCTTTCTGGCCTTCACGATCGCCATCCCCCTAGAGATACCCCGCAGGCTCAGCAGTGGTTGGGTGGGTTTTTAGACACCTTTGGCCTTGTGGACTGCTGGCGACTGTTGCATCCTACTCGGCTCCAATACACCTTCCATTCTGGGGCCCATGGCAGTCTGTCCCGGCTGGATTATTTCCTGATGCCCGCAGCCCAATCATCGGCGGTTCGCGAGATCTTACATTTGCCGAGGGGTATTTCTGATCACTCGCCGCTCTGGCTTCGTTTTGAGGTTGGGGTAGAGGCGGCGGGCCGAGTGGCTCCCATTAACCCTTGGTATCTTTCCTCCCCTGGGACTCGTACCCTCTTGCTCAAGTCTATGGATGCATATTTCCTGGAAAATGAGGGGTCGGTCTCTTCGGCTGTGTCCCTGTGGGAAGCTTTTAAAACTGTGATCCGTGGTCAGGCCCTTTCCTTGATTGTTGAAGCTAAGAGGGCAGGGAGGAAGGAGGTGGTGGACCTTGAGGGGGAGATCTCTGCTTTGGAGGACGAGTTGGAATCTGGTGTCACGCCTGAGAAACTCCATGCCCTGGGTCTAAAACAGTTTGCATATAAATCTCTGGTCACTGACGCTGCAAAGGTGATGTTTCGTGAACAGCAGGGCAGACTGTACGATGTGGGTGACAAGGCGGGCAAACTCCTGGCGTGGTTGGACAAGAAAGAAAGAGTTAATCGTGTAGTGCCCGTGATTCAGTCTGCGAGTGGTGAGAATGTGATTGATCCGACCGCCATTGTTGATCGTTTCGCGGAATATTTCCGTGTGGTATATGCTCCTGTGTCTGTGAGGGATGTTGCTGACTCCCGCCTTCTTCTGCGTGATATCTCTTTGCCCTGTGTCACCGACTTGGACCGTATTGCTTTGGACTCACCTTTTACAAATGATGAGATAGCCAATGCACTTCGATCGCTCCGTTCGGGCAAAGCACTGGGCCCGAACGGTTTGCCTATTGAGTTGTACAAATTACGCCCCGATAAGGTGGCGCCGTATCTCCGCGCCATGTTTCTAGAATCTCGTGAGCGGAACATACTTCCTTATGATCAGCGTCTGGCGACAATCGTCGTCATTCCCAAAGAGGGTAAACCGCGTGACCTCTGTTCCTCGTATAGGCCCATATCCCTATTAAATGTTGAACCTAAGGTGTTGGCTAAACTTTTGGCGACCCGTCTCCTTTCGGTTCTTGGGGAGTTGGTCCATCCGGATCAATCTGGCTTTATCCCGCATCGTAACACCGCTCTGAATTTACGTCGCCTTCACGGCGCGCTGGCGAGGGCGGGGCTTTTGACTGAACCGGCCATCTTGGCGTCCCTGGATGCCTCGATGGCCTTTGATACTGTGGAGTGGCCCTATTTATGGGCAACACTTGAGAAATTTGGATTCGGGTGCGAGTTTATTAGCTGGGTTAGGCTGTTGTACGCGGAACCTCTGGCGCAAGTTGTTGTGAACGGTAGAGTGTCGGCCCCCTTCTCCTTGGGCAGGGGTACCCGTCAGGGTTGCCCCTTATCCCCTCTTTTGTTCGCGCTCGCTCTTGAACCGTTGGCGGCCTGGCTCCGTTGGGAACCGTCCCTTAAAGGTATTCGTTGGGCCCCGGACTTCGAAGACCGCGTCTCGCTTTATGCGGACGACATCCTCTTGTATCTTACTTCTCCTCGCAAGTCTTTATCTGTTTTATTTGACGTTCTTGCGTCCTTTGGCGCGAACTCAGGTCTCGTCATCAACTGGTCTAAATCCTGTGTGTACGTTTTATCTGGTATCTTGCCTCCGTTGCCGAGTAGACTTCCTCTTCAGGTGGTCCGGGATGGTTTCAAATACTTGGGGGTTTTCGTTACCTTGGATCCGTCCCTTCGTTTTGATCGTAATCTCCTTCCCCCGTTGCTTAGGCTCCGTTTGGACGTTGCCCGCTGGCGCAAACTTCCCCTGTCTCCACTGGGTCGGGCGGCCCTGTTTAAGATGATGTCACTACCGCGGTTTCTCTACGCTCTCCAGAATTATTATGATCCTGTCCCCAAGACTTATTTTCGGGAGATTGAGAGCCTTCAGAGGCAACTTATTTGGGATGGGCGACCGCGCATTGCTCTCGCGAAACTTTCCATCCCGTGGTACGATGGGGGCATGGCGCTCCCCGATATTAAGAGATACTACTGGGCTTCCCATCTGTCCGCTATTAATCACGCTATGTTCTCTCCGGGTCGTAATCCGGCGTTTGAGATGGATAAACTTCAGCTTCCGGGAGGGGACTTTAATAGAGTGCTCTATTCTCGCTCCGCTGGACGCCATCTTGTGGGACCTACTTTGACTGCCTTGACAGTGTGGCGTGCTGCGAATGTGAGCCTGGGCTGGGAGGATCGCTTGACGTTGGCGACGCCGCTTTATGCTTCGGAACGTCTGGGCGGTCTTTGGTCTTCCAAGGGTTTTGACCGTTGGGACTTGATTGGGATCTCTAAAGTGGGGGATGTATATTCTAAGGGTTCTGTGCGCCCGTTTCAGGCCCTCCAGGCTGACTACGGCCTGAGTAGTCGGGAATTCTTTCATTATTTACAGGTCAGGCACGCTTTGGTTTCGGTGTTTGCTCCTGGTGAGATTCCGCCTGACTCTTCCCCACTTGAGGACCGTATCCTTGACGAACATCTTCCTGATAGCACTATCTCCCTGATCTATAAAAAGTTGATTAACAATCGGACTGACTTATTGGCCCGACTTCGGGAACAGTGGCTGGGAGATGGGTTGGAACTTGATGATGAGGATTGGCAATTGGCCCTCTCCTCTCCGAAGGAGGTGGCTATACCGGCTCGACTCCGTCTGGTCCAATTGAAGATCCTTCATCGGGTGTACGTGACGGGACCGCGACTGATGGTGATGGGCTTTTCCTCCGATGGACTGTGTAAGCGTGGGTGTGGTTTGCGTGCTACTTTCCTGCATATTCTTTGGGAGTGCCCGATGGTGGCTGCTTATTGGGTAGCCGTGCTTGATCTGATGACTGTGGTGACGGGGATTTCCTTGCGACCGGAACCCCGTCGCTGTCTTTTGAATGTTTGGGAGCCCACGGACTATTCGGTGGCACAGACTAGATGGGCCACCCTGGGCTATATGATTGCGAAGCGAGATGTGGCGCAACTCTGGGGAGCCTCCAGGCCCCCTGCCCTCTCGCAATGGGAGGATAATATGGATTGGTCCATGTTCCGTGAGAAAACTGTCTATGTGGCCAGGGGTAGACCCAGGGCATGGGTGAAGGTGTGGGGTCAATGGAACGAACACCGCGGCGACATTTGTACTCCTCCCCTTGTGGACACTATCGAGGTTACCCTATCTCCTTAGGCTAGCGTTCCCGGAAACTTCATATGGGGATTGAGCTGGTGTCTCCGGCTCTTCCCCCCTTCTTCTTCCTGATCTCTGCCCCCCTCCCCCCCCCCCACTCCATACTCCTTAGTGCTTAGGTTATTACTACTGCACCTCCGCTGCTGTCCCCCCTCGCGCCCCTTGGGCTGACCTTCAGTGACACACTCTCGCCTTTCTATATGTTTGTTCTTTCATATATATAAAACCTGTTTTGGTCCTGTATATAATGTGGAGTATTGCATTGTCGATTGATGGTTACCTCTGCGGGCATATGTGATATGTATCTACTCCTTTTTAGCGGCTGGCCCGTGTGGTTGTAGGCCCATCCTTGTACATTTCTGCTTGCTCAAATAAAGGTTTTTAAAAAAAAAAAAAAAAAAAAAAAAAGAAAATGCAAACAATGCACAGTCCGGGTCCTATATGGAAGTTCACTTGCAGCTGAACTCTGCACTTCATTTGTGTCATGTAAAATCTGTGATCTCTCTCAGACCTTTTGAAAGTGTTGAGGCTCTCCAGAAATGTTATGTTATGTTATGTTAAAATGGGACTTTTATAGCGCAACGGCTACTCCAAAGGAGTGTCCCGGCGCTTTGAGCTCCAGACCATGGAAAAGAGCAAGAAACATAACAGTAACAGAACGGGGCCCAAAGAAGGGGAAGAATTATCCAGCAAACAACCAGGTTTTCAAGTCTTTCCTGAAGACAAGCAGATTTGAGGTGTTTCGCAGGGACAACGGTAACGAGTTCCATAGCTGAGGGGCAAGGAAGCTAAAAGACCGGCCGCCTAGCCAAGCCTTTTTAATGCGTGGTACCCGAGCCAAAGCCAAGGCTTCTGACCTGAGGGAACGTGCAGGTCGATAGAAGTCCAGCCTCCTCTGGAGATACTTGGCGCCATTGCCATGCAAGGCCTTATGGGCAAGAGTCATGGCCTTAAACAGTATCCTCTTCCGCACCGGAAGCCAGTGGAGGGATACAAGGAGATTAGAGGCGCTAGTGCGGCGATGAAGGCCAAAAATGGCACGCGCAGCAGCGTTCTGAGTGACCTGCAGACGTTGGAGGAGATATTCAGGCAAGCCCAGATATAGGACATTGGCATAGTCCAATCTGGACCCTATAAGGGCCTGAACAGTGATCCTCCGATGTTGCTCCGAAAGAAGGGGAAAAAACTTGCGCAACATTCTGAGAATCCCAAAGCATGTTCCCGTAAGAGTGGAAACCTGGGATTTGAGCGAAAGCTCGTTGTCAATTTTAACTCCCAGGTTCTTAGCCCACTTAGAGGACTGTGTGGGAGGGAACATGTCGGCAGGCCACCATCCTTGCCAATCTGGTTCTGATGGGCATCCGAAGAATAGTATTTCGGATTTGTCCGAGTTGCACTTAAGGCTGTTATGTGAAAACCAGCTGAAAACAGCCCCAAGGCACTCACGGATCCTTTCTCCATCGAACTCTTCGCTCTTACGACAGGTGAAAAGGAGCTGAGTGTCGTCAGCATAAGAGACGATCCGGGCCCCATAGGACTCCGCCAATGTCGCCAGAGGGGTCATAAGGATGTTAAATAGAGTGGGGCTCAAAATAGAGCCCTGAGGCACTCCGACTCCCAATGGCGGCATCTCGGCGGATCCGGGTGGGACCCAGACCGTCTGGCGGCGGTTGGCCAGAAAGGAAGATGAATATCTTTGCTAAGTATGGTGAAGAAGGTGATCGTAAGATTAAAGCAGAATACCCTGCCTTTACTTAACTTTAATTTTGTGCTTGAAGTACATCTCGCTTCATATTGATGTAACACATAAAATGTGTATTTATTTAACATTGTATGGTGATGTAGCTCTTCAAATAGTAAAGGCAGAACGTTAACCTTTGATGTAAAATGGGAGATATAAAAAGATGCAATAGGTGCGTCCCCAATTAGGGTTCGTCCCTTTTAGCACCAAGTAAGCTCCTACTTCCAGGGGTTGTTCAAAAGTGCTAAAGGGGACGAACCCTAACTGGGGACGCAGTTATTGGATTTATAACACACACTCCATGATCAGGGAGTGAGACCTTTTTGGGTCTCGCTGGCAATGCATCCTGCAAGGATGCATGTGTCCAGCTGGAGACGTATAGCGATCAGTCTGGGGGGAAGGAGGACAAGAGGGTGTACGAGCTTTTTCTCCTGGATTCGTGTGCGCAAACGCGCACGTCGCGTCCCGCGCCGTACACATGCGCGCGCAGACAGACACTCGCTCACACACACACCCCCTCCCCCACAGTCACACACACGCACTCCAAGACACATACACGCACGCACGCACACACACATACACAGCCCGCCCCCCCCCCGCAGCTCAGCAACCCACTCACCGGCTTCCTTCGTGCGGCGGCTCTCCTAAGCTGCAGGGCCCGGCAGCAGGACTCTTCTTCCCTCCTTCGGCACCGGGGCGCAGGGTAGGCTCCTGCCTGCTCCGGTGCTCCAAACAATCGCGGCTCTTCCGTGGGAGGCAGGGTAGGCTCCCGCCCTCCTACTTCCTCTTTCCGGTTGTCGCGCCGGCCTGCCTGACTTCCTGGTCGCAGGCCGGCAGAGTGACGAGGATGTTTGATTTGCGGTATTTATTTAATTATTTATTTATTTATGCATTTTTATATAGCGCGGACTTTACCCGAAGGCGGTATTTATTTATTTATGTATTTATGCATTTTTATATAGCGCGGACTTTACCCGAAGGCGGTATTTATTTATTTATGTATTTAAGTATTTTTATATAGCGCGGACTTTACCCGAAGGCGTCAGAGCGCTTCACATTAGGAACAGAAATGAAACATAATGAGAAACATTACAAAAGAACAGGTTGCAAAAACATGCGTTACTTACATAAGGTAATAGTGACAATTGTGAGCAAACAAAATACATGAGGTAGTAAAAACTATGAGCAACCAAAAATACATGAGGTAGTAAAGGTAATAGTGACAATCGTGAGCAAACAAAATACTTGAGTAAAAATTGTGAGCAACCAGAATACATGGGTAGTAAAGGTAATAGTGACAATCGTGAGCAAACAAAATACTTGAGTAAAAATTGTGAGCAACCAAAATACATGAGGTAGTCAAAAGTGCACAAGAGGAAATGAAAGTGACAAGTGTGCAGTTATAAGAGAAAAAAGAGTATAATTAGAGGTATAGTCCTGCAATAAGTGCTAGACACTCAGGCTCAGGAACAAGCGTTACATGGGCAAGGTGGCACTTGTGCAAGTATCAAAGGCAAAGACATGTGAGAGGTAGCAGCCGTGTGTTGCAAGGGCAGAGTGGTGTGTGCATGTTACAAAAGGGCACCGAACACCAGTACATGGAAAATACTGCAAAAAGGCAGACCCTCCAATCACAGGCATACACTGGGAAGGCAGTGGAGAAGTGTGGCTCACTGGTTAGAGGAGGCAGACCTGGAAACAGAGGTCAGGCTGGGACCAGGGTTCAATTCCCGGCTCGGTGGGGTCTTGAGTCCTAAAATGTCCATGGACTCGACAATTCTCGCTCCGGTGCCTACTCGATTCATGGGTTCACACTCTGCGACTCTGGGCAATAGCTTGCTTAATCTCCACAACGGCCCCTCGCGGTGGGATGCCTGGCTTTCACCTTGCGGATACCCTGCCGGGGTTATCTCACAGGGGAATACCAGGACGGGTTCCCTAAGCAAGCGCTTAGAAACCGCTTGGTGATTTGCGCTATATAAATTCCTGTACATTTACATTTACTTCCATGGTCATGGAAAGTAGAAATTATCAGTAGTGGGAAGTCTTCCTCACAAATAGCAAGAGGACGTGAATTACTTTTGGAGGTGTCTCTGGAGGAGGAGAACTTTGAGGTCCCTTTTGAAGGCCTGGGAGGAGGCGGTGGTCCGGAGCTTTTTTTTGTCCTCTCGCGGTTTGTAAATACAAAACATATTGCATTACAAATGCTATAGGTATCACATTCGCGAAAGTTATAACTATTGGCATTGTAAATGACGAAGCTATTAATTTAGCTATTTAAAAAAAAAGAAACATAAATAAAAACTTTGCCATTTACAATACCAATAGCTCAAACTTTCCTAATGCGAGACCTATTGCATTGCAAATGCTTGTTTCAACATGCCACAAAAGGAATACAGTGATTAGCCTTTTAGTTAAAGTTATAGTGCGTGTTCCCGTTCATTTTTGTGTTATGACTTGATCTGTTCAAGGAACGCAGCACTCACCAACGATTTACGTTCTGATTTATTTTTCAACAACCCCTGGAAGTATGGGCTTACGCAGTGCTAAAGGGGACGAACCCTAAGTGGATTTATTACACGCACTCCATGATCAGAGTGAGACCCTTTTTCAGCATGCCACAAAAGGAATACAGTGATTAACCTTTTAATTGAAGTTATAGTGTTCCAGTTCATTTTTCAGATCTAAAAAGATGCCCCTCTAGTGGCTGAATTGCACAGCATGAAACCAGGAAACCTGGAATCAATCTTGGCTCCCGTGCTTGTGTGATCGTGGGCAACTACGGCATTACACTTAATAAATTAGTAGCCAATAATTGTGCTCCACCCATAATAATAACCTAATCCACATAAAGGGCAAATCCACCAAGTGAATTGCCCTTTTGCTCGCTGTTGGCACCCTAACCAGGTCACTATGGCAGTAGTGGCCTTGTTGATAAATTCATGCTTAGAAAATATACATTTTTACGTAATGGAATGATGCAGTGTAATGTACTAAATTGAATCACTTGTGCAAATTAAATAAACACACTTTTTTGAATTTAGAAGAGTCTTCCTCATATTTTACAAGATGTTGGTTGACTGAACTACATGCCGAATGTGCTGATGGCTCGACTGGTGCATTGGCTCTTCAGCCAGACCCTTGTCTCATGGACGTAACACAGGCCCCCACAATCCCCACGTTGCGGGGTGGCCCCCGAGTTCCAGGGGCCCCCTCAGTGCATAGTACAGTCATTGACAGCAAGGTCCATGCACTGTGCTGGGATATAGTTTAAAAGTTACATGCCAGTCCCCTCAAATAAATTAAGTCGTGCGTGGTGCACTCTGCGCAGCATGCAGCTTCGTGGTATTCGGTGTCAGGATGGGGCCTCTAGTCCCCTCATAGTAAATTAAATGCTGTGTGGTGCTCTGTGTGTGGCACGTAGCTTCGTGGTATTCAGCCTCAGGGTGGGGCAGCGCTGGGCTGGAATGTTCATGTGCAGAGTAAACTGCATGTGAGGCGGTGGGCTGGTGGGTCCGGGGCACTGAGACGTGCGTGAGGCCATAATTAAAATTGCGGTCCTCCTATTTCCTTATTATTCTTCTTTTTACGTACTGATTATTTGTATTTTTGGACATATGTCCCCTTAACCTTCATCTGAGCCACTGTCGGGCATGCTGCTGCCATTCCCCCGAGTTTGGGGAGCAAAAGTGTCAGCCGCGGCCCGTGGAGGGAGTTGCGGTGAGGCGAAGGGCAGGGGAATGGCAGGGTGGGGGATACTAAAAGCCGAAGAATGGATATTTGGAGGTAAGTAAACAATTTAATTAATAAAACAAATTTCGTAGCGCGCCCTGGGTCGCATTTTGCGACGAAATATATTTTATTAATTAAATAGTTTACTTACCTCCAATTATCCATACTCCGGTTTTTAGCATCCCCCACCCCCTGCCCCTCCCCCGCCCCGCCTTTTGCCCCACCGCAACTCCCTCCACGGGCCGCGGTTGAAAAGTGTTGTGAGAGTTTTAAGTCTGTGGCCGTACTTTTATTCCAAATGGCAGACGATGGCTCCATTCTCTCTCCCGGCGAAGCAAAGCCTTATTTGCTACGCTTTATTGACAGCACTTTCATTGTGACTGTGGGCTTTTCAGTATGCTGTTATTATTGCTGTTGTCCAACTCGGCTGACAGCAAATAGATTGGGGAATTAATTTTCTTGCCCCTCGTGTACTTTCTTGAGTATAAACAACAAATGTTAGAGATATGAAAATGGTTAACCCATTTAAAATGGGTCTTCTGCGCTAAATAGGCGACTTAATTGTGTACGGAACTGGAGCCCGACTTGAGGCAGGAGAGACACTGAGTGTTTAATTTGCACTCTAAAGCTCTTTAAAGATGTGACAACGTCCTCTGCAGCTGGCCCTGTATTTGTTTCGATATACCATTCTTTCGTAGGCAAGGCCTTTTCTGCGCAAACATTTTACATACCGCCCAGTCTAGCCTGCATGCAGCACTATTTGTGTCCACCTTACTTATGAAGACATGATGGTAGAAATTGACGTTGCTTCCTCAGTTCACGTTATTATCGTGCACAACCTTTGACAGTCTCAAGTGTGTGGCATGCAGATAATTCACGTTTATTTCTCTTGGAGTTGGCAGGATACAGAGATATATCTTGTGTATTCCTCGTGTATATTGTCAGGCAAGTCTGTGAAATTGCACTTTTGGGTTAGTCTTTCAAAGTTTCAAGTTATTGACCATAAATATAAACTCTAATTCAGACCCTTCATAGTTATTCTTTGTTCTTTAGCAATAGGCAGTTCCGGAGACAATAGGACTGCGCCTTGTCATTGTTCTGATTGCTGTCTCAGTTAAATAATCTGCTCTTGACAATGTTACAAATGGCATCGCTTATATGTTACGATTGTTTCCCACTTTCCTATCAGAACTTTGAGCATAGAGGTATTTCATTAAATGTTTGAGGTTTCACATCAAAATATATATCAGATTTTTGGGCGGTGGAGCAAAGTGGTAGGTGGTGGGCCGGGCCAACAGAGGCAGGGAGCTTCGTAGGGAGCCCCCCTTAAGTTTTGTTACGCCACTACCTTGTCTCGAATGTGATTCCCTATTAATTTGCTGGCTTTCCCGTCTCTAGTATCCTAAAGAAATGCAGTAATATCCTGTATGATTATAAGCATTGCAGAGTTTTGCGTTCAGACCATTTTTTCAAATACCCTCGTGGTAGAGGATGACTTTATTTGCAAGCCAGTTGTTACTGTACAAACGACAGCTGTTTTCTGCCATTTGATAGGAATAGCTAATCACCCAAGAAAAAATTCCATTTTCCAAGCATTCTTTTGACCTACCAAATTTCTATAATTGCATTGCGGTAGACACATCTTAATTGTGTCTCTTAGAAGCCATAATAATTTTAAGGATTAAGTTTCGGGAAGTCATTTTCTGAATGCACCAACGTAGATGTGGGAATCAAGCAAGGCCAAACACTTTTGGTGTATGACGGGATGTGCTGTCTTTGGTGAGCTTGATTAAAAACAAGCTTTAAAACGCCTATCCGCAGTGTTGTGAATTTCTGTTCCCTTATCCAAACATGCCATCCTGCTTCGAAAACAGTTTTGCAATAGCAGCTCACGAAAATTAAAAAACAGGTATGAATAAAAACAAAGTCAACTCATTTTACGGGGAATAATGGCCGTGTAAATAAACACAACTGCTTGGTTGCTCAACCGCAATCTCAAATGTGCTCATTTAGAAAAATACAGCATCGAATGTCTCCTTGTGCTGAGAAGCTGTGACGTGCTGCCATAGTGTGTAATCAAATACCTGTCCCAGGCCGAGCACAAACACCCGGATTATTTAAGCTTTTCACTAAGGCAGCTCGTGTTCTCCTGTGAGAGCCATGTCAGTGGCTGTCACATTGTGCAGACCGGAAGAGCAAAGAAACAAGGCGATTCCCAGCCCTTACCCGTCTCTCACAGCCCTTGTGATACGATACCGCGCTCCCCTAACACCACCCACGCACCAAAGGCCAGGTCTCGCAGTCTTTCCAAGGATGTGCATTCCAATTAAAAGACGGCGTTTGGAGGTGGCGAGAACCAAGGAATGAGAGGGACCCGTTTTCTGGAAATACAAACTAAGCTAAGATCTGTTTACTGTGTGATTCTCCACCACCCTTCCGTTCTAACAGGTGAACCTGCGAACAGACCAATGATCCTGCTGTGTAAGGTTCGCACTAGTGCAATATACAGAGGGCAAATGAATTGTTTTGCTATTTGCTATGTTTGCTTAATAAGCTGTTAACCAAACATATTTAACGGACAGGCCATATTCCCAAATTATTTTGCACCTGAACAGCGTAAGAATGAACTACGTGCCCGACTCACAAAAATATGCTTCACCTATGAAACCTTTAAGTTACTCTAACGTATGCCCTTAAATTATTCCTGTTGGTGGGTATTTATTAACTGTCCCTTCCCAAAAACACAAGTGCTTAAAGTAAAAAAAGGAAAAAACAGTGTATTGAAGTCGCTAAAATTAGATACCTAGAATTTATACCCCATACATTTGTGAATATTGTATATAGATGTAAAATATGTCACTTTACGATTACTACATCTACACATTTTAAATTTAGAAATCCTTTTTTTTCTCTCACTTAAAATATTCTTTTTAATATGCCATTTCTTCCTTCCTCCCGTCGTGAACATTGGGTGATTAGTCTTACTTCTCGCACATTCTGCAGCAATTACTTCTGGCTGCAAATGGAATGTTCAGGTAAATGCTGGAAGTGGATTTAAAATGTTGGAGAATATAATTTATTTTGGATTTCAGTAAACACTCACCCTCAACACAGTAATTGAAACCCAAGAGGACATTTTTGAAAGCTTAATTTAAAACGCATACCTACGTTATGCTATTCACAAACTGCATTTTGTAGTACTTTTTGTAGTACTGCAAAATGTACAACAACGAGCTATTCACAAACCTACGTGCAAAGTTTCAGCCTCTTCCTCTCCTATTTTCCTGTGCGGAGATCTTCACCCCGACTGCAGAGTCTATGTACACTTAAGTATATGTTTTTGTAGTAAATGTGGGAGGGAGAGGGTGGAGTGGCTAGAAAATGGGGAATATTTACAAATAAAAAGGAGGGGATTAGGGAGGAGTAATTTGGGATTTAGATATGGTCATTGAGGGTCAGGAACCAGTACACAAAAGAATAAGCTCATTAATGTTCACAAACTGCACTTCTATAGTAACTACAGACAAAACAAGCATTTGCAATGCAATAGGTCTAATTTGCTTTAGAGTTAGAGCTATTGTCGTTGTAATGGAAATGTTTTTACTTATGTGTTTTGTCACCCACTCTGACCCACATTGCTGCATAATCGAGAGCTTGAGACCCACCGCACACCTTGAGCCCCAGTGCAACAACCCACAGACAATGCTGCAAAGCATTGCTCTACTCTTTATTGAAAACAAAACGGAACAATTGCTAATACTGAGCAAAACTCCAAAATCTTTTTAATAACCAGGCCTACTACTAAATCATATAGGTCCCCACTTTTTACTAAGCCATCAGTTATTTTAACAAATCTCATACAAATCACTTTATCAACAATACTTTATTTACATTTGCATCAATAATGAATACAAAACGAGGGGAAAGCTATGTACACAAAACTACATTTCATCATGCAATCACCAAGACACCACCATACACTCAATGTAAACCTTCAAACATACCTCAAACAGATTCAGCCAAACAATAATACCAAACACTCACACCATCCAGACAACACACCAGAGCGGGTAAAATTAATTTTGCGTGGCCCCAGATCTGGTGGACAACACTCACACACCCAAAGTCAAACAACCAAATAAATCATATATTCTCCTATTGAAGTGTAGCAATGATTCTAAGTAATCACCATTTCAAACATCCAACAACTAAATCATTACATAAATAAATCAATTATACAACGTGGTTTGTTTGACAAGGGAGTTAAAAGGTTGACGTGTTTCAAACCCAACTGTTTGTCGGGTTCTCATCAGGACCGTAAAGTTCTATAATGAAAGAAACAAAAAACAACAGTTCTTTAAAACAACTCCACTGTCTGACAGAAGCGCATAACCACCGGTGCAGACCACCCGGGGAAATGACAACCTGGACACAGTACTACAAGAACTGAGACTGTCCCCCCTCTTCAATTTATCTGACAGCGTCCTGTCAGTGGCTGAAACATCAGTATTGGAAAAGGGGCTTTCATTTGTGCCATCTAGAGCAATGGACTTTGTCAAGATGAAATTAGAGGCAATGGAATTTTGCAGGAAGATCTGTTTAAAAACAAATTTGGATCGAAAAAAAACACGAGGTCACCGATTTTTGGACAAATATAATACATAATGCAAAAAAATCTGATTCTAGAGCATTTTGGTCTCAAGTAAACACACTCAACAGATCATCTAGCCCTATATGCATGACCTGCATTACTGAAAAGGCATGGACACAGCATCTAGTTGATACCTTTTCAATAAATCCTATGAAATCTCCTCCGCTAACAGAAATTTCAGCATTTCAAAGATCCAATGCTGATACAATAGCGCTTGATCTTATTAACATCAATCAGCAAGATCCTGAACCATATGAGGAAGCAGACATACTACAAATAATAAAGAAAAGCAGGAAAGATAGTGCACCAGGACCGAACGGCGTTCCTCAGGCAATTTACAAGGAGGATCCTCACTTCTGGGCCAGCAACTTTTACAAATTGTTTCGGATAATAAACATCGGTGGTCGGATTCCGGAAAGCTGGCGAGGGGCGATCAACCCAATCTACAAAGGTGGTGACCGAAAAAATCCTGTAAATTACCGGCTGATAGCGCTCATTGACGCCGAGGAAAAGTACTATGCCTCATTGGTATTAGCCGACCTTACAAAATGGTCTGACAGTTACAACAAAATACCCGTAAACCAGTCAGGGTTCCGCCGTGGCATAGGTACCATGGCAAACGCCGTAGCGATAAGCCTGATTGCAGAAAAAAGCCTTCAAAATCATCAAGTACTACACTTATGCTTCGTGGATTTTAAGGCGGCTTTTGACCGTGTCAGCAGACAATTACTCTGGGCAAAATTAAAGCAGCAGGGCCTGCCGGACGCGATCTTAAACCCAATAATGGACCTATACACCAACACCTGGATGCAGGTAAAGATTGATAACGGCAATCGGCTAACGAGGAAGATCGGCACCTGTGATGGTCTAAAACAAGGCTGTGTCCTGGCCCCCCATCTGTTTAACTTATTCATGGCCGACTTGACACCAAGGCTTGATGGGACCAATGCACACCCCCCACGCTTAGGAATAATGCCCCTCACGCATCTCTCCTACGCTGATGACGTTGTTCTCCTTAGTCAGACGAAAATAGGATTGCAACGTCTCATAAACGAACTGGCTGAATACACCAAACAGAATATTCTACAAATAAACACCACGAAAACAAAGGTCTTGATTATAACTCACCGTCGCCCAAAAGTACCGAATTTTATAATTGACAATAACAAATTGGAAGTAGTGGATAATTATAAGTACTTGGGAATATACTTGGATACACGGTTCACCTTCTCCGCGCACTTCAATGACATCGAGAAGAAAGGCACAGCGCTACTCCATGCATTCAGCAGTTTATCAAAATCACTTAAGGGCCCCTTGTTCACCCCCCTTTTAACAGTCATCAAAGCCAAGCTACTTCCAACAATAGCTTATGGCAGTGTGGTTCATTGTGGAAAGAGCGCACCGCTCTTGGACAAAATCCAAACAAGGGTGTATAAACGCATATTCAGATTGCCATGCGACGCCTCACCCGCCCAGGTTCGGCTTGAATTTGGATTGAAGTGTCAAACATTGCAAAAAAAATACGACACAGATTCTGGTACAATGTGTGGCGAAACCGTGAGATACAAATAAACCTTGCTCTCTGGGATGCAATGCAAAGCAACCCAAACTCCCAGCATGCAAAGTATTTAAAATCATCTCTAGAAACCACAGCGCTGGCGTCTTTGTGGGAAAAGCAGTTACCCGTGTCTTCATTCAAACAGGCTACAAAAAAGGCAGCTAATTGGCACTCGCTGATTGACGATAAAACAATCCTGAGACAACGCTCACACTCCTGGATGATAATCCAATCATATAAGAAGCTGGCCCCGGCACCCTATCTAGGGCTAGCCTTTTCCTCACATCAGAAATCCAAATACCTAACCCTACGAATGGGTAATTTGCCTACAAATGCTGACCAACCAGGCTGGAGGATACCAGGCTCAAAGGAGTGTAACTTATGTGGCGCTGCGGTACAAGATCTCATTCATCTGATCTGCATTTGCCCGCAACTAGACAGTGAACGTCGGCACCTGCTCAAGGCAAAATTTAACCAACTAGGAATCCGCACATGCCGCTCAGCCATAGTCCAAGTGCTGGACTCAGCGGACCCTCAATTTATCTGTCGAATAATTAAATATGTTATCAATTTTGAAAAAAAACAGAAATTGTGTCAAGACCTACTACAAATTTGATTTCCCTGAACTTTTTAACCTGCATTTTATAGAATTTGAATCAGCATTTACAATTTCTTATACCAGTACCACTATGTTTACCTTTTAAATCAATGTTTGTTTTATTATTCTATAAGAACGTGCTTTCTCTGATCCATCTTAAGTCAATGTTGCATCTTACATTGTAATGGTTTTTATTAACTACACAATAAAGAATTTTTCACTTTCACTGTTTAAAAACCTTTTTCAAAGAGTCAACGGACATAAATAATAAGGAAGTGACAGGTCTAAAGAAGAAATCGGGCTTCTGTCCCCCAGCTAAAAAAATCCCAAAGGAGGTTGTGACCTTCGAGAAAACAATTCTAGCTGGAATTGTGGAAATGGAGAACAAGAGGCAATACGTCAAATTTTAATCTCTCCACGATTCAGAAAGAGGCAATCCTTTCCTTAAAAACGATACATCGCTAGTTATTAAACAAGCAGATAAGGGAGGCTCTGCTGTCCTCTGGGATATCTCTAGATATAAGGCCGACGTCATGAGACAGCTAGACGATACCAGTTGCTACAGGAAGGTTGGAAAAAAATTCCACGTTGGAACTTCAAGGCCAATTATTCAGCATTCTCCAAAAAGGATTTGATATGGGGATATTAGGCCCTAAATAATATTCATTTCTATAAAATAAAAGTCCTAGGGTGCTGGTCTTTTATGTCCTGCCAAAGGTGCATAAGAGTGATTCAAGTCCGCCCGGAAGGCCAATTGTGTCGGGCTGCGATTCTTTAATCAAGCCCATTTCGAAATACATTGATTTCTTTTTAAAGCCTTTCATTCAAGAGATTCCTGCACATCTACAGGACACTACAGCATTTATCAATAGACTGTCTACAATTGAATACGACGATGCAAAGGACATGATGGTAACAATGGATGTAGTGTCCTTATATACCCAAATCCCTCAGAAAGAAGCCCTGGAGGCACTCACATATTTTCTGGAGACAAGAGAAAAACCAGTCAGAGTCCCGACAAGTTTTATCATTGAGCTAGCCAAATTCGCTTACTTTTCTTTTGGATCTGACTTTTTTACCAAACAAAGGGAGTTGCCATGGGCTGTCCTTTCGCTCCTGAGTTAGCAGTGTTATTTATGGGTCTGTATGAAGACAAATTTGTTTACAACAACAATCCTTTCATTGAGTGCATCTCAAATTGGATGCGCTATATTGATGATGTTTTTTTGATTTGGTCGGGTCACAGGACCAGTTGAATGATTTTTGTGACTGGCTAAATGCAAGAACAGAAGACATGAAGTTTAGCTGTAACTCTTCGAAGAATCAGATTACTTTTTTGGATGTTCAAGTCTACCCGTCAGAAGGGGGACTGGCGACAATATTGTTCTGAAAGCCAACGGACAGAAACAAGGTGCTCCATTACACAAGCAACCATCCTAAAAGTTTGAAACAAAATCTGCCCATCTGGCAAATCCTTAAGATTAGGCGCAACTGCTCCTTTAAAGATGAGTATTTCTTTCATGCGAATAACCTAATGGACCGTCCACTAGATTGGGGATTCCCCCAAAAATTGTTGAAACATACCCTTCGCCGTGCATGGTGGGTTCCGAGAGAGACACTACTAGAAAGAAAAATCAAACCACAAATGAACAGAATGGTATGTGTCACAACCTTCTGCCCAAACGCAAACCAGTTCAAGAAAATTATTAACCAAAATTGGCACCTGGTGAAAAATCTGGACAAAGCACTGCTACAGCCCCCGTTATTTGCTTTCAAGAAAGAAAAAAGCATCGCAAATCATATTGTACGGGCAGCACTATCAAAATAGGAAGGAGCAACTCTCAGGAGCATGATTGGTCTGGCATCAGTAATGGGCCACCATAAATGCGGATCTTGTTCTTGCTGCGATCAGACATTGGAAGGACTAGTTTTCTCACATGAAGGTATCAACTGGAGACATGAAACGTTCACAAACTGTAAGTCAAAGAATGTAGTTTATGGAATCCTGTGCTCATGTCCAAAATTGTATGTGGGTAATACTATTCAGGAAGTTCGCCAAAGAATTACGCAGCATAAGTCGAGACTGAGGAGAAATGTTGTGAACGCCCCCCTAGTCAATAATTGGAAGTCAAAGGAGCATTTGGAGAAAGATTTGAAATGGACTGTGATCTCCAAAATTGAGACGGATACTCAGGGTGGTGATATTAAGGGTAAATTAAGTCAAAGGGAGGCACTACTAATTATGTAAATTCAATACAGCAATACATGGATTGAATGAGGTGTCAGAAATTTTCAAACCATGAGATGTCATTGCCACTTTGTTGATTACTGGACGGGTCCACCATGGTGCCGGTAGATTAAACCCTTGTTTCACAGTGCTCAATCTCGAGCCCAGTAGACACAGCCTGGCATTCTAGGCTCATAGATTGCTGCTACAACTCCTGGATGGACAATGAGGGTCGGCTGACCCCCATTATAGACTATGAAACCGGGTGGACTAAATGCATTTTTTCTAAATAATCATGTGGAGTTGGTGAGGACGACTATTTTAACATCTTGACAATAAGGGTCGTTTGACCCCCATGATAGACCATGTCTGTATGTTCGTGAAAGCTGTCCTAAAGTGTCTTCATTAGGCAACAACTAGGATCCCTCTTCCTAGCGCCATGAAGCCGCCCGGTGTAAGTCCGCTTTATAAATGCCTATTAACATTAACATTAACACCCCACAAATGAGACAAGATCCTAGGATCGATGCATGATTGGTCATAAACCCCCTCCCCCCTTCCCCCCAATGACGATTCGATTGGAATTGGTAAGTGGAATTTGTGTCAGGCACAAATGCAGCAGATAACGCAGGACACCTTCAAAGGAGGTTTTCCAGTGGATATGGTGGCTTTAAAGTGCAGGTTAACATCAGGAGTTCCAGCCATAACTGTGCATTGTATATATTACAAACGGTGATGCTTAGCATTCGTTACAGCCTGGATAAGCGTGGGGTGGTGCATTACCTATAAAGCACTCAGGTTGTCAATTGTAACTATGACAACGCGGCTTCTGAACACGTTGTTACGCATAGCTAATCGGGATTGGCTTGGAAGTTTAAAACTTCATTTCCCTGCCATCACCCTCCATATCCCATCATTTAATGCTGGATCGGATGTCTACACGCCACACTGCCGGGACGTGGACGCTTCTACTGAGAGGGAGAGTGATTTTAAAAGGTAACTAACCAGCGCGCAGCGCACCAATACTGATTATTTGGCCATCACAAGAGCGTACAGATGAGTAATCGTTTACACCATCTCCCCCACAGATCATCTTGTAAACTGTATTAAAGTCACTACGGACTTCCGGACTTGCTAGTGAGGTGAGTCCCGCTTTGTTTGATCTAACCAGTGTGTTGCGAGTGACGCATTCACAGGTACTAACAGTTGGCCACTCTTTGGAAGTTTTCCCTGATACCAGCGATTAACAACCGGGAACACGCACACAAGTTCAGCTATTGGTAAGCGAACTCGAGTGATTTTCAGAGCCACATGAGGATAGAGCCTGACTTTGAGATTGGGTATAAAGACTGTGTTGTGTCTTGTGTTTGTCTTTTCTGAACACTAATATCCTTGTGGTGTTGAAGCAGCAGATCTGATCTGTATAGTAAATAAGGTAGGTGGTCTGCACCGGTGATTATGCACTTCTGTCAGACAGTAGTTGGAGTTATTTTTAAGAACTGTTGTTTTGTTTCTTTCCTTATAGAACTTTACGGTCCTGATGAGAACTCGACAAACAGTTGGGTTTGAAATGCGTCGATCTTTTGTCTCCCCTGTCAAACAAACCACGTTATATAATTGATTTATTGATGTAATGATTTAGTTGTTGGATGTAGGAAATGGTGATTACTTAGAATTATTGCTACATTTCAATAGGAGAATATATATTTTATTTGGTTGTTTGACCTTGGGTGTGTGAGTGTTGTCCACCAGATCTGGGGCCACGCAAAATTAATTTTACCCTTAAAAAAAAAGAAAAAATAATAATAATTTACCCGCTCTGGTGTGTTGTCTGGATGGTGTGAGTGTTTGGTATTATTGTTTGGCTGAATCTGTTTGAGGTATGTTTGAAGGTTTGCATTGAGTGTTTCGTGGTGTCTTGGTGATTGCATGATAAAATGTAGTTTTGTGTACATAGCTTTCCCCTCGTTTTGTATTCATTATTGATGCACATGTAGATAAATTATTGTTGATAAAGTGATTTGTATGAGATATGTTAATTAAAATAACTGATGGTTTAGTAAAAAGTGGGGACCGTAGGGCCCGATTCACAGAACTAACTTAAGACAAAATCCTAAACTTACTACCATTTTCGTATTCACAGAAGGCACTTACTCATTTTGGTATTCACAGAAGACACTTACTCATTTCGGTATCCACAGAAGTTAGGACTCCTAACTTTAGGACTCCTAAATGCATTCTGTGAATACCGTAAGTCTTAAAATTAGGATTTTTCTCAATTTAATAGTAAATTCGCTCCCGCCACATTACCATGGCGAGGGGGACCCCGGCAGATGGAAAGACCGTCTGCCGGTTTTCTGTTCAGTCAAAGAGTTGACCGGGCGGAAGAGCTGTTAATATGATGGCGGTGTCTGATAGACACCTCCATCCGTATTAGTCTACATGCGGGGACATGCCTTTCAGGCATACGGTTCTCAGCATTGGGGGCCCGAAGCGGGCCCCCAGGGATTCTTGGGGGTGTGGGGTGGACAAGGGGGTACCTATGGTACCTCCCTGTATTTGACAGTACAACTTGCCAGGCACCACACGGTGCCTGTCACGTTGTACTGTCAAATGCACAACTTGCATTTCTGGCATTGGGGCGGGCGGTGCTTTCAGCAGCGTCCACCGCAATGTCAGAAATGCAAGTTGTGTATTTGACAGTACAACGTGGCAAGCACTGTGCGGTGCCTGTCACGTTGTACTGTCAAATGCACAACTTGCATTTCTGGCATTGGGGCGGGTGGTGCTTACAGCACCATGCGCCGCAATGTCAGAAATGAGGGATGCGTCCGTCAGTGTGGCGGGTGCATCCTAATGGGATGTGCAGGACTGCCGGCACCCTTAGCAGGTGGTCCAATTTCCCGGAGCTATGGCCACCCGCCAAACTAATGAGCCCCAAAGTGCAGTTTACAATGGCGTACAGTCCATGCAGCAGAAGCGCCTCTTACGATAATATTCACTGCTCGCAATTTCAAAAACTCCTTCCTTGCAAATTGGAAACAGAAGCATCCCTTTAATAAAAACATGGAGAAACAGTGTGTTTAAAAGCACTCGCTCTTTAAATACCATCTGGGAGGCAACAGTGAAGCCCTCGTCTCAGAGGCTGTGGCGGCGATGGCGTGACTGAAATTTGTAGCATCTCCTGTTTCCAGAAGTGGGTACGGGATGGGTCTGGCACTAAGGAATAAACAGACGCTAGAGCTCTTTCTGTCTTATAAGCTCTAATGGGCAGTACGGCATAGCAGGCGCCGAGGATTTGCAGCGGTCTCCTGTCTCCACAAGCGGATAGGTTATGGCCGTGGTGCTTGGGAACAACAGATGCTAGGGATCTTGCTGTCTTATAAGCAGTGACGGGCAGGACGGCATAGCAGGCGCCAAGGATTTGCAGCGGTCTCCAGTCTCCACAAGCGGGTAGGGTTTGGCCTTGGTGCTTGGGAACAACAGATGCTAGGGATCTTGCTGTCTTATAAGCAGTGCCGGGTGGGATGGCACAGCAGGGTGTCAAAGCTGTAAAATCACCAACATGAGCAGGAACAAGCAGCGGCCTCAGAGGGGTGGTGGGGTGGTCATATACTGTTGTGGCAGGGGTGAGGTAGTGTGGGGACCGGCACGGGGAGATGAAAAGATTAAGTGACAGGCCAAGCTTAAATTTGAAGCAGCTATGAAGGTTTAATGCAGGAAGTAAACAAAACACTTAACATGAGCAGAGGCAGGCCAACAAAAAAAAGGGTGCTCTGTAAGTTTTCGGAAATTGTGTGAAGTGTAAAAACCACATGTAACAGGGGCCATCCTCATGGGAGGATACAAAAGTACAAAAGAAGGGACTACCCATCAAACGCCTGCATATACAAAGGACAGTGAGAGGAGCCAATTGTAAAGATGGGCAGTTCTTAAAGCCCATATTGTAGGAACAGCATGTCTCGAAGAGACAGTGCCTGCACTACCTAGAGGAGACCTTAAAAGGACCCAAAACAGTAGTAAAATACTCCACCTCAGAGATTAGGTAAGTTTAGCATGCCTGGCCGCCATGGTATTACATCACCCTCCCTTAGAAAATAATGGAGTTAGGACCTTAAAATAAAATCAACTTGGAAATAATGTCAAATTTAATTCAATTATTTAAAATGGGCAAAAGTATGAATAAATATAATTTAATGTTAAAAATTACATTTAACTATAGTAAATAGTTTTATTTAATTAAAAATAATTTGAATAACCTTTTTTGAAACTTTATTTTTTAACATAATTAACTTATTTTAAATTAGTTCTATACACAACTTGTAATACATATTCATGCATAGTAAAAAAAGGCAGGTGTAAATGTATTTTTTAATTTACACTACTGAAAAATAATTTACATTTAACTTACGTTTATTTTAATCGAAGATTTAATTCAAAACCAAGCTAACAGGGCTCTGGCATGTTTTTCTTTAGTTTTAAGTTTAAACTAAAGGTATAAAATGATTTTACAAAAATGAATTAAAATATATTTATGTATTTTTTTGCATCAGATAAGCATTTTGAAATTTCCATATAACTTACCATAGTCAGACTATGCAGGTTGAATTAGTCATTTTTTGTATGTACTTCTACCTATAATATACCATAGGGAGACTCCCTAACCAAAAGAATGTTTAACGTTTGAATTTGAGGAAAGGTTTTTATGATGCCACTTTTCGCCTGATGTAGTGCTGGGCATGGTTGGTGACATGGGAGCAGTAGCTGGATGCTACTACAGCCCTCTCCCAGGCTGTTCCAGCTTATGTCCAGATTCTGGATGCATTGCATTTCCTGGCAACTGGATCTTTCTAGAAGGTCTCCCCTGACAACATTGGCATCCCACAGGGAAACCAGGCGTGATGCTTGCATCAGGTACTGAGATGCATCAACCAAAGAGTGCACCAGTGTACTGCCATGCCACATTCACACGTAGGAAGGCAAAGAGTGGCAAAGAATTTTATGCTTTTGCCCGCCTCCCTCATGTGTTAGCTGCCATTTACTGCATCTGTGTGGCACTTCAGCCACATCTCAACAAGCACACCTTTGTCACAAAATACACCACTGACACTCCATCAGTGTGCAGGCAGGTTGTTTTACTGATGTGTAAGTTGCCTTTCCTGAAAGCACATATGACAACTACATTTTCCAACAGTCCCCTCGTACATATTGGTTGGTTTCTGAGGATTTGGGTGACATTTACCTTATTGGTAATTAACAACTCCCCACAATGGGCCTACATTTGTTTTTAGGGGTGGAATCTAAAAATAAATGAGTAATCACTACCACACAATACACACACATTATCCTGACACATACTCCATGTAACTCGGCATATTGTAGTACAATTGGAATAGGTGCCATCTTTGTTAAAAAAAGGACATTTCTGTTGTTTGCAGGTTATGCCAGGTAGTCTCTTTCCCCCTTAGCTCCTCAGACCCTGCAAACATCCAACAACAGTATATTAGATGGGGTATACTAGGGCACATACACAAGCAAATACTGAACACACTTTTGGGATCCTTAAGTCATGATTCAGATATCTTGGCTGTAGATCCTGTTTCCAAATACAGAAAGAACAATTGATGGACAGAATGCAGAACAATGTCATACATTTACCCCAGTACAGAGATCTGGGCCTAAATCGATCATTTTTTTTCTCACCATGCCATTCCAGTTTGGACCCAGCCATATGCAAATCACTCTCGACCCTGTACCCAATGGGAACAGTCCAGCCCGAACTTCCAGGTCCTCCCTGGACTGGAAACAAGCATCCTTGGACCGGTTTCGTGCTTTCAGCCCTTATCAGCCAGGATAGCTTGACTCCAGTGGCATGGAGATCCTGTTTCCAACATGGAAGAGGGACTTTATGAAAAAGCCCCCATATTTCTGTAAGGGAATTTCAGGTTATTTCTGATGGGGTCATGGAAAAGTACCCTCACCTTTATGGGGTTCCAAATACACAACTGAGGAATGCATTGCTAGCTCAAATCTAGAGGGACATCCCTACGTACTGCAGTGCAGCGGGTGTCCACAGCCAGCACGTGAAGCTGTGGAGCAAACACTAGGTGGAACTTCATCGCTGGGCCCATGTTAAGGCCCAGGACATTTTGGGCTTGTTCTCCAAGCCTCATACACAGAACCCCTGCATGACATCACTGTACCAGGGTGTCCTGAAAGCTGCCTGGTGGACACTACATGCTCAGTTGGAAGAGTTTGAGCAGCAGTGATATGGTAATTAACAGTATTATATTTGTATCTGGCACTTGTAATTGCGTTTTGAGAGTGCTGTCCTGTGATGTGTTCACTGTAAGCTTTTTCATAACCTTACATGTTCTATGTAAGATGTTTTGTATGCATTTATTGACAGTTCAAATTTATTAACATACATGTTTATTGTTGGTCTACTTTGACTTGACTACTAATCTGGTTTTGACATTATGGGAATAAATACAAGAACATCAGATTTTCTGGACCTAGAAATATTTAAACACATGATATACATTAAAAAAATGTATAATTGCTGTTGGATGTGGCCCTTTCTGCAGGGTCCTCCCCAAACGTTTTGCCTTCACCCTCCTGCTTTCTGAACCCGTTTTTGTTGGCTTTTAGGACTCTGCATACTTTTCCATTGCAAACCAGTAATACAGTGCTTGTTTCCTCTCCTTAAAACATGGTAGAAGTGGCATATTTTATTTATTCGTAAGTTCCTAGTAAAGTTTCACTGCCTGTGACCAGGGCCTGTAAATTAAAGGCTACTAGTGGGGCTGCAACACAATTTTGCCACCCACTTAATGTTGCCCTTTAAACATGTCTCAGGCTTGCCACTGCTTCGTGTGTGTACAGTTTTAGACAGCTGTTCCAACTAAGCAAAATAAACCTTTTGTCAGGCCCACACCTTCCCTTTTAACACATGCAAGTCACCCCTAAGGCAAGCCCTTGACAGCCCAGACGGAAGGGTGTAGTGTATTTAAAAAGTAGGACATGCACTTTTAAGTTTGACATATCTTGGTAGTGAAAAACTCCTAAATTCGGTTTTTTTCACAGCTGCAAGGCCTACATCTCCCATAGGAAACATTGGAGTAACCTTATTGCATTCAAGAAGCTGTAATTTCCAAATGGGATCAGGTACCCAGTTAATTTTGGTGTCTTTGGAATTGTAATGAAACATTTTCTCATGGTAAAGTTGGATTTTAAATTACAACTTTGAAATTGGCACTTTTAGAAAGTTAGCATTTTCCGGCACCTTCACCAAGGACTCCCAGAGTGACTCCAAGGTCTAGTCAGCTGGGCTCTTCTTCAGAGCCACAGGGACATAACAGGCTCACAACCACCTAAATCAGCACCAAGATCCGGCTAGAGCAAGCCCCTTACCCCCAAGTGGGGTACCCCTCAGGTCCTGGACCTTTGGTGTGGGCTCAGTGGAACTGAGTTAAAGTTTTTGGGGTCTTTGCCAGTTAAAGCAAAAACCTTTTTACTCACACTGCCCGCCAAAGCGAAGTTCCATCAACCAGACCCTTCATGCAACAACATCGACTGCTCCCGAGAGCTGCACTGTGAAGGTTTGGCCCGATAATTCACGATGACAAGATCTTCATGCTACTGCGATGACTGTCTGTGATCTTTGTGTTACAACCAACTGAACTATTTGCGCTGGACCTAGAAGATAACTTTGTAGCTGGACTAACTTGGTCCCTGTATTTGACCCATGCCCATCACGGTATGCCTAAACTTGTGACTTACTCCTGGTTATGCACAAACCGATAGCCGCAAGAGGTGCTTTGGGATTTTTTGTTCTATTTTCACTTAAATCTTTAAAATTGATCTTCTATTCTACTGATTGGATTTTTGTTGTTTTGGTCTTGATTTGCTGATCACATTTTGCCCTATTGTTCATAGTTGTTATGGGATTTTTCTTGTGTTGTATTTCACTTTATCGATAATAAAAAACTTTTTTAAAGTATATGTTATCGTATGGTACTAAGAATACAACCTGGGTTAAAGCTATTGAGTAATACTGGTTTGAGAGTGGATGTAGAGGTGCGAATGTGATTTATCCAAAGGGAACGAATTTTTGCTCATTAAAGTTCACTCAGAGCCATGTCCCTTTGGTGTGAGGGGCCTCTCTCTTTATGGTTTTATATTTCACTTTAGTACTGTTTGAAGTGCTGCATTAGTACTTTGCACATTGTCTCTAAGTTAAGCCTGACTGCTCTGTGCCAAGCTACCAGAGGGTTGTGTTCAGGTTAATTTGGGGTTTGCTAGTGCCTCACCCTGACAAGAAATGGTCCTTGACTAGGGTTCTCCCACCCAACTAATAACCACATTCTCACAATTTCAATATTTGTAATTTTTAGTTTATGTGATGCTGACTCTATGTACCTTTACTTTGCTTCATAACCAGCATATGTTTGTAACGTTTTACCTTTAAATTTTCCACAAATATGGAATGTGTTAAAATTGTGAAATCATCCAATAGAGACTGCTTCAACCCCATTTAAAATGCTCTGTAGCCAGGTGGGGAACTTGTCTCCTCTCAGATAACTAATGTGCAAACAGCTTTCAAAGTTGCAAAATATCCGGACTCTAGTGGTTTAAATTTTGATTTAAAACTATTTGAGAATAATTTCAGACAGGCAGTTTGTGAAACAAACAGATGCCATAGAAAACAAAAATGTCTGGAATTGTTATCATCATTATTATTATTATAATTATTATTATTATTAGTAGTAGTAGTAGTAGTAGTAGTAGTAGTAGTAGTAGTAGTAGAAGTAGTAGTAGTGGTAGCAGTAGTAGTATTAATCAAAATGAGAAAAAAAGCTGTGAATACTACAGACAGCAATAATTTTTCTATCAATATGTTTCATATTTCTACACAGATTTGTGAGACTTATTTGACTAGTATTTTTAGTCTACATTTGAGGATTGTATAGTCTCTCCCTTATATCCATGCTTTTTAGATCTACAACTGGATGCAATTCCAAAATCTAGCATTGTTGTTTCTTCAAAGACCATGAGGGCCCTTGGCCCCATTGGCCTCCTACTGGACATCTTCTGACTTTATCCCGACTTTTGTTCAACATTTTTGATCCCTTTATATATAAATATTTCAGCCTTAGGACATACTACTGATACTTTGTGATTTATGTAATCCGTTCACATATAAAAACATTAACAATAAGTCCCCAAAAAGTATTGTTGAGAGTCCTTACAGACAGGGATGAAAACATATTGTCAAACTTCTGTTAAGCGAGCTTCAAGTGTGAACTGTCTTGCAAAGTGTTGTGCTTGTTCCTTTTTCTAAAAATATTTGTAGAAAAAAAAACATTCTACCAATGATAATGTACTTTGGTTATGTGGGGAACTAAGTACACAAAAATAATCACAAATGAGGCAAATTGTTCCCGATTTGTGGCCTATGCCAGGGCCGGACTGGCTGTAGCGGGCACCGGGCAATCCCCTGGTGCGCCGCACGGGTGGGGACCGGTTTTGGGCCCCTGGGGGCCGTTTTTGTTACAGGGCCATTTTTGCAGCATAGCTGCAAAATCGGCCCTGTAACAAAATCGGCCGAAAACCGGCCCTGGCAAAGAGCTCGGTGGCACCCATAACCCCGGGGGGAGGGCGGGGGGCCAGCTGAGCACTTTGCCGGGGCCGGTTTTGGTTCCCAGTCCGGCCCTGGCCTATGCTGGTGTCTTTTATAAAAATCAATAATTAAAGTATATGGAAAATTGGATAGATAGGGAAGTAATCCTACCTCATTGCACCAGCTGATTGAACTTTACATGGGTTTAAAATGTGTGGGTTTACACACATTTATAACTTTCTAATACATCTGTGTCAGGTACTTACTCGAATTATTTTGCATTTGAAATTATTGCATGCCACATGGTGAGGGAAAGCGTCTCTGGACTCCATGTTCAGTGCACGCATAAGTGCCCGTACTGCCTAGACCATGTTGGCATTTCAATCATTACCAGATGGTGTTCCATGACCTGCATTGAGCTCTGACAATAAAGAGCTGCCCTCGCAGCATGGAAGATCACTTGGATGGGGTGATCTCAAAGTTGCGAGTCTTCTTCTTATATTGAGAAGATACCACACCCTTAAAAAGGTAAGTGTGGCTAGCCTTATGTATGGCTTTTTACAAGATGGTAATTTGTTTCCCAGATAGTTGCCTGAATTAACCATACCATAATGGTGTTAATCATTTACCTGTGATGCTATTTCCCATTTAGAAAAAATATAATGAGACACAGACAAGAGATGGATGCATCACAACATTTTTATTCTCTTATTTTTCTTCATATTCATCACCCACGTGGTACCATTTTAATACTAAATATTTGCTCTACGTTTTCTTCAGCTACTTTCCATTTGAATTCCTTGTTTCTGAATGAAAGATCCTTGCTAGGATCCTTTCTATCCCTGAATCAGAGAGTGTTTGGCACCTTGCTTATTTTAAACTTGTATTCTTATCATTTTTTTAAGTTTAAAAAAAAAAGGTTTATTCAACTTAAGATGGTATACAATAAAATAGTACAGAGCAATAAAACAAGAATTACAAAAAGGACAAGATAAAAATAAGAAAAAACTGAAGAGAGAGAGAACAAAGTACATTACATATTAAACAAAACATTACAGTCTGAATATTTGTCAACTTTACAAACTTGAGAGAATATAAGGAGATATTTGAAATTACCAGGCCTTAGAGAAATTTTGTGTGGAAGTCAGGGAGGTTGTAAAACGTCATGGAGAATAGGTGGGGGAGCAAAAGCTGTAATAGCGGAGTGATCTAGAAATTGATTGACAGGTGTCCATGGAGCTTTTCGTTTCAAAACAAGAGATAAAGGGTGCATTCAAGCAGTATCTAATTGGTGATCGTGGCTAACTGCATACCACCATGCCTTAAAAGATAGTTGTGTCAAATCTTTCCATTACGGACTATTTGTTGGAAAGCAAGTGCTAATAACAGATCTGACATCGACATATGAAAAGGAGCATTAGCCCAGTCCACACTACCCAAAAACACCTTGGAGAATGAAAAAGAGACCTTGCTTTGAAAAATAAGATTAATTCAGTGTCAAACTTGTAACCAGAAAGTACAAACTAAGGGGCAAGTGAAGAGTAATTGCATCAAGTCAGCTTGTGGTACAGAGCAAGTCCAACAAGTGTCAGGGATATCCTGGTTAATCCTATGCAGACAATGAGGTGTAATAACAAGCCTGTTGTAAATGAAAAAAAGTGTTTGTGTAGTATTTCCTACTTTTAATCCAAATACGTTTCCATGAAAGCAAAGATATTGCGGTGGAAAGCGCCTCTTCCCATTTAGTATCCGTCGCTGTTTTGGATCTCAGAATAGTGGAATCAAGTAAGTGAGAATAGATAAGTAATGCTTTAGGGCACATAGGTAGGATTTCAGATAATTTAGTAGATGATGGAGATTCATTGAAAGAGGAGGTTTCAAAATGATTATAGACTTGAACCACAATCTCTCGTAAGAGAAGAAAGGTAGTTAGGAAGGTAGATGGAAGGTTAGAAAAGAATGTGAATTCTTCGCATTCGCAGCAAGAATTCTGTAAAAGAGGAAAAGTAAGAAAAGAATCCTGATCGAAAAATTGGTGCAGCAAAATCATTCCCTTAATCCCCCAGGAGTGCCAATAAATATGATGCCCTTTCAATTGAATAAACAAGTTATTCCATATCATAGAATTGAGAAAGGAGTCGAGATCAGTGTTTGAAAAATGCATTACTGAAGATAGCAATTTGGAAGTGTTATTGACAATAGGGTTGGACATTTTCCGATGTTTCTTTACAAAAGACAAGTATGGTGACAAGAAAGCCCGTTCTAAATCAAACTGAAGCGGAGTGTATAGCTAAGAAGATATAATCCAGTGAAAAGATTGTCGTAAAAAGAAGGATTTAGGATAATTTAGAAAATCAGGGAAGTGTACTCCACCTTCAGCTTTAGATCATTTCAACGTAGAGACATATGCGGTTTCTTGGTGTTCCAAAGGAAATCAGATAATATAGAATTAATGTTCTTGAAAAATTTAAGAGGAACCCGTAGTGGAATATTAGAAATGGTGAAGAGAATCACAGGAACCAACATCATCTTAATCGTATCTAGATGTCTCCACCAAGACAAATGGAGGGGGTGCCATTTACTAGTTAGAGAAGTGATGGACTGAACACAATTGTCCAAATTAGTTGAAATACAGGACGTGATGGAGGATGAGAATTGAAGACCGAGATATTAAAGTTGTTTGGGTCACCATGTAAATTTAGAGGAAGAAAAATCGTGACTAAAAGTACATTTATTGAGAGGTAGAATTTCACATTTCTCAGCGTTTAGCTTATATCCAGAGACAGATGAATAGGAATCGACTTCTGACATAAAAGCGGGGAGCGAAGAGTTAGGCTGAGAAATAAATATTAAAATGTCATCAGCGTATGCAGCTACTTTAACCTGATCCGCGCCGTGGATAAAACATTTTATCTTAATATTCTGATGTATCCAAGATAAAAAAGGTTCCAGTGCCAGAATAAAGAGGAAAGGTGAAAGAGGGCAGCCTTGTCGGACTCCCCTGTATAAATTAAAAGAAGAGGATATGAGTCCATTGGCACAAATAGCTGCCTTAGGGGCAGAGTAAAGAAAAGAAATGAGAATCATGTATTTTGGTCCAAAACCAAACCAAGTTAAAGCTTGAAAAATGAAAGACCAGGTGACCCGTTCGAAAGCCTTCTCTGCATCTAAAGCAATGGACGCTATGGTATTGGGTATATTTGCAGATCTAGATATAATATCAAAAAATAAATGAGGATTATCTGAAAGAAATCTACCTCTAACAAAGCAAGATTGTTCCTTACCTAACAAGTCAGGAAGAAAAGGTTCCAGTCTCAAGGCCAAAGCTTTAGAAGGAATGTTATAATCCAAATTAACTAAAGATATGAGATGATAGTTCTTACAAAAGTGTGGATATTTACCTACCTTCGGGATTAAACATATATAATTGTCTCAAAACGAGCCAGAAGAAGTATCCAAATTGAGGAAAGAGTGAATTAACAAACACAGTTTAGGAAGAAGCAGCTTGGAAAAGTATGTATAAAACTCAGCTGTAAAACCGTCCTGCCCAGGAGCCTTAACTTTTTTAAGAGAAAGTAGGTCAAGTTGAAGCTCTGTTTGAGTAATATCTGTCTCTAAGGATGAGAAATCGACTTGAGAGTAGCCTGGTTTTGAAATAGAGGAGAGGTAATTTAAAATGTCAGAGTCAGAAGATGAGTACTCCGGTGTATAAATGTCTGTATACAACTTTTGAAACTGCGTTAAGATATCTTGGTCAAGGTGATGAGAGGAACCATCATCATCAATAATTGATTGATTTTTAGGCAATTAGGTAGAAGGTTTCCAGCTCTATTTGGATCTCCACAATACTTAGTACTAGATTTGAGGAGGTATGAAGCAGCATTGTCAGTGGAGACTTTATTGAAATTAAATTTGGCTTTAAGTAGCTTATTTATGATTTGATGGGAATTGGATGTATAATAAGAATGTTTTAAAGCTTTTATTTCATTAAGAAGTAAGTTGAATTAGGATTGTGACAGACATCTTTTTTTTTAAACGAAGTTCACAATAAAATCACAAGCTGAGGCCTTGAATGCATCCCAAATAATGGGAAAAGACATGCCTTCCATTTGATTGTGAAGAAAAAACCCCTGAGCAAAAGCGGTGAAGCAGGAGTTGAAAGAAGAGTCAAGTAATAGGGAGTTATTGATTCTTCATCTTCTAGGGGAAATAGATCTAGGTATAAAGTCTAAATGGACAGAACTTTGAGCATGATCAGATATTAGAATGGAACCAATGTCCACTGAATGTAAGGATTGATTGAGATGATGTGATACAAAGACAAAGTCAATTTGAGATTGTGTATGGTGATCAGGAGAGAAAAATGTATATTTCCTCAGGGTGGGGTCACATTGGCGACATGCATTGGTTAGTTTACGTCTCTGGATAGCTTGTGCAAATGTTTTCTGCGATTTGTTAGGAATATAATGCGATGCAGAGTGTCTGTCCAAAAGAGTATCAACCGGTAAATTACAATCACCAGCAAGAACTAAACTGTAATCTGGGTATTGCAAGAACTTCTGAGAAATTAGAGTCCAAAATTTACCATCAGGTTCGTTGGGCCCATATACATTAAATAAAACGATTTGTGTTTTATTACTCTGCAATTTAAGTATTAAGCATCTACCCGCTGCGTCATTTTCCAAAGAAATCAGTTGAATTGGCTAAGGACAACATCTGTGCTTTTCCCCAGAGCGGGAGAATAAAAATCCTCACCCGCCCATCTTCATTTTGCAATTTCAATGTCTGATAAATGAGTCTCCTGCAAGAAAATTATATCAAAAAATTACATTTTGCTAAGTGAGTGAGATCACGTTGTCTCTTGATAGGAGAGTTTAGGCCCCTGACATTCCAGGTATCCATTGTCAAGACCATGGTAAATAGACAAAATGCATAAAACAATCAGACCTTGATTGAATACAAGAGAGGAGTGAGGAGTGAAAAGGTAGAAAACAGGAAAAAAGAAAAAACAAGTATTTGCAATGCAATCGGTCTTGCCCTTGGGACCTTATATCTAATTAGCTATGCAGCACATTAGCCTGGGTGCTCAAACATCTACTGTTCTTTGACATGGAGGGAAAGTAAGCACCAAACTGCGTGACACCCCAGGTATGGGAACACATGGAGATAAATATTGCCTTTCCAAGGGAAATGGTACAGTCCAAAAGCTCTCTTTTTATAGCCCTGGTTGTCAATTCATTTCATTTATCAACTTTTATTCGGCTATTACAGCCATAAAAGTACATAAAAACAAAAGGACAAGCTACTGAGAGAATCAGGGGAATAGTACATTCACAAATACAATAATACATAGCATCAAAGCAAATATGGGCGCAATTTTTGGGAATTCAGCAGGTAAAATACATCAAAATGGGAAGTACTAAAATATCTAAAAATATAAGTTAATATCAAAAGTTTAAAACAGATAAAAAAAATCATATTCAAAAGTGTCTATCAGTCTTCCTCAACTAATAATCGTAAAGTTTGTTTCAATTCTAATGGTATAGCAAGTGTATAGGTATCTATAACAGAACTCGCATAATTCTAACAAAACATAAGCAAAATACAAGTTCCGAGAGCTCACGGTACAACTGTCAATGAATCTCACATAATTCTTGCACCGCGTAGGCACACTACGAGTCTCCAGAGACCACATTGTGGCTATTAAGGAGATACCTACGCTTTGACCACACCTGGTTGTCATATCACTGAAAATCCAAGATTTGAATAAAATATTATTGTCTATGGGTGCTCGTGGAAGACAATTTCTATAGACCGCAATCTAGAGAATGCTAACGTGATTCAAAACAGTTAAATAGAGGCTGTTAAATAGAAATGAAAAAAAGTCCCTAAGCGAAAGCAGACAAGTCCTAGGGGTGATCTCCAGAGTCCACAAAGTACATACACATATAAGTGTATACGGAAGTATATAACACGAGGTCTCGAATGCTCGACCTAAAAAACAGGAGGCAAAAAGTTTCAGTTTAAACCTGCAAAAAGAGGTCAGGTCTAACAATCACTAAAAAAATGCTTTGTTGAATATTTTCAACTCCTAAATTAGTAGACTAGAGGCATCATGTACAAAGATAATTTACAGGTGTAACACCTACAATTCATAAAAACAGAGGGTTTGTATTACAAACTTTCTCTAAAAAATGTGATAAAGTCCTTTTATGTGAGAGAAAATTATTTATGAATGCTAACGAGGCGAGTTGAAATATTCTTTACCAATGCTTTGTGACTGCAATTGTGGTCACAAAGCATTGATGAAATAGAAAACCTCAAATATGGTGGTAACAGATACACACCGGGGAAGCTGCCCCCAGTTAATCACATGCTTCCCTCATTGTGTTCCCAAACTGGAAACATTGTTTTTAAAGCAAAATCTGTTCTTTTAGTAGACACAGGCTGGGCTTTAAAAGAACATTGTTCCCATTTGAGAGGGTGGTGGACAGGTGTCCCTAGACTGCCACACCCCTGCATTTGCTGCCATTACAGAACATGGCGGACTCCACCCTCAGTCAAGTCTTAAGAGAGATGCATGTGAACTGCAGCTCTGCTCGGTGTAGACACGCAGCCAAAAAGCTCCTTTTTAGGTGCTCAGCTGTCATGCATCTAAAGCTGTGTTTAAAAAAATGCAGTATTACCCCATGGGATTAGGACTGAGCCAGTTCCCATGGGACAAGGGCAGAGCCAGGCCTGCTGCCCGATCCATGCTCGAGCCGTGCTTGCTTTGCTCACTTACCTGCATAACTTTTATTCTTCTTTTTCACCGGGACCGTCCATCATTTAGGAGTGAACTGTGAGATGACACGAGCAATGAAATATTCATCCATTTGTTAGAAGTCCGAATATCTACACATAATTAGTCTGCCCAAATGTCTGAGGAAGTTCACCTTTTAAGAACTAGAACTTACGGCCCACCCCATTTTTAGGTCTCGCCTGTCAATGCGCATGCGCATTGAGCAGAGCGAGACTATAGGGGCTTAAACAGAGCTTACCTAGACTGGCGATTTGATGCAGTGCATGTGCCCTTTTAACTCAATGCGCAAGTGCAATTAGTTAAAATGCGCGTGCACAGCATCAAATCGTCAGCTTGGTGCCGCCAGCAGCTCTTCCCGCTCCGCCCCCTGCTGCATCAAAGGCTTTGCGCTCTGCCTCAGCCCAGCCATTCTCCTCCCCTAATTACCCCCTGCTGCATCAAAGGCTTTTTCACGGCCGGCCAGCCGTGCTTTCAGTTACACAGCCGGCCGGCCGTGTCTTCTTTTCTTTTTTCATTAATTGAATGCGCTCACAGCTGCAAAGGTCTGCGCCCTCATCACTGGTAATCTCCCCATCTCCTAATTACCCCCTGCTGCATCAAAGGCTTTTTCACGGCCGGCCGGCCGTGCTTTCAGTTACACGGCTGGCTGGCCGTGTCTTCTTTTCTTTTTTCATTGATTGAATGCGCTCACAGCTGCAAAGGTCTGCGCCCTCCGTCACTGGTAATCTCCCCATCTCTTGCCCACAACGAATGGATAACCAAAATGTATAAAACCGCCTCATGAGTGCTGCAAAGCCCACGGCCCCCCTCCCCTCCGACAAACTTTAAGAAATCCAGGAATGCTGCTGATTTCATCTCAGTCGTTAAGAGCCCGCAGCGTCTCAGAACCAGCTTGCTTTTTTTTAGTCATGACATAAGTATGCGCTATATCCACATCCACATCCACATCCACCACCACATCCACCACCACTTCCACCACCACATCCACCACCACCACCACATCCACCACACCCACCACCACTACATCCACCACACCCACCACCACTACATCCACCACCCCATCCACCACCACCCCATCCACCACCACCACCGCATCCACCAGCACCACCGCATCCACCATCACCACATCCACCGCATCCACCACCACCACATCCACCGCATCCACCACCACATCCACCACCACATCCACCATCACCACCACATCCACCACCACATCCACCATCACTTCCACATCCACCATGACATCCACCGCCACATCCACCACCACCACATCCACCACATGCATCACCACCGCATCCACCACATGCACCACCACCGCATCCACCACATGAACCACCACCGCATCCACCACCACATCCACCACACCCACCACCACCACATCCACCACCACATCCACCGCATCCACCACCACCACATCCACCACATCCACTACATCCACCACCACATCCACCACATCCACCACATCCACCACCACATCCACATCCACCACCACTTCCACCACCACATCCACCACTACATCCACCACATGCATCACCACCGCATCCACCACCACATCCACCACCACTTCCACCACCACATCCACCACCACCACATCCACCGCATCCACCACCACCACCACATCCACCATCACCTCCACATCCACCTCCACATCCACCACCACATCCACCACCACATCCACCACCACATCCACCATCACTTCCACCACCACATCCACCGCCACATCCACCACCACATCCACCACCACATCCACCGCCACATCCACCACCACCACATACACCACACCCACCACCACTACATCCACCACCGAATCCACCACTACCACCCCATCCACCACCACCGTATCCACCACCACCACCGCATCCACCATCACCACATCCACCGCATCCACCACCACCACATCCACCGCATCCACCACCACATTCACCATCACCACCACATCCACCACCACATCCACCACCACATCCACCACCACATCCACCATCACCTCCACATCCACCATGACATCCACCGCCACATCCACCACCACATCCACCACATCCACCACCACCACTTCCACCACATGCACCACCACCGCATCCACCACCACATCCACCACACCCACCACCACCACATCCACCACCACATCCACCGCATCCACCACCACCACATCCACCACATCCACTACATCCACCACCACATCCACCACATCCATCACATCCACCACCACATCCACATCCACCACCACTTCCACCACCACATCCACCACCACATCCACCACATGCATCACCACCGCATCCACCACCACATCCACCACCACATCCACCACCACTTCCACCACCACATCCACCACCACCACATCCACCGCATCCACCACCACCACCACATCCACCATCACCTCCACATCCACCTCCACATCCACCACCACATCCACCACCACATCCACCACCACATCCACCATCACTTCCACCACCACATCCACCGCCACATCCACCACCACATCCACCACCACATCCACCGCCACATCCGCCACCACCACATCCACCACACCCACCACCACTACATCCACCACCGAATCCACCACTACCACCCCATCCACCACCACCGTATCCACCACCACCACCGCATCCACCATCACCACATCCACCGCATCCACCACCACCACATCCACCGCATCCATCACCAAATTCACCATCACCACCACATCCACCACCACATCCACCACCACATCCACCACATGCATCACCACCGCATCCACCACCACATCCACCACCGCATCCACCACCACATCCACCACCACATCCACCACCACCAGCACCACATCCACCGCATCTACCACCACAACATCCACCACCACATTATTTACAAAATTAAAAGCCATTGTTATTTGTAATATCAATACATCTAAGTCCCGTAAATACAACACACATTGCATTACAAATGCTATAGGTGTCACATTTGCGAAAGTTAAAACTATTGACATTGTAACTGACAAAGCTATTAATTTAGCTATTTTCAAAACCAACACATGAATAAAAAAAGTGTCATTTACAATACCAATCGCTCAAACTTTCCTAATGCGAGACCTATTGCATTTCCAATGCTTGTTTAAATGTATTGCTTTCTATTAATAGCCCATTTAGGCGTACAACTGATCATTTGCCCCGCCCATTAATCTCGCTCACTCCTCACCTCTCTTACTTGTCAGACCCCTCTTTCAGATGCAGCTCCCTCTTAATCGTTATAATAGGCGTTATTTAAAATTGTTGCTGGCAGGAAGAACGCTCAGCACTTAATTACGTGGTAATCTGCAGATCCTGATTTCAAACCTCTGAGAGGCGGACTCTGCTTCCATCCTTCCTAGATGCTAAACTGAGGACTGTTATAAGGGTAATAGTAATAACTGGGCTTTACGGTGCTTAGAAGTAATGTTGTAAGACACGCTATACAGAATGATATGTATACAAATGACAGCGAGATCTGATGATAAATGGTTAAAAAAGGAAAATAAACTAGGATCTAATGCACTTAAAAAAAACATGATAAGAACAATTGTTTACTTCTGACCAGATTCTATTGCTTCCATTGATAGAAAAGAAACTGATGGCGCATCCGGCGCATAGCAGAGGGGCGCCCTTAGTCGCAACACGGGCAGGAGCAGCCAAAGGTGGAGAGTCGTCCGTCCTCGGTGTCGCCATAATGGAGGGGTCGCCCCCATGACATCATCAGAGGGCGCCAAAAAGGGGGCAGCAGCATATAAGGCCCCGCGAGCGAGGGATCGGCCTCTTTTTCCCTCCCCCGAGCTCAAGGATCCATTACTCCAGTTTCGCACAAGGTTCGTAGGGTGCGCACGGGGCACAGAAGTAGCCCGGTAGATAGTGGGGCTTGGTGAGGGGGAACGACCAATAGCGTAGCCACAGAAAATGTATTCGCTTTGGTATTAGCTTTGATTTATAATGGTGTTTTTTCGTTATGTCGAGGATAATTCCTACTTTATTTTTGCATGTTGGGACCACCGCGAGAGATGGCGATAGCACACGGCCAAGAAGTCGACCGACGTATCCGGAGCAGATCGGCCAGTAAGAAGCGGGAGTCAAGCGAATTGAAGAGCGCATGGCGGCCGAATCCCTCGCCGGTCTCTCCCTTGCCGGACCAGCAGCCAGTTAGCTCGACACGTAGGATACCATGGCGTCATCCCGTGAGGCGGCAGGGGATGCATTGAAGTGGGGGCAGAGGGCCCACAGAATGTTGTGCGAATTATACTCTAAAATTGCCTATTGAAGCGGTAAGCACAATGAGATGGTAGCGTAAGAGGCAAGTGTCGTTTTTTCTGTTATGTCAGGACGGTTTATTGTGCGATCTTAATTTTTTCCATATTCTGATTCTGGTAATCATATCAACAGTAATTCATTTACGGAGCTTTTATATTTGTGAAAATTAATGGAATTTAGCCTGCAAAATATCAAGGTTTAGTCGACAGCGACGGCTTGTCTAAACAAAATCGGAATTGCATGCTCCTTAATATAGGAGGTAAGAGCTTAATAACCGTAATCAATAGCTTAGAATTCACAAGCTCTATATGCCAATAGAGATTAACTAGCCACTATGCTATGGTGTAAATCCCGCGGCAGGCAATATGACAACAACGGACAAGTAGAAGAGCAGACGTTAGCTCCACGTGGGAGTAACGGTTTACTTAACATTAGGTTGCGAGTGCTAGACCGCTATGAGGTGTAAATTCACCTGTTTTCCTTTTCGATATTAGACCTATCGGATGGAATACGTGAACAGAAAAAGGACCAGACATTTTTTTGCCTGTAAATGGCTGGTTTATCCTGAGTGCTGTAATAATACCACTAGTCCCGAGTTTAAAACTATTAGTCACCTGGTAATGAGAATTAATTCACCAGGCATAGGTAACATATGAGGGCCGGTATTGCTACCTCCTTTTAGTGGACCCGAACAGTGAAACGATGACATACTGAAAGAGTTATCATGGCTTCTAAACATCATGCTCCATTGCAAACTATAAAAGCCGCCGGTTACTGTGGCAAGAAAATGAGCAAACGAGTGTTATAAGGGTGTGATTGTGCACTAATTCTAAATTTGTCCAGACACCGCTGGAGGTAACTCGAAGTAGTTATGGTAATCCTGCTACCTGGCATACACCCGCATTTCTGCATTATGCTCCAAATAAGTACCTGAGTGTGTACCCATTTCAGCACAAATGCTGCTTCACAGCACAATCTTGCAGCCTGCAGGTGTAACCCTAGCGATTAGACAGTTTTATTAATAGGAGATAGCCCCTTGTGCACCAAGCAAAACCCATGGGCATCGGCTCCTATGCATAATGTGGTGCAGGGACAGCCACAAGGGCAGGACAAGCTTAACAGCATTAAAGGCCCCAGGGCAAAGGAGTGATATGGGGCCTGCCCACACAACCACTCACAAGAATAAAATGTTTAACAAAAAATTCTAGTCTGCGTGGGGCCCCATTAGACCACAGTACGGGAGCACGCCACTCGTGCAGTCACAGTTTTAAAAATGTCGAACAATCAATTATATGGCAAATGCTTTTCCAGAGGGTTTAAGTGCTTTAATAAAAAGCGGGAGAGTGGCCACGTCAGTGACATTATATTTTTACAAATGTTTGAAGTAGTGGTATGTTCACATATATATATTTTCCTTTCCACTCCGCTAAAGTCGTAAAGAGAACCATGCATAACAGAGCGTCCAGTTTACACTAGAGCTACAGACCCCCTGAAGCATGTTTTAAATGGCACATCGTTTCATAAAGAATTTGTGCAACAATCTCGCAAAACATTAATGCCCGTCACTGTCTCGATTAGAGTAAGAGATGCTTCCGGCAATACAGTATGCATTTGATTATTTCCCAGTAAGATATGCTTTCCCGGGGGGCTTAGGTGCTATAATATAGAGTGGAAGAGTGGACACGACAGTGACAGTATAATTCTGAAAATGTTAGAAATAGTTGTATGTTCACATATATATTTTCCTTTCCACTCTGCTAAAGTCATGAAGAGACCCATGCATAACAGTGCGTCCAGTTTACACTACAGCTACAGATCCCCTGAAGCATGTATTAAATGGCACATCGTTTCATAAAGAAGTGGTGCAACAATCTCGCAAAACAGTAATGCCCGTCACTCTCTCTATTAGAGTAAGAGATGGTTCCGGCAATACAGCTTAACACAGCGGCGGATGACATTGACTTGTGAGCTCTAGCTAAAAGCTATCCTGCATGGCCGCCTTCAGGTTTGAATCAATATATTAAATCTAGAAATGCAACGCCAGGGACTACATAGTAACTAGCGGCGTGATATAGCGAGCTGCAGAAGACAATTGACCCGGATGCAGGCTTACTCAGTAACGTGGGACCTCGTGTTTTTTTTCCCCCAGGTCTCCTTGACTTTAGTCTTTCTTCCCGGCCCCTCCTAGGTTTCCCACATTCTGCGTCTTACACGCATATGCTTTACGTCTTTCCTTTCTTGTAATCTCTCAGGCTGGCAGTCTCGTGCTTTTGGTTGTATGTACTAGTTTTAACTACAAACACCGTTTTTCAGCCACGTGCAAAAGTCAACGCGTAACACGAGCTGTTTGTGCAGACCTCTCAGTCACGAAATACTTCAGAGTTACTGACAATCTACTTAACAGTCCTAAAACACCTGAGCGCTGGGCACACCTTCAAGTGGAACAAACAAACGATTTCATGCATGCAGGTAAAAACAGGCAAAATCGAATAGCTGAGCTATTTGAAGGGAGTTCTTCTAGTACAAACGAGACGTGAACATTCAATTAACCAAAGCATGCTTCCAAGTGGAATTTCCATTTTCCTAAATGAGCTAAGGATATCGAATGTCAGTGTTGAAGGGCTGCATTGGTTTCCTTGTTTCCAGGACCTTAAACAATAACCAGTTTCTCTTGTTGTTTTCACATGGTCTCGGGGTTGCACCGAGTGACGGGGTGGCCAGACATGAAGGCCCGGTTCCGGCGATGTAACCATCAGCTACACTGGCGGCACCCAAAAAGAGGGGGTTTAAGACTGCCATCAATAAGCCGGCGGCCAGGCACAGAGCTGCGGTGAGTATTCAAGATGTCGCCGGTGCAGCGGGCTTGGGTCGCTGCTACCAGGTTGGGTCAAGTATTGGGCCACCAGGTATGTACTTTGCGGAAAGTAAACCAGAGAGTATCTTAATGGCGTAATGTTTATCCGGGCCCGAGGCAGGTTGTCATCGGGAGCGAGATGGTACCCCCCTGAACAAGAATGTACAGGGGGGCAAATTAAGGATGTTAGGTTAGCCACAGTGCTTAGAGAATGTGCCCTGAATAAGGGCTTCAGTTTAGGCGGGGTCCTGGACAAGAGGTATCACAGGGACTCCTTTGGTCAGTGCCAATTCTTTACCCCAGAAAAGGTTTTAAAAATCATCATGGGCTCCGGGCTGGCGGGAGATTTGGGGCTGACCTGCTGGTGGCCCTGGATTCTCTAGCCCCACCCTGGAAGCCGTGGGTTGCCACAAGTGGTTCAATGATCAGGTGCACACAGTGCCTTAGGGGACACACGTATCGCCACCACAGGAGTCAAGGTACGTGGATAGGGCTACAGCATCACTAAGTCCGACCCAGTAAATCTATAGCCGTCAGGGGTGCTACCGCAGGCGGTTGTCGATTGATGCGCCAGGGCAGCGGCAAATATACTAGGCCATAAGCACTGCCAGTGCAAGACAGAGACACAAGTATACTCAGTGCGGGAGATTTCGATAGGCCAAAAGGGGGGCTACAACCTCGCAGTATGGCGGGTTCGCCGGGCAGAGGCCCGCATATTGGCGCTAATTAACAATCCAACAAGTAAACAAGGGTCAGGACCAAGCTAATGCAAGTAGCGGCCTCCAGCAGCCCAGGAGTGAGGTAAGATGGGTAAGCATCAATAGGGAAGGGAACCGGAATAGAAATTATATTCCCCCGACAAGCTTAATGGCAGTGGGGAACAGCCCTTTTGCTCCCTAAATCACGCCGGGTCGTGGCGCGGCAGGGGCCCCCAAGGTTCATGAATGGGTGTAAGGAAATAGTACGTTTAAAGGTGCATTGAGTTATTCTAAGGAGGGGGGGTCCCACACGGAGCACTAGTAGGCGGGCCACAACCCCCCTATAAAGGACAATTGGTACTAGCTGAGTGACACTAGGTTTGCAGTGGAATCCGGCTTCCTCCCCGCAGAGCTTCACTGGGGTCCAAGGTCATTGTTACGCCCGGAAGGTGAATATCTAGCAACATAGGAGAGAGCAATTGGCTCTAGGGGAAGGGAAGGGTGCTGCTGAGGCACTAAGCACCGCGGTGAATCAACATTGAGGAGTCAGGGGTAGCACCTGAATCTTATTCCATGGGTTCCGGACCAGAGGGCGAGGTCAGTCAATAAGTATTCATGATTCCGCAGGCAGCACCCTCCTCACAACTCTTAGGCCTAACTAGATAGGCAGCTAGGTTCCTGGTGGACAAGGGAAGGGATCTAGGGTAGGGGAAGCCGAACACATCAACCATTGGCAGGGACACATCCGACATCCGTAGGTTTCTAAATAGTAGCCAAGGGATAAGGATTGTAAGAGGATGAAGAAGAGGATATCTACTAGGGGCTCAACAGGTGTAGAGTCTGATTAGCCACAGTTTTTAGAAAGCCGAGCGTGCCAGACAACAACGTTTCTATGGCTCAGTATACCAGGTGCAGTCATAACCGAGTTGTATATGGGTACCCAGGTAGGAATCTGGGACAGAGGTATATCTAAACACCCATAAAGGAGGGTGCGGGAGATGGAGTGAGGCCCTTTAGGGATGAGGCACCCTTTGCAGTATAAGGACCATCAGCTCCGTTCGTGGGCAACAGTCAATCGCAGTGGTATTAAAGAGGCACATCAGGGGTAGCGGGGGGAGGGCGAGTTTGTCAGTGGCCAACTCGCCCCGTGGCATAATTTCTTGCAGCAGAAATGGGGGCTACCCCAAATGTGGAATGATTTACTGGAATTTTCCCCTTGGAAGGGGGTTTTCATTATGTGAGCACCGGGCAGGCAGGAGGGGAGGGACTGACCTGCTGGTGGTCCTGAACCTTTCGGCTCTACCCCGGGATATCTGAAAATTGACCTTTTGGGGGAGTTACCTAGTGGTAGGTAACTCTGCCAGGGATGGACCGCGCTGCGGTGCCCTGGAAGTTATTAATAAATGTATTCCCTTGATTGATGATGAGGGTGATGGACAAGGTAAGGGGCCTGCTGGCACTTGCCATTAAACTTTTGGAAATGTTCCTCGGTAGAGGAAGGTCGAGATACTGATGTGTTGCCTACACAATCGATGAACTGTTTATCTGCCCTATATCCTGAGTCCCAAACAATTATTTGTGATCTGGTGGATATTATGAACGGTGTTCTCATAAAGATATATGCGTTACTATGACGAAGGTTGTCACTTATCATTGCACAATGTTGTGTCTATGTGATTAAAAGGCTACGCCCTTGGTCAAACCACACTAATGACTTTTATCCATTTCCTCGAGAGTGATGCAGTGGGGCGCAGCGAGTGGCATGTATGAGCGCACTATAATGGCGCATCCGGCGCATAGCAGAGGGGCGCCCTTAGTCGCAACACGGGCAGGAGCAGCCAAAGGTGGAGAGTCGTCCGTCCTCGGTGTTGCCACAATGGAGGGGTCGCCCCACGACATCATCAGAGGGCGCCAAAAAGGGGGCAGCAGCATATAAGGCCCCGCGAGCGAGGGATCGGCCTCTTTGTCCCTCCAACGAGCTCCAGGATCCATTACTCCAGTTTCGCACAACCACCCACCCACCCTGGCAAGAAGGCTGAAGGTGGCGTAATTTCTTGCAGCAGAAATGGGGGTTACCCCAAATGTGGAATGATTTACTGGAATTTTCCCCTTGGAAGGGGGTTTTCATTATGTGAGCACCGGGCAGGCAGGAGGGGAGGGACTGACCTGCTGGTGGTCCTGAACCTTTCGGCTCTACCCCGGGATATCTGAAAATTGACCTTTTGGGGGAGTTACCTAGTGGTAGGTAACTCTGCCAGGGATGGACCACGCTGCGGTGCCCTGGAAGTTATTAATAAATGTATACCCTTGATTGATGATGAGGGCGATGGACAAGGTAAGGGGCCTGCTGGCACTTGCCATTAAACTTTTGGAAATGTTCCTCGGTAGAGGAAGGTCGAGATACTGATGTGTTGCCTACACAATCGATGAACTGTTTATCTGCCCTATATCCTGAGTGCCAAACAAATATTTGTGATCTGGTGGATATTATGAACGGTGTTCTCATAACGATATATGCGTTACTATGACGAAGGTTGTCACTTATCATTGCACAATGTTGTGTCTATGTGATTAAAAGGCTACGCCCTCGGTCAAACCACAGTAATGACTTTTGTCCATTTCCTCGAGAGTGATGCAGTGGGGCGCAGCGAGTGGCCCGTATGAGCACACTATGTGAAGCGCAGAATGAATGACTGCATTACAACTTGCGGTCTAGTGTTTGTATGCATTTTTATTGGAAAGCAAGCATTCCCAACCCGCTTCCGGCCTCGTATCAACACACCGCGGCTGGGAGCGATTACCTGGGGCTGCTCTCGGAGTTGACACCTCCCTCCTGGCGGAACTCCGACCAGTGCTCTCCTCCTCCTGTGTGGCAGCTTCGACAGAGACATGATTTCCTTCCCCCGCTCTGTGTCTCGATGACATGGTTATGGGAGTCCTGATTGCTAGGTACCCTCTGGCTTTGTTCTCACTGCAAAGTGGCTCCTCTCCGATCACGGACCCGGCCTCGGGCAGCCAGCTCGAATAGCAGCGGTGATTAAAAAGTGAATACGCATTTGTCCTGTAGATCGGGGGTCGGTGGTGATAAAATAACGGCCCTCAGTACTTCACTTCGTCATGGGCCGGCGGCGGTGATGCATGCAGCGCTCTCGGTGCTCCTGGACAGTTGATGGGCCTGTAAGCCAGGCAGGCTGCAACGCGGCACCAGCAACGCCCTGGGGGGCACATAATTACCCCCAGAAACAGCAGGCACAAGGGGGGGGTGGCAAGAAGGCATTAGACTGTGGGGAGAGGGTTAGGGATGGATGGGAAGAAAGTAGTCTGTGCAGTGAAGGGGCCAGTTGCCATGGAAGGATGCAAATTACTGACATGGCTGTCATGGGGCGGGACTAACAAACTTAAAGCGAATCGGAAGGCACCATTTGAAACCTAGCACAATGAAGAACATGGGCTGGAGAGAGGGAGGAGCTTCCATGAAGCTTCCACACTAAAGTGTATACTGCATGCTCGCAAAGCGATGGCAGCACATTCCTGCTGCAACTCTAGGCGAGACCTAAAAAGGAAACGTAGTAACTCGTGCAATGCAAGAGATTGCAACATACATTAGGAAACCACAAACAGGGTCAGCAAACAGACAATAAGGATAATATACTCAACCAAAATCCTATGGAGGTGAGGGAGGGACCACACAAGGAAGACATCACGTCCGATCCATAGGGGGTGACATGACGCGAGAAGGGAGGCGATGCGACAAAGAGTTGGGAACAAAGACATCTATGACAAAAATATGCCTTCTAAAGGATAAAAAGGAACATTTGATAACATCACATCAACATTGAAACATCAATCTAATAATCAATATTACAACAACAAGAAAAACTCATCAGCATCAAAATAGCGTAATAACTTCTGAAAGGCAATTTTCGAACTCCACTGGAGATAAACGTTCTTCCATAAGTGACCAACTGTTGGTTAGAGTTTGTAATTTAGCATTAGTGTTCTCGATAAAAGGGTGTAAAGCCCCTAATCTCTTCCAATAGAATATCAGGTGAGACTGCAGGCGCAGTTTTTGTAAGTGAGGGGGGATTTTCTTTGAGTCGCTTAACATGAGATGTATTTGTTTGGGCTAGAGATGACCCTGCAGGCGAGACAGGCGAAGAGGCCATGTTCGACCCTGCGTTTGAGGTGAGGCTATCCATTGCGACAGAAATTGTCCAGACCGGCTGGCGTCTTCTCAGCTTCCCTGCAGAAAATTGAGTTGAAGAAAGAAGAACCTTGGACCTGCCCATGAAACTGCATCACATAAAACTAAGACCTAAACACAAGTCTCAATTCAATGGTAATTATCTTCCCCCACATAAATGTCAAGCTCTGGCATAGCAAATAAAGAGTTCAAACATTTCAAATTTGGGCATTCAATTTAGGGAGAAAATACTGAAAAAAGAAAGGCATATCATTGAATACAAACCTCCACAGAACTCTATCAATTGCAAGACACTTGTCAAAAATATCGCTGGAGCCTAATTCCACCGTCAGGATGGGAGAAGAGCAAAAATGTAGGTAAGAATTTGACAGATAGTCCAGAAAATACATAAACAAACCATGTATGAAACACTGGCTTTAAGAAATCAGAATGCTTCACAATAACCATTGGCTTTAACCCCTTCGCTGCAGGGGTTATTCCCCCGCTGTGCTGGGGGGAGGGGGCGCGCACAGCGCCCGCATGCTCATGACGAGCTCAGCTCGTCATGAGGCACGGGGCTCCTGTGCTCATGACGAGCTGAGCTCATCACAGGTCCATTGGCTCATGTGGAACGATCAGCACAGCAGGGGAATTCTCCCCGCACCTGAGCGTTCCACGGGCCATAACGAGCTGAGCTCGTCATGAGCACCGGAGCGCCGTGGCTGCTCGTCATGAGCACCGAAGGGGTTAAGGAGTATGAACCTCCTTCTGGGGAGGAGCTTGTTCATTCCTTTCTTTAGATAGCATGCAGGTCTCTCTCACAGCTGAGATGGTGGCTGGCTCTGAGGGAGAGGAATCAATCTCTTATTTGTGGTCTGTGTGCCCCCTCAAGACTTCAAGAATGCGAAAACCACAACCGATGTGCATCCTCAACTGGGAAAAGTTCACACAGCTAAAATTTAGGCGAGGGGCTGTCGTCGCATCACCGGCATCCGCGTCGTCCTGCGGAGCCTCACAAGACGCGGCCATCTTCGCCGCGAGGTAAGCCGCGCCCCATTGCATTATTATCATATTTAATCAAGAACTATCAAAGCTGTCAATTCGTTTTTTACTACCTTCGTGGCTTTTTCCTTCTTTTTAGGCCATTTTACAGAGACTGACACCTTTCATGTGAATATTGAGTGCAGAGTGGCACCAAGGCTACTGGGAGAAGTCGTTGGTATCAAAGAGGAGGAGTGATGGGCTATTACTGCTCTTGACAGAGTAGAAGGTCCAGACACGACGTGCCCAACTAAGACGTCTATACAAAGGTTGTCGTCCTGTTCCTAATGGAAGAAAGAAATTGGTACAGTCTGTGAAGCAGGTGGATTAGAACAGGGTAGTTTGAAAGTGACCCTGGGAATCCATTTTGTTGGATTTAATGCCCTCACACACCCTTTCAGGTGTCATGCTTCATCATTTGGGCCTGCTCCTCGTTGGGTCGGCGGTGCAATACCCAACGGGCAACACCTCATAGAGGGGCTCTTTAGCGGAGATCTTTTTCCAACTGCCGTATGGATGAAGTGCGGGTATGGAGCCAGGACTGAAGGGTAGACGTGGTTTAGTGGGTTAAAATAAAGCTAGTGGTACCGGGAATACTTTATTCAGAAGGGCCACTGCTTTAGTTAAAAACGATTTCCTAGAGGAGAGTAGTGGAAAATGATGTTTCCAGCTCTCATCTGGAATTTATTGTAGTCCGGTCAACATGTTTCTCGCTACTGTGAAATTTGTTTAGCGATTCTTCAGGACCAAGATGACTATTTAGCAAGTATCTAAGGATGCAGGAAACTGTCTACACTGGTACCCTGGAGTATGGTGTATGTATGCTCATATGGCTACCACACTAGTGGGTGAAGGGAAGAACAATATTATATTACCCCTCTTCAAGTTGTGATTGTCAGTACCTAAAGTTAAAAACAATCAGACAACGACAGTGTCCAGCGGGTAAAGCTTCAGGGAGATCTTCCACCACAATGTTGGTGATTCCTGAGCTGCGCTGTATGCACCTACCCTTCGCCGCTGGAACCTTCACCCGGTTCCAGCGGCGAAGGGTAGGTGCATACAGCGCAGCGCAGCTCAGCATACAGCGCAGCTCAGGAATCACCAACATTGTGGTGGAAGATCTCCCTGAAGCTTTACCCGCTGGACACTGTCGTTGTCTGATTGTTTTTAACTTTAGGTACTGACAATCACAACTTGAAGAGGGGTAATATAATATTGTTCTTCCCTTCACCCACTAGTGGGGTAGCCATACGAGCATACATACACCATACTCCAGGGTACCAGTGTAGACAGTTTCCTGCATCCTTATATACTTGCTAAATAGTCATCTTGGTCCTGAAGAATCGCTAAACAAATTTCACAGTAGCGAGAAACATGTTGACCGGACTACAATAAATTCCAGATGAGAGCTGGAAACATCATTTTCCACTACTCTCCTCTAGGAAATCGTTTTTAACTAAAGCAGTGGCCCTTCTGAATAAAGTATTCCCGGTACCACTAGCTTTATTTTAACCCACTAAACCACGTCTACCCTTCAGTCCTGGCCCCATACCCGCACTTCATCCATATGGCAGTTGGAAAAAGATCTCCGCTAAAGAGCCCCTTTATGAGGTGTTGCCCGTTGGGTATTGCACCGCCGACCCAACGAGGAGCAGGCCCAAATGATGAAGCATGTCACCTGAAAGGGTGTGTGAGGGCATTAAATCCAACAAAATGGATTCCCAGGGTCACTTTCAAGCTACCCTGTTCTAATCCACCTGCTTCACAGACTGGACCAATTTCTTTCTTCCATTAGCAACAGCACGACAACCTTTGTATAGACTACTGGGAGAATTCGCCATTAACTGAGGTAATCATTAGGGAGACTTGTAAGACCTTCAACACGTTGGTGGTATGAAGTAAGGTTGTATTTTTGCTACATTTGTCTTCCGACTTTATAATACAGGTTTGCCAGCTAGTTTTTTGCAGCCCAATCTAAATTGTGCCCCCTAAGGAACTCTACTGAAACTTTTTTGAGTTTGCATTTATTTATCCACATTTATTTAACCATCCCACAATAATATGCATATATCAACACTAATTTGGGTGTAGGTAGTTAGCAAAAAAAATGTTGTGAGCATGAGTGGTTGCTTGCACTGCTGTTCATGCTTCTTTGTATTTAACGCTATTTTCTAACCAGAGAATGCATCCTCGCATCCATTATGGATGCAAGGGTGCATTGTGCGCTAAAGAAATAATACAAAATACTGGGCTTGTGTTGGGGGACAGTCCTACCAATACAGCACATTTAGTGAGTGTAGTCGCTGCTCACACTGTGTTCTGTTGTATTTAGTGCTATTTCTTAGTGCAAAATGCATCCTTGCGCCCATTCTGGATGCAAGGGTGCATTTTGGTGCTAAGAAAGTAGCACTAAATGTAGAATTACTCTTTTTGAGTAATTCCACATAGGTAATTATATTGGGTTTTGCTACAGAGAATAATGCAAGTTATGTCCACCCCTAATTTTTATACCAACACCTTAACAGAACATATATATGTGAAGATGTTACCATCTTCAAATAATGCCCCTTGTGATCTTCAACGGAAGGTTTGATTTAATGAGGCACTTAGATTCCCATCCAACTGCAGAATACACATCAATGTTTGGGTCTCACAGTGTTAACAGTACATGAGACCCTCATCAGGACAATCTAGCACTTCTAAGTATTTGAAGACAAGGAGGTATCCTGTTTGTTGATTGTTCTGTTTTAGAAATGTCAGATACAATACTTGCTTCTTTCTCTGCAGTTTTCTGAAATCCATATTTAAGGTTATTCACAGGCTATCTTGTACCTGTTTCTTTTCAGTTTTCATTATTTAAGGACTACTTTCAGCTAGAGCTAGCTCAACCGTTAATGCCAAATTAGGTGGGACTCTACATGTTGCTCTACAGAGATAATCCAAGATGGTGAGGGCCAAAGGACAAACTTGGAAAGTTTGTGAGGTAAGCTCAAGCACTTAATTATCCCAGCCAACTGTAGTTGTCTAAGGTGTGAACTCAAGACCAGTGTCAGCCCATTCTACTCCATTGCCTATGGAGTGAACCTAGGAGCAACATTAGCACACCCTGCTGTATTTATCTATTGGGTGAATCTGGTGGGGAATTAGTACCACTTGCAGTTTTTTCTATGGTTTATTCGGGAGCTGAGTTAATCCTACCTGCCAAAGCAGTATGGTTATACGTTCCCGTTTATGGCTGGATGCAGAGGTGGAGTTAGTATGGCATACTAAAGTTGCTTATTGGGTAAGCCCAGAGGTGGATTTAGCCCAACCTTCACTATTTGTGTATGGACTGAACCTGGTAGTGGACATAGTCAACCCCCAGGTTAAACACAGAAGCAGAGTTAAACCTACCTGCAAGGGCAGTATGGTTCTACAGGATTCATTAGTGGGCTTAGGGGTGTGTTAGACCAAACCTATTGCAAAAGCATATGGGGTGAGCCAAGCAATGGAGTTTGTCCAAGCAGCTGTATTTGTCCATGGAGTGAACCTGGTATTGGACTTAGTAACGCCTGTTGTAGTTGTCTGTGCAGTAAACACAGAAGCGGAGTTGATCCTACCTACTTGCGCAATATAGTATGGGGTAGTAGTCGGTGTGTAAACTCACCATTGTAGTTAGCTTAATCTACTTCAGTTACCTATTGGATGAGCTCAGAAGCAGTGGTAGCCTGAAATGGAGTACTTGTCTATAGTTTGAAATTTGAAGTAATCTTAGCCTTATCTGCAGCATTTGTCTGTGGAGTCAACCTAGAGTGACATCACTGGTTTCTCACCCAAAAAATGATGAAGCCACACAAGAGGACTCATTTGCATTATCCATCTGCACAGGAAGTGACATCACTAGATTTCACATTAACCATCTGCACAGGACATGACATCACTTCTCCACCCCCAGGACCTCCATAATAGTGGCCACAGCATGGATGCGAAGCAGCCACACACAGTGGACACTCTGCTGGTGCTCCGCAGGTGTGCCAAAGGAAAGCCTTTCTGTGTACGTCTGTACCTGGACCACAACTTTTGCCAGGAACATTGGTCCTCCCATCTGTGACCTGCACACTCTACCTTGGCTGCTGTCCCACACACTTCTGCCTCACCACACAACACAAACTCTCACGCGCTTTCTGAAAGTTTTCATGCACTTGCTGCACTTAAGACCCTTTCCACATGCACCAATTGCACCCAACACGCCACTCTCTCACACTCATACAATACTGAAACCACTCTTATAACCTTCTGCACTCTCATGCATGCTTCTCAACACCCGCTTACTCAGGAAACGCTCCACAGAGATCTGGGTCCTGCTCCATGACAACACCCCAGACCTTCTTTTCCTCACAGAAACCTGGCTGAACCCTGCATCTGCACCTGACGTCACCATAGCCACTCCCTGGTTACAAGATCGCTAGACAAGTTAGACTTCACAAGCCTGGAGGCGGAATCACCATCATCCACAAGAATGCCATCAGCTGCTCCACCTCCATTCATATATCATCCTCTAACATGAAAACCCTGTCCTTCTAGCTCCTCGTCACAGTCAACTTCACCTTAAGTGGCACTCTCATCTACAGACCACCAGGATCGCACATCAACTTCACTGACACCACTTGACCTTGATGCTTACAATTATATCCTACTCGGAGACCTGAACTTCCACCTGGACGATGACTCAATTCAACTCAAAAGCACTGATTGAAGTCCTTGGAAGCCTGGACCTCACCCAATAAGTAAAGGTACCTATACTCTTCGCCAGATAATGTCTTGACCCTATTGTCACCATTTTTCACAACATCTGAATTGACGAGCCCACACCAATCTCCTGGATACCATTTCATTTATCAAGTTCAGCATCCCATCCCTGTCCAACAGACATGCACTACCTCCGTATCAGGTACCACCGCTGGACCAGACCACCGAAAGTGAAATACCCACTGATTCAAACACAGCAACGGATTCCACAAAGCCATCAAGAATTTCAACAATTGTATCACCTCTTGTGCCGACTCCCCGGTCCCCCTCAAACACAGCAATACATGAAGATCTAAACACCAGGCCAGTTGGTACTCAGAGGAAGTCAGACTGATAAAATGCCAGTGCAAACTTAAAAAAAGTTAACCCTGTCAGTTCTTTTTCTATATTCAGTAGTTGCTCGACCACAAACACAAGAGTCACCTGTTTAGTATTACAGCGGACTCGCTCAACATTTGGGCAAAAGACAGACAGGCAGACTTAAACACTAGATTTTGGGTCACTCTACGTATTACAAACACTTCCAAATGTATATTTAAAAACTTTTTATTCATAAAAAATGAATCATGTACCTGGGACCTCCCTAATGGTTACAATCTAATTCACAGTTAAAAATTACTTTGGATACATTTAATACATAAATCCTTTCAACAATTAAAAAACAATCACAGTTTAAAAAAACAGTCGACGCGGCATTTCGGTGTGCATTAGTTTCCACCTTCATCAGGACTTAAAAGTTTCTTGTTACAATCTCATACAATCTAGTAGGCTATGTCTTGTTATTTTCATAGTCCTAGATGTCTTTCAACAACTTACTTCCCGAAGTTGTGAAGGTCTATACCTTATTTAATTGGACTTCTCTCCTGGGTATATGTTGGAGCCACCGTGCTATCATTCGTTGATAATTCTGTTAGATCAACGCGGCTTTGTATCCGGTTAGTATATTCTTTATTTAATCAATTCCAATTAGGAGATGGTCTAATCATCAATTTAGACTTCGGTTTCTCCTCTTGTTTTGGCGGCTTCCCATCTCCAACGTAACGCTCCGGAAGTCTTTTCAACAAACAACTAGAGAGCAAATGGAAAATGAGCCAGGACAATGCAGACAGGGCATATTCAAAGACACCCTGAGACTCTACCATGAAATTATCCAGACCACCAAACATACTGCTCTGCCAGTACCAACAGAAGCAAATAAATATTCATCATTGTGAAGGATTTCACCTCACCAGTGGCCACCTCCAGCTCGATCTCCCCCTCGCAGGACCACTGCAACAATCTCACTAAATTCTTCCACAACAGAAGTACTGCTATTTAGAGCAACTTCAACCCATAACTAGAACCAACAGACCTCGCCAAATGCCTCTCAATCTCATCCAAATGATCAGTGCTAACCACATGGGCCTTCATCATCCCCAGAAGAAACTGCCACCACCCTGAAGCCCATCCACTCAGGGGCCGTGCTTTCATTCCAAGCCAAAGTCGTAGAGAAATCATCCACAGGCGCCTCACCGAGTACCTCAACGACTACCAACTCTTTGACACCACTCAGGCTGACTCAACTAAAGCATGGAAACTGCCCTCATCACCACCTGGATGACACAGCTGCATTACTCTGGATTGTGGAGACATGGCGGCCCTCATTTACCTGCAGTGTTTAGCATGGTCTCCCACCCCATCCTCATCCAACGCCTACATGACTTTGGAATCCAACAACACCCACTTGGAAGGATCTGCTCCTTCCTGACCGGAGGTCTGGAGTCAGTCTGCCTGGCATTGTACACCTTGAAAGCCCACAACCTCATCTGGGGAGGTCCACAATCATCCTCCCTGAGACCAATCCTCTTAAACACATACATGATCCCTCTAGCCAGCATCATCTGCTCTCACAACATCAAAGTCCTCTCCTACCCCAATGTCATGCAACTCATTCTCTTCCTCACAGACAAAATACACAGTACCAAGATTGAGTCAATTGCTTGCATGACTGAAATTGTCCACTGGATGAAGACCAACAGTCTGAAGCTGAATTCAGACAAAATTGTGATCTTTGGGAAGAGCATTTTAATTGTGGGACTCCAACAGAGCTAGTACCAAACCCACCTCTTCCACTACATCAAGAACCTTGGGTTTTGCATAGAGAGCAAACTCGAGATGACCGCTGAAGTCAATGCCATCACACTCTCATGCTTCCATACTCTGAAGATGCTGAGGAAGATTTTGAAATGGTTCCCAATCAGCACGTGGAAAACTGTCCCACACAAGCAAGCTGGACTATGGCAACACCCTCTATGCATTGATCAACAAAAAAGTCACCAGAAGGCTGCAAACCATTTAGAACGCAGTTGCAAGAATCACACTCAACCTCCAACACTGCTCTAATGTCACACCACACATGAAGGAGCTCCACTCTCTCTCCGGACACAAACAAGCACAGTTCAAACTCCTCAGCCACACTTTCAAGTCACTACATAACACTGGCCCAGCATTCCTCAGCAATTGTATCTGCCTTCACAAACCTTCCAGACACCTCTGCACGCCTAGAATAACATAACATAACATAACATAACATAACATAACATAACATAACATAACATGACATAACAAAACATAACATAACATAACAAAACATAACATAACATAACAAAACATTAGATAAAATAGCATAACATAACATAAAGTAATATAACTTAACTTTCCCAAGACGTACTGATGACAGCGAAGAGGTAGAGATTCTGGCCGAAGATGCTTTTCAGGCCTTAACAGACCCAAACAGGAAAGACGTCACTAAAAGATGCATTTAAACGACTGCCTATCATCAGGATGCCTATGCTGGATGCCATAGAGTGACTGTTGAAATAGATCTGGTAGGCAGGTGGAAGAGATACGAATGGAAACCTGTGATGCAGGAATAAACCTCCAATTGAAGCTCTGTTTGACAGCCATTGTCAGAAAATGGCGGGGTAGTCTGTGCAGTTAGTGCCCAGGTGCTTTTGCCTTGAGCTTGAGCAGAGGGGACGTAGGAATACAGGTTCTTATGTCTATACACAACCTATGACTGACAACAGCAAAGGATGTATAGGAAGATAGAAAATATTTTTCTTTGAATCTTTAGTCTTTGATCAGAATACGCAGTTTTTTACTGTACTAGAGTGTGTCTTACATTTTATGTTTTCAAGCTCTGTGCAAGTGGTAGCATGAGATTTCATACTGCAGGGCTCGTTTGCAGAGTGGTACAGAAACACAACTTTATATTCTCCAAAGACTTCAGAACATAGTAACCAGAGAACTGACGAACACCCTAGTTGGGATAACATTACACTTACTTTTATCTTTCTTCACTTGCTTCCACTGAAGTCTAGGTTTGGGTTTAATAGTCCGAATTATTTGAAGATACATTTGAAAAAAATGGAAATTTCCATTGTGCACATACCAGTGCCTTATTTAATGTACCCAAATAGCAGACTTGCTGGAACTGCAACACTTCCACCTTTAGCGTAACCAAGGTCTAGTGATAATTATATCAGATACAGTGGATGATTGATCCCCACCATGTCCGGATAACTTCTGAAAATGTAAGCAGACTTTTGGGAAAAGGTACTAATGTTTCTCTACAATGCAGTGACTGACATCACGCATCATGTTAGGGATATTATTGACCACTCCATCTTCTCGTATGTTGGAGGACTTTCAGCATTGATTGTCAGCCGTGGATCTTTACATAAAGTATTTCTCCACCGAAATGGCTTCTCCATCGGTAGATAGAGCCACTTTGGTGGACACATATTTGCTGTCTTGGCAGATAGCCCTACACCTGCCCAATATTTTGTCTTTTCGAATTGACAGGTTTTGCAAATCCATCAAGAAGGATTATGTCAATTCTGAGTATATTAATTGCAGAAGTATTTATCGGACAACTGGATTCGCTTCCGTGGAAAAAAAATGTTAGTTCCTCCTAGAAATAAAAGCATTACATCTTAAGAAAATGTTTTATCATGGTGTCTATTAAGTTTTGGAATATTCGTCCCATATATCCAAGGTCCCTAAATAGACAGGGGAATTCATGCAACCAAATGAAATATTCTCACTCTAATATGTCTGTTCTAAGCTCACTTATTAGTAAGACTTCAGTTCGATTTTTCCTTTTTGTTTGCTACCTAAGCATTTGCTAATGATAATGGTGATTTAAAAAAAAATGGCACATACCTTTGGTTTCTTTTGCAAATAGCATTGCACTGCATTCGAATAGTGCACCACGAGCATGTGTTGGCTCTTTAGCACTTTTGAAGTCATGCTCCAAATTAGTTGCAAACCGTGCCTGGTAGCCTTGTTGATCCTGGGGCAAACTGGAGTTGTTTGTGGGGTTGTCTTGCGTGGTTTAGTGTAAGCTGGGGCTTACGTAAGTGGTATTCTTACCAACTTTGTTGCAACCAAGGACGTGAGTGTATAGCTTAAGGTCCTTTGGTTTACCCGGACAGAAGCAGCCCATAGCTTGCGAGCATGGGAGTCTTGCCTAATATTAGGCGACCTGCATTTTGCATAATTGATTCCTTTTTCTGAGTCTGAATCATACGTATATGGTTGCCATGTCAAATTGTGATCCAGCGTGGCGTACAGGAATCCGTTTTCTGGTATATGGCACATTTGTGCAGGTCAAAGTTCAAATAGATGTGGTCTCCCTGTATGAGGTAGTGTGACTCAAAGATGCAGGGGGTCGTGCAACAAGTTACAAACGATAGATGTGCACCGCCTAGCGCTGTGGAAGCAGTCCTCTCTCGAAATGACTGTGTGGGGAATAATTTAAGGCATATCACAAAACAATGATTGAAAGGTTGCATATATTTGGGGCAGATTGTGGCTGGGTACGAGTTTATCCTTTCATTTTCTTTTTTTAAATTTGGCTTTAAAAAAAATAAAAAATGTATCATTATATTTAAAATTCTGTCGTGCTGATATAATTAGTTGATATGTTAACTTAGTGGAGCTTTGCCACGCGTTCTTATCTTTCTTCCACCCATTTTGTTTTATAAACGTTATAGTCGCCACTCTAAATCACGGTAACATAGAATTGAAATAGGCATACAGATATAAATGAAGTGTTACCAAAAACAGGTTCTTCATTTCTGTGTCATGCCGCGTTGGACGGAATATTCATATTTATAGAGATCAAAAACAGTCATAATATTTGACATCCATTTTCCTGGCTGTCTTTAAAGGTTTCCTTTAGAAAATCTTCTGTTTTGGAGATTGCATTTTATTGTTTGCCAGGAAAACAATTAGATTTTTCAAAAGGTTCCACATGGCATTAAAATGTATGGTTCCTCTTAAAATAGTTTTTCCTAAATATATTTAATGACCAGTCCAGGTATCTCGTGCATTGCTTCTATTATAAATCTGCTACTGTTCAACAGTTTTGCCACAATTTCCAATGTCAAAGGGATTCAATGTCCTTATATTGGATTCCACTTTAAATTACTGCCAGAAAACACCTGTTAAAATGCATTTTCTCACAGTGGCGGCTGGTGAACTGGTGAGGCACAAATCCATTTTCCAAATTCGAGTGCCTCGATGGCTAGCCCAAGCACCTCCAGTAACGTCTCTGCAGCTGCAAGGACCCTCGGCCTCTTCATGCCCGATGTAAGCTGCACACCCGGGGCCAGGTTCATCATTCTTTCATGCAGCGCAACTCTGTAAGGCACCTTGCTGCCCTGTGTAAAGGGCACTTATGGTAAGCCTGGGAATGTACCAAAATCCATGGGTGGATGCGTGGGTATACACAGGCTCCACCCATAAAACGCCCACGTTACTCTAGGTCTATCAAGCCACAAAGGGCCACAAAATTTGGCCTTGCGTGGTTTGAGCTCCCTTGCAGGTGCGACTCAAAACCCTGATCAATCTGGCCGTAAAATTTTGTGGTTGCCATATTGTGCCACTCAGCCGGTATTGTGGTTTGTCTCTGAGCTTTCTGTTATTGCATCTATACAACAATTGATACACATCTATAAACAGCCGGGATTATTGGCTTTGTCAATGGTTGTTAGCTGTTTAATACAAATGAGTAACAATGATTTTTTGTCAATAACATTGAAAATGTCTTAATACTGAAATTGTGAGATTGTGAATTCAACATTACTGAGGCCTATGCAACGGGTAGTGGTCTCAAGAGTAAATGTAATCATCTCCTCCATCTGCGTATTTTACAACTCAACTTTTGCCTGTTCAGCACTCTTATCCCCCTCACATCAGCACACTCAGCACATAGCATCCACTTACCTGGAAGCACTGTAGTTTCTTTTACTTTTGCATTGTCACTATGTTGACAAACGAGTTCTTCTTTCACGCACATTTGCAGAGAATCACAATTTCAATTCGAAAACATAACTATTGTTGTGTGCACTCTGAATAGACATGAATGATGAGAGGGGTGCATATTCGGTATTCTGAACTCATCTATGCCCAACTGACAAGCCCAGTGAGAAACTCGCACTGGCCTTCTGCCTCAACTCCATAGCTCCTATTAGTGACCCATTATAAACACCAGGGGCCATATTATGGAAGTACCACAGTGCGCAACAGGCATTAGTGCCCGCTTTGACCACCCTGTGGGACCTTTCAATTACAGAAGGGACCACAGACTCTTCTGTCGCCCCTTTGGTAATTCCGACAGTGCTGGTGCCTATAAAGCTCCATCACTATCTTCAGAGGGTGTTCTCCCATTTGCATGGGGGCATGGCCTAATGCAAATGAGGGAATCCTTTTGCCTCTGTACCTGCGATGTATTACAGACGCGGGTGCACTGGCAAAAAAGCTCTCATTAGGTGCACTAACAGTGTGCCACCTAAAAGGTGGCAAACTATCAGTGCATTCCCTGACTGCAGCCCTCCGGTCGGGGATAAAGGAGGTCCTATGGATACCCCAGACCTCCCCTTGCAGGCGGGTGCAAACACTCACTACTCCCACATGCAAGGGGATCTCTAATTCCCTTTAAAAGTGCAGGTGTGTTGCCGCCTGCACAGTGAAAACACAGAGAGGCTTTAAAGCAGCCACTCTGTTTTTCACATTAATGCGCTACCCAGGGGGTAGCGGATTCACAGCCATAACATGTATGAGGTGCATTTTTCTAGATTACAATGGGGGTAGCTTTTTAAACGTGCACCAGAGCAATCCAGGAAAATGCGCCACATACCTGATAGGGCCCCAGGAGACAACTGAGGTCCAAATATGCACTGCACAAGGTTAATGTACTACAGGGAAATATACGGAAATACTACATCCTGGAAATAGTCAACACTCTTAGGGAATCCATGATGAAATAAAAGATGCAAAATATATAAAGCAACTAGGGGGCCGATTACGATGGCGGCGAGGCTGCAATTTACAGACCATCGGTGGTGGTCTCACTGCCATCGCAAGCAAGTTTCCCGCCCACCATATTACAATAGCAGGCGGTTTTTTGGAGGTCGTAAAGACCGACTGCCATACATCAGATGGGCTCCTTGAGCCCGCCGTAGTGGTGGAGGGGATTGCATTGCCTACAGTGGTAGCAGTGCCTGCCAGGCACCACCATAAGAGTGACCCTTGACCTTGGCAGGTAGGTCGAGCCCCCCCCGCTGCAGCTCTGCCAGCGCTTGAGTGCCCCTGGGCCTGGTTGCCTCAATTGCTCCTTTGTGCCCTTTTTTTACCCTTCTGTTCCCCGCTTCCCACTGCAGTTCCCACCACTGCTGCCCTTGCGGCCCGCCCCCGCGCCCATTCGTTCGCCCCTGCCACCCCCGTCCCAGCTGCTCCTCCCTCCCACCTCTCCATAAAGTGGCGCTGTTGCGCGGTGAGGAGAGCGATACTTGACTTTTCCAGGTAGGTTGCCCCCCCCCCGCTGCAGATCCGCCAGCGCTTGAATGTCCCTGCGCCTGGTTGCCTCAGCTACTCCTTGGTGCCTTTTTTTTCCCTTCTGTTCCCCCTCCCTGCTGCAGTTTCTGCTGCTGTTGCCCCTGCGGCCCCACACCCCCACACCCATTCGCTCACCTCTTCCACCTGCCTCCCGCCTCCCAGCTGCTCCTCCCTCCCGCCTCCCCATAAAGTGGCGGCCACTGTGCGGTGAGGAGAGCAACCCTTGACCTTGCCAGGTTGGTCGCTCCCCATCCGCTGCAGCTCCACCAGCGCTTGAGTGCCCCTGTGCCCAGTTGCCTCAGCTGCCCCTTGGTGCCCTTTTTTTCCCCTTCTGTTCCCCGCTCCCGCCGCAGTTCCCGCCGCTGCTGCCCCTGTGGACCCGCCCCACCGTGCCCATTCGCTCACCCCTGCCACCCGCCTCCTGCCTCCCAGCTGCTCCTCCCTCCCACCTCCCCATAAAGTGGCGGCTTGACCTTGCCAGGTAGGTCGCCCCCTCCGCTGCAGCTCCGCCAGCGCTTGAGTGCCCATGTGCCCGGTTGCCTCAGCTGCTCCTTGGTGCCCTTTTTTTCCCTTCTGTTCCCCGCTCCTTGCCGCAGTTCCTGCTGCTGCTGCTCCTGCTGTCCCACCCCTACACGCCTATTCGCTCCCCCCGCCACCCGCCTCCCGTGTCCCAGCTGCTCCTCCCTCCCACCTCCCAATAAAGTGGCGGCTGCTGCGCGGTGAGGAGAGCGACCCTTGACCTTGCCAGGTAGGTCGCTCCCCCCCGCTGCAGCTCCACCAGCGCTTGAGTGCCCCTGTGCCCGGTTGCCTCAGCTGCTCCTTGGTACCCTTTTTTTCCCTTCTGCTGCCCGCTCCCTGCCGCAGTTCCCACCGCTGCTGCCCCTGCGGCCCCGCCCCCGCACCCATTCACTCGCCCCTGCCTCCTACCTCCCGCCTCCCAGCTGCTCCTCCCTCCCAATAAAATGGCGGCCGCACAACGGGCGCCACTGGCGCGCCGCTGGCGTGCCTAAGGCAAGCCCGTCTGCGCCCGTTCATGCCTGGACCGCGCCCAGCGCCAGTACCCCTGGCCCCCGCACCAGCCGTGATGACCGCCCCCGATACGACACCAGCACCCTCATCGCTCTCAACCCAGGACGAACCCCCACCTGCTGCCGGGCCACCTCGAAGCGCACCCAGGGTCCCTTCGCCTGCCAGAACTACAGCTTCTCCTGCATCAAAGATGCAGAGAAACCCGTCACGACAAAACACAACCAGCCTTCCTGATCGAGACCTGGATGAACGAAGCCTCCTCCCCAGACATCGCAATAGCCATCCCCGACGGATACAAGATCACCCGCAGAGACCGCACCAATGGAGTCGGAGGAGGAGTCGCCATCATCCACAAGAAGACCATCAGGGTCTCAACCAACACAGACGACACTCTCAGCACCACTGAACACATGCACTTACAGATCCACATGGACCCCAAGACCACCCTAAGAGGCATACTCATCTACAGATCACCCGGACCCCTACCACAATTCTGCGGCACCATCGCCGACTTCATCAGCACCCATGCACTGACCTCCACCAACTACATTCTTCTCACAGACCTGAACTTCCATCTGGAGAACAACAACAACAGCAACTCCTCCACCCTGATAGACGACCTCACCAACCTCGGACTGGAACAGCTCGTCACGTCGCCGACCCACATTGCCGGACAAACGCTCAACCCCATCTTCTCCTCAAGCCCACACTTCTCCTTCAGCCACGTCTCTGAACCCACCTGGACTGACCACCACTGCATCCACTTCACCTCCTGGAAACCAGTCGCACATCACCGCACCCTACAGATCCCCCGTCGCTGCTGGGGCAGAATCACCGAAGTAGAACTACAGACAAACCTCGCACTCAACCCACCGACCAACCCCGACGATGGCACGCGCACCCTCAGACGATGGATGGACGACTGCGCCAACACCTTAGCCCTGCTGAAAAAACAAACCCTCAAAGACACTAGCAAGAGAGCCAACTGGTTCACCCCGGAACTCCTAGCGTCCAAGCGCACCTGCCGGAAGTTGGAGTACATATGGCATAGCGAGAAGTCGCTTGGCAGCCGCGCAGCCCTCAAAGACGCCATCCGCAACCACCACCACCTCATCAGGACCGCCAAAAGGACCTCCTTCCAAGATCGCCTCAACAACAATGCACACAACAGCTAGGAGCTCTTCAACGTCGTGAAGGAACTCTCCAACCCCAGCTCAAACACCAACGATGCCCCGCCTTCGCAAGCCCTGTGTGACTCCCTCACCACCTTCTTCCACCGCCAGACCGCTGACATCCACAACAGCTTCAACCCCCGGATGACCCCTACAGGCCCCAACACGCAGGAACCACCACACCCCACTGACTACGACACCCTGACAACCTGGGCCAACTTGAGCATCGAAGACACAATTAAGACCATGGGCACAATCCACTCCGGCTCACCGTCTGACCCTTTTCCACACCACATCTTCAACAAAGCCAGCAGCTCCATCCCACTCCACCTACGCAACATCATCATCCTGTCCTTCGAGACTGAAACCTTTCTTTGAGAGCTGGAAACACACCGAGATCAACGCCCTACTGAAGAAACCCAAGGTGGACTTGCGCGAATTGAAAAACCTCTGGCCCATCTCCCTGCTTCCGTTCCCAGCTAAGGTAATTGAGAAGATAGTCAACATCCAGTTCACCCGCTACCTCAAAGACAACAGCATTCTGGACCCCTTCCAGTCATGTTTCCGCAGCAACCAGAGTACTGAGACTGCCCTCATCGCCACCACAGACGACATCAGGGCCCTGTTGGACAGTGGCGAGACGGTGGCCCTCATCCTTCTGGACCTCTCTGGTGCCTTCGACACCATCTGCCATAGCACACTACGCACACGACTCCACGACGCAGGGATCCGAGACAAGGCCCTAAACTGGACCTCCTCCTTCCTCGCCGGCAGGACCCAGAGAGTCCACCTCCCCCCATTCTGATCCGAAGCCTCCGAGATCATCTGCGGCGTACCGTAGGGATCCTCCCTCAGCCCGACGCTGTTCAACATCTACATGGCGCCTCTCGCCCGCATCGCCCGACAGACGACCTCAACATTATCTCCTACGCCAACGACATGGAACTGATCCTCTCCCTCACCAAGGACCCCCTCACCGCCAAATCCAACCTCCACCAGGCAATGAAGGCCATCGCCGAATGGATGGAGCATAGCCGCCTTAAACTGAACCCAGACAAGACAGAGATCCTCATCATCTGGCCCAACCCCTCAGCATGGGACGACTCCTGGTGGCTCGCATCACTGGGGACACCCCCTGCACCCACCACCCACACACGCAATCTGGGAGTCATCCTCGACTCGAAACTCAACATGACCAAACAAGTCAATGCTGTCTACTCCACTTGTTTCAACACCCTCCGCATGCTCCGCAAGATCTACAGATGGATGCCGACAGACACAAGGAAAACAGTCACCCAGGCCCTAGTCAGCAGCAGACTCTACTACGGAAACGCCCTCTACGCTGGAGCCCTGACCAAGCTTATCAACAGGCTACAAAGAATCCAGAAGGCCTCTGCACGCCTGATCCTCAACGCCCCGCGCCGCGACCACATCACCCCCAACCTGAGGAACCTGCACTGGCCCCTTGTCGACAAAAGAATCTCCTTCAAGCTCCTGATCCACGCACACAAGGCACTCCACAAGACCGGCCCAGCCTATCTCAACAGCCGACTCTCCTTCTACATACCCAACAGGAAACTCCGCTCCGCAGACCTCTCCCTAGCTACTGCCCCACGCTTCCGTAAAACCACGGCCGGAGGCAAATCCTTCTCCCACCGCGCTGCCAAGACCTGGAACACCGTCCCCCTCATCCTAAGACAAAACGAAGACCTTCTATCCTTCAGGAGACAACTCAAGACCTGGCTGTTTGACCAGTAGCAACAGCAACCCATTCCTCCCCTCCCTTCAGCGCCTTGAAACCCTCGCGGGTATGTAGTGCGTTTTACAAATTATTTGATTGATTGATTGATAGGGATTACAATGTCCCTTTCCGCCCCGCCTTTTCATGGCAATTAACCTGCCAAGAAAAGGCAGGCAGAAAGGGACTTTGGGGGCCCGAAATGTGCCCCTCTTCAACCATGCCCCAAGCTGTGGGGAGCACCTCTGGTGCCCCCTACATATCTCTGAACCATGTGGCAGGCACCGCATGGTGACTGCAGAGTAGTGCAGGGTTATGTAAAGTATCCAATTTTTGCTTCGCGGCATGTGCTGCAGCCAGTAGCACTCACGGCAATGCAAAATATAGGCATTGCTACCACCATGGTCGGGCGGGGGTGTTTACGATAGGGTGGCGGGCAGACAAAAGTCCGCCCGCATCCTAATCAGCCCCGAAATCACTGATCAGGATTGTCTCCAAGTAAAATTAAAAGACAGTGTCAGATAGGGACCCCCTGTTTGTGACATTTCATTGACTAGTCCCCGGTCCCTCTGACCTTTTCAAAGTAGTGTCTGCTGTTAATATGTCTCTTACAACCTACTAAGTGTTCTACCTGTTGTTCACCCACCTGAATCAGCTTGGCTTGAGGTTTGACCATGTTTAGCTAGTACAGGTTCACAATCAATGCTGATGGCGCTGGCACGGTTGGGCAGATTTGGATTTCTCTTCATCCTGAAGATCAGAAACAAGAAGACCGCAGGGCCACCTGTGTGCCTACCATGTGAGATAGGGCCAGATTTGCATGGAAACTACAGATTAACATGACGCATAGCCTTGGACTGGACTTTGCATTGAAACGTCCTGGGGCTCCTTTATATCAGCACACAGGCACTGACGGCATTTCAACTCTACTTTCATTGTACTAAAAGAATGTGAAGATCTGCATCATGGCTTCATTCCTTGAGCACCGAGGGCCAGATGTAGGTAATTCATATTTACCGACTCTTAAATACCGAATTTTACCGATTCGGTATTTAAGAGTCGGTAAATATGAAGGGGGGAGATGTAGGTATTACAGAGTCTGTAAATACCGAATTGTTAAGATTCGGTATTTACCGATTCTGTAATTACAGATTCTGTATTTCCCATTGATTCCTATGGGCTTTGAAGCCCATAGGAATCATTGGGAAATACCGATTTTAGCAAGGGTGCAGGGGGTGTCACTTTGACACCCTCTAGCACCCCAAAGACGGGCATGTGAGCCATGTGGCACACAGACATGCCCTAAGGGCATGTCTGTCTGTCACATGGCTTGGGGCCCGATGTAGGTAAAAGTCATTTACCGATTTTAAAATACCGATTTTTACCGAATCGGTATTCTGAAATCGGACAATGAGATGTAGAGAAAAAAAATCGGTAAAATACCGATTCGGTAACATTCGGTATCGTGTTTCGACACTTACCGAATCGGTATTGACCGAATCGCTAGATACCGATTCGGTAATGGCAATACAACCGTATGGCCCAAAAGGCCTATAGGAATGCATTGGCAAAACCGAATCGGTATTTACCGAATCGGTATTTCACGATTCGGTATAAATACCGATTCGGTAAATACCGATTCGGTAAACACGGAATCGGCAAGCAAGTAAAAGTGAAACTAATGAAAGCAGCCAATGAGGTGGAAGCACCCTCCCCCACCCTAGCAGGGAGTGGCAACCCAGGCAGGTGCAACTCATCAGAACATTCTGGAGAGGCAGCCAGAGCTGAGCAGTGAGAGTGAGCAGCAGAGAGAGTGTTTGGAGATCTGTGAACACAGTGGAAATGGCAAGCAGCTTTGAGAGCCAGAAGGCTGAGAGAAAGCGCAAGGTGAAGTTCAGCAGCATGGAGCTGCAAGTATTGGTGGAGGAGGTGGTGAGGGTCCACAGGCAGCTGTATGGGAGGCTGTCCCTCACAGTCCCTGAGTCTACAAAGAGGAAAATGTGGAGTGCCATCAGTGAGAGGGTCAATGCTGTTGGTGTGACCCCCAGGAGCATGGATGACTTCAAGAAGAGGTTTTATGATATCCGGAGCCTCACCAAGAGGAAATTGGCGGAGCTCCACAAGCAGGCAGGACTGACCGGTGGAGGCAGGAACCCCGCGCCCCCCCTCACTGAACTGGAGGAACTGGTGTCCACAACGATTGAGACGGAGAGTGTGGTTAGAGTTGGGGACATGGACAGCTCAGCCAGAGCTAAAGCAAAAGGTAAGAAGCATGCACAGCATGACACACCCTACCAGACACCTCCCCATTGGCCCCAATGTACAGCCAAACCCCAGTCCAGTACTGCTAGCAAAATACATGAGCAATGCATGATGGGAAATGTAGACAGCTAATGTAGGAACAATTTACAGTGCACATTAAACTGCAATGCACTTTAAAAAAGAATCAGAGTAATGAAAATGACATGTGCAATGCATTTATTGTAGTGACAGTAAGACATTTCCGCTCAGTTGACAAATGCTACTTTATTCCTAGGGGCGCCATCAGGTAGTGGAGCAGCAGCTGCACAAGTGTCAGCTCCAGCAACAGCGGACAGTGCGGTGGCAGGGCCAAGCAGCATGGATGCCTCACAGGAGGTGGAGGACAGCAGTGCCATGGCCAATGAGGATTACTCAGGACATGCCCTCTTAATTTCCCACTCCCCCCAATTGTCACAATCCCCACCATTGCAGTTCTCACCAGAGAACTCACCCACACGGTCCCAGCCAGCACCTGCCACAGCTCCAGCCAGGAGGAGTATTGTGGCCCCATTGACCATCATGGAGGGAGCTGCGGGTCAGGCACCAGCACCCACACCTGTGACACCTGTGGCACAGCAGGCCACCCAGCAGACCAGTACCAATCGCCGCCGCCCACGCACTTCCAGCAGTGCAATTCCATCACGGGAGGGCACCGTCTTCCAAGGGCTTGAGGGGAGCATGGTGCGAATCCAGCGGATGCAGGCCAAGTCCATCCTCGCTTGCCACTGGCAATTGCGTGAACATAACCTGCAGATGGTGGAAATGACAAAGGGATTTGCTGAGTTTGTGGCAAGTAACGAGGAAATTGCAACAGGAATGGGTCGCATTACAACTGCCATAACACAGCTGTGTGCCAAGATGGAACTGAATGAGCACACAAGGCGCAGGGATGCCCGTGTACAAAACCGGGCAATTAACCGGCTTGCCGCAGCAACAGCCCTGCTATGCCGCCGAGGGGCAAATATGGAACAGTGCTTCACTCAAAACACTGCGGAGGTGACCAGGGGCATGGCCTGCATCACCAGTGCCATGGAGACACTCATTATATCCAACGCCGTTGTGAATCCTGCCCTGGATGTGGCCGAGGCTGGGGACAGCAGCAGCCGCAGCAGTCCGGCCAGCGCAGTGTCCGAGCCGCGCCGGAGCTCCAGGCTCTCCGCAGAGGCAGCCAGACATGCAGAAGGGGGGGAGCCGCATCCCAGTGGGTCTGTAAAGCGCAGCAGGAAATGACACTGCCAGTGTGGGTGAGGCAACCCGGCCCATTTCCTGTCCCCACATTGTAGTTAATCATTTCATTTGTTGCACATCAGTGCTGTAACGTTGTACCAACATTTTAAAAGTTTCATTTCTTCACATCCATTACGTGTCTGTGCATCTGTACTCACTCAGAAATAGTTGTCTGTTATCTCCTCACGTCTGAACCTGCCATCACTTGGTGTAGACACTCCAGCAGGTTGTGTTGGTGGCACAGCAATGTCATCGTCAGGGTCCTCATAGTCAGACAACTCTACCTCTGTGCCCTTCTTGACCGCAAGGTTGTGCAACATTGCACACACAGCAATCATCTTGCAGCAGGTGATGGGGGTATATTGCCTTGCACCACCGCTCTTGTGCAAGCATCTGAACCTGCTTTTCCAGATGCCGAAGGTCCGTTCTACTACATTCCTTGTGCTTTTGTGCGCACGGTTATACCTCCTTTGGCTGGGTGTTGAGGGGTTGAGGTAGGGGGTGAGAATGAATGAGGGGAGGGCATATGCACTGTCGCCTAGAAGGAAAAGGGGTAACATTACTCACATGCATACATGTACTTCACACTGCTATTTTTGTTATGGGGGTCTGTCAATGTGTCTCACCTAGGAGGTATCCTTCACCAAATTCCCCTGCCGTCAGACGTGCATGGATGCCGCTGCTTTGGAAGACGTAGGAGTCGTGGGTACTCCCTGGGAATTTTGCAACCAGGTCTGTGATGACGCACTTAGCATTACAAATCACCTGCAAATTTATGGTGTGCCGTGACTTCCGATTGCGGTATACGTATTCCGTGTCAGCAGGGGGGCAAATCGGAATGTATGTGCCATCTATGCAGCCAATGATGTGGGGGAATCTTGCCATCTGGTAGAAGTCTGCTTTTGTCTGTACCAGTTCTGCATGGGTTGCAGGGAAGGAAATGTATTGGTCCATCCTTTGTATCATGGCGTCAAGGAACTTGTGGAAGAACCTTGACAGGCAGCTCTGGGTCACCCCTCCTGCCACAGCAACTACACTTTGATAGCTGCCAGACGCAAGCAGGTATAGGCTGCATAGCACCTGCACGTGCACTGGGATTGCGTGTGCCCTTGGGGTGGTGTGCTGCAACAGGGGTTTGAGGTCCCTAATGAGCTCTAAAATGGTCTCTGGGTCCAGCCTGTACCTCTGTAGGATCTCTGCATCTGTCAGCATGAACAGGGTGATCCGCTGTCTATACACCTGCTCCTGTCTCAGCCATTCCCTCTCTCCTTCCTGCTGTAGCCGTAGCCGTCTTGCAATGACATAAAATGCCGCCATGGTGCAAGAAGAATTGCATTTTGGGTCCATTTTTATAGGTTGCACCTGGTTACCACCTGATTCCAATCTATGGTAACTACAGACTCTTAAATACCGAATTTGAAGCTAATTCGGTATTTCAGAGCTTTCCTACATCTCAATCTTCAGTTTTTCACACAGAATCGGATTTACACCGAATCGGTAATTTTACCGAATCGCTGACTTTACCGATTCGGTATTTTTAACGATTCGGTTTGTTGACGATTCGGTATTTTTTTCCGATTCTGTGTTTTTTCCGATTCGGTATTCTACCGAATCAGTGATTTTCCCGAATCCCTATTTTTACCGATTTGGTTTGTTAACGAATCGGTATATTTACCGATTCTGTGTATTTTCCGAATCGGTATTCTAACGATTCGATAACTTTTCCGATTCAGTATTATCACCGATTTGGGCGGTTTTCGGACTACTACATCCCGATGGCTCGATACCGATTGGTAACAGCCGAAAATACCGATTTTCGACCGTTACCGACCGACCTACATCGGGCCCCAGGTGTGCATGCACACATGTGCATGCACACCTGGTTTCGGTATTTTACCACACAATTGGATTGTGTGGTAAAATACCGAATTTGTAGGGCCTTTGGGACTCTGAAGAGTCCCACCTACATCTGAAAGTTTCCGAATCGGTAAAAATACCGATTCGGTATTTTACCGATTCGGTAAATTTACAGATTCGGTAAATGGCTCCTACATCTGGCCCCATATGTACAAACCTTCATTTGTGCTGCAGCACAGTGCCTGGCTAACTGACCCTCGGAGCAAGGAAGAGGCCAGGCACTGACAATAATTATTTTAAAACAATTTTCTTTATAATGCATGGTGACAGACTGCAAATGTTTACTTTGCGCTGAAATTACGGAGGGGGGCGGAACCCTAATGCCCTAAGGGAGCAATTGCCCCTATCTTCTCAAGTATTGCTAACACTGACAGTACAAAGAGATCTGAAAATGAAAGAGACACTCATCTACAAATGTACAAAGGAGCAGCTACCCCCATTGATTTACAACGAGTCATAATGTTTGTCAGAGCTCTAAATAAATTAGAAGTCTTTTTATATGGTCAAATTAGTGGTGAGGTAGTAAGGTAGGGTGAAATTCTTTTTAGAAATACTGTGATCTATTCACTGCGGAAAATTCGATTTAAACCCAAGTTCCCAACCAAACGTATCTTTTTTTGCACCTGCCAGGAACACACAAAGGGATTGCTGGCAGAGTAAGCCCATTGATAAGAGTGGAGCTTTCGTCCAAAATTGTGGTGGTATCCATGTTCGCAAATTCTACTGAAGCAGGTGTTCTCCACATTAATATATCCCATAGTAATGGCGTAAACCCCTATTCAGGGTAAGAAGGATAATAAATCGCTCCCACACTTTGTGGGTGTAAGGGAAGTGGATTCTGAATCAGAAAAATATTTTCCCTGGGGAGAAAAAAGGAAAAAAGATGTGTTTGCAAATGGGATCTGTTGGACTTGGCCATTTTGCAGGGTCATCCTGGAACTTTTTGCCTTCCTCCTGTATTTCTTCTGACCTGTGGTTGGTGGTTCTATGACTCTGGCCACTTCATCAATGCTGTTGAGTGCTAAAGTGCATGTGCTCTCTATTGTAAACTTGGTAAGATTGGTCTACAGCTGTTTTACATATTCAATTCACCTGTCAGTCCCTTGTACAGTGGTATCCCATTTACCCAGGACCAGTAAATTAAATGCTACTGGTGGGCTTGCAGCGCTGCTCGCGCCACCCACCAAAGTAGCCTTTCAAACCTGTCTCAGGCCTCTGCCACTGCAGGGCCTGCATGCACAGTTTACTACTGCTGTGACATTGGCACATAACATGGTTGCCTTGTTGGTAACTCCCCTTTTACTCAATATCAGTCACCCCTAAGGTAGGCTCTAACTAGCCCTATGGGTAGGGTGCCGTGTAGGTTAAAGGTAAGACATGTGCCTTGACTGTGTGGCATGTCCTAGTAGTGACAAACAGCCTATTTGGTTTCTCACAGCGGTGAGACTGCCCTCTCATATGGATGCATTGGGGATTTGCGCCAGGAAACCTATGGTGACAGAGCGCTATATAAGTCTCCCCTAAGATAAGATAAGATAAGATAAGATTCCCTGATATGTGCTTCAGAGGTAATTCCTGATCTGAGAAGGGTACCGTGATCAAGTTCAGTATGTTTGGAATTGTAGCGATAAATCCCGCTTATTGGTAAAAGCAGATTTATTATTACTATTTTAGAAATGCCACTTTTAGAAGTGGGCATTTCTGTGTGCTTTGTGTCTTTGTTCCTTCCTGATGTATATTGACCATCTGGTTCTGACTTACAGGGGAGAGGGGATGTATGTCATTACATCGCATTCTAATACCACGCATACCATTACATCGCATACTTTTACCACGAGTATGCTTTTACCACGCATGCCATTACAACGCAAAGGCATGCGTGGTAAAGCTATACTTATGGTAAAAGTATGCAAGGTAAGTTACATCCTACACAACAAACTACTCCCACCCCTACACTACTCTAACCCGAAAACACTACCACACTACTACACTACCCACACTACTCCCACCCTTACACTACCCACAACCACTACTACACTGCCCACACTACTCCCACCCCTACACTACCCTAAACCCTAAAACACTACTACACTACCCACACTACTCCCACCCCTACACTACCCTAAACCCTAAACCACTACTACGCCACCCACACAACTCCCACCCCTACACTACCCTAAACCCTAAAACACTACTACGCTACCCAAACTACTCCCACCCCTACACTACCCTAAACCCTAAAACACTACTACACTACCCACACTACTCCCACCCCTACACTACCCTAAACTCTAAAACACTACTAGGCTAACCACACTCTCACACCCCTACACTACCCTAAACCCTAAAACACTACTACGCTACCCACACTACTCCCACCCCTACACTACCCTGAACCCTAAAACACTACTACGCTACCCACACTACTCCCACCCCTACACTACCCGAAACCCTAAAACACTACTACGCTACCCACACTACTCCCACCCTTACAATACCCTAAACCCTAATACACTACAATAAACAAACACTACATAAACACTACACTACCCTCCCTAATACACTACACTAAATAAACACAACACCACAACACACACTAAAACGTTTTTTAAAAAAACACACACAAACATTACCACACTACTTTTAAACTACCCTAAACCCTACATAAGTAACCACCGCCCCATGCACAAACCCCCTTACCTCTCTCCTCTCCTGCGTCGCCTAAGGATCCTGCTTCCTCCTAAGCATGGGCGGATTTTGCGGATTCGCAATCCGCGAATTTGCGGATTTGCGTATTTGCGGATTGCGAAAATACGCAAAATCCGCGAATTCTCGCGGATTTGCGTATTTTTTGGGGGGGTGTGTTCGCACGGGTTTCTGCAAGTTCGCGAGGGTTTTGTACAATTTCGCAAATTGCGAACTTACTTGTCGGGTCGCCAGTTTTGCGAACTTATTGTTTCTACGTGCCCAGCCTGTTTGCAAGGCTTTCTTCATCACTGCCACCCTCTGTCACCACTGGCACTCTCTTTGGTCACCCATGCCACCCTCTGGCTCACCCATGTCACCCTCTGTGTCATCACAGCACCCTCTGGTTCACCAGTGTACATTATTGGGGCAAAGCAAAGCACTGCCATCCTCTGTCAACACTGGCACTCTGGTTCACCCATGCCACCCTCTGGCTGGCACACCCATGCCACCCTCGGTATCATCACAGCACCCTCTGATTGACTAGTGAGTGTACATTATTGTGGCAAAGCCAAGCACACCTGCACTAAGTTTTGCAAACAACACCACCTGCCCTGCCCCAACTGACATTAATGAAGGCTGGCACCTGCTTGTCTGCTCCCTTTCCTTTTTGTTGCAATAACAGGATGCAATGGCATACTTGTAACTATTCTGTGACTGTCAGAGCAGGGTCACACAATAGTTGCAAGTAGACAACCGGATTCTGGAGGGCCCCTTCAGGAAGCACTACAGGTAAATGGTTACAAATGATGAGCTCGAACTTTTGCACCTGCTCGTTGGTTTTGCTTTTGCAAAACTCGTTTTTAGGTAATTTCGCCCTATTCGCGAGGCGCGGCGTCGTGCGAACTCGACCGTGGAAGCCGCGAACTCGTGCGAGTTACCCCAAGGTTGAGTATGGGCGCCGCCATTTTGTTTGCGTGACGTATTTCCGTTTCCGCCCGCTATGTGTAATCTCGTGCAATGAGCGCCTTGCGAATGCAAGTTCGCACGAGTTCGCGAGAGAAATCGCGTGCGAACTTACTTACGCGCACGTGATCGGGCCGCCATCTTGTTTTTCATTCATTCCTATGTGTCTGGGTATGGGGTTTCTATCCTCTGTATATCTCTGCCATCCTTTGCTTGTTTTAATATTTTTTTGATCTATTTAACTTATTTTCTATCCCTCTATTTTTCTAGATCTATATTTTTGTGTTTTAGGCTACTTTTGTTTACTTTTCAACTACTTTTTTAAACTTTTATTTCCTTCTTCCCTACTCTTATTCTTTTTCATTTTGTCTCTTCTTTACTGCTAACACCTGCCCAGAACATGGTCAAGACAGCTGTCAAGCTGCCCAAGACGGGCACCGCAGCCCGTGCCCGGCTCCCGTGTGGTCGCTTGAGGGCGGAAATGGTGGTGCCCCGGGAGATCTTCAGCCCTGAGGAGGTGGGCGCACTTGTTTTTCATTTGTGCAGCGCCGTCTCCCCAGGACCATCGCGGCAGGCGGCAGGATCGCTGCTGGTTACACCAACAGCCAGGAGCGACGGAAGCGGTGGGGGCAGGTGTGCCGGGCCCTTTTTAAGATCACGGGGGTCCAGCGCACCTACAATCAAGTCACCCATCGCTGGACCAATATCCTGGACCGAGAGCGTGACCTGCTAGACGTGCTGGGAGTGGAGGTCCCCGGGCTTGGTGAGTAGTAGTAGCAATTTTTTCATCACTCACTACTCTGTTTTTTCTCCTGCTCTGTGTGACTGTGTTATATTGCAAATGTTTGCTTTAATTTTTTTACAAAGAGCAATAATGCTGCTGATTACATTGATAAGAGAGGTAAATTAATATTTCAAAATCTTCTGTGCATTTCAGGTGCACTGTTCTCCTTCTCTGTGGCGGTGCCACTGCTTATTTGTTTTCTATTTTGTGTTCATTTAATTGGGCTGAGTAGTGTATGAGTGTATTTTACAGAACTGCGTAATGCTAGACACAAAGGGGCAGATTTACAAGCCCCTTGTTCCACGTTTACGCTGCCTTACCTGACGCACAGCGACGTAAACGTGGCGCATCCCTGCGAGTCATGTACAACGTGATCCATCTAAGGAGATGCGCCACGTGAAGGCCTGGGCCTGCGCCACAATGGGTGCGTTCCCTCGCAAGGGGGGGGGGGGGGGGGGGTGGCGGTCAGGCAGCTGTGCGCCTCGCAAAAGTGCCTGCGTGAAATCTACAAGATTTAACGCAGGCACTTCCGCGACGCTGCTATGTCAATTCTTTATGCCTGCTTGCTTGAAGCAGGCGTAAGGACTGATGCGGTATGTTGAGTATTGGGCAGCCCTGAGCATTGCTATAGTTGCATCGCGCCCGCGACGCGACTAGAGATGCGCCCCTCTTTCGTCACGAGATGCGTCACGCATCTGCCTACCCTTGCGCCAGGGTTTGCCGCATTGTAATAGCGGCGCATCTGCCGTGACGCAAGGTTAGTTTTGCGTTACGCATTTGTTCTGGTGCACATCTGGAGGTGTCCAGCTCAGAACTCGTAAGTATGCCCCTAAGTGTCAGATTAGCAATTACCTGCGCATCCCTGCAAAGTGTGCGGCACGCCAGCACCACCCATGGTGCGCCGTATTTACAATGCTGCACACCATGGTCCCAAAACGTCACCGAAGCGTTACGCATCGGTGCCGTAAAGGCGGCTCATTGATGGAGTTGCGTTGCAACGATGGCGCAGCTCCAGCAATGCTGCGTCAAGCTGTAAGTCTGCTTCATGCAGGCGCAGGGTTTCAGTGACGCATCATTGTCCTAAATGACTGATTGAAATTTTATATATTCCCCATAGCCACTTTTAGCATGCGTTCCTGCGCAGGAACGCCCTCCCTTGCGCTGGAACGCTCCCTAATGGCGCAGGGCTTTAGAATGGGATGCATCTCCCATATGCGTCACGTTGTTAATATACGCCACACCATGGAGCCTCTCTTGTTGTGGCGCTGCATCACAAAATTGACGCAAGAATGGAGCAAAAGAGCTGCAAGGGGCTTGTAAAACTGCCCCTAGAGTAGAGGCTCAGGTGCAGTCCTTCCTTTGTAGCCCTCATTTTGGATGAAATAGTTGGTTCTTGTTCTTTCTAAATGTTTGATTTGGTTGACAAGGACATCGGCAAGCAGCAATCATCAATGTTTTCTGTTAATTCTTTCATGTTGTACGTCAGGTCCGCCCAGGAGCAAGCGGACCGAAAAATCGGATGCAGTGGCTCCAAAGGAGGAGGATGCAGGCCAGGGCGGCGAGTGCTCCTTTGCTGGCCCCAGTAAGTTTTCATTTAAATATAGAGGACCTATTGTTGTCCAAGCGTTCCTAATTTAATTGTTTCGAAATAGTGTTTAGATAGGAGCAAAATCAATAATCCTACTGTTGCAGGGACAATTCTCCACAAACCGAACTATGGACACCAAAGTCCAGAGTAATAATATTTCAGAGTGGCGTGTTTGGCACACTGTAGAAATAAACCTGGTAGTGTCAGCGGCACGGACTCCTCCTTGCAAAAATTGCAAAACTTTTCGCTCAGTCACTCTAGTCTGGAGGACCAAAAACCACAGAGTCTATTCAAGTTTAAAAGCTTTATTAAAAGTTTAAGTAAACACATGTATTAAAATAAAGTTAGTTGGAAATGGAAAAGTGCTTGGTGCTGAGTTGATGAGTAATGGAACACATTTCTTGTGGTCGAGCCGAGGTTTCACCTGGTTTGAAGTTGATGTTGCTCTTGTCCTTAGAAGTCCAGTTTCTGTCTGTTCAGAGAACAATGGTGTGTGTTAAAATTAAGCAAGCATTCAACAATTGTGACAAAAAAATGAAGCAAGACAACAGCCTTCCCTGGAAGGAGGGACATTTTTACTTTAAGACTAGAGTAGACAGTCAATTAATTTTTCTGTTGTTTTCACATTTTTTCATTCATAGACCAAATACTAGTGAGTGGGGTAATCTAACATTCTTAAATCTACTTTGTAGGTGGAACATCTGGTGGCGGGCCAGCTCGGATGTGGTGGTGATCATTGACTCTGAGTCCGAGGATCACTCTGGGGAGGAGGCGGCGCTAGAGGAGTCGGACCAAGAAGTACAGACTGTGAGGAAGGAGACAGTGGCGAGTACAGGTAAGCTGGATCATGGTACTATCTGACTCTTAGATAGGATATGATGTGTATCCAGTGGTGGCCCAGTGACAAATTACAATATGGTAATTACAGCAGGCTGGGACCGACAGACAGATAGAGGCAGAGACAGAGAGAGAGGAAGACAGAAGGAGAGAGAGAGAGGGAGGGAGCCAGAGGGAGGGTGAGGGAGGGAGACAGAGAGAGAGAGACAGCGAGGTAGAGGGAGACACAGGGAGACATAAAGAGGGAGACAGAGAGAGAGAGAGAGAGGGAAACAGACATATCGCCTGGGCTTCTGCCAGATCTCTTTCATATGAAAGAGCATCAAACCAAGGATACAAGTGAGTTGTGGGAAGGGAAATGGTGATTCAAGCGCCCCCCCTTGCCCCTTCCTGCGGACGCCCATGATACTGGCCTGAATAGTTTTGTACTGCGCTGGCTAGTTGCTAGTTTTACTTTGACACAACTTCCTACTGAATTATTTTGTGTTAATCATATTCTTAAAGAGCATTGGTTACATATTATGTCTTTCTTTCTTCACATAGTTGGCAATACTAAAACCTCAAAACCGACGAGGAGTATGCTGGCTGTACTGGCCCGGCAACGGAGGCTGGAAGCAACTGTTGCCGAATATCGGCGGCTGGTGGAACTGGAGGGGGACGACACGCACTCCAGTGCATCAAATCTAACATCTACATCCTCCTCCGTGACCCCATGTTCTGCCGGTAAGCGCAGTGCTCCAGCGAACCGGAGCCGTGCTGGAAGACGCCACCGCCGAGCAGCAAAGGCTGCACCTCACAGTACTGTTAAGGCTCGCTTGCGCCGTGCACTCCGCAGAGTGTCCGACCTAGAGGCGGAGGTCCAGAAATGGAACGAGTATCAGAATGTGGTGGAGGGCCTCCGCCTAGATCACGCCACCCTCCAGGAGAAGTATGATGCCCTGGCCCTAAGGCATGATGCCCTGGAGGCCAAACGTAACAGCTTGCATCCCTAGAGTGTCCCTTGCCCCTTTTTTAGAGACTTTTGGGGGGTGGGAATTGGGAGTTGGGTTTTTTGGGGACTTTTGAAGGACTATTTATTTGTTGGGGTTAGGTAGGGTCTTGCGGGAGATTATTTTGTTAGGGATATAAATATACTTTTTCAAACTTTATCTGAGCATACCTGTTTTTTTACTACTTTTGAGCTTGGTGGGTGGTGGTTTTGCAGTAAGTTAATTTAACTGAACACTGTCATCGTGTTGGTTCACGTGCAATAGGCCAAATGTTTTCCAAAGTAAATGCCTGTCACAGAGTTTGTTAATTCAAGAGCCCTAGGACTTTACTACTAGTACCACTGTCACTCTCTCGCCTCTCCGAACACTCCATTATACTACCTCCCATCCAAACGCTTATCTTACCTGTAATTTGTGTTTGAGGGCTGGCTCCACCTGGAATTCACAGAGTCCTAAAGCGTTCTGCAGCAGGGCCACAACTGGAGTTTCCCGGCGTGGATTTTCTGCAAAACAAAAGCAATCAACATTAGAAATGTGGCAGCGGTGCTCACACACCACAAAAACCTAGAAGCCCCACAGACAGCACCCCTAAGACAGGCAAGCGAGCAATAATAACGCCTAAACGTTCACGTGCAATAGGCCAAATGTTTTCCAAAGTAAATGCCTGTCACAGAGTTTGTTAATTCAAGAGCCCTAGGACTTTACTACTAGTACCACTGTCCCTCTCTCGCCTCTCCGAACACTCCATTATACTACCTCCCATCCAAACGCTTATCTTACCTGTAATTTGTGTTTGAGGGCTGGCTCCACCTGGAATTCACAGAGTCCTAAAGCATTCTGCAGCAGGGCCACAACTGGAGTTTCCCGGCGTGGATTTTCTGCAAAACAAAAGCAATCAACATTAGAAATGTGGCAGCGGTGCTCACACACCACAAAAACCTAGAAGCCCCACAGACAGCACCCCTAAGACAGGCAAGCGAGCAATAATAACGCCTAAACGTTCACGTGCAATAGGCCAAATGTTTTCCAAAGTAAATGCCTGTCACATAGTTTGTTAATTCAAGAGCCCTAGGACTTTACTACTAGTACCACTGTCCCTCTCTCGCCTCTCCGAACACTCCATTATACTACCTCCCATCCAAACGCTTATCTTACCTGTAATTTGTGTTTGAGGGCTGGCTCCACCTGGAATTCACAGAGTCCTAAAGCGTTCTGCAGCAGGGCCACAACTGGAGTTTCCCGGCGTGGATTTTCTGCAAAACAAAAGCAATCAACATTAGAAATGTGGCAGCGGTGCTCACACACCACAAAAACCTAGAAGCCCCACAGACAGCACCCCTAAGACAGGCAAGCGAGCAATAATAACGCCTAAACGTTCACGTGCAATAGGCCAAATGTTTTCCAAAGTAAATGCCTGTCACAGAGTTTGTTAATTCAAGAGCCCTAGGACTTTACTACTAGTACCACTGTCTCTCTCTCGCCTCTCCGAACACTCCATTATACTACCTCCCATCCAAACGCTTATCTTACCTGTAATTTGTGTTTGAGGGCTGGCTCCACCTGGAATTCACAGAGTCCTAAAGCGTTCTGCAGCAGGGCCACAACTGGAGTTTCCCGGCGTGGATTTTCTGCAAAACAAAAGCAATCAACATTAGAAATGTGGCAGCGGTGCTCACACACCACAAAAACCTAGAAGTCCCACAGACAGCACCCCTAAGACAGGCAAGCGAGCAATAATAACGCCTAAACGTTCACGTGCAATAGGCCAAATGTTTTCCAAAGTAAATGCCTGTCACAGAGTTTGTTAATTCAAGAGCCGTAGGACTTTACTACTAGTACCACTGTCACTCTCTCGCCTCTCCGAACACTCCATTATACTACCTCCCATCCAAACGCTTATCTTACCTGTAATTTGTGTTTGAGGGCTGGCTCCACCTGGAATTCACAGAGTCCTAAAGCGTTCTGCAGCAGGGCCACAACTGGCCAATTTCATCCCTTAATAGACCTTGCCAGCAATGGCCCAGCCAAGACCCGTAAACCCAAGCGCAAACAAGTTTGACAGTTGACACCCCCAAACAACCAAAAATGCAAATCGGGGAAAAAAAGTCACACTTAGCAAAATGTATTTAAATGAGGACTCACTACTTCCAGTCCCTCTTTAGGGGACTCAACGTAAGTTTCTTCATTGTGCAGAATCCAGGCATCAGCATTACGGGAAATGGATAGGATGAGTGGAGGAGGAGGATAGACGACCAGGACTGAGTTCTTGTCAACTAACTGTTGTGAACATGAGGAATGCTGCGGCATCAAAATCAAGACAGTTCTGCTGATGGGCTTGTTGTTGCTTGTGATGGGGTGATTACAGTTTTGTTGTGAATGTGATGAAGCACTTGCTAAACAAAGAAAGACAGACACACAGGAATAAAAGTGAATAAGGAGGACTAAATTTACAGTTAATGAGTCATTGACTCATTTTCAGAACTCGCTGTCAGGGAAGCAGAACTCGTCCTCATACTCTGCTAATTCATCAGTCGGTTGTACTTCTGGTAACTGAGGAGAACTTTCCTCAGGTAGGTCGGTGTCCTCTTCTTCCTTCGTGCATTCTCGTACTTTGTAATCTGGTGGTATGAAGTGCTGGTTCCTCTTTATCACGGTGAGCCGCTCCACATTTGCGGGCAAGAGGCGGGACCTTTTGCAAGTCACAATGCCACCAGCAGAACTAAAAACACGTTCTGAAGACACGCTTGCGAGTGGGCAAGACAAGTAATTGATAGCCAGGTTGGTGAGCTCTCGCCATATTTTTCTTTTCCCATGCCAATACGCCAATGGGTCCTCAGTAATATTGACCGCTGTGGAGTCATCCAGATAGGCCTGCACCATTGAAAGAATGTCCTCCCGCATTCCTGTACTTTGCACTTCTGTGTCCTTTCTGGGACAAGGAAACCCTAGCTCACTTAGCCAATCCGCTTCAGACATATCGCCTGGGCCTGGTGCAGATGATACGGTTGCTGGTGTGGTTAACGGCTTAGTGGAAAAGTCACTCACTTCTGCCAGAGGCACAGATGCAGAAGTGCTTTTTTGGGACGCCTGATGGCCTGCTGATTCACTAGTAGTACTGTCTTCTCGTACAGTTTCCTTCCGCTCTCTTTCAAAACGAATGGCTGACTGAGCTAGCCAACCTTTGTACTCTGTAACATCTGATGTTTCAAAAGGAATTATTACTTTGCCAAACAATGGCTTTTTGTAACGTGGATCCAGAATAGTAGCACAAATGTAGTGCTGTTGTTTCTTGATATTTACAAGCCGTTTATTGCTAACTAGGCGTTGTAATAATCTCTGCGCCAACTCATATGCTTCATTCTTTCCAGCATCTTTTAATTGTGAAGACACCACCTTGACTTGGTGCTCGAGCTTCAGCAACAATGGGATAGCTTTGCTCAAAGAACAGTCTTCCCTGCTGACGTCACGCGTGAAGACCTCAAAAGGACGAAGCATGTCTGTCAGGCTTTTAACTAGCTGCCATTGCTCCACCGCTAGCATTATTTCTGTCGTATCACCACCCAGGTTGTAGAAATACTCATTGACTACTGGAAACAGCTCATGCAGACGCTCAAGCATGTAGAAGGTTGAGTTCCAACGTGTTGCCACCTCCTGGATAAGTGCTTTCACTGGCATACTACGTTCATTTTGCTTGCGCCTCAGCTCCTTCCGGGCCTTAAACGAATGGTTAAAATGTGTGCATATTCTTCTGCAGATGGTCAGTATTTTGTCGACTGCAAGTTCTTTTTTCAAGAACTTTTGCACGACAAGGTTCATACAGTGCGCCAAACACGGCACTCTGAAATAGAAACCGTCCTCCATGGCCCTAACTACATTGCTGCCATTATCAGTAGAAACATAACCAACCTTGCATTTTCTTGGGTGCAGCCATTGCGAGATCTTTTTGTTAAAGTCATCCAAAATGTTGGCTGCAGTATGACTTTTCTCCATGCCAAACATGGCTAATGTTGCATGTTTACGAGCACCCTTAAAAATCTCGACCAAGTCACCACCTGCATTTATCTGTTGTGCAACCCCTGAAAAGGAGACCCAGTGTGCAGTGATGCACATGTAATCAAGGGCTTGGCAACTGGTCCACATGTCTGTTGTCAGGTGCATAGTGTGAACTGCACTCTTCTGCAAAGCTGCCCCAACCAACTCAAGCACCTCTTTATATAGTGCTGGAACAGCAACCCTGGCAAAATAGAACCGGCTAGGAACCTTCCATTTAGGGGCCAGTGTTGCCACGAGTTCAAGGAAACCCACACCTTCGACAAACGAAAAAGGGAGAAGGTCCACCGCTAGCATTTTAGCCAGCTTAGTGTTATACAGGCGTACAATTGGGTGGTTGCGTTGAAATTGCACATCTGAGGAGAACACGGCTGAAATGGTGTGCTGGACAAATTTACGGGATGATGCTGATGCCTTCTTCGACCCACTTCTGATCAGTGTTGACATTTTCCGCATTGGTGTGTCTCCCAGACTCTCAGTGTGCCTCCTATGTGTTCCGGAGGGTGTGGTGCTGCCAGGGGTACTGGGTGCAACCGGACACATGTCTGACGCTTCTTCTACCTCCCCGTCATCTTCAGATGAAACACCTAGTATGGGTATATTTTGGCCACTTGCCCTTTGGGATTGCTTTCCCTTGATGTTTGCTAGGTGCGCAAACCATTCGACAGCGTGCCTTCTTTCAAGATGACCTATCTGGCCTCCGGTTCCATAGTTGGTACCAGTCTTACCACGGCTAACGCTAGTCTTACAAATGCAACAAACGGCTATGTTATCATACTTTGCATGGACACTAAAAAAGTTCCAAACTGGGGACTTGAAACCTCTGGTTTTGGCGCACGAGATGATACTGCCAATGCCAGATGAAGCAGTGGTGGATGAGCCTTGCAGACATCTACTGGGTTGTGCAATTATTTCAGCAACCCTACTTGAGGGAGTCGAGCTGGATGGAGTCCCCCTCTGGGGAGAAAATATGGGAGCTGTAGGTTTTGTTGAACTTGTTGTACTACTTGACTGCATTGGTGGTGCTACCAGTGGCACGTCGCCAGGGTCACGCTCAGCCTGACGTCGGGATAGGGTATAAATGTCTGTCTGCTGCATGGCCGGTGTGGCTGGAATGACGTGTGTGATGACTAGGTCATTGCTGTCATCCTGTTCATCAACATCAGAATGAACCACTTCATCAAGTCCGACGTTCGGATCCATAAGTATGAGCTTTCCGGGGCCCTTCCTTTTAACATTTGATACCTTTCGCAGCTCATGGTGTGCCTCTCTCTCAGACGTCGGAGATGGTTGCCAATCTAGATCCAGATCATCATCTGATGGAGCGGGGCTTGAAGAGGAACTTCTACACACACTCCTTGATCTTTTCTTTGGTGGGGAGCTGGGAGAAAATGAATCATCAGGAGGAGTGCCTTCGTCTTCCTGACATGATACTCCGGCTCCAAAGTCAATTTCCTCCTGTGCCCCTACTTCTGGAAGAACAACCATTGTGGGCACTTGCACCGCTCCATGCGCCGCTACATGGGCCTATTCATTGATCGCTACTTGCAACTCTCCATGGACCTCTCCTTCTCGGCCTTCTCCTTCTCGGCCTTCTCCTTCTCGGCCTTCTCCTTCTCGGACAGCTCCTTCTCGGACAGCTCCTTCTCGGACAGCTCCTTGCGCATGTACTTGTGCTTGTACTAGTAGCCCATACAGTTGTTGTTGCGGCTTTGGTTGTTGAATAGTACTTGTGAGATGAGTTACAACCTGTGTTGATGGTGTGCTGCTACTTTCTTGCGATGAGCCAACATCACTGGTCGTTGGTGATTTAACCATTAAACAGGCTACCTGTGCAGCACTCATGGTGGGCCTTTGTTTTCCCCACAAACATTTAGTGGTGGTGCCACCAGTCTCCTTGGTATGTGGTGCCACTTGCTTCTTCTTCTCCTTAGTAGAGACATCTTTCTTGCTAGAGGACCTACGGGCACCTCTTTTTGGAGCCATCTTCTTCAGATGTCGAAACAACAGGCCGCAGCAGGACTTCTTCCTGGCACTGATGCTCAACGATGATGCGGATTTATTGACTTTATGCACCTACAAGCAAACGAAGACAGAGGAACATCAGTAAATATATGTTGCATATGTAGCACTTCAATAATTAGTTTGCAAGTAGGCATTTATGAATACACTCGTGCACACCACACAATATGGAAATTTCAAAATTAAGAATTGCTAAATTTTTGGGAAACAGGAATTTAACATTGATCCAAGAGAGCACACACAGAGAGGGTTATAGTTTCATGTACCACTGACTCCCCCTGGGCACAATGGGTGAAAGCAAGGCAAAATGGGTGCAGGCCTATGGCACAAAGCTCACTGCCTGCCTTCAAAATGGCCGCTTGACCCCCATCCACATGGCCAGGACCATGCCTCAAAATGGCCACCACCAACATAGCCAGCCCCCAACCCCTACTCCAAAAAGTCAAAAAACACAACACAAATCAAATCACCACAATCCAATGCCATCCATCAAGTTTCAGAAGGCTTATGCTGCCTGCTGGTGGTTTTCTGGTGCAAAATTGCAATTTTTACAATTTCGCGAGTGCGAGATTGTTGCTTCACGGCACGAACGTGCCGAAAAACCAGCAAAATCCGCGAACAGACCGATTCTGGGCTCCCTGGCCATAATGGATGAAATCAGAGCACACTGGGTGCAGGCCTATGGCACAAAGCACACAAACTGGCTTAAAAATGGCCCATAGACCCCCACCCACACGGGACCAGGCAATAAAATGGCCCCCACCCACATAACAAGCCCCCAACACCACCCCAAAAAGTCGTAAAACACACAAAAATCACCACAATCCAATGCCATCCATGCCCTGGCCAGAATCATGTTAAAAATAAAATTCAACAAAACAGTTATACATGCATGCAGCCATGCTCCCATAACTAAGCCTGGTGGTTTTCAATTCATGTGCAGAATTGTAATTTTTACAATTTCGCGAGTGCGCGATTGTTGCTGCGCGGGACGCGAGCAGTGCGAACACAAGCAAAAAAATCCTCAGCTCACGAACTTGCAGATATTCCCCCCCAAAAAGTCGAAAAACAAGCAACACACACAAAAATCACCACAAACAAACAACATCAACTTACTTCCTTGTGAAATAAAATTTCAAATCCAAAAGTAATCCAAAAGGCCTCAAATCCAAATATCCAGCAGCATCCACAAAAAGTTATCCTTCCCAGTCAAGATCGAAATCAAAGTGGCCAGGAAATGGACTAAGCAATGGGAGGAGCTTGCTGGACAGGAACAGGAAGTTGGAGACTGGGGCACTTCCTTCACACCACCCCTATGGGAGGAGCTTGCTGGACAGGAACAGGAAGTTGGAGACTGGGCCACTTCCTTCACCCCTCCCCAATTGTAATTTTTGTACTTTCGCGAGTGCGAGATTGTTGCTGCCCGCGCCGCGGCCCGCAAGCAGTGCGAACACAAGCAAAAAATCCGCTTCGCACGGATTTGCGTATTTTCGCCACATCCGCGAGAGTTCGCGGATTGCGGATTTACCGAAAATACGAAAAATCCGCGAGCGTAACGGATTTTACGCCCATGCTTACTTCCTCCTTCCTGCTTGCTTCACGTCGTTGTGAGGAAACAGCCTAAGTTTCCTCACAATGACGTGAATAGCCGCCGCCGCCGCCATTACACATTACATCGCATGCGTTGTAAAAGCGCATGCGATGTAATGGTATGCGTGGTTTTACCATGCGTTGTAACATCGCATGCGTTGTAATGCATGCGATGTAAAAGCAACGCGTGGTAAAACCCGCGTTGTAATGGCTGTTCCCTGAGAGAGGGGATGTGCATTCACTCCAGCCACTGGGTTGAGGAGTGTCCTGCACTGCCTGGGTGACTCAGTGGCAGTGCTTGGCTGAATAGACCTTGGCTGAATTTAGAGTAGCGGGAGAAGTTTCCCGTGGCACCTGAATAGGCCTGGTCTGCATTTGGAGTGGTGGGAGGAGTAGCACCTACACCCAAATAGGGTTGTGCCTACCTTCCACAATTATGGCTCCGTCCCCCTGTGATGTGTCTGGGGCAAAGGCTTACACTAACAATGGAGGTGGTGGTGCACTTGTAGAGATATTGTAAAGTGCCCCCAGAACTGGTTTGCACTGGGCTCAGAGCCCTGTGCTGGGGGCGAACAAAGACATTGTCACTATAAGTACTGAGGCTCTGACTCCATGTTTGTTGAACTTGGTGAACCCAGAAGATACAGTGTGGACTTATGACCGGCAGGCTGCTGTTAGCCTGGAGGAACCACCTAGGGACTTAACCCCTCTGGATTGCTGACCTGCTGACCTGCTGCCTATTGGGCCCTTAGGAACACAACTAACAGGCGCCTTGCTGGTGTATCCCTTGCCTTGAGGAAGCATAGCGCAGGTGAAGTGCTCTCTGTGTGGTAGTTGAAAGCACTTGTGAATGCAGTCCCTTTCTCCTGCAGCAGGGAAAAGCGTGTGGAGCGCTCCATTCTTTTATTCCCTGTGCCCCTGAGGTGCTATCAAGGCTAGCAACTAGGTTCTAATGGCTCTGGAGGAGAACGTTGCTAGTTTTCAATGCCCCTCGCAGAACCTCCCTGCTTAGTATCTCAATAAACCATTGCAGGTAAGTACCCAGGGGGTAAAGGGGAATGGAACAGAGAAGAGACAGCTCCCAACATTCTTTTTGTTCGGCTAATCTTCTATTCTTTCACGTAGTGTTCTTGTAGTGCTAAAACACATATGTAACATAACTTTACTTTTCCATTTATCTAATAATAATAACGTACTTTTCTTAACAGTTAGGGTTGTTTGTCTTACCAGGTTATGATTGGGAGCCTACTGCTCTTCTTACTTCTCTTTTCACGTTCTTCTTTATTTATGAAGAGAAGTGCAGTTCAGTAATCTTCTTTCTTCTTTTTCAGGGATGACCAGTGCCTATCCTGCTTCATCTCCAGGGATCGAATGCTTTTTGATGGTTTTGTGAGGAGGAAATGGTGGCCAGAGTTAAGTAAGGAGGAACCCTACCGTGAGTCCTGACAGTACCCCCTCTCAACGGGGTTTCCTCCAATCGTGGTTTGGCAGGGAATTTAGCATGGAAGGCGTTGATTAATGGAGGGGCATGAACATTGGTACTTTTTTCCCATGAACGCTCATCAGACCTATAACCCTTCCAATCAATGAGGTAGAAAAGTTTGTTTTGAATCATTTTTAAATTTAATATACGTTTCACCCTGTACTCCTCCTCACCATCAAGAATCAGAGCATCAGGAGGGGAAGTACCCTGCAAACCTGGTTGTACTGGTTTAAGGAGAGAGTTGTGAAAGGCTGGATGAATCCTAGTTGTGTCAAGTAGTGATAGTCGGTAAGTTACTGGGTTAATGACCTTCTCCACTGGATAGGGGCCCATGAAACTGGGTTGGAATTTACGGGAGCCTTTGAGTCTGAGATTTTTTGTACAAAGCCAAACTAAGTCCCCTACCTGAAGATGAGGTTCTTTTTTACACTTTCGATCAGCAAAGTGTTTGTAACGATCTTTAGCGACCGAAAAATTCTGAGTTGTAGATTGGTGGATTTTAGCTATCTGTCGGGCAATGTCTTGAACACTTCTACATTCTTAAAATTAACATGGGAATTAGGATGTCTGCCTGAATTTACAAAGAAAGGGGAATGAACTTTGGACACATTTAAAGTGTTATTATGAGCATACTCAGCAGTCCAAAGATGGTTAGGCCAATCACCCTCCTCATCTAACAAGTAAAGTCGAAGATGTTGTTCTAGTTCTTGATTATGCACTCAGTCTGACCATCAGTCTCCGTGTGGAAACTGGTAGAGTAGCGATGGTCAATGTTAAAAACTGAGAGTCTCTATCTGAGATTAGGATTTTAGGAATACCATGAAGACAAATAACATGTTGATTGAAAAGTATGGAGAGTTGTTTGGCAGTGGGTGTGCCCTTGAAGGGTACAAAATGTGCCATCTTACTAAAGGTGTCAACACAGACAAGGATGGTGTAGTACCCATGAGAGGAGGGCAAATCAAAAATTAAATCTAGGGAGATAGTGTGCCAAGGATAGGGAGGGGTTGGCATGAGTTGTAAGAGACCTGTAGAGGCCTGCCTGTCCGGTTTTCCCGGTGCACAAAGTCCACATCCTAAAACTTGTTGACGAACATCTTGACACATGTATGGCCACCAGAAACGCCGTTTGAGTAAGTCTTCAGTCTTTAGTATACCCTTATGGCCAGCCAGAGGGTTGTCATGACATTCTTGCATTACCTTCAGTTGAAGTTCCTTTGTAGGTAGAAACAGGGTGGTTCCTTGATAGGGCAGTGTTTCCCAAACTGGGGTCCGTAAACCCCCAGGGGTCCGTTACACATTCCCAGGGGTCCGTAGGCAACAGTTGTAAAAGCACAGAAAAGTTTCTTGTATAAATAGCAGCTTTCCAGCAACAATAAAAGTGTCAAATTAATGCCTGTGATTAATGTACCAGCTGGAGCGTGAGGAGAGTTTTGTTCAGTGGCAGCTTTGACTTAACTAATGTAGCACAGTGGGTTAATGTGCCTACTGCAAAGAACGTGTAACATGCATTTTAAAAAGCAGTATTTTATGTGCATAGGTTCGTGGTTACTGCTTTGGTCACAGAGATTCTTTCGTTACTGTGCACTTCATAAGTGACAATCGTAATGTAGCAGAGGGACCTATAAAGTGTCATCAAAGAGCTGCTTGCAAACTGCATGGTGCCAGTTAGTAACTTATGTTTTTTCCAGTTATTCATTATCCTACTGCTGCTAAAAAGATTTATTTGGGTGGAAATATATTTTTAATGTTAAAGTCAGTGCTAGCCACTGCGTTATGTCCTGAATCCTGAGTTTGTGCTTTTCCAGACCAAGCACTCTTTAAACATTTTATATACACACTGATTTACATGTATGATTCAATGTCTCTATATGTGTGTGGTGTAAAGTGCTCTGACATCCTACAATGTTATGAAAGAAGCTATAAAACAAATAAAATACATGTGACAGAGGGGCTATTACTTCAATATAAAATATTAAGGGCCAGATGTACGATCCGTTTTTATATGCGCGAACGGGTTCGCAAACCCATCTGTGCATGCAAAAACCTATTGGGCCATGTACATTGTCTATTTCGCGAAGCGCAATTTGTTTGCGACTCGCTAAATAGGTTTTGCAACTTGCTATTTGAAAGGGGCAATCCCTTCCAAATAGCGAGTCTCAAAACCATATTCAAATGTTTTGAGGTCGCAAAACACTCGCAATTACCACCTACTTCAAGTAGATGGTAATGCATTCGCAAATGGGAAGGGGTCCCCAGTGGACCCCTTCCCCTTTGCATATGCATGCAAAATTATTTTTTAAGGGCAGGCAGTGGTCCCAGGGACCTCTGCCTGCCCTTAGAAAATGAAACGAAAACGTTTCATTTTCTTTTTTTTTTTTAAATGCATGGTAAACGGGCTGCAATGTTTTTTAACTGCTTTATTTAAAAGCAGTCCCAGACATGGTGGCCTGCAGAGCCCAGCAGGCCAGCATACCTGGGAGGTCTGGCATTCCCAATGGGCTCGCAAATTGCGAGAGGCTCATTATTAATAATGAACCTCACAATTTGCGACCCCATTGGAAATCCCAAACAGTGGTAAACACACTGTTGTACATTTTATTTAGCGACTCGCAATGTGTCGCCAATTGCGAGGTGCTAAATGAAATGGTCGTACATCTGGCCCCAAAATCCTTAGTACTTTGAGTATTTGTCTTGTGTGCACACGTGTGTATTTGTTTCGCATTACTGTTTTATTATTTGAAATTTAACTCATGCAAATTGCATGGGGGTCCCCGGCTTCCAGTGGTGACTCAATGGGGGTCCTCAGGAGTCAAAAGTTTGGGAACCACTGGGGTAGACCATTCTAAATAGAACGATGTAAATCTTCAGTAGCCCATTTCTCCATGTCTAGATCAGTCATAACTTCCTGAATACAAGTCTCAAAAGGCTCCACAGAGATCACGCCAGCAATCTTATCTTCAAGAATGATTTGTAGATCCTCAATGACAGGAGCTTGATTTTCTGTGTCTAGCCTGGAAAGAACATCAGCTTTTCCATTCTTAGAACCTGGCGTAAAGGTAATTACAAAATCGAAGTCTGCGAAATAGAGCGACCAACGAAGCTGACGCGGAGTAAGGGTACAAGCAGATAGTAGAAATTTCAAATTGCGATGATCAGTAAACACCGTGACCGTGTGTTTAGCTCCCATCAGATAATGCCTCCAATCTTTGAAGGCATCTTTAATGGCCAGAAGTTCTTTCTCTGTAATTGTATAATTATATTCCGCAGGGTTGAGTTTGCGAGAACGATAAGCCACTGGATGTAACTGTCCTGTGTCCTTGTGCCGTTGTGAAAGTATTCCTCCGATGGCCAGATCTGAAGCGTCTGTTTCCAGGTAAAAAGGTTCTGCATGAAGCAACAATGGTGCGGTGGTGAAGCTTTCTTTCATCAAGTTAAAGGCCTCTTCCGCTTCGTCGGACCATTTGAATGGAACACCTTTTTTGAGAAGACGAGTAAGAGGAAGGATCTTTTGTGAAAAGCCATGAATGAGTCGCCTATAAAAGTTAGAGAATCTGATAAAACTTTGAACCTCTTTGATAGAGGTAGGAGATTTCCAGTCCGTAATCGCATTCACTTTCTGTTCGTCCATTTTTACACCTGCGGGTGACAATGCGAATCTTAAAAATTTGACTGTATCAGTGTTGAACAAGCATTTCTCTAACTTGACATATAGGGAATTCTCTTGCAAACATTGTTGAAGAACTCGTACTTGATTTTGATGGTCTATAGAATTGGAATAAATCAGAATGTCATCAATGTATACAATCGCACATTGGTCGATAAAGTCACTCAAAACATTGTTAATAAAGTACTGGAAGGCCGCTGGTGCATTACAAAGACCTTACGGTATTACTAGGTACTCGTAAAGGCCGTATTTGGTCCTAAATGCTGTCTTCCATTCGTCGCCTTCCCGGAGTCTAATAAGGTGATAAGCTCCTCGTAGATCTAAACGAGTGTAGATTTTTGCTTTTTTTATCTGATCAATGAAACCCGAAATGAGGGGAAATGGGTAGCAATTTTTTATTGTTATCCTTTTGATTGCTCGAAAGTCAATGCACGTTCTGAGATCTCCCCCTTTCTTCGGCACAAAAAAAAGGGGGGAAGAGACTGGAGATTGAAATGGTCTAATAAACCCATTCTCCAAATTATTGGCTAAATATTCTTTTAAATGGACGTTTTCTTTTTCCATTAAGGCATAGATCTGACTGCACGGCAAGTTTGCCCCAGGTTCAAGATCAATTTTGCAGTCGTAGGGCCTGTGAGGAGGTAGAGTTTCAGCCTTAACTTCGTCAAAAATGTCAACAAAGTCTTGATATTCTTCTGGTATCATAATGGTTTGGATCACACATACCAAACTACCATTTTCACACAGCTGAGCAGCTGCACTGGGTTTAGAAAATTCAGTCGCATTATGAAAACAATTCCTGGTGCAATAGACAGAATTTAATTGAATAGTACGAGCTCCCCAATCAATCAACGGGTTTTGTTCAGTTAGCCATGATAAACCTAAAATCGATTGAAATTGGGGAGCATCAAGTAAATTAAATTGTAGGGTTTCTTGATGCCCTTGGGCGGTAATCATTTGCATAACTTCTTTGTGACTGGTTATGGGTCCAGAGGGGTTAAGTCAGTACCATCTACGGCTCTGACCTTCTCACTTTTTTTTCTGATACCTTGCAATCCAATTTGATTAGCAAATTTTTGGTCGCAAAAATTACCGGTTGCTCCAGAGTCAACCATGACCATTATATCTGTGAGAACCACCTCCCTGAATATTATCTTTACATACATAACCAAGTGGGGTGGGGAGACTTTTTAGGGTGTTCGTAAGTTGGTGATTTATTGGAATTGTTTCTTTGTTAGCATCCACCAATCCAACTCCATTGACTGGTGGTGCTGCTAGTTTTCCTTCTCCTTGGCTGGAATTTTGGGTTGTTTCAAGCATGTTTTGACAAAATGTCCACTGCCTCGACAATACATGCACAACTTATTTAGTCTTCTCTTTTCTTTTTCCTCTTTTGAGAGTGGTACTCGGATACCACCAATTTGCATAGGTTCCACTCCTGAAGTTCTTTCTGTTGTCCGTGTGAATTCCGATTTAGCTCAATCAAATCGGAGACTACTGGGTCTAAAATCTCTTCTTCGTACTCCCTTCCGGTCATTTTACCGATAATCAATCTCCAAGTTTAGATCCACCACTGCTGAAATATCAGTAGGACGATTTGGAATCTGTGACAACGCATCCTTCAGTTCATATCTCAACCCTCTGTAGAATACTGTCACACTTTTACTCCCAGGCCAGTCTGTTTCTACCACGATTTTATTGTATTGGGCTAGGTAGGCCACTAGTTCTCGGTAGCCCTGTTTCAATTCTAACAATTTGTTGTCTGAGGCCTGAGATGCAGTTCTTCTATCGAAAGTTTGAGAAATTCTTTTTTGAAGTCATCTATATTATGCAGGATAGGATCATCTTTAGTTACTAATGGCATGGACCATGAGGCGGCGGCCCCACTTACGTAAGATAAAATGAAGGCTACACGGGATTGTGCATCGGGGATAATCATTGGTCGGCACATGAAATGTAGGGAGCATTGCGTTAAAAAAATGTGCACCTTCTGCTGGTCTCCATTGAATCGCTCAGGAGGGATGAGAGGGATTACAGGGGATAATGAATGAATGACTTATGTTGGGGCAAAGGATAAGGTACTGGTGCTAGGCCTTTGAGTTTAAAAGGAGGAGGTTCCTTCACTAGCCCTCAAAACTGATTCTCCTGATTTTAAACTCATTAGTTCTTGTCTCAGAATGTTATTTTCCTCTCAGACTGCCGTTAAATCTCTTTGTACATTATTTAAAATTTCTCCTAAGTCTTTTAACTCAAATCATTTAGTCATTCTTCTCAGGTGCTAGTACCAACGTGGGCACTTCACTCTGTCAAGGCTAGAAACTAGGTTCTAATGGCACGAGAGCAGAACAACACTAGTATCCAATGCCCCTCTCAGAACCTCCCTGCTTAGTATCTCAATAAACCATTGCAGGTAAGTACCCACCGGGGAAAGGGGAATGGGACAGAGAGGAGACAGCTCCCAACATTCTGCTTGTTCTGCCAATCTTCTATTCTTCTCTGTGGTGTTCTTGTAGTGCTAAAACACATATGCAACATAACTTTATTTTTCCATTTATCTAATAATAATACTTTCCTTAACATTTAGGGTTGCTTGTCTTACCAGCATATGATTGGGAGCCTACTTCTCTTCTTTCTTCTCTTTTTCCTTTCTTCTTTATTTATGAAGAGAAGTGCAGTTCAGCAATCTTCGTTCTTCTTTTTCAGGGACGACCAGTGCCTATCCTGCTTCAGCTTCCTTCACAAGAAATGATACAGGTAAGTCTGAGTTTATTTTATTTAATTCTGTAATGGTGTGCCTCTTATTTCTATTAGTGTACTTACAGTGTGTTGAACTGAACTGGCCGTATTAAATGGGGTTCTGGGAATTCATGTCTCTGCCTTTCTTTCTTGTTCCACAGATTTAGTAAAGGCTCTTTAGCTCCGTAGTATAAATTGGAGTTATGTGGTTTTTTTAAAATCTATTTTCCATAAAGCTCTTCCTGTGCTTGATTTATGGAGCCCTAATTATTACACACAAATATCTCTGACTTTGGCAGGAAAGACACACTCAAGTAACTCTGACTCTGTAAAGTATTTAGTTTAAAGAATATTCCTTTTTTATTTAGTTGAGAGGAAACTCAACTAAAAGAGAAGCCCACATTATAGATATTTTGCCTCAGCTGACTGAACACAGCTGAAATTAGATGTTTGCATTTCTCACTGGTAAACAGTGTGTGTTGAAAGGTCACACCCCTGTTCAGGAGAAACTAAATGGTTGTGACAGAAATTGTCCAATAAAAGCCTCTGAAAATTCACCAAAGGTTTAAAGGGGAACTGAGGAAGCAGTTTTAAATACTTGTATTTCACCTCTATCCTCCCAGTGATATTTAGAAACTATGCTATTAGCTTTCCACACAGTATTTCTTTTTAACATAACAAGAACTAAACAGTTCACTGACCTTCACTCTGGGAATTTTACCAACCATGGAATCTAAACCCGGTGTGCAGGCAAACTACTCTGACTGACTTCCATGACGCCCATGTAAATTTGTTGCTCTTCCTTGAAGTACTTCGGTGAAATGCACAGTGGAAACTTGGCGAGTGCTTCACCACAGTGTGATTAACCTCAATGAATAGACCGCTACACAGTGATATGCTGCAGCAGTGTTGGAATGTTGATGGCCATGTTGGAATTTCTACGATGTCAACTTGCCCTCCAACTCCTGGGATCGAATGCTTTTTGATGGTTTTGTGAGGGGGAAATGGTGGACAGAGTTAAGTAAGGGTAAACCTACTGTGAGTCCTGACAGGTGCTGTGCCTATGCACCAGTAGCTCATGGTGAGCCCCTTTTTTTCTGAGGAAGAGGAAAGGTGAAGCAGCCAGTGCGAGTGTCGGCGCACCTTCCCACAAGCATGGTGGGCACACCATAATCATGTGTTCCTGCATTGAGGGAAAAGAACCGAAGTCGACTGAGACTTCCCTCCGTAGCCACCGAAAGTCAGGCGGAGGGAACCTGGTTGTGGGGGGCTCCAGAGAGGAAGAGGAGAGCCCCCCGTGTTGCCTGAGCCTGGTTATGGGTGGGGCCGGTGGTGAGATCGAGCCGGAGCCTTGCGGGTTTCTTGTGCATCCAAGGGAGGGTCTTCCCGTCCACAAGATCAGAGGAGCTCGGGATGAGACCTCGACGGAGGCTCCTGTTCAGGATCGCTCTACATTGTTGCCGCTGGGCCGCATGGTCGCAGGCATTTGCCATTTTACGTGCAGCACCGGGGGCATTGTTCATTGAAGGAGACAGGGTGAGCTGCACCCCTGCCCCCTTGCATGTGGCATGGGGCTAAAAAACTGGTTGAGACCTCGACTGAGGCCCCCAATGGCTAGAGTAACAGCATTTCCTGAAAAAGGCAGGCACAATGCCCAGAAGCCTACAAAAAGGATACCAGGTTCCGTCATAGGTGAGCGGATGACCCTCCAACAGTTATTTTATACTAGGATAGTGTTTCCACTGAGGTGGTGTTTCCTGATGGGGATATCTAGGTGAGGTCAGGGTTGGTGTCACCTGTACAGTGAGGGGAGACTCTTGTTCTGATGTGTGCACCTCATAAGTGGTTATTATAGTGAATTGTTGATATGGTTTACACCTAATGCTGTTCCCTAATGTGCGCACTGCTGCAAGTGTTTTGTAGTGCACAGTGATATATAGGATTGTGTTCTAATGTGTTTTATGGATAATACAAAGACTATTTTAATATAACCTTGTGAGCAGTTTTTTTAGTGCTATTCCTAGTGTGTCACTGCTGTGCGAGTGTGTTGCACAAACGCTTTACACCTTGCCTCTGGGATAAGCCTGATTGCTCTGCTAAGCTACCAAGGGGAAAAGCAGGGGTTATCTGTCACTCCCTTGTCCTGAAAAATGTGGTGGGTTCTGCTTGGCTTGGGTGCATACCCTAGCCAACCAGAAACCCTATTTCTAACAGGATCTTAGTTCACCTGTACGGAGTTCTCCACTATGGAGAATGCCAGAAAGCACAAACTGGGTCCTAATGAAAAAGTTATATGTCTTTCCAGGAATCTGCATGGAAAACTGCCCCTGTAGTAGCTTTCCTTCCGGACTCATAGGAAAATCTGCTAATCCCAGAAAGTAGTAAATCTATCAAGTCTAGATTTACAACTTTCTTTGTGATTTGGACCCAGGGATATGAAATAAGCATTTTAAAATTTCTTAAAACCTATATTCTGTTGCTCCTCAGAGGAAGGAGATTTTTCTGAGGGAGCACCAGCCTTACTGTCAAGATTTAACATGTAGGTCTTCAACTATCGTCTCCTTTGGTGGAGGCCAAACATCTCCTTCAGCACTGGTTGCCGCCATTCTGCCGCCAATATGCTAGTGTTTGCAAAGGTTGTGTGGGCACAGTGATTTAGGATGGATATCTTAGTGGTCCTGTACTCTGGCAAGGGCTTGTCTGTCCCATCTGTCCACTCCTGTCGATTTCGATGCACAATAGCAAAAGGTGACAGAAGGGCTATTATTCTCAGCATGCTTAGTGTGACCATTTTGAATCTGCTCATGCTATAAATAAGTTAACTTCTACAAGATATTGATTGACATTATGGAGTGTCCCTGGGTGATGGTCAAGCTCTTCTGAATCAATAAATCTCAAAGCTTGGTTGACACACTTTGGAACACATGGGGCGCACAAGGCAATTGGTTCGTTTACTAGGAGAACCTATTCTTGCACATAATTTACCTTTGGGAATTAAAAAAGCTCATTAGCCAATTTAAGTTTGGCTTAGAACTCGAGGTTATATCAGGACATTGGACATAAAAATGACTCTAGAAAATTGTTTTATTGGGCACTGAGTAGCAAATCTTATATATATTCGATTGATTCATTTTTGGCCTCTGTTTTTGGGATATGGATGAACTCTTGATATTTCCACTGGATTATAAGCTGCAGGCATACATTTCTAGAAATCTTGTGTACAAATGCTTGCAAGACATCAGTTATACCTCCATTACCCTGTCACTATTCTTTTGCATACTTTGGTATTAGGAAATGTTAGGAGTTAATTTTTGTAACACTGTTCATTATGTGCGTTATTTCACATGGAGTGATAACTCTGGCAGATGTAGCGCAATTTGCAATTACGAGTGTTAATTTAACAATACAGTATACATTATTGATTTATACCTAACAATTTCTTTGTTTAAAACTGGCCTGAACACTAAAGAAAAATATGAGCGAAAACATTTGAAGAGGTGACTGTTCATGCGCCGCGGCTGAATCACCGATGGCATGGAAAAAACGCATTAAAGTGTTCTAAAATGTAAAATTTCCCAGGAGTGTGGTCATTTATTTTGGAAACAAATGTTTGGGTTTCTCCTTCCTCGCGATGACCCTCAGCAACAGCAGCTGAGCATAGAGTTTGAGACAGGTGGGCTGTCACTCAATTACTCCTCCAACAATTGTGGGACAAGTAGACTTACCTGCACACTGTTCCCAGTACAAGCACTCCAAAAACGTATAGTCTGCAATCCATGGTGTGCTCGAGAGTTGCACGCTGAGAAGGCTAATTAGAGAGTTGTGGGTTAATGTGAAAACATTCTAGCATCATTAGGTGTACCTGAAGGAATTTATCTCTTGCAGGTTTAATGTTTACAACTTATTGAAATATGTTTAGTCATTTACACTATGGAACACTATAAAGGGGATTTCAATTGCAATAAAGAAGGTACAAATACTAGAAGAAAGCTTATGCACTGTAATATGATATAGGCAGCCGGTTTCCTCTCCCTTCCTTGCACTTGGAGCACTTTCTCTGATTGGCAATACCCGTTCTTCCCGCAGAACCTTGAACCAGCAAAAAACTTTTGTAGGCAAGACTGTGTACTCATAGTGACTAATTCATTGATGACATAGCAACCTGAACATTAAAATGTTCTAAAATGTAACAATCGAAGGAGTGTGCTCATTTTTTTAGGGAAAGTATTTGGTCGCACACTGTGACCTGATTGATAAGCACCAGAGGGGAAATGATCCCTGAAACCAGCATCTAACTGATGGAGTCTGCAGGACTTTTGCCTTCATCTAATGTCATACTCCACAGCCAGTACATGGCAAAGTTATTTATCAGTGGTCCTTTCCCAATACAAGTACTTCAGTGAGGTAAAGTTTAGCAGGCTGAAATGTGTCTGAGAGTTGGATGCTGAAAATTCGAAATGTGAGAGATTTATGGGCTAACGTGGAAAACAATTGCATCAGTATGAGTACTTAAAGAAACTAAGCAGAGGCTAATTTTGTACATAATTTTGAAAATCTACCAGCATTTCCACTTTGAACACTAAGAAGATGATCAAACTGCCATAATTAATCCCGTCCCCCTGATAAACCTGCGGAAAAAAATTGTTGTCCAGATATTTTATTTTTGATTTTTGTTTTTGGACCATTAGAGAAGTAATTTAGCTTGGGTAGACATGAAGGACTACTTGACCCCCAAACCCTATGTTTTGACATCAAATAAAGGTCTCATGGTTCCTGAAATATTACATCATCACTACAACACATCCACCCTTTCTAAAAATGTCGTTCAGAAAAATTGGGCCTGGATTAGCAATGTCTACCCAAGCTAAATTACTTCTCTCATAATACAACTACACATCAAAAATGAAAATCTCTGGACAATAATGTTTTATTTTCTAAAACATCTTTTTATTAGATTAAAGCAGTTTATCACATAATACATCACTACATTCTTATATACATGGATAATAATTCTGGGCATTTCAGTGACAGTTACCACATATATGGCCAATTCTCTTAGGGCCATATGTATCAAGCTAGTTAACATTCGCAGAGGCCGAAATTCGCAGAATTTCGGCCTTTGCGAATGCTAATTAGCTAAATGGTATGTATGAAACATTTTCGCAGCAAAATACGGAATCGCACATTTTGCTATTCCTTATTTTGCGATTGCACTTAAGGAATCGCAAAATTTGCGATTCCTTAAATGCAATGTATCAAAGAAATATTAATGCAAAAATGCCAATAAGGATTCGCAGATTACCACCAACTTCTAGTTGGTGGTAAGTAGCGAATTCTGTTAAAAAAGCAATTTATTTAAATTCCAAAGGTGCCATATGACGCTCATACATGCCCTTAGGGCATGTCTGTGCACCATATGCCCACACATGTCATTTTCAGGGGTGCAGCAGGGTGTTCTTGTGACACCCCTGCACCCTTGAAAATAATCGCAATTTGCGATTAGCAAATTGCTAATCGCAAATATCCCCTTCATTCCTATGGGCCTCCTGGCCCATAGAAATGAATGGGAAAATTGCGATTAGCAATTTGCTAATCGCAATTTAGGAATGTGAAGGAATCGCAAAAAATAAGCGATTTCCTACATACATACCGTTTTGCGATTTCTAAATAGCGATTCCTTAATAATCGCTATTTAGGAATCGCTAAACGGTATGATGATACATATGGCCCTCAAAGAGCTGTTCAATGCTTATTTCACCCGAGGCCCAATTTACAATTTTTTACGAAGGTATTTTAAAGGTCCACGACTAAATGCACTGGCATAGACGCTAAAAGATTGAGTGTGCACTGGAACATGAAACAAGAAACAAATTCTCAGTGCAGCCCATTCAATCTTATTGCCTTGCAGTTGCAACACTTACTCTATGACCCACATCCATTCAATCAATCAATCAATCAATACATTTGTAAAGCGCGCTACATACCCTTGAGTGTCTCAAGGTGCGGGGGGGCGAGTGCTGCTACTGATCGAAGAGCCAGGTCTTGAGAAGTCTTCTAAAGGCCAGCAGGTCCTGGGTCTGTCGTAGGCTGGTAGGGAAAGCGTTCCAGGTCTTGGCGGCAAGGTAGGAGAAGGATCTGCCGCCGGTGGTGGGTTTCCGGATACGAGGAACTGTGGCGAGGGCGAGGGTCGCAGAGCAGAGGTTACGGGTTGGGGTGTGGAAGCTGAGTCGGTTGTTGAGGTATGTTGGTCCGGTGTTGTGTAGTGATTTGTGTGCATGGGTGAGGAGTTTGAAGGTGATTCTCTTGTTGACGGGGAGCCAGTGTAGGCTTCTCAGGTGGGGTGTGATGTGGCTGCGTCGGGGGACATCGAGGATCAGTGGTGCCGAGGCATTCTGGGTTCACTGTAGTCGTCTCAGGAGCTTGGTTGTTGTTCCTGAGTAGAGAGCGTTCCAGTAGTCGAGTCTGCCGGTGATGAGGGCCTGGGTGACGGTTTTTCTCGTGTCGGGAGGGATCCATTTGAAGATCCTGCGGAGCATCCGGAGGGTGTTGAAGCAGGACGCGGAGACGGCGTTGACTTGCTTGGTCAGGGAGAGGGTGGAGTCGAGGATGAAACCCAGGTTGCGTGCGTGGTCGGTGGGTTCCGGGGCTGTGCCTAGCGATGTGGGCCACCAGGAGTCATTCCAGGCTGATGGGGTGGGTCCGAGGACCTCCGTCTTGTCTGAATTCAGCTTCAGTCTGCTGTCTTTCATCCAGTCAGCGACGGCCTTCATTCCTCTGTGAAGGTTGGCTTTGGCGGTGAGGGGGTCTTCGGTGAGGGATATGATCAGCTGGGTGTCGTCGGCGAAGGAGATGATGATGAGGTTGTGTTGTCGTGCGACGTGGGCGAGAGGTGCCATGTAGATGTTGAACAGTGTCGGGCTGATGGAGGATCCTTGAGGGATGCCGCAGATGATCTCGGAGGTTTTTGAGCGGAAGGGTGGGAGGCGGACGCTCTGGGTTCTGCCGGAGAGGAAGGATGTGGTCCAGGCTAGGGCCTTCTCTTGAATTCCGGCGTCATGGAGGCGTGCTGATAGGGTGCGGTGGCAGACCGTGTCGAAGGCAGCTGACAGGTCCACGAGAATGAGGGCGACTGTTTCTCCTTTGTCCATCAGGATCCTGATGTCGTCGGTGGCGGCGATAAGGGCGGTCTCGGTGCTGTGGTTGCTGCGGAAGCCGGTTTGGGAGGGTCCAGGATGTAGCGGGTTAGCTGTTTGTTGACAATCTTCTCTGTCACTTTTGCCGGGAACGGAAGCAGGGAGATGGGCCGGAAGTTCTTGAGGTCTTTGGGGTCCGCCTTGGGTTTCTTCAGAAGGGCGTTGATCTCAGCGTGTTTCCAGCTTTCCGGGAAGGATGCTGTCTTGAAGGAGATGTTGATTGTTTTCCGGAAGTGGGGTGCGATGGTTGTGCTGGCAATGTTGAAAACGTGGTGAGGGCACGGGTTGGATGGGGATCCGGAGTGGATGGAGTTCATGGTTTTGATGGTGTTTTCGTCGCTGACGTTGGACCAGGCGGTCAGGTGACTGGTGCGGTTGGAGGTCGCGGGAATGGTGGTCTTGGTGGTGGGTGCGGGGTTGTTGCAGTTGAAGCTGTCGTGGATGTTGGTGATCTTGCGGTGAAAGAAGGTGGCCAGGGAGTTGCACAGGTCTTGTGATGGTGGAATGTCGTTGGTGTTGGAACTGGGGTTGGAGAGTTCTTTCACGATGCTGTAGAGCCCTTTGGTGTTGTGTGCGTTGTTGTCTAGGTGGTCCTTGAAGGCGGTCATGAGGAGTTGGTGTCGTCTGTGGGTGGCGTTCTTGTGGGCTGTGAGGCTGTCTGGTGAATGGTCACGGAGCCATTTCTTCTCTAGCTTCCGACAGGTGTGCTTGGAGGTCCGGAGGTCTTCGGTAAACCAGGCGGCTTTCTTGCTGGTGTGGTTGTTTATGATGATCTTGGGGGGGCAAGGGTGTTGGCGCAGTCGTTGATCCACTGTTTAAGGTTGGTAGCGGTGGAGTCGGGGTCGATGGGGTCGGCGGGTGGTCTCAGGGCGAGGGTGGTGGTCAGTTGATCCCTGGTGACCTTGCCCCAGCAGCGGTGTGGCCGCTGTTGGGAGCGGTGGTGTGTGGTGGGTTTCCTGAAGGTGAAGTGAACGTATCTGTGTTGGTCCAGTGGGGAACGGTGGTGTGGTTGAAGGAGACGTGGGGGCTTGCGGAGAAGATGGGGTCCAGCATGTGTCCAGCGGCGGGGGTGGGTGTTGTCATGAGTTGTTTGAGTCCGAGGTTGGCGAGATTGTCGGTCAGGGCGGTTGAGTTGGCGTCGTTGTTGTTCTCGAGGTGGAAGTTCAGGTCCCCGAGGAGGATGTAGTCCGTGGAGGCGAGCCATGCCTTCCCTGGACCGGAAACAAGCTCCCGAGGTCAATGCTCCGTCCATCACCACCTTTGATTTTTCTTTGTTCGCCCTACGTTGGCAGGGTATGCTCAGACGTGAGTACCTTGCTCACTTTGCCACTGGAGTCAAGCAACCCCGGCTGAAGACGGCTGTAATGCCAGAAACCGGTCCTGGGAAGCTTGATTCCGGTCCAGGGAAGACATGGCTTGGCAGTTCGGCCTGGACTGTTCCCATGAGGCACAGGGTCAGACTGATTTGCATATGGCCATGTCTGAACTGGGGTGGCGGAGTGAGCTAAAGAACGGTGATGGATTAAACCCAGATCAGTTGACTGGGGGTGAGTGTTTGTATTGTCAATGCTCCGTCCATCACCACCTTTGGCTTTTCTTTGTTCGCCCTAAGTTGGCAGGGTATGCTCAGACGTGAGTCCCTTGCTCACTTTGCCACTGGAGTCAAGCAAGCCCGGCTGAAGACGGCTGTAATGCCAGAAACCGGTCCTGGGTAGCTTGATTGCGGTCCAGGGAAGACATGGCTTGGCAGTTCGGGCTGGACTGTTCCCATGAGGCACAGGTTCAGACTGATTTGCATATGGCCATGTCTGAAATGGGGTGGCGGAGTGAGCTAAAGAACGGTGATGGATTAAACCCAGATCAGTTGACTGAGGGTGAGTGTTTGTATTGTCAATGCTCCGTGCATCACCACCTTTGGTTTTTCTTTGTCCGCCCTAAGTTGGCAGGGTATGCTCAGACGTGAGTACCTTGCTCACTTTGCCACTGGAGTCAAGCAAGCCCGGCTGAAGACGGCTGTAATGCCAGAAACCGGTCCTGGGAAGCTTGATTCCGGTCCAGGGAAGACATGGCTTGGCAGTTCGGCCTGGACTGTTCCCAGGAGGCACAGGGTCAGACTGATTTGCATATGGCCATGTCTGAACTGGGGTGGCGGAGTGAGCTAAAGAACGGTGATGGATTAAACCCAGATCAGTTGACTGGGGGTGAGTGTTTGTATTGTCAATGCTCCGTGCATCACCACCTTTGGTTTTTCTTTGTTCGCCCTAAGTTGGCAGGGTATGCACAGACGTGAGTCCCTTACTCACTTTGCCACTGGAGTCAAGCAAGCTCGGCTGAAGACGGCTGTAATGCCAGAAACCGGTCCTGGGAAGCTTGATTCCGGTCCAGGGAAGACATGGCTTGGCAGTTCGGGCTGGACTGTTCCCATGAGGCACAGGGTCAGACTTATTTGCATATGGCCATGTCTGAACTGGGGTGGCGGAGTGAGCTAAAGAACGGTGATGAATTAAACCCAGATCAGTTGACGGGGGGTGAGTGTTTGTATTGTCAATGCTCCGTCCATCACCACCTTTGGTTTTTCTGTGAATTAAGTGTTGCCAGACCTTTTCCTTAGCTCACCTCGATACTGCTCAGCCAGGGCGAGTGCTGGAGTGCTTGGTGATGAGTGAAATTCTGAATGCTTGGTGATGTCATAGAATGCATTGGTGCCTGGTGATGTGCTGAGTTTCAGTTGGAGTGTGCAGGCTGAGCAGCAGGGATGCTGCTCCTGGTGGGGCTAATCTGTCAAACTTCCTATCTTCTAAATACTTACTTACCTGAAACTTACTATCTTGATAAATTGACGTGAATCTTATTAAACCATCTTCTACAACCTACACTATGCCTACTGCTACAGCGGAACTCCAAAAATATTTCTAATCAGCACTTACCATTTCCCTGAAACCTCTGAACACACACTCATTAGTCAGTGGGGCCCATAACACTGCACATTTACTCTGTTCACTTAATTCGGCTTCAAGGATTTCGGTGAATCACATAGCAGTAATGCTGTAACATTTGGCGGAGTGTCTAAACCTATTTAACCAGTTAATATTTACACCTACAGTTTTATACGATTTACCGTGGTTTTAACAAACATGAATTTTATTCAGACACACCACAATAGTGGCAATGGATCTGCTAGAAAGAAAATTAGGCATAGGAAAATCACAAGACCAGCTTTAATATTCCATTTTCCCAATTTTATTAAAAGCAACATTTTAATATGTCTGAGGATTAGGAATTGATTAATTCTTTATTCAGTGAAAATCTTAAACTTTATTTCAAAATGATCATTTTTATTTAGAGCTCAGAAAAACAGTAATTTATTTAGAAGTCAGGTAAAAGTTTAGCAAAGAATAGATAGTTCCAAATTCATTCTCTCCTAACATCCCTAACTAACGCCGTCATCTTATCCTTCAGTACTGCAAAGAAAACAAGTAATAAATCAAAGTATCTTACATCCAGGAATCGATCTGCAATCCGACAGCACTTCGAGAGGAAATCAAAAAAGCGACTCCCTCTAAGCAAAATTAGGGGTTTTTATAAACTAATTTCCTAACAATCTATCTAAAAAGTATCTAACATCACCAATTCGGGTTCTGTTTGGACAATTTGGGATGGGTGAGCTTCTCCTCACCGTTACAACATTCTGCCCGCAGAATTTGGATGCGACCGCCTTATTGGTGGTTGGAAACATCCATTTGGCAACTGTAGCTTGTGCAGCTGGCTGAAAAGGCCTGCAGCACAAGCTATAATTGTAAAATGGATGTTTTTAAACACCTCTGCAATGTGTGGCAGGCACCATGCCTACCATATGGTGCAGGGATGTTTCGGAGGCACCATAGGTGCCCCCCAGGGCCTATAGCAGAGGTCTAGGGAGGAAGGGCGTCCTGCTAGGGGCCCCCAAAGTCACTTTTCTACCTGCCTTTAATGGCAGCGGACTGACCATGAAAGGGCAGGTGGAAAGTGACATAATAATCCCAACAGCAGAGTAGAGGCTGGCTCAGCCGGAATTATGGGATTATAAATCCTTCCTGCGCTCTGACGTCATCAAGCGCAGAGCTATCACCCCGCTGGTTTCCAAATGCTGGTATTGTAATACGGTAGTCGAAGGGAAACCATCCATGTCGGGTGGAAAGCCTTCGACTAGCTGTTGGATGGCTTTCCTCCTGACATTAAATTGGGCCCTTAGGCTCACATGCATCATTGTAGGAATTTGCGATTCCTAAATTGCGAAAATTAAGGAATCTCAATTTAGGAATTGCAAATTCCTATGCATCAAGAAATCGCAAACATTTTTGCGATTTCTTAATTTTCCTTATTTGCGATTCCTTAATTGCAAATCACAATTAAGGAATCGCTTTACATTGATTCCTATGGGCCTAGAGGCCCATAGGAATCAATGGGAAGGCATTCTCACTTTGCGAATTCGCAATTAAGGAATCGCAAAATGAGAATGCAAATTCAAGGGTGCAGGGGGGGTCCAAAGGACCCCCCTGCACCCCTGAAATGTCACGTAAGTACATTTTACTCACACACATGTCCCAAGGGCATGTGTGTGTGTAAAATATAAGTTTCAAAAATGCACTTTTGTGCATTTTTGAAACTTTTCGCAAATTACCATGAAGGTTTACTTCATGGTAATTTTTCCCTTGATTAAAAAAAATCATGCATAGCATTTAAGAAATCGCAAAATTTGCGATTTCTTAAATGCTATCGCAATTCCAGAAATCGCAAAAAATTGTGATTTCTTAAATTGCGAAAATTTAAAAAAAAATGATGCATCCCAAAAAAGGTTTTTGCATTCGCAAACGGCCGAATTTTGTGATTCGCACCGTTTGCGAATGCAAAAACGCTTGATGCATGTGGACCTTAGTCTTCCTGTTCCCAGTTTCCCTACCGGTGCTTGGCCAGCTTTCCTGTCCCTCTGCCTAACTGCTGCTCTGTACTTGATAGTCTGTGATTTTTATGTTCTCATACCATTACCTTCACTTTATGTCTAACAGTATCATAGTCATTTTCTTTACTTCAATGTGATGGTTTTGTAAGAAATATTTAAAATGTCTTTTGAGAGGCTTTTGTTTGTTTGTTTTTATCAAGCAAACAAGGCTACACCACTCTTATTTAAAATCTCAATATCATGCACAATTGTGCAGAAGGAAAAGTTATACTATCTGGATCTTGAGCACAGCCTATCATTTCAGTCGAATGATTAAGATTTTTAACAATTAAATCAGCTTTTTACATGGTCCCATATATACGTTTTATCACAGAAAAACCACTTCTATTACTTATTTTTTACTTTTAATTCAAACTAATAGAGGTTTTTTCCTCAAGTAGGGCTGAAAACAACGAACCACAGGAAGCACTGCTGACAGTGGTGTAACAAAACTTGAGGGGGCTCCCACAAAGTACATGGAGAGGCCCCATCTGGACTCACTAGGGAGCTCTCAGGCGAGGGTACTGTGCTGAAGGGGCTTCTTGGGCCTCGGCCCCCCCCAGACGCAGGGTCTGCGGGGGCCTTTGTTACGCCACTGACTGCTTGGTCCTATTTGTAGATTTATAATAGATTCACTACTTTAGGCTATTCACATTTACAAGTGTAAGTTTACTGCAAAGTGTAGGCTTATTTGTCTCCATTTCCTAAATTTAGGGGTTGCAGCCTAATTTGTGAGCGTAAAGTTACTAAAGATGTCTGCTACTGTGGGGAACATTTCCACACAGTAAAGGATAGGGCAAAGTTTAAAAGTTAACTACAATTTAAAAATAATGAAAATCATTTAAAGATACATAATATTGTAAATTAATCTAGAATATTTATTTTAAAGTAGAGCACAATCAAAAACTGCTACAGCATTAACTTAATTTTGAAATATGTATTTAAATATTTTGAATGTCATAAATTCAAATACTTATTCATGTTTTAAAAATAAACATTCACACATAAATTATAAAGTGTATATTTATTATGTAGTAAAAAATAATAAAGGTAATGCACAGAATTACTAAAAATGTATGTATTTAAAAAATATGTTACATTATTTGTTAAAGTGTAAAAAGTTATTATAATATTTTAAGAAAGTAATAATTATGTGTTATTTATATGTATTTTGTTAGCATTAAATTTAATGTATTTATATGTTTGAAAAAGGTAAATAAGATGATTGAATTTAACATCAGTTCCTAATGGATTTTATGTTAAGCCCTAGCCTCAATTGTTTTCTATAGGAGGGTGTTATAGTACATGTGGTTGCCCATGTTTGGTGCTGGACTTACTCCAGGTCAGAGCTGGAGCACAGATACAAATGCTGTGCCTCCTTTTTGGCTGTAGTACCTATAAAAGGGCAGTTTAACCGTCCCTAAACCCCTCTATACTTTTGCCTTGACCCCTCTCAATTAGTGGTAAGTATACCGATTTTCAATTTTCCAGCCACTCCTCCACCCCCATCCCCAAATTTACTACTAAAATGTAGTCGTATGAGTGTAGAGAACTCCACAGTCAGTGCGGAGATCAAAGCTCATAAAATGTAGGCTTGTCAATAGTATTTACTATTGTAGTGCGACTAAACATACTACAAAATGCAGTTTCAGAATGGGCACCTGTGATCATATCAAATTCAGACTGTAATGATAATTACTATGTGAAGAATTTTACTCTGGGAAAACAATCCACTAAATTGAAAGTCTCTTTGCCCTTATGCTTCTGTTTATTTGCTATGTGCCTTGGTTACCTCGGGTGCTAGTGAAAATATCACTGTGTCCTTGTTAGAGGTGTTTAAAATGTGTATAATTAGATTTTTTGCAATTATGCAAAGTTTCAGGAAAATATGTGAAATTGTACGTAAAAAAGCAAAATAAAAATCTGTCATTCCGTGCTTCCCTCACACTTAGCTCCGGGAGTCCTCTCGGCAGGGCACCCCACTAGGCCTCTGTAGGAAGCGGGCTCTTTATATGACACACAAGAATGAGGTATAGCAGGCAAAAAATCCAGGAGTTCCCTTATGAGTGGACAGGGGCTTGCTCTAGCAATCCTAAGGTTTGGTCGAGCAGCCTTAGACTTGACAGAGAGGAGTGTTAAATATCTGCAAATACACACAACAGTCACTAAATGATGCAAACGACTCAATATAGAGATCCAGATACATTTATAAAAATAACATGTATCTTTATACATGTTTAGGCAGCAGACTCAATACAATCTTGTAAGTAAGTTTTGCAAGAGAAATGGGGGTGCTAGGTGGCGCACACGCTAGATGGATGCACTAGTGTGAGGCTCCTGCAGCCTGGCATGTAAAATCCTTCATTTATCCTGCTGATGCCCTATACATTCGCCTGATGTTGATTATGGCCAACGGAGGGCCTGCTGTGAATATTAGCCAAAGCGAGTCCTTCCCGCTCCTGCTGCGAGTGTGTGAAGGTTCTGCGGAGGTGAGTGGCGGAGCAGAGTGGAGCTCCGGAGTGGCCGCAACCTCTACACAAGTCCACGGTGCACCACGAGGCGCGTGGGCCCTGTGACGTAGATCGGCTTCTGTGATTTGAGACAGCAGCCCGGAATCCTGCACCATAGACCGCAGCGGAGCCCTGGGTACAGTGAGGGGATCCGGATTGCCTGCTGACCGAGGTGGGTGGCACTTCATTTGGCGACAGCATTGGGGGTAAGGCCATACCCAACGTGCGCTCTGTGCAACCGTTGCCCCGAGTTCCTGGACGGCTGAAGGCGCGTGCTCCCGAGCGCCCAGGCACAAACTAGAGCAATCAGCGTCCCCTGAGGATACTGCACTGCCCACGCTGAAGTGGTCGTTCACATCCCGGGCTGGGACAGGTACATGTGTGCCCTGCCCCCCCGGCAGTATATCATACTCCCAAAGGTGCCCAGAGACAGCTGTGCTCCTCTGCCCTGAATATCGCTGCGGCTGGGACCCGCTTCTGGTGCGTTGCACCTTGACTTTCTTCTACATACACCTACCCTTGGTGTTACCTGAGGGGCGAGTGGCGGACTTCACCATTTGCCTGTGCCTTCACGCTGACTGTTGGTGGGTGTCTGGGAGCCCTGAGCTGGGATCTGTTGACGGTCGGATTCTGTCAGCCTCCAATTTGGTTTCGGGGGCGCTGGGTGCACATTGTGCTGCATGCCAACACGCAGTGGTCAAGGACTCGTGAATAGGCGCTGGAGTGGGGAAGTGCTCGAAGAAATAGGACACGAGTTGTGGTGCGCAGTAGTTAATGACACCCTGGACTCACCCTGCTCTCTACCTATCTGCAATGTGGAGGTCGCCCAATAGCACACGCCACACTCCTTTGTGTTAATACTCTGTGTTGCAGAGATACTACAATTCACACGCTTCCTTGGTTCGCCTATGCTGGCCTGCCCCAAGATACAGGGTGCAGTATACTCCTTACTCGAAGGGCGCAAACAGTGGCACTGGGAATGCAAATTAGGGCAGTGACTCCAGGTCGCCATTGGCAAGCCAGACACCAAAACAACCTCAACTAAACTTTGAAGAGACGAGACGCAGCTCCCGGAACCCGCAAGATGACCAAGAACTCGCCTGAAGAGAGGGAACCCAGGGACATTAAACTGCGCAGACTACGGACGTGCAAAGTATCCTCCAAGAGGTCCGTCAGGGATTCGCCACTTTTGTTGTTAAAGTGGACAGGATGTCATCACATATGAACGCCATTGCGCACAAGCTGGAGGGGCATGAGGATCAGATAAAAGAGGCTGAACGGCGCATTTCAGATACCGAGGACACAACGACCAGAGCCACAATGCAAATTGCCCACATGGACAAACTTCTGAAGCTCATCGCAGCAAAGAACGAGGACTTAGAAGCGCGAAGTCAGTGCAATAATATACGCGTCCTAGGGATTCCTGAATCGACCAACACGGGCAAGATGGAGGAGTATGTTGAAAAGCTGTTGTTGTCCTCCATCGGGACGGAGTCTTTCTCTAATCAGTTTGTAGTAGAACGTGCATACCGAGCCCTGGGGCTGCGACCACCGTCGGGCAGCACACCACGTCCCTTCATAGCGAGACTTTTGAACTATAGGGATCGGGACGTAGCACAACAAGTTGCGAGGAGTAAACAACAACTCTCCTATGATGGGAACACCTTCTCTATATATCCGGATTTTACCCCTGTGGCAAGTTCACAGCTGTTAAAAACAAACTGAGGCTGGTCCAAATCGATTATGCTCTATTGTACCCTGCGCGCCTTGGAGTCACTCATCAAGGCAAACAGCGTTTCTTTACAAAGCTACAGCAGGTGGAGGAGTTCCTGAAGCATGTGAAGTGCATGAACCGCAGTAATGGATCGCCGACGGAGTCACAACAATCCTCCTCGACAGGAATGGAAGATGATTCCCAATGAATAATGTACCGTCCCTCATACTGCTTTAGAAGCAGAGTTAACTCTAAAGATTGTCTAATTACTGGGGGTTCTCCGGGATGCATGTTGCCTATTCAGCCGGTAGGCCACCCTGAGCCATTCCATGACATACCAGGCACCCTTTGCCCCCTAGAGTCCAGCGGTGCAATCTGAACTGAACTCATCGGCCGAGGTACACCTGTGCTGTCACCTAGGCTGGCCCCCAATGGGTATTCCACTGCTGTTGTTTACTGCATACATGATGCAGAGTATTTTTGTTTTTCTTTGTTATTTGCTGGGAAAAGGGGAGGAGGGGTGGGTGAAAACTTCTGGCAAGTTGGGGATGCTTCAGTAGGTGGGGGTGGGGGAACGGGGGGAATATTTTACTTTCTGCATGTCTTTAACAAGACAGGTTAGTTGTTTCAAAGTTTCACTATGGATGACATGCAAGCTAGAGGTTAAACGCTCGACACGCAGAATAGATTTGTATGATGTATACACACATGGATTGGATCACGTCCTGCAGACACTGACTTCGTCATTAGCAGACATACAAGGCCATGACTGACACTGATCCCGAGAAATCGAATATTATCACATGGAACATCAGGGGAATGGGGGGATCCGTGGAAGAAGAGACACATACTGGCATATTTGGACAGGCATCACATCCACATAGCTATGTTACAAGAAACGCATCTCAATCCAAAGGCACTTAAGAACTTTGCTTGTAGATGGGCGGAACATAGGATTTTTTCCTCTTACTCATAAGATGCGAGGGGAACGGCCATACTTATAAAGAAGCAAATCCCCTTCCACCTAGCGGGATCTACTTGGGACTCGGAAGGTATATACTGCCTTGCCTGGGGACGGCTGGGTTCTGAGTCAGTAACCCAGGCATGCTGTTACGGATCGAATGTAGACGCCCCAGAATTTTATACCTCGTCGTGGGATAAGATTCTCGATATAGGTTCCGACCACATAATCTGGGGGGGGGGACTTTAATGTCACTTGTATCCCAAAAATGGATAGATCCCACCCTGCTCCCTACCACTACACCAAAGCTGGAGCTATTTTACAGGACACAATTGATACTTATCAACTGCTGGATGCCTGGAGACATACCCATCCCAATACATTAGAGGGAACACACTAAACTGCGCAAGCGGCTTCGTGGGCACGGCTGGATTACTAGTTGCTATCCGGGGGGATGGGCCCAACTATTTTTAAAGTACAGCATCTGGCTAGAACTTACACAGATTACACTCCGGTCAAACTCACACTGTCCTCATTAGATTTCGGCCCTCCTCGCAGCACATGGAGGATGCACGCTTCTATTCTCTTAGACTTAGTGCTCCAAGAGGAGCTGAGGGAATAAGTGCAGGACTTTTTCATACGGAGTAAGGGTTTGGGGGAGAATGTAGAAACCATCTGGGAGGCCTTTAAGATCACACTTAGGGGGTACTGCACATCTAAAGAATCTGGTGTACTCAGAGACATCACCAACACATTGCATAAATTGGAATCAGAGCTCAAAGCACTGGAAGTGACATTGGCCACAAGCCCGGATAGCCCCACCCAACTTAAATTCAGAGAGACACTCTCGGAATACATGGACACTGCACAGAGGGAAACACGATTCCGGGGCATTTACTGGGTAGCCCGTCGCTATGGGGAGGGAGAAAGGCTGGGTAAGTCATTCGCACACATAATTAGAAAACCGCGCTATTCCAACTATGTATTAGAGATCGAAGGATCAGACGAGATGGTTTATCGGGACACAGCAAATATACTCAATGCTTTGACACGTCATTACACTCAGCTATACACCACGAACAGGAAAGATACCTTGCACTTAGAGAGCTATTTAGAAGATGTGGAACTGGGATGGCTGAGCGATGTGCAACGGAACTTTTTGTGCGACCCGTTTCAATTAGATGAGGTCAGGGATCCCATCATGCACATGTAATCGGGAAAAGCTACTGGTACGGACGGTATACCAGTAGAGTTTTACAAAACGTATATTGATCTGATGGCCCCTATATTGCGTGAGGTGTACGAAGAGTCGATGGACGCTGGCTGCCTCCCGGCATCCATGAGGGAAGCCCTCATCATTTCACTCCTAAAACCTGGAAAACCGCCAAGTCAGTGCGACTCCTACACACCACTGTCTCTCCTTCATTGTGACGCAAAAATACTATCGAAGCTTATTGCCACCCGACTTAGCTTATTGATGGAAAACTTGATTATCCCTGACCAATCGGGCTTTGTTCCCGGGAGAGCTACCTCCCATAATTTGAGAACCTTTTTTACCATTTTAAATAATGTTTACCCTGACTTGCCGCTAGCAGCTGTGATTTTAGATGCCACTAAGGCTTTTGATTCCATTGAATGGGACTATCTCTTTGGGGTGATGCTACGAATGGGATTTCCACCCCTTTTCATAATTTGGATTCAGTTGCTGTACCACTTGCCAGTTGCTAAGGTGCTCATGAATGGGCATATCTCCCAGAAATTCCAGATCACTAGAGGCACCAGCCAGAGGTGGCCTTTATCCCCATTACTCTTTGCACTTGTGGTTGAACCTTTAGCGGCAAAGTTGCAGCAACACCATAACGATAAGGTTCTGCGGTGTAATAAGAAGCAGATACATATATCGCTGTATGTTGATGATATCATGCTATATATACGGGACCCGCAACAAAATCTAAACCCAATCCTTGGGGAATTCATTGTATTTGGGAAACTTTCGGGGATCCAAATCAATTGGGGGAAATCCTGTATCTTTCCCCTGACGCAGGCGACAATTTGTTTCCCGCTGGATTATCCCCTAGAGTGGTGCGATGAGGAACTGCGTTATTTGGGCATTCGGGTTACCAGCGATAAGGATGAGCTAATGCGCCTTAACTATGGCACAGTATTGACGCGCATTGCAGACTGCGTTACCCATTGGATTACATTGCCCCTATCAATGGCAGGGATAGCATCCTTATTTAAAATGGTGATACTTCCCCAATTGCTTTATCTATTTTTAAATATACCATATCATCCGGGGGGATATTTTTTTTAAATGCTGAGGTCAGAACTGATACGCCTGGTATGGGGGGAAAGCAACCGAGACTGCAGTGGAGTGTCCTCACTAGGCCATACTCGAAAGGAGGATTTGGCATTCCAAATTTTGAATTATATTATATTAGCGCACAAGCCCACTATGCGTACTACTGGGTGAATTAGCCACTTTATATGCCACAAGTGGTGTTGGAGCACTGGCTTGCACACCCTATTACGATAGATGGTGCGTTGTAAGATGTACCTAGCACTAGGGAAAAGGCACCGACTACCATTACCTGTACAATTACAGAGTGGCAATGCATAGGTCGCATGCTAGATGTCCCCCCTGCCACACTCCCCGCGGCTACCTCTTGCATACCATCCAAGCATGCCCCTTCTCCAAGAGACAATATTTCATAACTTCAAGGAGCGGACAAGCATTAAAACTTGGGGAGACTTGTACCATGCTGGCCAGTTTCGCAGTGTCAAGCATATCTTTCAAGGCCTACAGCAGACTCCACTTGACGTCTTTTTGTACATACGACTCCGACAGGGTGTCCGCTCTCTAACCCCGGATTTTCCAGCTGAACCCCCGGTACTTGCCCCGTTGCAGTTGATGCTTAACACTGCGATGGCTAAACGCCTTGTCTCTCTGATCTACCGCACAGTACACACACAAAAGGAAGAACCAGCTGCATTATCACATATACGGTGGGGCGCGGAACTGGGCTTTGATTTGACAGAGGAACACTGGGAGTATTGCTGTTTGCAGACTTGAAAAAGTATCAGCCAGCAGCAGGCTACGTATAATACATTATATATTTCTCCATCGGTTATACTACACACCAGCCAGGATGCACAGATATAAATTACGAAACACAGATAGGTGTGATAGATGCCAAGCTCCGGGGGCAGACTTTCTACACTTGGCCTGCGAATGCCCGGGGGTGTACTAATATTAGGGGCATGTTTTTGAAGCTTTGACTCTGATGACAGGCACACACATTGAGCCTACACCACTACTGGCTCTGTTGGAGTACGTCAAACCGCTACAGGCTGCGCATCGCAAATACGTAGCCCTCGCACTACTCATGGCTAAGAGACGGGTGGCCTGCTCCTGGGGCAGGGGAAGGGCACCCAAATTTAAGGTCTGGCTCGATGATTTGGTTTACTGTCAAGAAACGCTAGCCACTTATGAGGAACAAATACCTAGCACCTCCAGGCCTAGAGACATATGGGGCCCACTGACATGTTACCTTTTAGCACACCTGTGTGAGACTCAGACACCTGAAACAGGGGTGCCAGCGCCCTAAACTCTACCAAATATGTGCACCACTATCATATAAGTCGTCCCCTGAGGAAGTTGGTGATGTTTGCCCTGCACTTCATGTATCATACTCTAGCATGTTCGAAGTTGCCATACGCACATGTGATTGGAAATTAATGGAACAATGGAAATATAACTGTGTAATACGCAAATAATACTACCTGATGGCTGAGGAACTATGTACTGCTCTAATGGGTTGTCAATGAATCCTTGATTGTTGTATTCCTACTGTATTACACTCTGATGTATTGAGGACTCTGATCCAGCATGGTGGACAATGACGTTGTACTGAATAGATGCTGTGTCAATTGATATGTGGCATAAATGTTACTAATGTATTGTTTGGATGAAAAACAATAAAGAAAACTTAAAAGAAATAAAACAGTTTTGCAAGAGAAATACTTTACGTGTACAAAATTCAACAGTTTTCAAAAGCTTCAATGTTATCCTATGGGAGGATAAACTAGGACAGCATTCACGTACCGTACAGTGACTTGAAAGACCAATCTCCTGGACGTAAGGTGAGTATGGGGCAAGGTCCAAGGTAGCACCAGCAGGTCACTTCCAGCGGCACTAGGGCGGACGGGTGCAGTGGTGCAATACAGCATTGGATGCCAAGTGTCTATGGGGATCGGTCTTCGTGAAAAGAGACTGCAGCTTTTGACTCGGAGGCTAGTCGGGCTGACCCAACAGGAGCACTCAAGTCATGTGATGATTGGGGACATGGGGACAATAGTAGTCTTCTTCTCCAAGGGCCGGGGAGGCCGGGTTCAGAGGGTCTTAGAGGTGTTGGGTTTCTTTATCCGGGAGCACTCACGGTTGAGGGGGCCTCCAAACAGAGGCTGCAGGCGACATCGTGGAGTTCACAAGGGGTGAACCCAAAGTGGACTCTGTCTCCTGAGGAGCCCACGCTGACATCATTGGCCCACTTCGATTTGGGCTGTGTGGCTCAGGTGCAGTTGTGGTTGGCGGCATTGGTGATGCCGCAGTCCTTATGGTTCTTATTGGGGTCCCTGCAGGGCACAGCGAAGTATTTCTGCTGCTCCACTGGAGTTCTTGAGTCTTTATTGAAGGCAGGCGATCCTACCAGGCTTTGAAGGCACAGCAGCTGCAGGACAAGAAATCTCTGGTGCAGGTCCAATGGGGAACAGCAGACAGTCCAGCAGGGCTGGTGCCAAGTCAACTGCTCTTCTTCAGCCATCTGCTTTCACAGTCTTCAGTATCCTTCTTCTTCGTAGGTCATTAGGATCTGATCTTTGGGTACAAGTGACTTCTCTAATACTGAATTTAGGGGCGTTACAGGAGTGTAGGGTAGTAGCCAATGGACTACCTACCACCTGAGTCACCATGCCCCCCATATGACCACTTCCTGTGGGAAGTGGGCATAACGCTGTCCCAGAGTTCCTAATGTTGCCATCACCAACATGGCTAACTCTGAAAAGTCACCTCCTGTTCAGGTAGTCCACCTTAGGGGTACTGGCATTAGGGTGGGCATTAGGGTGGGCATGCCTGTCTGACTAGCTAATGTTCCCACCTGTCCAGGTACAAAAGGGCTCTTGGGCAAAGGGGGTTGGCCTCATTTCCTGTGAGGGGGCTCTTCAAAGCTCATTTGCCTTTGACTGCTAAACTGCAGATCATCCTGTGGGAGGGGGTGTAATACACCCTCTGCCTGAACAGGCTTTGTTTCTGGCCTCCTGAGAACAAAGGCCCTTACCTATGGGGTCAGAAATTGGTTTCTGGTTACAGGTTGGCAAATCCAGTCAATCAGCACACCAATAGCTGGTAGGTTTTTAGGGGGTACCTCTAAGAGGCCCTCTGTGTGCATATATTAAAAATCCAACACTGATATCAGTGTGGGTTTGTTAATATGAGATGTGTGGTACCAAAATCCCTATTTTCAGTGAAGCCATCATGTAGCTGGGAAACTAGTTTTCACCAGTGTCCAGCATGTGTACTTAAAATTGGCCCCTCTGTTCACTGGTAGTGGCAGCAACAGAGCTGACTAGGACAGGGGAATATCGGCCCATGCAGATATGTCCTCACATGTAGTATTGGGCATCCTGCCCTAAGACCATAAGGCGTGCTGTAGGAGTGACTTACCCATACTGCATGCAGTGTTTTTTGACATGGCACACAGGGTTATGAGCCATGTCTTGTTTTCCTTTTTGTCTGCACCACGACACACATGTATGTGTTTGGTGATGGATATTTTAGGATAGAGAAATTTACGCTGCAATCTTTAAGGACCCTCTTTGGCCTCCTTGCCCTAGGTACCAAAGGTACCGCTAACTGGTGACTGACAGGGAGGTCAAAAGGTATTGCAATTTGGGTACAATCGCACAGTTTTGGGAAAGAGATCGGGCACTGGCGACCTGGTTAGCAGGAACCCAGTGCACTTCTAGTCTAAAACACATTAAATACCAGGCAAAAAGTAGGGGTGATCATGTTGAAAAAGGGCACTACAGCCTTTGCCCTCATTCCTGATCACAGGCAGAAGTCTTGCAGAGTCTTTGCAGATGACAAAGTTTGGTTTCACAACCTCCCCAGACAACAAAAGGTGATTTAGGGTTTTAGTCTTTGAAGTTTTATGTTGGGGTGCTCCTTATTTTGAAGTGTACACTTCTTTTTCTTCTTTCCTTTCGCAAAGATGTCTGTCACAGCAGGCAAGACTCTGGCGCTAATTGACCCACAATGTAATTAATGGGAGTGGCCAGACTTCACACCTGGATGCCAGCCACAGTGATATGTGCATCAAAAGGTTAATCCCAGGCTCCCAGTCCGACTCCTTATGGTTCCCCTTCTCAGCCCCATCTCCTTCCTGAGATGTGTCCAAGCCCCTGCCTTGTGTTCTATCACTGAATCAAAGAGCAATTTTATGGAGTATAAAAGGAGGGTCCCTTCCTCCAGTGTGTGTCCCACACAGCCCACAGGAATGCAGCAATAAACAAATCTGCCTAAGGGGATTCCTCTCCTCCTCATGTCTTCACCAGGCAGCCTGGGTTTCCCACAATGGAACACCGGATCCTCCATGTTATGTACCATTGCCGGCATTCTTGCACTCAGTGTACATTCACTGCACTTACTCTCCAATACTGTTACCACCATGTATTGTGCCACTATAGACACACATATATTCAGCACACACATGGAGTCTACATGTACTGCTCAGTACTGTAACTTCTCTGTATTGTACCAAGGTGTGCTGTTTAAAAACACACACTGACAGCACACACATTCACCATGTGCATGCTGCACAACACTTGACCCTTCATGTATTATGCTTGATGGAAGTACACATGAACCCAGCACATGTGTTTATTGTGCATGCACTGCACAGCACTACATCGTTCATATCATGTATTCTTCAGAGGTATACATACAGTCAGCTCTTGCACTAATCCCACATGTACTACACAGTACTGTCTGTCCCTGTACTGTACCCTTCCCAGGCACACATACCTCATGTGCAGAGTAATTACTCCTGCACTGCACAGCACTCCACATCTACCTGATGTAGACCATGGTTGAGTTAAGCACACAGCAGCAGAACTTGTACAAAAGTGAGTGAGCCTGTAGGCCTCACTCCAGTGACACAGGGTAAAAAGAACATTTTCACTACTACAGATCACTGCTGCCTCCACTGTGCTCAAGATGATTAACTCCTGGTGAAGGTGGTAGCATTCCACACCTATGCGAATATCACTTTGGGCGCCCATCACAGTCCCACAGCACTGCAATCCATGAGACAGGCCTATGTCATGGCACACACGGAAGATCCGCGGTTAAGTATGACACAAAAATCAGCATTAGAGATCCCGACAACAGTACAGTTCGGCAGTCAGGGCAGGGGTACACATCCATAACCATGCAGAGGACTTTTCCGTCCTAAAACTTCCAACAGTCAAACCTTCCGTCTTTTGCAATACTGCCTGTCACTTTGTGTTAATCTAATCGCAAGAAAATAATATTCTTTGAATTTACTGAAATGATTACACTGGCAGCCAGGATATGGAGCTCCTTGTCACTACCCAGGGGCTGCCCTAGTAGTATCAGGACACTCCTGTGGAAAACGATTCCAGTCTGCGCGTTGGGCCCACGCCACCGCTAATGGTACTGCAAGTCAACGGGCATGGCGGATCCAAAGAAAGAATCACATCAGTGTCCTTTTTACTGTAAAGATATTTCTCTGGGAATTAGCTCTTACCCATTTGTCCCTTTTCGTTGTAACCAAGTATCTGCAGGGACTTACTAATCCCAATAGTGGGCCTGTCTTCCCCCCTTTTATACCCTATGCAATCAGGCATTGAGGCGTTCAAGGCACTGGTCCAAAGGGCCTTTAATAATATTAAAAGAATGCTTTTTCACATGTCAAAAAGGATTTACTTGTACATGTAGTGGCTTCATGGATGGTCATCCAAGTCCTGAAATCATGATTTAAAATCCCTCATGTCGTTGGTGTAAAACTACACTGTGGCCTGCATTTTACACCTGTCTAATATTTGCCTAATAGGCCAGTAGAACATTTTGAAAATAATGAATTCTCATCATGTTTAAGGGTCAGATCAAATATATGGTACGAGCCTTACTCCCTATTATTAACAAATGGTCTCCATTTGAAAGAGAGCAAACAGAGAGTGCAAAATTCGGTGGGTATGAAACATATTTTTAACATTGAGGATAGGGGCCCGCATCGTTTTTCTTATATACATCACGTATCACCTCGCTCCGTGCAATAAGAGAAGAATATTGTCAGTACTGTGCTGTTATTTAGCAAACATATACATGTATGATTTAGTTTAATATCCATATCTGAAGAAAGACCATGTATTCTCTCTAAAGGGCAACTTCTCCGAACTGTTTTCTGTAAATAAAAAAGGTTGTTATTGACGGCATGATGCGGGGGTACCTTTGTTACTTCTAAGGCAGAGACACCGTCTAGCAGGCATCCTAGTTGTGCTGAAAATTGATGTAATATAAAATGGTACCTCAGTTAGTTTGGGGCTGCAGCAATACAAGCGACAACTATACTGTTGCCTGTAGAAGCAACAATAAAGGCAGAAAATGTACTGATGATAATCTCATCAGTTTGGTAAAGCATTGAGTTTATTTCAAGCCTAGTTGGAAATGTCAACCGTGTACAATATTGTGTGGGTCTTTGATGACGACAAAAGGCATATCAATCATAGTAGTTTGGTGGGGACTAAGGCAGATTGTCTTGTTACATGGATTCTAAAGTTAGAAAAGGCACTGTGTGAACGAGAATGTGAGACCGAACATAGACAGCTGATGAACATACAATGAACATACAGCTATAACTGAGAATATTCACTTATTGTGAAACTCTGATGCATCTTTGTGTTGCTGTAGGAATTTGGACCCTTCATTCCTTCTTCTTCCCACTTTCTAGTCCCAGTTCTTACTAATGAGGTGGCTCCCACAGTCGAAATTTTAAAATCCCAGTTTGAAATTATGAGAATACAAGCATTACACACCGATGTTGGCTGCCACAAAAGGGAAAGCATTCACCTGTATTTCTTATCTCCATTAGGACGAGGTGCTCCAGTGAGCACTTCTAGGCTTTGGACTCCATCACTGCCCAGTCAGTTCCCTCCTTGCTAAATTCAGTGGGTTTCATGGGTACTACACTGGATGCTACTCCAGGAAGGGATTTTGCTGGACTTCGTGGGTAACTTTTGTACCCTGGTGGTCTGATTGCTCGAAGGATTCATATATTTAATTTCCGGCCTATTGATTCTAATTTACATTTATGGATTTTGTGCACAGTGGTTATGGCTTTGCTTTTTTGGATGTGAGCTGGCACTTAGTCTTTTCCTGTTTATTCCTGATTGCTCGTGAAGCCTGGAATCATGCTGCCTGCCTCCAAGCTTTATCGGGTGAGCTGTGTTCAATTTGAGTCTGATGACTTCATTTGAGGATTTTCATTTTTTAGTCCTTTGGTTCATATTCTTGCAGGCGTTGACAGCACCATGGGCTAATGGTCATAAAGGAAACTTGCCTTTTTCTGTCTTTGCGCCAAGAATGATCATATGTATTGTTGTTGGGGCCTTCTGGCCTCACTGGGGCTTTCAGTGTGGACCTGTGCTGAATGCATGCGCTTCCATTCTGTGTGTCTCCTGCTTTCATCAGGGCCTGGACATGATCCTCTTCCAACAGTCTGGGGTGGCTTCTAAATGCTCCAGGGTTGGCTCCGCCCGGAAGTTTATAGCTTGGCAGCGAATGGGACTCCTCCTGTCAGATGTATCCCTTGGCAATCATTCTCCTATTGCAGTCAATGATCTGCTTCACAGTGCTGGCAAGTTTGGTTTGCTTACTCCTGTCCCCTGCTCGCATGCTTTCTGTTGTGGTATGGTCCCCATTTTCTTGCTCGGTGCCCATGCTGATGATTGCTGTGGGTGATACTGTTGCCTCTCCACCTGGTACAGTGGGAATGTTGTTGTTATTTTTCCCAGGGATTCTGTTCACCCTGTTGGGATACCTGGTATTTTATTTGTATATTATGAGCCTCTCCCACTTAGAGAGGTACACTGGTGTGTTGGTTTCTTGGGCCTTTACTGGCATTGGTATCCTGTACCTGCATGTTGTGGGCATCGTCCTTCTAGACTGGCCTACTTTTCTTTGGGCTCTTGAACATTTTCTGCTTCCTATTCCTCATTGGGGCCTCCTTGGGGCTATGCCCTGCCAGTTCTACTGCTACCCTTTCCAGTGCTGGGTGCTGTGGTTTAGCTCCTTATTTTTACATCCTTTTGACACCCTGAGAATACTGTATTATGTGTATCTTTCCCGGGGAGTTCTTTTGTGATGGACTGGGTTCTGTGGATCAAGTGAGTGGGGTGAATCAGATGCATTTGATCATGCTGACTGTGGGGTATTGGGCTTCCTGCCTCCTTGAGCAGGTGGTGGCACATGCTGTGATTCATGTGTGGCAAACCTCTTGGGGCCCTGGGCCTTGAGTTCTCTTCTCCTCGGTCCTCCTGCTCTGTTGCCTTTCAGCTTGGGCTACTTGCCCCGTGTGACTTATAACTAGTCTTCCTGTGGTTTTGGTTTGTACCTACCTAGCAGACCACTTTTTACACCTCTTCCTGCACAACTGAGGTGTAGATTTACCACTGCTGCCATTCTTCTTTTTCTTTTTGGAACGCATAAAAATGGGCAGTGCTTTGCCAGTTCCTTTGATCCCCTTTTTGCTTGGCCTTAGGTGGTCTATGTTTATTCACATGGGTTCAAGCCCATAGTTATACCTTCCTGTGTTCTCTGTAAAGGAGTTGCTATGCTGTGTCACATTGCTAGTGCTGCTGTTGTCTGATATCTGGTTCTCATATGTTGGCTACCGCAGGTCTGTTCCAGTCATTGAAGTGCTTTGTATTGTTCGATTGACCCTCTCTGAGTGTTCTGCCACAGGAGTATTCCATGACTTACCCTCTAGTTTGTGTGTTCAGCCCCTGATGTGGTTGGAATTCCTTCTGGTTTATGGATATTGACCATTCCTGTTGCTGTCTGCAGCTTGGATGGTCTTCATGTATGCTTCTTTTCTGACCAGTCTTCCTTCCCTAAATCTTGATGATTGTCCTTGTCTGCCCTGTGTGCATATTAAATGTGGTGTGGAAGTCCCCTCTTGGGGTTGGACCCTCCAGGTTTGTAACTCCTGGGTTTTGTTGGGGGCCCCTAGGCAGACTTGGACTTGAGGGGTATTCTCTTTATGGTTGCCATGTTGTCACTTCTTTACACCTGTTGCAGCCTGTCTCATGTCTCCTGATTGTACCTGCTCCTCTGCTGGGGTTACCAAGCACTGCAGAATTTCAATTGGATATCGTCAGACTCCCTTCTTCTTCTGCTTGCCTAGGCTCAGGACCTTATTTAGAGTTTAGCAGATGGGATACTCCATCACCAAGGTGGCAGATGCCCCATCCTTTATATTGCAAGTTAATTAGCTTATGGCACATGTAATACAGTGAATGAGCTGCCCGTCACATTTTAAAGGTGTATACTGTCTAAAATTTCTAAAAAAGGTCCTTAATCTACTAATCAAGGCATACTCCAGGAAGTGACAATAGGTTTGGAACTCAGATGGAATATGTCGCAATTTGTAATACACAATAAAACCAATGCACATTCAAGTGTTGATTTGGGTACTGTTGGAGACAGAGCTGGTCAGAAGTGTGCATGACATTGGAGATGCAGATAGTGTGTATTCTCTGCAGCATTTGAGCCTGAGGTTTTCCTTTATCATTCCTCTGATCACTTAAGGCAAATCCTCTCCTGGCACCGGTAATGATGAGTCAGGAATTTTAATTGTCAGCAAGAAATCTCCACATCTAATAGTATTTACAATTCTCCTGCCTGAGTAGGGATGCCTTGAGTCCCACATATTTCAGTGGCCAGCATTTCTAAGGCTTTCAGGAAGTAGGTGGCAATGGCATCCTTAGTTGGTGCCTTAATATATGTTAAAAAACGTCTCAGGTGAAGCTGTTGCAGGAGACTGTCATTACTGGTTCGGTATCTATCCATGTGATTTTACTAATAAAATAAGGACATAGGTCGGCCCTGTTCAGGGTCTGGAACAGGTAGCTCCATTCCAACAGATCAAAGGCCATCTCAGCATCTAGTGAAAATGCCAGTGTGTCATCATAATAATCTTTAACTTTTCATAGTAAGTGGATAAGTGTCCAGAGGGGATTCCTGGATGACCAGCTTGAAACAAAGTTAACTTGAGTCTTCTGGATAAGACAGGAGGTGACTTACCTTAACCTGTTTGCCAGGACCTTTCAATTTAAAGAAACCTTAAATTAATTTTACTATAACATATATAATGAAATAGAAATGTAATAAAATACAAGTAAACACTATATTAAAAAACAATATGAAACGTTAGTTTACACTTCAGTATTATAGTAAAAGAGCAAAAAACGATACACTCATCTTTGATATATTGGTCCACGATATTCAAGTAGTTACCATATTTTGATTACAATATTATGAACAGGTGATATTTGGTGTTGATATTTAGGTTGACTACGACCCAGAAAGAGAAACTCACAAAACACCAGCGACAAGGAACCCAAAGGGCATTTCAACTGAAAGGTACAGCCTGATTGTTCCCTTATGCCTTAAGTCCTTAGAGGTTGTATGATTGAATATGGGTAGTCAGTCTGACTCTGGGATCTTTAAACAGCCTTACATTGATCTACATCATGTTCACAGTTGGCTAAGTACTAATTTTAAATTTGTCTTTGCCTCTCCAGTTATATCTAAAAAGCATTCCTACATTCCTACTACTGGCTAATCTGTTCATTTTGACAGCGCACCCAGTGGACTGAAATATCCTGCATATATAGAGATACAGAAGTGGGAGATATAATACATGCATGTGTCTGCAGCACTGCCATTAGGTATTACACCATTGTGGAAAGGTTTTTCAAGTTTCTATTTTGTGAATCAATAATGATGAATAATATGCCTCTTTAAACATGATTTTTACATATATAGAGTGAATTAACAGAATTGCATTTGAAACAAAGTTCCTGTAATGTGTAGAAGTGTGCTTATTAATTTGTTCTTGTGATGCCACATTTCACTGTAAAACACCATTTAAGAAAAGATGGATGCCATATTTGTCACTCACTTCTGTTACCTCCTTGGTGCACATCCTCTCCCCTCAGGCTTCGCAGCATGCAGTCAAATTGAAGTCATTCTGGGTTTTTTTCATTGGGATATTGTTTTGTTCACAATTAACTTTTTATCATAGAGATGTAAAATTATAAAAAGTATTTAATTCATTCCTTCACTGGATCTATTCATTGAGAGAACATTTTATTGTTAAATGTATCATACTTGTTTGAACATCTCCAGATGACATTAGCATAGAGGGAATTGAATAGTTTTGTTAAGAGTTGGGATGGTGCTTATGTGTTAAGAAAATGACGTACATTATACTTGTGTTCTGATTTGCTAAAGAAATTATACTTTTGCTCACACCACAATGAGTTTGCCAAATTATGAATTTCCAGAAGTAAGAATTGTGTTTAAGAACCCCCTCAATTTGGGAGTGAGTTAGAAGACGTTCCTATTTTACTAGAGATGCTGCCTGACTACTAATTTGGCTGCTTTTTTGGTACTTACAATAATTTCTGATTTTACTAACCCTGTATACCTTTTCATCTGAGAGCCTTCATGTAATTTGATTCTGTAGCACTTATTTTTTAATTTGTGTATCAAAACCCTTTAACTTTCTAGTGATCTAGAACTCAGCTATTGAGTGAACCATATCACTCAATGAGCCATTCTATTCTGATAGTTTGATGGCTGGAGGGGACCCTTAAGGCTGGGGAATATTGCCTCATGAAATTGAGGTTCAACCTAATCTCCAATCCAGTAAACTGTGGGTGAACCAAATAAGGTATGTTTTGGAGTGTACAAATTTTGGTGTACGGTTCTGCTCAACTTGCGAGCCCCAAATGCAGCAGCATTTGGGGCTCGCAAGTTGCCTCCTGCTCTCCAGCTTTCCTACCTGTATTGAGCATTGCTCAGCATGTTACCCATACCCAGAATAAGTACTCCACCTGCAGAACTTTTTCATCTCTTATACACTTTGGTTGCATGGAGTCAGTCATAGTACTCTCTAGGTAAACACAAGTCATCAAGATGAAATCTGGCAGATCCTTTGAAACCTTTCACTCTTCAGAGGTTATTAAACACCTGCTGTTTACAGAAATCTGAAACTGCAAATCTATGGCAACAGTGATACATACAAGATGTTACCAAAATAAAATGGTATTTGTGTTATACTGACTGTTCAAACACGTCAATCCCTACTTCAACAAACACTTCCAGATGATCAGCTATATCCATGTGTTATGCACATCAGTCTTGCCAGGTCCCACTTTAGCACTTGAGGCGCCTGGTGAGAAAATCTTTGTTAGTGCCCTCCCCTCCCCCCCCCCAAACTCATTCTTCAGAGATTCCCTCACTACACCCTCCAAGGGTGACCCTCATCTCTTTAAAGCTTGTGGTAAAACCACTCTTTTTCCCTGACCAAATTTTGAAAGTAAAAAGTAAGGGAATTTCCACAAGGAAAACAGCACATGTTCTGATTTTTGCATCTCACAACAGGGAGAGACATGATAATTCCGCCCTGAGCTGATTCCATTGTTAAGGCAAATTTCCAAACATGTGGAAAAAAAAGAATACATTGAAATTACGTGGCTTTGAGAGGAGGGGGCTGGTTTTGTACATCACTAAGACTAATTGGAAAATATGAACCTATATTCAAATCTCACGTTTTCCATACATACTTCACCCGCCCTCTATTCAGGCTCATCATGTCTGCTGTCATAACGATCCCATAATGCATGGAAGATGGGTGCATTGGAATTTTCCTGTGAGCTGTGTGATTGTAGGGAGCTTCAACATGAAAAACAGTATGTACTCATCGGGCCGTATGATCAGCAGTACCATATACAAGAACATGCCTGTGTCATGTTTTAAACGCGTCCGATTATTTGTTCATGTCTGTCTAACATTAAAGTCCTTAAAACTTTCCTGTGGAAAGGCGCATGCCCAGGCAAGCAGGATGTAACTGCAGCAGAAAAGATTCCATCAGTTTCCCAGACACAAAACGATGCCAAGCGTCTCAGTTGTCAGGGACTGATGACAGATCCGTGTTCATATGAGTCTTTGATCCTTGCAGATGGAATTAACCATTGTTGTACTCTATGCATTTACTACATGTGAGTATGTGTTTGTGGATCTCCATATATTTAGTAAAGGATCAGAAGTCTTTTATTGATGGTGACAGCTGCTGACATGTTTATTCTTATGTACATACTCTTCCCTAGAAATTGATGCATGTCTTACTTCTATAGCATCTTTTCAGATCAAAATTGGCTTCTGTGGATTTGACATCTGTTCAAAAGCATAGTTTGGATGAAGTAACTTAGAGCACATAGGAGCACCTGATAAAAATGTATAATTATACAACGCTGGCAGGATTCAAAAGCACGAGCAAAAAGGATACATGCAGACACATAACATCCACACAAATTGCTATAAATGATGCATACATGCAAATATGCAGACAGAACAGCAAACATACCGAGGTCCTTGAACAAACAGCCACTCATGTACATGTTCCAACTCAATGACAGGCGTAAACCGACAGGAGCAGACCTACAGGCATGTTTACACATAGACTACCTGACATATAGTCATCCTGACACGGACCAAAAGAAATGCACTATGTTATGCTCATGTCATATATGGCATTCCATGCTTCTCTGGGCCAAATGAAATATCTAGATGTGACAGGAGAGTGCATAGGAAGGAACACACGAAAGAGAAAAATGAAGAAGGAGCTTTATGATCTTCCTTAATCCAGAGCGGTCGCTTAACATTAGTGTCTACCTGCTAAATAGGAAATAGGAGAGGAAGACAAGCTGCAGAAAAAGGAAGAAGGGAGGAGGAAAGGATAGGGATTGTACATCAAAGAGGAGGTCAGACAATGTGGGAAATCAGGGCCTGAGAGAGTGTTTGGTGTGGTAGACTGGTAAAGAGATGTTAGGTAGAGGCAGGCATCAAAGTCCACACAGCAAAAGACAGGGTGATTAAATACTTCAGTCTCCATGCCTTGTCATTAACACCACAGTGTCCTCTGCAAACCCATACAATATTTTCCCTCTTTGAAATAAATATAGGGCCTGATTCACAAAGGTAAACTGAGACGAAAGTCTAACTTTACGACTTTGGGTATTCACAAAGGGCATTTACAGGTAGTAAAGTTAAACTTTTGTCTCAGTTAATCTTATGTTTTGGTCTTAAGTTTAACTGAGACCAAAACTGAAACAAAAGTCTAACTTTACTATTCATAAATAAATACAGAAATGGAGACCTGCTGTCTCTTACAGGTCTCCACGCCCCATGCCCTGGCCCACACCCTGCGCATCCGCTGAAGCTGCTTCAGAGGTCATTCTTTCTACTACATTGCTGCAAACGTGGAACGAATGCCCCCTCCACCTGTGCACCTGCCCGTCTCTCCCATAATTAAAGAAAAAGCTCAAGACATGGCTTTTCGACCAAGGACGCCATACCCCAGTGCCTGGAGACCCCCCAGGGTGATTTGTCGTGCTCTATAAAAAAAAACATGACTGATTGATTGATAATTGATACTGGGAGCCAACATTTTTGGGAGGAATCTCAATATGTAATTCAACATCAATTGATCTTCCCACTCCCATGTACTTCTCTCCTTCACACAACCATTTTTATAGTGGTCAATTGTTTGAACTGGGCTTGCTGCATCTAAACCCGCATATAGCCATACACACATACATCACTTTGCAGTGGTCATTTTACATGGCAAAACTTTGGTCCCACTCAATTGTTTCCTCTTTGCCCCCGAGGCCCACTATTACACCTCATGGGCCACTGAAGAATGGAGGAACTATCCAGGTGGCTTACGTCCTCTCCATCATTTGGCACCAGATGGAAGCCTTCCATAGGGACTTAGACTACGACTGGCCAGAGACTCAAGCAAAGTTTGCAAGTGGGTTCTCTACAGCCAACCCATGACTACAGCCAGTCATGACTTAATGTTTCCAGGGACATAAGTCATTCTAAAATAGAGTAAATAACAGGTCTTACATCTTTTTGGTGCATAACCTAATGTGATCAGATTTACTGTGCTGAATTTCTGTGCTGCATAACCTAATGGAATCAGATTTACTGTGCTGAATTTCTGTGCTGCATAACCTAATGGAATCAGATTTACTGTGCTGAATTTTGCATGTTTTCCTCAGTTGTGCACTCAGATATTTTGCCTTCTTTCATAAGTTCTGTTTTCTTCAACTGGAAATAAGCAGCTCTCTTAATGAGGATCTAAGTAATATTTCTACTAACATTTATTATATGATATACTAGTACAAAGCATGTGTGGTCAAATAATATAATTGATCACAAATATGCTGGCAATAGTGAACATTATAAATGTATACAAAACGCTACAGAAACATCATAAAAGTTGATTTAGATTGTATGGGATGTGCATAAAAACTTGCATAACAAAAAGTTTGATAGCAGAAGTGCATACCTGTGCTAGGCTGCAAGCAGCCCTTTTCTAGGCCTGGGGAAAATGTAAATTACGTCGGTATGAGTCTCAGAATTTTATACATGACATGTTAGACATGTTACACAAAATTCAGAAAATTATGCTATTGTTCTACTTTGCCTTGTTATGTGCAATTTGTGGTAAAGAATAGCAGGGAAATATGAAATTCGAGGTAATAATTTACAGTAAATGAATACCTAAAATATAAAGCAAACAGCTTTTGCTTGCTATGTTTTGTCTTAATGCATCCTTGCACCACAATTAACGGAAGTTACCATTTCACGCTAAAATATTGTGTGAAATGATGGATTTGATTTCACATAATTTTGCTGAAGCTTCACGTAAATACACATAAGCAATTTATGTGAATTGGCGCAGCTCATGAGTGCTCATGAGTTGTATTCTAATAATAACAAGCATTGGTAAATGCATTAGGCTCGCCTATGTGTTTGTAAATAAGTTTGCTTTTTAAGTTTTAGGTTGGTGAGCAGTTGAGCAGTATACATTTAATAAAGTGTGAGTGAGGTGTGAGGAGCTGGGGGTGAGGAGAATTAGAAATAAACAGGAGGATGAATGAAAGAAGGGATGCATGATTTGGTGGTTGAAGCGGGCACAACTAAAACGGTGGGGGCAGATTCATGAGGTAGAAAATGGTAGTATATCCGCAATGCCTCTCCCCTTGCAGCTGTGTCCTGGGCACTGGCAGCACCAGAAGAGATAGGAACCTGGGAGCAGAATGCTTCCTGAAGGCAGCGCTAAGCAGGTTCCTGTTTATGAGGATTTTCAGGGCACAAGTGGAGTTTCTGTCACTGACATAGAAATGAGACTGTAAAAGTAGCCTTGCAGTGCTGACAGCCCTCCTTGTTAGAGTCAGGCTTATACATCATGCGTTTCTAGAGAGCTAAGCAGGATGTTGAAGCGAGAGTGGGATGTTCCTGACCATAAAATGATTACTTCAAGGTACCTCACATATACATAATGTTACATTACCAGCCACAGGACAGCCTTGAGTGCCTGTGTAGATTGGCAGCCATCTTAGACAGTAGGGCCCTAACATCTTTTATTTCGGGCAATCTTGGTCTCCAGAATATACATGACTGAAAAATATAGGTTGTGCCCAGGGGACACTAGGTAGTGTGTTCTTTGTCCAGAGCCCGGAAATGGAATATAAGCATTACTAATGCATCAGGGTCACCTCTGTAATGAATAAAAAGCTGTTTTCATTAATCATCGTAGGGGACGAAGGAAAGTTCCCCCCTTACAAATCACACGGGGTTGGAGAGGATGTGGGGCAGCGGCAAGAGCTTGCTGACTCGAGAGCTGTGGATCCCGGTTTGAAACTCCACGGCAGAACAACCTGTTATTCTATGCAAATCAATTAATCTTTCACAGTGATAATTTCCTATATAAATCGGCCGCAAGACGAAAAGGCAAAACTTAATGAAACAAATAGTTTCTCGTGGATTTTGACAGTATTTCAGCAACGGGGAAACTGATTCGAGAAGCATACAAGGAACAAGCATTGGTAAATTCAGGAAAATATGCTCCAGCCAATAGAAATGGATGAAAAGTAAGTGGCACGCACATGAACCAATGAGAAGCCAGGAAAGAGAGGAGGAAGGATGTAATTCCTTTTTCAGTTTATATTAAAAACAATAGATTTCTCAAGCACAGCGCAAGCGCTCTGCAGGCTAAACCTAAAAAGGGTATTTACAACAAGGGGTGGTGAGGGACAGAGTCTCTGAATTAAGCAGAATACTCTCACCCAGTCAAAAGATCAGGGCTAGATCCAACACCGTTTTTTAGCTCATTGCACCATCCCAGTTTCAGAACCTGGCTGTATGCAAATTAGTCTGTCCCTGGCCCAGTGCATCATGGGAACAGGGCAGACCAGACTACAAAAGCCAATTCTTTCACTGGGAAGGAAACAAGCTTCCGGGGACCGGTTTCTGGCATTACAGCCGTCTTCGGCCCGGCTTGCTTGAATCCTGATGGTGCAATGAGCAAGGGACTCATGTCTGAGTATACCCTTCCACGCTTAGGGTGGACAAAAATATTTACAACAAGGGGTGGTGAGGGACAGAGTCTCTGAATTAAGCAGAATACTCTCACCCAGTCAAAAGATCAGGGCTAGATCCAACACCGTTTTTTAGCTCATTGCACCATCCCAGTTTCAGAACCTGGCTGTATGCAAATTAGTCTGTCCCTGGCCCAGTGCATCATGGGAACAGGGCAGACCAGACTACAAAAGCCAATTCTTTCACTGGGAAGGAAACAAGCTTCCGGGGGTTTTGTCCACCCTAAGCGTGAAAGGGTATACTCAGATGTGAGTCCCTTGCTCATTGCACCATCAGGATTCAAGCAAGCCGGGCCGAAGACGCCTGAAATGGCAGAAACCGGTCCCCGGAAGCTTGTTTCCTTCCCAGTGTAAGAATTGGCTTTTGTAGTCTGGTCTGCCCTGTTCCCATGATGCACTGGGCCAGGGACAGACTAATTTGCATACAGCCAGGTTCTGAAACTGGGATGGTGCAATGAGCTAAAAAACAGTGTTGGATCTAGCCCTGATCTCTTGACTGGGTGAGAGTACTCTGCTTAATTCAGAGACTCTGTCCATCACCACCCCTTGTTGTAAATAATTTTGTCCACCCTAAGCGTGGAAGGGTATACTCAGATGTGAGTCCCTTCCTCATTGCACCATCAGGATTCAAGCAAGCCGGGCCGAAGATGCCTGAAATGGCAGAAACCGGTCCCCGGAAGCTTGTTTCCTTCCCAGTGTAAGAATTGGCTTTTGTAGTCTGGTCTGCCCTGTTCCCATGATGCACTGGGCCAGGGACAGACTAATTTGCATACAGCCAGGTTCTGAAACTGGGATGGTGCAATGAGCTAAAAAACGGTGTTGGATCTAGCCCTGATCTCTTGACTGGGTGAGAGTACTCTGCTTAATTCAGAGACTCTGTCCATCACCACCCCTTGTTGTAAACCTAAAAAGGGGACTAGTGCTGCTCCCATTTTGCAAAGCAGGGCTGTTCCATTTCCCACCAACTAGTTTGCGAATGGGAACTCAATTTGTGATTTGACCTTTGTTTTAATAGATCACATTGACAATTGTCAATTTACTGGTATTACAAAAGAGACCTACGTAATGAATATTAATTAGGGAGGTCACAATTCGCACCCCATGTCATCAGAAGCAAATGGGGATTGGAGACCTGTAAGAGACAGCAGGTCTCCATTTCTGTAATTATTTCCCAATCAAGATTTTTTATTATGAAAATTCAATCCGTGTCCATTAAAGGGATAGGCGCACTTCAGCACACTGCCTGCTCCACCCACAACGTCGACGACACAATTCACACATGAGCTGTCTCAGCATGACTGATTCTCTTTCGTGAGTCAGTTTGCACCCCAACTCAGACACTGATCAATGTTTAGCAACTACAATTGTGGTCACAAAATTTAAAAACACTTTCCAAATCTCATAGAGGAAGGGAAATCCTCTTTCACACGTGCCTATTTTCGATTTGGAGAGGGTTGCAAAAGGATTTTTTCAAGTCAGAAAGTTTTTTCAACTCACAAAAGGGCCTTTGTACATTTGTAAAAAGATATTTTTTGCTGACTAACCATGTTATTTTGTGAATCAAAGGCTTTGCATCCTCAAAATACCTTTGCATATTAGGTTCAGTATGTCCTTCCTGACCCAGCTCCCTGGATAAAGATGTTCCTCAGTCCTCATTATCAGAACAGGGGGGCATATTATCAAGAACGGCGTTAAAATTATCGCCGTTTTAGCGACAGAAAACTGCCCCGAAAGCAGCGATAATGGGCTTGATAATATGCTCTTGAGAATTCCAATAGGAGCCCATGTTCACACCAGAACATGGGCTTCTATGGGAATTCACAAGGGCATATTATCAAGCCCATTATCACCGCTTTAGGGACAGTTTCCTGCTGCTAAAGCGGGGATCATTTTAACGCCGTTTCTTGATAATATGCCCCAGAGTGCCCTGTGGCAGCCACTTCCATAAGGTTTTCCACACAGGACAATGGTTACAAGTGTATTTATGCAGTCCCACACTGATTATAGAAACTCTGCATACCTGAGTATAATAATGAGACGTATCCAGCAACTGGTGAAAGGCCAAAATTAGTAAGTAGGTTGTGTTCAATTTGAAAATAAAATAATCATATGTCTGTCCAAATCCACCTACTCTATTGGCTACCGTCCAGAAATGAATTCTCTTCAAATCAGCTTGCATGTTACATAAGCTATTATACATTACCCTCCTAGATTTCAGTGGCATCTGGTGGATTTTCAAATTGGTGGGGTGGAAATTTTATACCCAAGTTTGAAAGGAGGGTGTGAGGGGTTCTCCCTCGCAAGAACATTTTGAAAAATGTATTTAAATGGTGGATTTTACACCACATATTTACTGCAAATTGTTGAAAATAGGGGATCCAAATATAGCATTTTAAAGCAAAAGTGTGAAGAAAACATTAGAAACAAAAAGATTTGCCCAATCCAGCCTGCAATTGCTGTTGATTTCCGTCCACCTCCTGCCCATCGCTGCTTGCCCCACTGAACTGCATTGCACAGACCCCCTCCTCCCCAACTCTGCATTTCAAAAAAATGTTGGTGCAGTTTTATTTAGCGCTAACACCACACAAACGTAGGGGGTGCTTTACATTAGCACCAGTTACTTTTTTGTTCAGTTTTATATAGCACCAACACCACCCGGATGTATTGGAGTGCTTTAAATTAGCACTAGTTCCTTTACACAAGGACACATTCATTTCTGTAGGCAGAGGCAGATTAAGCGCCCTATTACGAGTATGGTAGTCCACAGGACCGCAGTACTCATGGCGGTGGTCCAACCACTGCCACCCCTGCAGGTCTGTCTGACCACTTCAGAGTGAAGTGGTCAGACAGCTACAGGGGATACAGGATACCACGGCAGTCAAGCAGCGGAAGGGGGCAGCAATCGGCTGGCGGTGCCGCTGCAGCAACGCCGTGCATATTACGAGATGCCTGTTAATTGCTCCTTTAATCGCGATGAACCCGTCATGAAATGGGTGTTGGAGAGGCAACTAAGGGGGCCCTTACAGGAACACTTGCCGTTCCTGGGGGTGCATGCGGGGGAGCACATGTTGTGGCCCCATGGAATTACACCTCAGTTTCTGTACAGTTTGGCATACATGCCACACTACGCAGGAACATGCTGCAGGCACTGTTCTCGGTGGCATATGCAGTTAAGGCTCACCTATGAGCCTTATACAGCTGCCGCCATGGGTCCGCCGTAGCACTGCCCGCCTGCAATGGATTACAGTTGTAATACAGTAGGCGCTCGATGGGCTTGCGGGTCCTCCTGTCAGGGCATCAATGGCAGGCTGACAGGAGGACCGCCAAACTCATAATAAGGCCCTAAGTGATTTGCCCAAAATCAAGGATTTTAAGCTGATGCCAAAAGTCGAGCCCGGTTGCCCAGCTCCATAGTCGCCCGCTGTGACCCTTATGCCACATCCTCTCCAAAGAGGACGCCACAATATCTACCTAGCATCAGCTTCAATTTCACACTTTGTAATTATGGCAAATCACTTAATTTTCCCGTGGCAGCCTGCATTTGCTGTTGGTTGCTCATTCACCTCCCGTCAATGCTGCTTGCCCCGCTGAACTCCATTGCATATATCTCCACCTCCACTGACTCTGCTTTTCAAATTTTTTTGGTGCAGTTTTATATTGCGCCAACACCACCCAAAGGTATTGGAGAGCTTTACACTAGCAAAAAGAACAGATGATGGACAGAATGCTGAACAAGTCATCAAACATTCACCCCTAATCGAAGGTCTGGGTTAAATCCATATTTTGTTTGCTCTCCATGTCATTACAGTTTGGACACCACCTTATTTAAATGACTCTTGAACATGCTCCCATGGGAACAGTCTAGGACGAACTGCCAGGCCAGCACCAGCACTAGCAACAGTTACTTTGATTGTGCAGGTTTATATAGCGCCAACACCACCCAAAAGTTTTGAAGAGCTTTATATTAGCACATGTTACTTTGCCCAAGGACACATTCAATTTGTAGGCACGAAGAGATTAAGTGATTTGCCCAAAATAAATTATGTGATGCCAACGCTGAAACTCAATTTCGGTTTAACAGCTTCATAGTTGGCAGCTTTGGCCCTCATGCCACAATCTCCCCCGAAAAGACCCAATATCATCTACCTAGCCTCGGCCTCAGTTCCACATTTTGTGATTGCAGATAAATCACTTAACCTCCCTGTTAGACCTGCCATCATTGGCGTGAGTCTCTCTTCCATTTTGACAGATTACCTCCTCTGTTTTTATATGTTTTTGCTGGATTTATGCTTTGGGCTAGGTGCCACTGCTAATCAGTGCCACAGTGCAAGTGCTCCCTATGTTAAATTAATGTACTAATTGGTTATTCCATGATTGGGTTATTTGATTTATCTGTCAGCCCCTAGTATAGTGCACCATGTGTGCCCAGGGCTTGTAAATCAAATGCCGCTGGTGGGCTGCAGCACTGGTTGTGCCACCCATAGAAGCAGCTTGTAAAGTGTGTCTCAGGCCTGCCATTGCAAGGCATGTGTGCAGTCTAGCACTGCCATGTCGACTTGGGCAAGTGCACCCAATTGCCAGTCCCTAAACCTTCCCTTTGCTTCATATTAGACACCCCTATGGTAGGCCCAAGGGCAGGGTGCATTGTAAATATAAGGTAGGACATGCTATGATGTGTGTAGCATGTTATAATAGTGAATTACAGCCATTTTCGTTTTTCACTCTTGAAGGCTACCTAATCTCAAAGGCCAGAATGGGCAGTTAGATTATTACATTCTTATAATCCTAACTGACTCAGGGAACATGGTAGAAATTCAAATTTAGTATGCCTGAACTCAGAATAATAAAATACATATTTTAGTAAAGTTTATTTTAATATTTTGTGTTTGCAAATACCACTTTTAGAAAGTAGGTATTTGCTTGCATAACCATTTGAGCCTGCCTCTGCTGGGTTGTGTATTCCTTGTCTGGATTTGTGAGTGACAGGGCTGGGGGATTCCAGGAGACAGGCTGGGGCAGCCCGGTGGTGAATAGAGAGATCTGCATCTAGATGGGAGGGAGGAGTCGCACCTGGGACCTGAATAGGGCTGGGCCTTCCCTCTACAATGCTGGCTCCACCCCCTGTGGCTAGTCTGATGTCTCTGCCCTGCACTGTGAAAGGAGAAGAGGAATCATTTCAACAGAGTGCTCCAGAGCTGTATCTTCCCTCCCCTGTGCTGGCTCCACCTCCTGTGGGGCGGCGGATGTCTCTGCCCTGCACAGTGAAAGGAAGAAGAGAGTTGTGTAAACAAATTGCTCAGGAACTGGTTTGGGCCTCTCTGCCTTCAGAGAACAAAGGTTTTTGGGGTATAAATATTGGGACCCTGATCCCAAGAAATTAGATCACTTTTGGAACAAGAAACCTTTCTGCCAAGGAGAAGAACCAAGGAAGCTGCAGGAGTTTGGACTGCCCCTCTGCCAGTGTGCTGTGTGCTGGGTTGGCCTGCAGTGGTTGCTTCATTGCCAAGGGAAAGGAGAAGGAACTTTGTAAGGACTTTCATCTACAGAATATTCTCCAAGGGCTTGAACTGTGCTTGCCTCCTGCGGAAGTCTCAGGGACAAAATACTTCACTTCCAGCTCCCTCCTGAATTTCCTAGCTGGGAATTCTGACTCCAGACACTTGAGTGCCGCTGGGAGCTGGAAGCGCGACGTATCGAGAAGAAGCGAGCTTTCGCCGCATCTCCCTGGAAGCGTGTGTTCATCGAAGCTGCCTGCTGTCGCATCACCGGAGAAGCGTGACGCCATCGAGAAAGTCGCCATCGCATCACCGGAGAAACGTGTCGCAGGGCCTGTCGCGGCTCCAAAGTACAGAGTTGTCGCAAGGCTGCCAGGGTGTCATTGCATGGTAATTGCATCGCCGCATCAAGGGCGCCATGTTCTCGCATCGCAACCAGATTGTCGCATCGCATCAAGGCGCCATCTTGCGCACCGCAACAGGCTCGCAGGTCGAGAATCTACGCATCAACTCTGCCCCGGTAAGGCTCATGACGCGTCCCCTACTCTGCGCAAGCATTGAGGCAGGACGCAACCGTTCCCCCGGGTCATGGAACCGACGCATCTCCCCTTTTGCGAGCCTTTTGTTCACTTTGCGTTAGGCATCCAGGTACTTTGTTGAGAACTTTGTTGCATTTACCAACAACTTGAACTAAGAGACTTGTAATCATCTTTTAAGCAATCTTAAATGTAGTATTGTGGATTTTTGTTGTTTGTGGTCTTGTGTTTAAGTCTATATAAAAAATACTTATTTTTTATAAAAACCTGTGTTGTGTCCATCTGTAGTGTTATCCCTGTTTTACTGTGTATATTCACAAATGCTTAACACACTGCCTCTGAGATAAGCCTGTCTGCTCATGCCAAGCTACCAAGGGGGTGAGCAGGGGTTATTAAGGAGTCTAATCACCTTATCCTGACTTAGAAGTAAGGGTCCCTATTTGGACAAAGGTGAATACCATGGCCAACTAGAGACCCTCAGATCTAACTCTCCCCATTTCTAAACACAGCAATGATTGGCGAAGCCAGTAAGTGAAGGAGCCCGAGGCTTAGCCAACATGCCAGGTTCTATATTAACACAAATTAGATGTCATTTGTGTCGCTATTGTAGGATTGAGTACAAGAGGGCTTCACACAAGGGAAGGCAGGGTGAACCACAGTAAGCAAATCAAAACTTGAGACATAACTCACCTGCGGACTTTTTGCTCCCCGATCCTGGTGAATGGAATACAGTGAAATCAATCAATCAATAAATCATAGCATTTATAAAGCGCACCACTCACCCGTGAGGGTCTCAAGGCGCTGGGGGGTGGGGAATGCAACTACTGTTCAAAAAGCCAGGTCTTGAGGAGTCTTCTGAAGGTCAGCAGGTCTTGGGTCTGCCATAGGTGGGTGGGGAGGGTGTTTCAGGCCTTGGCGGCAAGGTGGGAGAACGATCTGCCACCGGATGTCTGTCTTCGGATGAGGGGGACTGTGGCAAGGGCGAGGTTGGTGGAGCGGAGCTGACGGGTGGGGGTGTAGAAGCTGAGTCATCTGTTGAGGTACGCTGGTCCGGTGTTGTGGAGTGCCTTGTGTACATGGGTAAGGAGCTTGAAGGTTATCCACTTGTTGACAGGGAGCTAGTACAGGTCTCTCAGGTGGGGTGTGAAGATGTGGTTACAGCGAGGGATGTCAAGGATCAGGCGTGCAGAGGTGTTCTCTATGCGTTGAAGCCGTTTCAGGAGTTTGGCTGAGACTCCTGCAAAGTGGGTGTTTCCGTAGTCCAGCCTGCTGCTGATGAGGGCCTGGGTGACCGTTCTTCTCGTTTCGGTGGGGATCCACTTGTAGATCTTGCAGAGCATGCAGAGGGTGTTGAAGCAGGAGGAAAAGACAGCATTGACCTGCTTCGTCATGGAGAGGGTGGAGTCGAGGATGACCCCTAGGTTGAGTGCGTGGTCGGTGGGTGTTGGAGCTGTTCCCAGTGCGGTCGACCACCAGGAGTCGCCCCAGGCTGAGGGGGTCGATCCGAGGATGAGAACCTCCATTTTGTCTGAGTTCAGCTTCAGCCGGCTGTTCCTCATACATTTGGTGACAGCCTTCATTCCTTCGTGGAGGTTGGTTTTGGCAGTGTGGGTGTCCTTGGTGAGGGAGAGGATCGGCTGGGTGTCATCAGCATAAGTGTTGATGTTGAGGTCGTGCAGTTGGGCGACGTGGGCGAGCGATGCAATGTAGATGTTAAACAGCGTTGGGCTGAGAGATGAGCCCTGGGGTATGCCGCAGATGATCTTGGTGGCTTCGGAGTGGAAGGGGGGAGGCGGAAGCTCTGTGTTCTGCCAGAGAGGAAGGAGGTAGTCCAGTCCAGGGCCTTCTCTTGTATTACGGCATTGTGGAGGCGTGTGCGTAGTGTGCAATGGCAGACTGTGTCAAAGGCGTCTGACAGGTCCAAGGGGATGAGGGCCGCGGTTTCTCTGTTGTCTAGCAGGGTCCTGATGTCATCGGTGGCGGCAATGAGGGACGTTTCAGTGCTGTGGTTGCCGCAGAACCCGGACTGGGATGGTCCCAGGATGCTGTTTTCTTCGAGGTAGCGGGTCAGCTGTTTGTTGGCGGCCTTCTCGATGACCTTAGCCGGGAATGGGAGCAGGGAGATGGCCCGGAAGTTCTTGAGATCTTTGGGGTCCGCCTTGGGTTTCTTGAGTAGGGCATTGATCTCGGCGTGCTTCCAGCCTCCAGAAAGGTAGCTGTCTCGAAGGAGATGTTCATGGCCTTCCGGAGATGGGGTGCGATGGCGGTGCTGGCTTAGTTGAAGATGTGGTGCGGGCAAGGGTCTGATGGAGAGCCGGAGTGGACGAAGTTAATGATCTTGATGGTGTCGTCATCGTTTATGTTGGTCCAGGAGAGCAGGTGGTTGGTGCGGATGGTGGTCGTGGGGGCAGAGGTCTCAGTGGTTGTCGGGGCAGTCGTGGCATTGAAGCTGTCATGGATGTCTGCGATTTTGCAATGGAAGAAGGAGGCCAGCGAGTCGCACAGTTCTTGTGAAGGTGGGATGTCGTTGGTGTTGGTGCTGGGGTTGGAGAGTTCTTTCACGATGATGAAGAGCTCTTTGCTGTTGTGTGCGCTGTTGTCTTGGCGGTCTTTGAAGGAGGCCCTTTTGGCGGATCTGATGAGGTGAGGTGTTTGCGGGTGGTGTCCTTGTGGGCTGCATAGCTGTCCAGTGTTCGTTCACGGTGCCAGTTTTGTTTTAGCTTTTGGAAGGTTTGCTTGGAGGCCTGGAGGTCTTCAGTGAACCAGCTGGTTTTCTTGCTGATGTCGCTGTTGAAGGGTTTCTTGAGCGGGGCGAGGGTATTGGCGCAGTCGCCGATCCACTGTCTGAGGTGACGGGCGGTGGAGTCGGGGTCGGAGGGGTCGGTGGGTGGGCTCTGGGCGAGGGTGGTGGTTAGCTGGTCTTCGGTGACTTTGCTCCAGCGGAGGTGAGGCATCTGTTTGGTGCGGTGGTGCGTGGTGGGTTTCCGAAAGGTGAAGTGGATGCAGCGATGGCCGGTCCAGTGGAGTTCCGTGGTGTGGTTGAAGGCGATGTGGGGCACGCGGAAAAGATGGGGTCAAGCGTGTGGCCGGCAGAGTGAGTGGGTGTTGTGACGAGTTGTCTGAGTCCGAGGTTGGCGAGGTTGGTGATCAGGGAGGTGAAGTTGGTGTTGGTGTTGTTGTTGTTCTCAAAGTGGAAGTTCAGGTCCCGAGGAGGATGTAGTCTGTGGAGGCGAGGGCGTGCGTGTTGACAAAGTCAGCGATGGAGTCGCTGAACTGTGGTCGAGGTCCTGGGGGTCTGTAGACAAGGGTTCCCTTGAGGGTGGTGTTGGGGTCGGTGTGGATCTGGAAGTGCAGGTGTTCGGCGGTGCTGAGGGTGTCATCGGTGTTGGTCGAGAGTGTTCCTGTGGACGATGACGATTCCTCCACCCACTCTGTTGGTGCGGTCACTGCGGGTGACCTTGTAGCCTTCCGGGATGGCTATGGCGATGTCAGGTGCTGAGGAGGGGTTCAGCCAGGTCTCAGTCAGGAAGGGGACGTCTGGGGAGGTTGAGTCGAGTAGGTCCTAGAGTTCAACGGCTTGTTTGCGGGTAGAGCGGGTGTTGAGAAGAATGCATCTGAGGTAGTTGTGTTCTTTCCTTGTCGTTGGGTTGGCGGATCGGATGCTGGTGAAACTGCAGTTTCGGCAGGAGAAGGGTCCTTGAGTGCGCTTTGTGGCGGCCAAGCAGCAGGTGCGTGATCGTCCAGTGTCTAGTATGTGGAGGGTGCCGGCATCGTTGCAGAGAGGGGGTCATGGTGTCGGCGGGGGCCAGGGGTACTGTCACTGGGCGCGGTCCAGGCGCGGTCCAGGCGTGGTCGGGTGCAGACGGGCTTGCCTTAGGCACACCAGCGGCTGGCATATATAGGGAGGAGCAGCTGGGAGGAAGGAGCGGGGCGGCAAATGTGCGAGCAGGTGCGGAGCCGCAGGGACGCAGTGGCGGCAAAAAAACGGGTGTGGAGTGGCAGAGGAAGCAGAGGGTAGAGGGGCACAGAATAACAGGGCGCAAAGACAAAACAGGCAAAGTGAAAAACAGGGCACAAAAACCGCTAAACAGGGCGCAGGATCACATGGAAAGAAAAGAAAGGAGAAATACAGGTGGCAAGACACAAGACAGTACAGACTAACCGTGGGCGTAGTTCGCGAAGTAGCGCTACACGTAGCTACACGAAGTGCACTTCGCACTGCGCGAGCTACACGTAGCACTATGCGAACTGCATAGTACCCTGTTTGTGATGATTGCACAGTGCCGAATGCTTGCCCGCACTGTGCAATCATTGAAAACTGCATCTTGTACAGTGCGAGCTGTCTTTTACTGCCGCTTGAGTAGATTTTTACTCGAACAGCAGCTTTCTCAACGTGGATTGGTAGTTTCTCATCGCGAGCGGTCGCGAGCATATGCAAGCACTCGCAATAAGAAACCTGACCGCGTTGAGGTTTATTTTCCATGCTCGCGATCGGCAACTTGATGTTGTTGATCGTGTACGAGGAGAAAGTCTCGCCGGGATGTCATTTTGCTTGCTTGATGTCGCCAGCTTGACGTTGAGGCCCGAAAGCAAGCAAAAAATGACTGCTGCACTACGCTACGCGTTTTTGCACTGTGCTATGCGCAGTTTGCGTAGTGTGAAGTAGGGCAAACTTCACAAACTACACAAGCGTAGCGTAGTGCTTTGCCCAGGGTTAGTAGTACAGACCAAGAGCAGCGAGCGAGCCTCGAACTCACGATCGGCAGTGGTGGCGCGCTGGGGGGTGCTTGCACCAGGAAGGAGCTGTTGCGGAGGTGAGGGGAGCGACCTGCCTGTGAGCAGGACATGAACTATTAACTCACACTTTAGAAGGTACTGGAAGGAAGCTGCTGGACTCTTTCCCCAGATCCCTGCTCACCTATCATAACAAAATCAACAAGAGTTTGAGATTAATAGAGAGCTCCCGACTCTTTCCTGGCCCATGTGAATAACACACAAAGCAAAAGTCTTTTCTCTGCAGCAACACACACACACCGCTCCCACCAGTGTGTCATCACTGACCTGATTTATGCCTCCAGGTCCAGGAAAGCAAACAAGGTGATGATGGACAGAGCACTGAACCCTTTTAGACACTCACCCCTAGTCACAGTTTTGTCTTGAATCCATCATAGTTCTTTAGCTCATTTCGCCACCCTAGTTCAGACCCAGCTATATGTCTTGACCCTTTGCCTCATGGGAACAGTCCAGCCCAAACTGCCAAGCCAGATCTTCCCTGGAGCCGAAACAAACATCCTGTGACCGGTTTTGGGGTAACACCCCTCATTAGCCAGGCTAGCTTGAATCCAGTGGCAAAGTTAGCAAGGGACCCACGTCTGGGCATACTCTGCCAACATAGGGCGAACAAAGCAAACACAAGGAGATGATGGACGGAGCGCTGAAACTTTTGAGTCACAGATCTGGGATGAATCCATCTATGTTCTTTAGCTAAGGTCGAAGAAAACCTTGCCCAGCCAGCGCATGCACAGTTCCGAGGGCCATCCTCCAGCACCCACAAAAACCCCCACAGATTTGCACATCTTTGTCACCGAGCAGCAAGCACAATATATTGCTGTTATGCTCTTTATTTCTTCTCAACCTTTTGTTACTCCCTCAGGGTGGTAGGGTGATGCCCCTCTCACCCCTTAACCCCAGCCGTCCCTGCTGGAGTTGAACCAAAAACAGTTCTAACTACCCTCTGTTTCGCTGCATGTGCTCTAGGTATTAACTGCTGCACACAGTGTTTCAATTCAGCATCATAACATGGAGAGGCACAACTTTCCTCATGAATGAAATCCATGATGAGCCCTTTTTTTTTATAACACTCAGAAAGAAAGAAAACTGCAAGATATTTTGCTAGCTAGCAATCTATGCTATTTCACTTCCAGCCATCATGCATTCTCAGTAGACGAATCAATTGATAGTTCCGTTATGACTTTGTCAGTGTTTGTTTGCAGTTTAAAACTAACATAATAATAATAATAATGATGATGATAATAACAATATTGATAATAATAATAATATCTTGGCATCATTTTCTTAATCATCAGGTTTTTCCACATTTTAACTCTTCCTTTTACTGGGATTCAGCACATGGGAAGTACTAAATTCCCAGTACATAAAAGAATACTTCAGCATCAAAGAGCCCTAAGAAATTGTGACCAATCATATCCGGTCGCTAGGCATTTTTAAGAAGTGCATGATAGCACAGTGATAGGATTATCCTATTTTGTGGATGACTCTACTGTAGCCAGCATTAGAGGAGGAAACAGAGAAAAACAACTAAGGCAACTTGAATCCCAGCACATTTTAGAGCTGAATGCAAAGACACCAAGGGGTCTCAATATGGAAGAGGATTTACACACACATTTGTAGAACTCTGGTTATGCTATTATCTAATGGTTAATGACTGTACTCAAACAGTATATTTTATAGCGAGAACTGCTGCCAGTAATTTTGCATGTTTTAATGCACACACAGTCACAGGCACACATTTTGTTATTAAGTTTGATTAGAAGCAATGTTAAAGAATAATGAGTTTTAAGCACCCATAGATAATAATTTTAGAATAATTAATTATCACACAGCACTTTGATATTTTTAGGGGAGGGGCCATAGTTCTTTAAGCTATAGAGTGGAGCAAGTGGATAGAACACATGCAATTTCTACTGCAATTAAATTAAAATTGCATCCATGATATACAGTCACTTTGTGCAATATGAGTAGATATGTCCCTAATGATACTTAGACACCTTATCCTGGCACAAACAGGGCACAACAGTATTGACGAGGGTTGAAGGTTAAGGTAAATCCATATCAAGATTGGGAAACAGAGGGGAATTATTCCTCTGGAATGATGTTAACATGAAATGGCTGGATGATAGAATTAATCTATAACTTTGCAATGGAACTTAGAAACCTTATTTTTGCCCATGTAATATGAGAGAAAACAAAAAAAGATTGTTTGTAACGACAAAGTCCCTTATTAAAGATTACTTGCAAGATTGCACATTAGCACTTAGACACTTTGGTAAGACCATTCAAGGGCGTAATGAATTTAAATATTAAATATAGATCGAAGAACCAAAGATAATATGTTTTTGTGCAAAGTGTGCAGATTGTTGTCTATGATAATAAGTTGATGTATGGACTTTATTAATGTCTATTGCATAAATATATAATAGGGAACATTGAGTATGTGAATGATAACATCTTTCGGAAATGGTCACTGTGTTTGACAAACTAGAAAACTATTAATGAGATATAAGGCAGTTTCTGACTCCCAAGTAATACCAGACCTGATAAAATGTAAACCAATTTTCAAAGTCACTATATTAAAGTTTACTGTAAGAATTCTGCTATAGCACGCAGACACTTTATTAAGCCCATCCAAGGGCACAATTAATGTATTTATATATCAAATACAGATTGAAAAATGATATATTGTTCAGTGCAAGGTGTGCCATTTTTCGATAAGGATAATAAATTGATGTATAGACTTCATTGCAGTCTATTCACAGAAATGTGTAACACTGAATATTGAGGATGTGTATAATAACATCTCTTTAAAATGGTCACTCTGTTTGCACGTTACAAAGTAGAAATCCAAAGTTTGCTGTTTCTCTTGACTCTTGCAATGGCGAACCCATGGCGGGGTTAGCGAACTCCTTATCAATAACCACAATCTTGACCTTTGACCATGTCATGAGTGATGTAATGTGTGAGGTCATAAGCATTACATTGTGGGAGTGTAAGTTATAGTTAGCTCAGGTAACTAAGGGTGGGCGTAGTGTGCGTAGTGGGGCTACACAGAGTGCCATGGAGTAGAAAATAAACTCCGCACAACCTTAGTGCATGAGCAGTTTTGATGAAGAAGTCACTATGAAGGAGGAAGAGGGAGCCCTGGGACGCCACAGCTAAGCTAAGCCATTTTCCTTACTTTTAAATTGTTTTTTTAAAGCTTGTAATTTAATTGTTAATAGGGCGGGAGGGAGGCGGGGGCGGTGCTCGGAGTAGGCAAAACTCCACACACTATGCGGGCAGAGCGGAGCCCTCCGCCCACGGTTACAGGTACCTATAACTGCTGAATTTCTGTATGAGTGCAATCTGAGCCTACCAATAACGTCCCCTGTAACCTTTGACTTTTTCAGTGAATTCATAAGTTTTTTAAAATTCTATTTCCTAATTATAACGTCCCTGTAACCTTTGGTTTACTTAGTCGACTTAGAAGTTTTTTTATTGTATTTCCTAACTGTAACCTGTAACCTTTCAGAGTGGGTGTGTGAGTGGCTGAATTGGTCAGTGAGTTGGAGTGTTAGTAGCTGTATGGGTCTCTAACTGTGTGCATGAGTGGCTATGTGGGTGTCTGAGTGGGTGTGTGAGTAGCCATGTGGGTGTGTGAGTGGGTATGAGAGTGGCTGTATGGGTTTGTGAGTGGGTATTTGATTGGCTCTATGGGTCTCTGAGTATGAGTTTGAGTAGCTGTGTGTGTGTTTGTGAGTAGGTTTGTGAGTGGCGTTATGCATGGGCGGATTTTGCGGATTGGCAATCCGCGAACTTGCGTATTTACGGATTCGCAATCCGCGAAGATCCGCGAACTCTAGCGGATTTGCGGATTTTTCCGTTTTTTGTGTTGGCGCGTGTTCGCGCCGATTTTGGGACAAGTTCGCAATTGCGAACTTACTTTTCGGCTTGCAACGGCCGCGACTATGTTGTTTCTACGTCTGGTTTATCATCACAGGTTCACAGCACCCTCTGTTTCACCACTGCCACCCTCTGGGACACCCATGCCACCCTCTAGTACATCCTCACTGGCACCTATTAGGTTTATTTATCACTGTAGATTATGGTGGTTGAAAAAAGCAAGCACACCTGCCCTTCTTCAACTGCCATCAATTAATTTGTGTTTCATTAATGTGTCAGTAATTTTGAAAGTTCCAGTCTGGCTGGCACCTGCTTCCTTCCTTATCTGTAATTTGCTTTTTGTTGCAGTGAATTTTTTTTTTCACAGGACCTTTATGGTGCTATTCTATGAGCCTGCTGTTTGGGTCATAGCAGGGTCATAGAATAGTTGCAAACTCTGGAGGGGCCCATCAGGAAGCACTACCTTGAATGTTACTAATGTTAAGTTTGAACTTTTGCACCTGCTCATTGCTTTCAGTTTAGCTAAAATCGTTTTTTCTGCAATTTCGCGCGTTTTTTGGGGCGCGAATCCGTGCGAGATCGATTTTGGAAGCCGCGAATACGTGCGAATACAAAATTGTTTTTGTTGCGACGTGTATGTTCGCGTGATCTTGCGCGTGTTCGCGAGGCGCTTCTAGCTATACGTTTGCCAAGTTACCCTATCGGTCGTACACGGGCGCGGCCATCTTGTTGGCGTGACGTAATTCCGTTTCCGCCCGCTATGTGTAATCTCGCAAAGTGTGCTGCTCGCTAGTACAATTTCGCGCGTACTCGCAAGGAAAATCTCGCGCGAACTTACCCACGCGGTCGTGAACGGGCGCGGCCATCTTGTTTCTCATTCATTGCTATGGTTCTGGGCATGCTTTCTCTATCCTCTCTCAATCTCTGCCATCCTTTGCTTGTTTGAAGTTTTTTTGATCTAATTTTACTTATTATCTAACCCTCTATTTTTCTAGCTCTATATTTTTGTGTTTTCTGCAGCTTTTAGTTACTTTTAAACTACTTTTTTAAACTCTTTTCTTTTCTTCTTCACTATTCTATTTCTTCTTTATCATTTAAGTTTATTTCTGCCCAGACCATGGTAAAGGGAGCCGGGAAGCACCCTGAGAAGGGGAAGGGTCCCGCACCCCGTGCCCGGCTCCCGTGCGGGCGTTTAAGGGGGGAGCAAGTGGTCCCGAGGGAGATCTTCAGCGCGGAGGAAGTGGCGGCACTGATCTTCCACGTCCAGCGCCGCCTCCCCAAGACGATCCTGGGAGGCGGCAAGATCGCGACCGGCTATGGCATCCGGGAGCGCCGCCAGCGGTGGGAGAAGGTGTGCCGGGCCATGTACAAGATCTCTGGGGTCCGGCGCACATATAACCAGGCCACCCACCGCTGGACCGATGTCATGGACCGGGAGCGGGACTTGCTGGACGCGCTCGGCGTAGAGGTCCCCGGGCTTGGTGAGTAGTAGTAGTAGTACATTTACTACTCTGTTTTATCCTGCTCTGTTATTTGCAAATCTTTGTTCTTTACCAAGAGCAATAATGCTGCCGATTACATTGAGGTAAATTATATTTCAAAATCTTCTATGCATTTCATTTTCAGGTGCACTGCTCTCCTTCTCAGTAGCCTTGCTTGCTACTATGCTTCTTTGTTTTGTATGTTGTGTTCAGAAGCATTTCATTGGCCTGAGAAATTATGTATGAGTGTACTGTAAAGAAAAGAACTGCGTAATGCTAGACAGTAAGGGTCATATTTTCAATTACCGGCGCATCCCTGCAAAGTAGCAGGGATGCGGCAGTAATTGTGTGCCATGCCACCACCACCCATTGGCCCAAAACGTCACAGAAGCCTTACGCATCTGTGCCGTAAAGGCAGCGCATTGCTGGAGTTGCGTGCCAACGATGGCGCAGCTCCAGCAATGCTCTGGGGTACCCTATCTCCCCAATGCTGCATCAAGCCGTACGTCGGCTTCAAGCGCGCAGGGTTTGAGTCATGCATCATTGTCCTAAAAGTGACTGATTGACATCTTGTAGATTTCCCTCAGCCACTGTTAGGATTCGTTCCTGCGCAGGTACGCCCTCCCTTGCGCCGGAACGCCCCCTGATGGCGCAGGGCTTTACAACGTGATGCATCGCCCATATGCCCATATGTGTTTTTTTTTTTAATATATACGCCGCACCAACACCATGGCGAGTCTTTTGTTCTGCCGCTGCGTCAGAAAAGGCACGCAACAATGGAGGAAAATCAGCCGCAACTTCCGCAAGGGACTTATAAATCAGCCCCAACAGACTGAAGTCCAGTCCTTCCTTTAGACAGTCACATGGCTATCAGAAGAAATAGTGGCGGTGGTGGCGGGTGGATTGATAGTTTGAGTATTCACTGATCTGCAAGCAGGATGGACTTTGTCTGTCACGTGTTGCGCACTGCTGCCTGCAGTGCCAGGCCTAGGCAAACCTCTTTAGTAGTCTGTTTTTTGAGTTACATAGGAACTTTCTAAGTCAACGTTCCGCAAATCAGGCAATACGAATAACGTAGTATACCACATGAGATAGATCCCGTGGAATAGTTGTCTATCTATTTGCTATTTTTCCAAAATATGTTGTTATTGTTCTTTTCAAATGTTTGATTTGGTTGAAAAATCTCATCCATGTTTTCTGGTTTTTCTTTCTTTCATGTTGTACATCAGCTCCCCCCAAGGGCAAGAGGACACAGGAGGAGGGTGCTGAGGATGCAGGCCAGGATCGGGCAGGCGAGGGCTCCTTTGCTGGCCCCAGTAAGTTTACATTTTATTAAACAGTACCTATTTTTTCCTAGCGTTCCTCATTCGATTTTTTCTAAATCGTCTTTGATCTTCTTGTAGACTGGATATAAATTCTTATCCTGCCTCGAATATGACTCCCTGTGGTATTACTAGACTATTCTTATTAGTCTGTCTGTGTAGCTAACTAAGATTGGACATTTGGCAATTCCATTGGACTCCCATTATATTCAGCAATACCTCTATGCACTGTCTCCTTACTGACTAGATAGTGTGGCAGAGTCATTCAGCTCCCGAAGTCACCGATTATAGATCCCCAATGATCTCTAGATTATCGTACGCAGGACAAGAGAGTAGTACGGAGTCACAGCACAGTCAAGAAGTGTCAGAGGCACTCATGCTTGCAAAAATTCCAAAACCTTTAGCTCATCCACTCTAGTCTAGAGGAACAAAAACCACAGAGTCTATTTAAGTGTAAAAGCTTTATTAAAAGTAAACACATTTATTAAAATCTACTTTGTCATAAAACTATTTAACTGTAAACGGAAAAGTGGTTAGTGCTGACGATTAATTGGACACATTTCTTGTGGTCGAGCCGAACTCTCACCTAGTTTGAACTTGATCCTGGTCGTGTTCTTAGGACTCAGGAGTCAAGCTTCTGTCTGTTAGGAGAAAAAGTGGTGCGTGTTAAAAATCAAAAGCAAGCATTCATCAGTTGTGCATAAAAGTGCAGCAAGACAACAGCCTTCCCTGGAAAATGGGACATTTTTACTATGGAGTAGACAGTCACAAATTATTACATTGTATTCTGTTTTTTTAACATTTCTCCTAGACCAAATATTATATAGTAGTGAGTGGTGTATTCTAACATTCTTAAATGTACTTTGTAGGTGTAACATCTGGTGACGGGGCCAGCGCGGAGGTGGCTGTGTTGGACTTGGACTCGGAGGCCTCTGGGGAGGAGGCGGCGTTAGAAGAGCTGGTGGCCGTTCCTGTGGGGGATCAAACGGTGGTGGCGGAAACAGGTAAGCTATATATTCCTTACTTATTGAGATTGAAGACTGCATAGTGTGCTTTCTGCACGGGTGTATTACAATTACAAATCAACCAGGTAGTAGCCTCCTCGAAATGTACTTCGACTTAGCTGTGAAGTTTTTGGTGAGAAGAATCCCAATAAGTTCTTAGACGAACGTGATGGATGGGATGAACGAAAAGCGAAAGAAGGGTGTAAGTAAGTGGGACGCGAACTTGTATGATGGCTGGCAAAGAAGAACGATATGTGTTTGCTTGGACCCAGAGGTGGCTGGGAAGGAAAGAATATGGTATGGTGCATGGCTGGGTCAATGATGAAGCAAGGATGGGTGGAAGGACAGCAGCCTGGGTGGGTGAAACAGAAACTGTATGTGTGCGTATACTTTGACTGAATGGATGCCTGGAGCATGGTATTCTCTGACTCTTACATAGCACATGTGTATCTAGAGAGAGTAGATGGTCGCCAGGTGAAGTAAGTGTTACCTTGAAGAGCATGTACCACCGCACCCGCACGTCCGTCCCAGTGCAGGGAAGGCAAGGAAAAGAAATTGTAAATGTGTCCAATACTACCATGAATAGTAGCAGTACTTTGTATTGCGTTTGCATTCACAGCATATATCTGGTTATTACGGTGGACACTCCGTACCTCTCTTAATAACTTTAGTTTACTTGTAGTACGTCATTCATGTGTGGGTGTATCACTGTTCACTCAATATTAAGCAAAGCACCTAAAGTCATCTCATCTGTCATTAAATACGTCCCATGTGAAGTGATAGATAATCAAATTAGTTAGCTTCTTCAGTTTCCTTTTCTAGTACTCATTTGCACTGTAGGGTGAAAGGTAAATTAATTAAGCAGTAGCCCTTGTAACAGAGTATTCTCAGTGCCACCCGTAATAGAAAAGTAATAGCTTCACCACCTGCATGTACTGGACCGGTACAGTAACGCAAGTCTGTCTCCATCATCATGGTGTGCAACTTTTTTTCTCGGGTGCAACTTCACTGTGCTGTGTCCATGTCATTCTGCCGGCTTGCATAAGATAACGTACCCATTTCCCTAAACAAGAGAGAAGAAGAAGAATAAGACTGGTGTACTGTCATAGTCGACTGTAATGGAAGTCCATAGTGGTCGTAGAATTAGTTCATTAAACTACCACTACTGTTAGAGCAAGGATGCAGAAGTGGGAGGTTACATAGATACTGTCCTCAATAGTTATGTACTGTGCTTTCAATTTGCTACTTGTACTCTGTGACCCAACTTTCGGCTCAATCACTTTGTGTTATTAATAAGGAGCATTGGTTACAGACTATGTCTTTCTTTCTTCATATAGTTGCTCCTTCCAAATCAACAACAAGGAGGGAGCAGGCTAGATTGGCCCGGCAACGGAGGCTGGAGGCCACAGTCGCCGAGTATCGGCGGCTGGTGGCCCTGGAGGAGGAGGAGGACACGCAGTCGAGCGGGGCAACATCTTCGACTGTGACCACTGCATCCTCCTCCGTGACTAAGCCAGCGGGACCGAGCCGGGCTAAGAAAGCCGACCGCCACCGCCAAGCAACCGAAATACCAGCTGCCCCCCACAGGAGCTGCAAGGAACGCCAACGCCGCCTACGAGTCCGCATGTCCAACCTGGAGCAGGAGGTCCTGAGGTATAAGACCTTGGTTAAGGGCCTCCGCTCCGAGCTTGCCACCCTCCGCAAGGAGTATGATGCCCATGCCGCATCATGCACCAGCACCAGCACCCTCCAGTAGTGGAGTGTCCCTTGCCCTTTTTTTATAGACTTTTGGGGGGTGGGATTTGGGAGTTGGGATCGTTTTGGGACGTTTCAGAGACAATCGTTGGGGTTAGGGTGGGTGAGGGAGATTATTTTGTTAGGCATAAATAAATATATTTTTCAACTTTATCTGACCATACCTGTTTTTTACTGCTTTTCAGTCTGGTGGGTGGGGGGCGGGGGTGTAACAGTAACTTTGTTTTCCTGAACAGTCGTAGGACTTTAGTAGTACAACCGTCAATCTCTTGTCTACTCCGAAATAATACTCCATTATACTACCTCCCACCAAACGCTTATCTTACCTGTAATTTGTGTTAGAAATTAGGGCTAGGCCCAGGGCTGGCTCCAGGTGAAATGGGGATTAACGTTGTCATTCCTGGGCGGGTGACATTTCCTCATTGCGGTGGTACTAGTGGTGTGACACAGTGGCAGTTGCATGCCTATGGAAAAAAAGAAAACGAAACCTTGTTTGTACTCCTTACTGTAGCATTACAACGGTTACGGTACGATCGAGAAAATAGCAGGTGACAGTACATTAGAACAGTGCCATAATGTAGCCTAACAAATGGTAAAGTATTGCAAGTATAACTAGTACTTGCGTTGAATTTATTTGACATTGGCTACTACTACTAGAAGATATAGTACTGAAGCTGAGTAAGTCTAGAAGATATCCTCGTATTCCTTCACCAGCCTGTTGCTGCTATCACCTTATCCTCCCCAGCAAGTGTGTGGAATTATTGATGTCATTTTAGTCAGACATCAAGCAAAACAACACAGCCCGGGGGAAGAGGGTTAGGGTTTGTAAAATGGATGGGAATGGGGGTTTCTTTTTGGGTAGGTTTTGTTGAGAGAAGAAAAAAAAAGCAGAGCATGGACAAACAATAATTGAAGATACAGAGTTTACAGACAATCTTTGGTTACAAACTAAAGGTAAGCACATGCAGTCACACTCATAGAATAAAAGACAACAATGGATACTGTATCTGTATTGCGTATGTTGTTGGAGTTGTCCTGTTGAAATTGGTAAGTAAGTTGCATGCAGCAAACAATTCCTCTTATTGGCGGCACTCCTCCATTCCAGCTGACGCTTCGTCCATCAATGTGGTGGTGACCACTGACAGAAGAGACACCCTGTCCACTGCCTGCCTGGCGGATGTTGACTGAAACCCGGCCTGTAATTATTGAACGGAAAACAGGAAGTGCTATTACAATACCACTGATAAATAAATAAAAGGTATGTACGCTGTGTGGTTCAAAAAGTGACACTTTGATTTCCCTAATAGACAGTACAATATTTTTGAAATTGCGTGCTCTGTCTGAGTCACCTTTTTAAGGATCAATAAGTATGGCCAAAATATTATAGCGGATCTTTCCCCTCAAGGTGGGTGTACTACTGTGTTTTAGAACAAAATTTGACCTTCCCAGCAATGCTCCCACCAAGACCCTTACTAAAGCCAGTCGCAAAAATGTAGAAGAACCCAATCATATCTCCAAAAACGATGCCTAGCAGAAAAATGGTTACAAAACGTACTTTGAAAGTAACAGTAGACCCAAATACAGACCGTGGATTGTATTCAAACCACTTGCCTGCAAGCAAAAGTATCCATAGCCAGCATCGCTCCAACAGTGCTCTACAACAACAGAACCGCGTTGCAATAGAACCCCCCTAAACACATGCAATCCTGCTGCTAGGGCTAACCCTAACGAACCCTAACTTACAAAAAGTGCCAAAACTGGTGTTTCCTTATGGATTTTGTCCAACAAACTTCTAGCCGGTATTAGACCTTCCCAGGAATGCCCCAGGCAAGACCCGCCAACCCACCTGCAAAAAAACACGCGACAACACCCCCAAACAGCGAAAAAGCTAAATCTCATACTTACAATATCTCTCGGCCTTCGGTCCAAAGTAACGCGCTGTGCAGCTAGGTCATCATCAATCATCATAACTCCTGTTTTCCACCACGGATTTCCTGAAAAGCAAATGCAATCAAGATTAGACTGTCGCAGCAGTGCTTCGACAGAGACCCCGGCCGCAACCCACCCACGAACAGCAGGAAGCCCCCCAAAACGCTACATTGAGCAAGATGTCTGAAGAAATGGCAAAAAAAAGGCTGTTCCTTATGGATTTTGTCCAAAACACTTGTATCCGGTATTAGACCTTCCCAGGAATGCCCCAGGCAAGACCCGCCAACCCACCCGCAAAAAAACACCCGACACAACACCCCCAAACAGCGGAAAAGCTAAATCTCATACTTACAATGTCTCTCGGCCTTCGGTCCAAAACGCGGCGCTGTGCAGCTAGGTCGTCATCATCATCAATCATCATAACTCCTGTTTTCCACCACGGATTTCCTGAAAAGCAAATGCAATCAAGATTAGACTGTCGCAGCAGTGCTTCGACAGACACCAAAAATTACACACAAACCCCCGGAACCCCGCCAAAGAGCACCTCAAAGGCAAGCAAGTCAGCAAAAACGGCAAGAAATTTCCACCTCATATTTGGTCCAAAACACTTTTGTCCATTATTAGAGCTTCACAGCAATGGGCCCAAAACCGTCAACTCACCCGCAAAGAAGTACAACACCCCCACAAGTGCTGAGTCTTTCTTCATTGGGCGTAATCCAGCACTCTGCTTGGAGGGAAATCGCAGTCTGGAGGAGGAGGATAGAGGAGCATGTTCTTCAGAACTTGTGAACCTGAGGAATGTAGACTGCGGCACCTTCAAATCAATAAGCAAACAAGTGAAGACAGTTCTGATGATGGTCTTGTTTTTGGGATTAGGTGATTAAAGTTTGAATTAAATTAACTGTGCAAAACAAAGAAAGAGAGACACAAAGCACACAGGAATAAAAGTGAATAAGGACGAAAAAGAAAGTTCTTGATTGATTGTCTCATTTTCAGGGCTCGGTGTCAGGGAATAAGAACAAGATTTCGTCATCATACTCTGCGAATTCAGGCTGGATGAGGTCAGTGGCACCGAACAGAGAAAAAATCCCCTCATCTACGTTGCTGTCCTCCTCGTCTTCATGCGGCGTGCTTTCTCGTACTTTGTAATCTGGTGGTATGAGGTGCTGATTCATCTTGATCATTGTCAGCCGCTCCACATTTTTGGGCGAGAGGCGGCTCCGTTTGGGAGTTACAATGCCACCAGCAGCACTGAAAACACGTTCAGAAGACACACTTGCGAGTGGGCAAGACAAATAGTTTATAGCCAGGTTGTAGAGCTGTGGCCACAATTGTTTTTTGCCATGCCAATACTGCAATGGCTCCTCATTAAGAAAGACCACTGTTGAGTCATTCAGATAGTCCTGCACCATCGACTCAAGGTCATCAACTGTTCCTCCACTTTGCTTACTTTTTGCTGTGCTGGCTGTGACATTTTTTCGAGAACCATACCCCATCAAACTTAGCCAATCCTCCTCCCCAGCCACTGTTAGTGTTGTCATTGTGTGTGGTGCAGATGATCCAGTTGCCGGTGTCTTTAACGGCTGAGAGGTCACTTGTGCCCCAGCCACAGGTGCAGAAGTGGATTCTTGTGACTGCGGATGGCCTGCTGATGCTGATGCTGATGTACTGGCTTCTCCTTCAATAACCTGCCGTTCTTTTTCAAACCTCTTGGCTGACCAGGCTAACCAATGTTTGTACTTTTGAACATCTGCATCAGCGAAAGGAAAGAATGCGTTGTCTGCCAGCGCCTTTTTGTAGCGTGGATCCAGAATAGTAGCACAAATGTAATGCTGATCTGAGTTGATGTTTTTAAGACGTTCATCACCACGTAGGCGATGTAATAATTTCTCAGACAAAATGAAATGGTTTTTTTTTTTTCATCTTTTTGAAACTCAGAAGAAACCGCCATCAGTTGGTGCTCCAGTATGCACAACAATGGGATAGCTTTTCCCAAATTACAGTCCTCCTGGCTGACTGCACGCGTGAAGAACTCAAAAGGACGAAGCATGTCTGTCAGGCTTTTAACTATGGCCCATTGCGCCTTACTCATCCGCAGGTCCTCCTTCTGAGATGTAGCCTCTGTCAAGAAATAGTGATCGAGTACCGTATACTGCTCATACAGACGCTCAAGCATGTAGAAGGTTGAGTTCCAACGTGTTGCCACCTCCTGGATGAGTGCTTTCACTGGCATTCCACGTTCAAGTAGCAGTCTCTGCAGATGCTTCCGGGCCTTAAAAGAATGGCTGAAATGGTTGCACATTTTGCGGCAGGTGGCCATTACCTCGAACGCTGGACTCTCTTTATCACTCAAGAATTTTTGAACTACCAGGTTGATACAGTGCGCCAAACACGGCACTCTAACATGGTCACCCTTCGACATGGCCTTAACTACATTGGCGCCATTATCCGTGGAAACATAACCAATCTTGCGTTTTAGGGGGGATAGCATTGTCAAGACCTTTTTGTCAAACTCTTCCAAAAGGTTTTCTGCTGTGTGACTTTTCTCCAAGCCAAACATGGCTAGTGTTGCATGTTTCCGAGCAGCTTTGAAAACTTGGTCCGGGTCAACACCTGCGTTTAGCTTTGCTATAACACCTGAAAAAGAGACCCAGTGTGCAGTGATGCACATGTAATCATCGCCTGGGCCACTGGTCCACATGTCTGTTGTCAGATGTATTGTGTGAACAGCACTCTTCTGCAAAGCTGCCCCAATCGCCTGCAGCACATCTTCATGTAGTGCTGGAACCGCAACTCTGGCAAAATAGAACCGGCTCGGAACCTTCCATTTAGGGCAGAGCGTTGCCACTAATTCAAGAAAACCTACCGCTTCTACAAAAGAAAAAGGTAGAAGGTCCACAGCTAGCATTTTAGCCAGCTTAGTGTTATACAGACGCGTCAGTGGGTGGTTGCGTTCATATGGCACGTCTGAAGTAAGCATTGTTCTAATGTTGCCCTGGACCAAGCATTTACGGGCTGATAATGACTTCGTTGACCCAATTTTGCTCGCTGGTGAACTTTTGTGCGTTGGTGTCTCACTCGCTCCAACACTCTTAGTGTGCCTCACATTGGGTGTGCTGCTGACAGGGGTACTGGGTGTAAGGGAAGTGTTTGACACGTCTTCTTCCTGCTCGTCATCATCAGATGAAACATCAACGTTTCCTTGAATTTGGCCTTTCTTGATCGCATCTAGGTGCGCAAACCATTTGACAGTGTGCTTTCTCTCAAGATGACCTCTCTGGCCGCCGGTACCATAGTTGGTACCTGACTTACCACGACTAACTGCAAGCTTACAAAGGGTACAAATGGCAAACTTTGGATTTTTTGGACAAACAGTAAAGGAGTCCCAAACTGGGGACTTGAAGTGTCTGTGGGACATGGAGGAGGCGGCGATACTGGTGGTGGTGGTCATGAAGCTAATGCCAGATGAAGTGGAGGATGTGAATTGCCCAACCTTTGTACGTTTTGCACTTTCACCGCCACTAATTAAGGTCGAGGTTGACGGAGGTCTCTTCTTGCCAGAAAGAAATATGGAAGCGGGACGAGTTGGTGTACTACTTAACTCCAATGATTGTGGTGTTTCCACTGCCTCCTCATCGACAACATCATCATCACGCTCAGCAGCTCTTCGGGCTAGGGTCAAAATGTCTGTTTGCTGCATGCCCGCTGGGGCTGCAGTGACCTTTATGATGACTGGGTCGTCGTTGGCAGAGTCTTCATCAGCAGCAGTATCCGCCACTTCTTGTTGAGACTCATCACACTCCATAACTCTGAGACTTTGGACGAGCTTCCTTTTACGCTTAACTACCTTTGTTTGTTCCCAAGTTTGATCCGTATCATCAGAAGGAGGTGTGCTTGAAGAGGATGTAGACACCACCCTTGATCTCTTCCTTGCTAGGGGTGTGGAAGACAATGAAGGATCATCAGGAGGAGTGGCTTCCTCAAATGATACCTCGCCTTGATTGTCGATTTCCTGATGTGCCCCTACTTCGGGAGGAACAACTATTGTGGGCACTTGTTGTGACCCTCCATGCACCTCTGCTTGCGCATCTCCTTGCGCTGCCTCTCCTTCCACATGTACTTGGGCTTGTACTTGCACATGTGATTGTTGTTGCCGCTGTGGTTGTTCAACACTCGTCAGATGAGCTACAACAACCTGTGTTGATTGAGGGACATTGCTGCTGCTTTCTTGCGATGAGCCAACATCACTGGTCGATGGTGATTGAAGAAGTATACTGGCTGCCTCTGCAGCACTCAAGGGCTTGGACTTAAGTTGGCGTGGTGGTGGTGGTGGCACTGAGCCCAATGGAGCGGGGGTGCTGCTGCCAGCTTGGTCCCCAGCAGATCCCGCTGCAGCTGCTGCAGGCATACTTTTTTTTTTACTCACAAAAAAAGGGGCGGGCCGCACACCAGTGTCCTTGGTAACTTGCTTCTTCTGCTCCTTACTGGCACCTTTCTTGCTAGAGGAGCTACGGGTTACTTTTTTTGGGGCCATCTTCTTCAGAGCAGGTCAGCAGGCAGCAGTTGCACGAGTTGCAGAGGGTTCTGTGTCCAGACGTGACGTCGCGTGACGTTATGCTGCACACACCGCTGCAGGACTTCTTCCTGGCACTGGTGGTTCTATTGAGTCTTCTTGTGCACCTAAAAGCAATGGAAGACAGAGGAACATCAGTTCAGTTATACACCCCAAAAAATCGACAAAACACAGAAAAATGAGCACAATCCCATGCCATCCATGATGTTTACATTGAAGACACCCCACAGAAAGACTAGGGACATGCAAGTATGCAACACTCACTACCCCTGGGCATAAGGGATGAAAAGTAGGCAAAATAAGTGCAGGCCTCAGACACTGCCTCTCCTCAAAATGGCCCCCTTACACCCCAAGCACATGTTGCCTGTACCAGCCAGCACTCAAGATGGCCACCACCACCACCCACATGGCCAGTCCACATCAACAGTACACCCCCAAAAAACAGAAAAACAGCCAGAAATCACCACAATCCAATGCCATCCATGATGTTTACATCAAAGAGAGTGAGACAACACCACAGGCACACTCAGTCCATGCACCACCACCACCCCTGGGCAAGCAAAAGGCCACACCAGCAGCCCCCCAAAAACGACAAAAAACAATAAAATAAGCACAATCCCAGCCCATCCATGGCCTCAATTATGTTTAAATTCAAGAAGACATCCCACAGAAAGACTAGGCCCATGCAACACTCACCACCCCTGGGCAAAGGGCCACACCAGCAGGCCCAAAAAAACGACAAAAACCAATAAAATCTGCACAATCCCAGCCCATCCATGGCCTCAATGGTGTTTAAATTCAAGAAGACACCCCATAGAAAGACTAGGCCCATGCAACACTCACCACCCCTGGGCAAAGGGCCACACCAGCAGGCCCAAAAAAACGACAAAAAACAATAAAATCTGCACAATCCCAGCCCATCCATGGCCTCAATGGTGTTTAAATTCAAGAAGACACCCCTCAGAAACACTAGGCCCATGCAACACTCACTACCCCTGGGCATAAGGGATGAAAAGTAGGCAAAATAAGTGCAGGCCTCAGACACTGCCTCTCCTCAAAATGGCCCCCTTACACCCCAAGCACATGTTGCCTGTACCAGCCAGCACTCAAGATGGCCACCACCACCACCCACATGGCCAGTCCACATCAACAGTACACCCCCAAAAAACAGAAAAACAGCCAGAAATCACCACAATCCAATGCCATCCATGATGTTTACATCAAAGAGAGTGAGACCACACCACAGGCACACTCAGTCCATGCACCCCACCCCTGGGCAAGCAAAAGGCCACACCAGCAGCCCCCCAAAAACGACAAAAAACAATAAAATAAGCACACTCCCAACCCATCCATGGCCTCAATTATGTTTAAATTCAAGAAGACACCCCACAGAAAGACTAGGCCCATGCAACACTCACCACCCCTGGGCAAAGGGCCACACCAGCAGGCCCAGAAAAACGACTAAAAACAATAAAATCTGCACAATCCCAGCCCATCCATGGCCTCAATGGTGTTTAAATTCAAGAAGACACCCCTCAGAAACACTAGGCCCATGCAACACTCACTACCCCTGGGCATAAGGGATGAAAAGTAGGCAAAATAAGTGCAGGCCTCAGACACTGCCTCTCCTCAAAATGGCCCCCTTACACCCCAAGCACATGTTGCCTGTACCAGCCAGCACTCAAGATGGCCACCACCACCACCCACATGGCCAGTCCACATCAACAGTACACCCCCAAAAAACAGAAAAACAGCCAGAAATCACCACAATCCAATGCCATCCATGATGTTTACATCAAAGAGAGTGAGACCACACCACAGGCACACTCAGTCCATGCACCACCACCACCCCTGGGCAAGCAAAAGGCCACACCAGCAGCCCCCCAAAAACGACAAACAACAATAAAATAAGCACAATCCCAGCCCATCCATGGCCTCAATTATGTTTAAATTCAAGAAGACACCCCACAGAAAGACTAGGCCCATGCAACACTCACCACCCCTGGGCAAAGGGCCACACCAGCAGGCCCAAAAAAACGACAAAAACCAATAAAATCTGCACAATCCCAGCCCATCCATGGCCTCAATGGTGTTTAAATTCAAGAAGACACCCCACAGAAAGACTAGGCCCATGCAACACTCACCACCCCTGGGCAAAGGGCCACACCAGCAGGCCCAAAAAAACGACAAAAAACTATAAAATCTGCACAATCCCAGCCCATCCATGGCCTCAATGGTGTTTAAATTCAAGAAGACACCCCTCAGAAACACTAGGCCCATGCAACACTCAGTACCCCTGGGCATAAGGGATGAAAAGTAGGCAAAATAAGTGCAGGCCTCAGACACTGCCTCTCCTCAAAATGGCCCCCTTACACCCCAAGCACATGTTGCCTGTACCAGCCAGCACTCAAGATGGCCACCACCACCACCCACATGGCCAGACCACATCAACAGTACACCCCCAAAAAACAGAAAAACAGCCAGCAATCACCACAATCCAATGCCATCCATGATGTTTACATCAAAGAGAGTGAGACAACACCACAGGCACACTCAGTCCATGCACCACCACCACCCCTGGGCAAGCAAAAGGCCACACCAGCAGCCCCCCAAAAACGACAAAAAACTATAAAATAAGCACAATCCCAGCCCATCCATGGCCTCAATTATGTTTAAATTCAAGAAGACACCCCACAGAAAGACTAGGCCCATGCAACACTCACCACCCCTGGGCAAAGGGCCACACCAGCAGGCCCAAAAAAACGACAAAAAACAATAAAATCTGCACAATCCCAGCCCATCCATGGCCTCAATGGTGTTTAAATTCAACAAAACAGTTGTATCATGCACCCATAACCAACCCTGGTCCTACTGGATACTGTGGCTACCCACAATATAATTTATTTAATTTTCTGAAAAAGTTCCAAAATTGTACTTGCAGCAACTGTAATGCCCCAAACAAACTTACTTGTGAAAGTTGATTTCTAATCCAAAAGTGATCCAAAGACAGGCAAAAAGGCCTCAAATCCAAATATCCAGCAGCACCCACAAAAAGTAATCCTTCCAGCTCCAGATCCAAATGAAAGTGACCAGGAGATGGACAAAGCACTGGGAGGAGCCTGCTGGACAGGAACAGGAAGTTGGAGACTGTGGGGCACTTCCTTCCTCCCCCCCCCCAAAATTGACTCCTTGCAAAAAAAAAAAGCCATGCAAATGTCAACCTGAGGAGTGATTCTGATAAAAATCATAATTTTCTGAAGGTTTATCCTGTTTGCTGGTGATTTTCTTGTGCGAAATTGCAAAATCTCTATTTCGCAAGTGCGAGATTGTTCCTTTCCGCCGCAACTACGTGTTCGCAATTGCGAACTCTCGCGAGGTGTGCTGTGCAAGGTGGCAAGCCGCGAGTACGTATTCGCGGGCGACAAACTCCCGCGGGAACACGCAGCAAGATCTAAAATGGCGCGTCACTCGCAAAGAAAAACAACTCGGCAAACGCTAAAATGACGGAAAGTGAACGCCGTGCACCACGCCGCGCGCCGCAACCAAGCAAAAAATCCGCCGCGAGCGGATTCACGGATTTTCGACAAATTCGCGAGCGTTCGCGGATTGCGGATTTGCCGAAAATCCGAAAAATCCGCGAGCGGAGCGGATTTTACGCCCATGCTTAGTTATGTGTTTGTGAGTGGCTCTATGAGTCTGTTCAGAGGGTGGACAAAGGGGGCAGGGCCTCCGATGAGCTGTCAGCAATCACGCTCTGGGGGACTTACTATTGGTAACAGGAGGAGTTCTTTCCCCTCAATGATCCTCAGCATCCAATGGCACTTCATCCCCCAGGTGGTGTGTTTGCAGAGCACTGTACAAAGGGGTTGTTGCCTCCGATGACCTCTCAGCAATCACGCAATGTGGGACTTACTGGTACTAACAGGAGTGGTTCTTGGCCCTCAAAGGCCCCCAGTATCCATAGGAACTTCATCCCCCAACAAGTAGTGCGCCAAGAGGTGCATTTGCAGAGTGGTGGAGAAAGGGGTGGGCCTCTGACAACCTCTCAGCAATCCCAATTCTTGTCCTCCAAGGAACATCAGCATCCAAAGTGATGTCTTCCAGCAACAATTGTTGCACCAGGCAGTTTGTTTTCAGAGTGGTGGAGAAAGAGGGCGGGCCTTTAATGAGGTGCGTCAGGATTCACGGTTCCACAGTGAAAGGGGTCCCCCTGAGCATCGTGGGGCATCTACAGATGTTGAGAAAAAACAGTATAAGGCAATGTATTGACCTTTATGGGTCCCTCTGAGAGTGCCTCTAACAAACCCAGGGGTCAGGGTATCTCTACCCTGACTCCTTTATTCACTTTGCACAGAAATTGTCTGTCCCCGGAATCATTTCCCGATACATAAAATGGTGGTCAAAACTTCCCAGTCAGGTTGCAGCCAGCCAAACAGGAACCTGCTTTGGCATGGGGACCCACAGGTTCACCTCAGGGAAATCCGTGGAGGGTCCCCACCCCTAGATAGTGCACCAGGAGGGCCGTTTGCAGAGTGGGGGACAAAGGGGGCGGGCCCTCCGGTGAGCTCTCAGCAGTCCCACTATTTTGGACTTACTGGTGGTAACAGAAGAGGTTCTTTGCCCCCAAGGACCCTCAGCATCCAATGAAATACCATCCCCCAACTAGTACTGGTGGTAACAGGAGGGGTTCAAGGGGACTTCATCCGCCAACCATTAGAGTTTCAGGAGGCATGTTTGCAGAGTGGTGGAGAAAGGTGGTGGGCCTCTGACAATCTCTCAGCAATCCCACTTATCAGGACTTACTAGTGGTAACAGGAGGGATTTTTGGCCCCAAGGACCCTCAGCATCCAAGAGGGCTTCATCCCAGCACCAGGAGGTGCGTTTTCAGTGTGGTGAAGAAAGGGGGCAGGGCCTGCATCAGGATTCGCAGTTCAATAGGGGATGGGGTCAAGCTAAGCACCATGGGGGATCCACAGATGTTAAGAAAAAATAGTATAAGGCAATTTATTGGCCTTTAAGGGTCCCTCTGGGATTCTCTAACAAACGCATGGGGCCAGGGTACCTCTACCCTGACCTCTTTATTCACTTTGCAAAGAAATTGTCAGTCCCAGGGACCATTTCCCAATACATAAAATGGTGGCCACAACTTCCCAGTCAGGCTGCAGCCAGCCAGCCAAGACCCTGCTTTGGCGTGGGGACCTGCGGATTGACTGCAGGTGGATAGGCGGATGGTCCCCACCATTAGATATACAAATTTGGATTTTGGTTAATATCTCATAAACTACTGAATGGATTTACACCAAATGACAAAAAGCACACTTTCTGGACCAAGAGCTAGCTTTCTGCCAAATGTGGTGTAATTCCATTCAGCGGTTTGAGCTGCAGTTGTGTTCAGCCTCTCAATGGGAATTATCATGTGGGAAAAGCATTTTAGGACCCCCCCCTTATACTTGGCCCTCACTTGACGGTAGCCTTGAAACTTACCAGACAACAGCTGAAGTGAGCGTTGCATTTTTTGGGGAAAATTTAGTTCAGATTCATCAAACTGCACCAAAGATATAAGCAAGTAAAAAAAATACTTTTTCTATGAAAACTCGGTCCTAACTATAACTACCTACTGGGTAATATAGGATATATATATATAATTTATGTTATAAGAATCTCCTGAAAAAATTGGGGGCAGATGCTAACATAATTGTGAGACAAGCAGATAAGGGGGGGCAACGTGGTCCTATGGCCACAACAGCTCTATATGATTGAAGCAGAAACACAGTTATCGGATTTAGCCTGCTACAGGAAAAATAATATCCATGTTGTCAAAACAGCATGGAATGACCACTACCTAAAACTCCTTGCTTGAAAGAGTGGGGGATTACTTAGTGATGCAGAGTACTGGTTCTTGAAGAAAGAACACCCAATGATCCCTACCTTCTATCTAATCCCGAAAGTACATAAATCCATTGCCAAATCACCGGGCAGACCGATCATGTCGGCGATCAATAGCATTATGGAGAACACCTCGAAGTACATTGCCTATTTCCTCAAGGAATGGGTACAGGGTCTGAGCTCCTTCGTCCAAGACACTTCTGATTTTTTAAGAAAAATTGCGAATGTGGAATGGAGTTCGGATATGTTGCTGAGGACATTGGATGCAACTTCGTTGTACACCTCAATTAGACATAATAACTGCATAAGTGCAGTTTAAATTTTTTTTAAATTTGAGACCTATGAATTGTGCACCACATAACAGAATGTTGTCGGCCATGGTGAAAGGATGCCTCAAACAAAATTATTTTTTGTTTAACAACCAGATCTACCATCAGGTGAGAGGAGTGGCGATGGGGGCCTGCTTCTCCCCCAGCTACTCTTGTTTACATATGGGGCTGTGGGTGGAGCAGGTCCTGAGGGGAGAGCATAAGAAAGTAATGGAAGATCATGTTGTGATATATCTTAGTTATATTGACAACCTGTTTTTTATTTCAGGAAATGCCCTAGTTGCAAGGCCTGTAGATTTGGCAGCAACAAAACCCAGTACGTCAGTCCTTTTCAAACAGAGCCTATTACGATCAACAAAAGGCTGACATGCAAGACTGAATATGCTATTTATGTGCTGGAGTGTCCCTGTGAGCTTAGATACATCGGCAGTACAAAACTGCCAGCCCACAAACGGATACTCCAGCACATAAGAGCAATCACTGGAAAGGACCAAGCCTGTCCAGTAGCCAGACACGTTGAGCAGTCCCATAACAGCAACCCCAACCTCTTACAGTACTATCTAATTGACACTGTCTTTCCCATGAAATGGGGTGGTAATCGTGAGGCTAAGCTACGTCTCCTTGAGACTAGGTATATAATTGAACTCGACACAAAGCATCCAGCGGGGCTCAATTCTAGTGAAGATTTCTATACTGGTTTATAATCTTGGTTTTCCAGAATATACACAGACATTATTGTGTTCCCTGATATTCACATTAATTTCTTAATTTCAATGTGGGCCCACATTGAATAGAAAGATGACAACTGATATAATCAGGTTCTGTTTTTTTACTATATGAATACATTTATGGATTATATCTTAAATGTATCACTTTCTCGGGGAGGTTCAGCGTCAGCATTTATTAGCATCTGCTATAGATGCTTTGATGCATAAAGATATTGTTTTTTTAGTTATGCACTATTTTGCACATGTATATATCTTAGAATATCTTTTGTATAAAGTGTTGTTATATACAGGATGGATTTATAGAATTATCTCAGGTTCATACAAGAATAACTATTGCCCACTTGGGCTCTATCACAAGGATATACAGAGCAATTCTGGCAAAGTCACCATGAATGGCAATAATGCAGCATGCATGGGATTTGATATATGTTAGTCCTGATAAGAAATAATTTTGGTTGTATACCTGGATTTCCAGGTTATCTTCATGCATAGGTCAACCATCGTAGACATATGTGTTTCAGTGTTAGCCTTCAAGATATTAGGAGGGAATCGAAACATATATATTGCGACATGCAACCCAGAAGGACAAAAGTGCTTTGTGAATATTTATATATTTATGCATATATTTATATATTTATTTAAACTACCAATTTTTACCCTCATTCCATGCTTGCTATTTTTTGCACATTAATAATGTATTATGCTGCTAGGAGAAAAACATTACTTTCCATTTTCAATCCTGCACTGAGATATGTATATTTTGCACAGTTCCTTTGTATTATGCTGCTAAAAGTAACTTGTTGCTTTCTATGATGAATGTTGTGCTGTTTCATTTCCTGTTTATACACTTTAAATGCCTCCCCCTCCTATGACAGCGCGTCATGTGATCAAGACCCGATTGGAGGTCGAAGCGCGTCATGGCGGACTGGCTGCTCGAAAAATAAAGAATCTTTGATTGGCACTGATATTCGAATACCCGTATTGACTATTAGGATATGCCCCGATGGGATATTACTCGCCTGGTGTTTAGTTGTTATATGTTGAATATTAATTGAAACGGAGGATATTAAGAATTTTAATACCGGTCCTTCTATATATTTTATATAATTTTCGATACTGAAGTGCCTTTATACTTTTGATCAGTACGATACTCTAATGATGGTAGTCCCTATGTGGACACTGTTTGTTTTACATACTTCGTAATATTAGACTAAACAAAGGGTTTGCTTCAAAACAACAAATTTTAACTACAATCGTTAGTAATGTAGCTTGTTTCTTTGATTTGACCTCGCGAATGTGTAAATAGTAATGGGTAAATCACCACTGCAATATGGTGACCGTTGTTCTTTGCTTATACCGTTTTCGGATGTGTTTATTTAAACAATATGGCGCCTGAGGAACACGCCAGTTGCCGTTGTGGATATCGGAGATAGCGTACACGCAGTAGGAGTAAGGTAAATATCCTACGAGGGGGCATCTGAATATAACTTGATTTCTGAATAGTTTATTAATTTGGGTTATGTATTCACCAGCAGACTGGCACGTTCTCGTGGTAGTGATCGAGGCTCATAGAAGTCCAGTTTAATGATATAGAAGAATCGGGAGTTGATATGGGTACGATAATCACCTGAATTGAGGTGAGTGGAATTTTGTATTTTGGCATGAATCTTAGAATTAGTCATCATAGTACTTAGAATCTTACTTGGATTATGTTTATTACAGGGGACACGTAATATCCAGGACTTGATTTTGTTAAAAGCTCTGTGGATCTGACATTGGTTAAACCACTCGAATGATAAATGCATATATTCTTGGACAATTATAGTGAGTAATACTTTTTACGTTTGACTTACTGGTGCACTGTGGGTCCGCGAGGGATGCGAGAGTAAGGATGATTTCATATCATTTCAGATTCCTATCCTGTTGCATATACTCAGGAATAAATAGTTTGCCAAGGACACAAAACCCTTTTTCTTTGGTAATGTTAACTTTCAATATTTATGATCGTTGCTTTTGGCTTTGCGTCCAGAATTTCCTTTTAGAGACACCTTGGGTTGCACTGTCTATCTCGGTGTTTCTCCTTTCAATATGATCACTTATGGACTATGTTTCCCTCACACAGAGGGTGATTAGATTAAATGTAAAACTTTTTCTACTTTGAACAGTGATTTGCATATATGCATATATTGCTAATATATCTTCTTGGCTTGCAGCCCTGAAGAAGTCGGTATGGCACGATATTAATGCCTGATGAAACACGTGTTGGCTGCTAAACATACCTTTTATTGATTGGAAGGAGTGTGAATAAATTGGAATTGAAATCTACGACGAGCCGTGGTATCTTAGCTGAAGTGGCTATTGAACATTATTGTGTTATTATTGATTATATTTTGGACATACAATATTGTGGACTATCTGAATCACTGGAGACTTGGAGTGATACTGTAAGAGACAACTCTTCCTGGATTGGAGAGCTCAGCAAGGAATTATTAAGCGTGTTTTACCTGGAACTTGGGTTTCGGGATTGTGGGGAAGTGGGTGACCTTCCCTTTCTTGCTTCTAGAACTCTGTTATACTTTGTGCTTTACTCTTACCATACTTTGCTGTGCGCCTGAATTCTACCTGGTTACCCTCCCCATTTAGTTTCCTCCCGGAAAGTTCCTCTCATAACGCTGTGGACTGCACGAAGAAACAGCTTTGCCCTCACATCACATTCCCTGGCTCAACATGTTTCAGACTCACGTCCTTTGTCGAGAGCCCCACTCGAAGGAAGAAGGCAAACAGACAGGTAAGGCTTCTGCGCATTATTTATTGAACATGCCCCAGGGGGCGTATGCCCGGGGGGCATATGTCCTGCCTCCATGGCGTATGCCGCAAAGCACTATGGTATTGGCAGTCCTTAATTGTCATGTGTACCCATGTGGGTGCTTGTCTTTATCCAACGAGGTTTTAACCCCTTCGATGCTCATGACGGAACGGTTCCGTCATGAGCGTCGGTTGGCCTGTGCTCATGTCGGAACCGTTCCGTCATGAGCCCGTTGGCTCATTAGAATGTTCAGCACAGCGCGAAAATTCGCGCCGCGCCAAAGCGGTTAAAATTCGACCCCAGTGGGTTGATGAGAAAAACAATTGCTGCTCCCCTTGCAATGCGATGTCACACAGCCCGAGCCTTCCGTTCCCAATGAAACGCCGGATTTCCAGCCGCTCAGGATCCGCTTGCACAGCAGCGGTTCCTCCCCTCGCCTTTGTTTGTTTTGGGAATAATAAGTAATTCCAAAAGTTTTTGTTTTATTCGTTCTTTTTTTGTTCATTTTTTAAAAAACACCAACAAAATATAAAACTTGTTAAAAAAAATACAAAAGAAGAAAAAAAAAGTTCTTATCAGAACTACCTTATGTGGTTAAAGAAAGAACTATAATTGCAAGGTTATGTGTCAAAGTTTGGTTGACTATATGTATACAGCATGATTGACTGAAGGAATGCATTAGTAGTGTATGGTAAATTTATAGGTGAAGATTTATGAGGACGTACAGCAGCGTGACACTGCAAGCTCTTTAGCTGCACTGCACTGTGGCACTTCCGAAGCACAGGGACGTGACAAATGTATATGAATATGTAGCAACTCTGTGCTTCCCTCTGCACTGCTGCCCAAACTGCAGCCATGCGGTGACAGAGGCACCCTTGCACCATGGTGCAAGGATGTCTGTATCATGCGGAGATTGTTTTTATGCACAAAGGGACACCTTCCTGCACGAAAACAATCAGTAAAGGCATTTTCCTCTTTCAATGTATGCTGTGGAATGCAGCATGCATTGAAAGAGGAAAAAATTAGGAGAAATGAAAACAATTCTCCTTGTTGCACCTTGCTACACCAACTCTAGGATGGTGCAGCATTCACACACATCTCCAGATTTACGATTTCTCATAGATCTAGAGATGTGTCTTGTTCTATGGGTGTTGCGTGGGAACACCCACAGCAACATCTATGGAACGCCCCTTCAACGCAAAGTTCTGTGTATGAAGGGGTTGTATTTACAAGGAGAGGAAAAACCATGCAGGGTGGCTTTTCCTCTCCTTGTAAATATGAAGGAGTGCCTGGCGCCATCACTACCTTACAAAAAGTGATGTACTAGTGGCACAGGGTGCCTGTAAATCTGCCCCATAAGTGCTTAGGTATTGGCAGACTGATACAATAAGAACATAGTGCTGGATGGGAGATTGAAGAATTGTATGAGACTGAGAGGAGGTATCCTACGCTGCATGGATACTACTTCAGAATTTAATGGAGTGGACCAATAGTATGTATATGCTTAGAGATTTGTAGGGATTATGCACAGAATATTTTATGTGTACTTGGGTTGGTGCCTAGGTCATTTTATAAGAATACCACTAGTAACTGGAATGATGACACTCCTGCAAACAGAGTGAACACTTAATTTATAAGTGCTCACGTATTGGTGGAGTGGTAGGATAAGTAGATAGTGGTAGATAAGTGATTAAAGAAGGGCATGGGACAGACTGTACGATTCCTACACTGCATGAGTACTAACTGGATATTTAGAAGAGTGTATCAATAGTATGTAGCTAGTTAGAGGTCTGCTTGGATAGTGCACAAAATATTGTAGCTGTACTTGTGTTAGTAGCTAGGCCATTCCATAAGTTCATGACTAGTAACTAGAATAATTACAGTATTACAAACAGAGTGTATAGTGAATTTATAAGTGCTTAGGTATTGGTGGAGTAATAGGATAAGTAGATGGTGCTGGATGGGTGATTGGAGAAATGCATGGGACAGACAGGAGGATTCCTACACTGCATAGGTACTAACTGGTTATTTAGAAGAGGGCATCAATAGTTTGTAGCTGGTTAGAGGTGTGCATGCATAGTGTAAAAAATATTATACCTGCACTTGTGTTAGTGAATACGGCATTTCTTAAGTATATGACTAATAACTGGAGTAGTTTCAGTGTTGCAAAGAAAGTGCGTGCTGAATTTATAAGTGCTTAGGTATTGATGGAGTGATAGGATATGTAGATAGTGCTGGATGGGTGAATGGAGAAGTGCACGGGACAGACAAAAGGATTCCTAGACTGCATAGGTACTAACTGGGTACCCGAGTTATAGTTAGGACAACTAACTGTAACGGCCGAATTTCTCTTGTTTTGTATGAGTGAATTGTCCAACTAACTCATTTCGGATTGTCCAAACCTTGATAACGATACAAGACATCATTGTAGCATCCAAATTTAAATGTAGAATTGCCTAAAGTTGCCAACATTAACAAACGACTACATATTACTTTAATCCAAAAAGCTGCCAGCCATATTTGCCTGGTCACGATATGAAAATTCAGGAATTGATACAATAAAGAAATGAAAACAAGTGTTAATATGCACACAATGTCATTTCAGCATATCTTGCCCCGTGACCGCCATACCTGTATGTTCATCAACGTGACTTATTCATAATAAACATACTTAGGATTGCAAACATCAACATAAACAATGGACTACACATTACTTTAAAGTGAAAGGCTATCGGCCATATTAATCTGGGCACGTTGCGTATGATAATGGTTCTTACACGAAAGAAAAGAAAAAAAGGGATGTTAATATACACACACTATCCCTAAATAAAGTTCATGCGATTATAGTTCCATTCCATTCACAGCTCATTTGAGATGTCATGAGTGATGTCATGAGTGATGTAACTGACCATGTCATGAATGATGTGATGTCTGAGGTCATTAGCAGTACATTGCGGGAGTGTAAGTTATAGTTAGCTCAGGTAACTATAACTGCTGAATTTCACTGGTTTTGTATTAGTCAAACTAGTCCTTCTGCCTGCCCTCGCGTGGTCTGTGGTGAGGCTCCTTTCCCTGAACTGTCTGTGCCCAGGTCCTGACCCTCCCTTCTATCCTCCATGGTCCTTTGTGCATGCCCCTGCACCCTCCTTCTTGCCCATCATAGCCATTGTGCTGCCACTAACCCTCCCGCTTGCCATGCATGGTCTTTTGTGCTGCCACAGCCCCTCCCACCTTCCCTGTGTGTTTAGCTAGCTGCCCCTGACCCCCTCCCACCTTCCTTCTATGGTCTGTGTGTATGCCATTAAAGTCTCATTGTTGCTCTCCATGGTGTGTCTTGCTTCTAGTGCCCATCCTGCCTGACTTCCATGGTCATCTTGCTGCTCCTGCCCTGCCCCCTTGCCCCCAGCCCTCTGTTTATGTTATGTTATGCGTTTTTATTAGGCGCACAGATGCTCCAGCCAAGGAGCGTCCTGGCGCCCGACAAGGCAGCTGCACAACACAACGAAAGAATAAACAGACAGAATTAAACTAAGGAAATAAAAAGGTTTTCACCGCACGGCGAAAAGACAACAAATCCCCAAGGGCGCGAATCGCCGGGGGGAGGGAATTCCAGAGCACCGCAGCCCGAACTCTAAAGGAGCGCCCCCCAGCTCTACTCCGCTTAAAACGCGGGACCACAGCCAATTCCAGATCCGCGGATCTTAGCGCTCGGGCTGGAATATAGTGGGCCAAGAGTGTCAACAGAATCTCCGCCGGGGACCCCTTCAGAATCTTAAAGGCGACACAGAGGACCTTGAACTGAATCCGCTGGGCCACCGGGAGCCAGTGCAATGAGCGCAGCGTGCTGGAGGTAGGGCAAGATCTAGGTAGTCCTACCACCGATCTTGCAGCGGCGTTCTGAATCCGTTGCAGACGTCCAATCTCAGCTTGGTTCAAACCTACCAACAGGGAGCTCGCATAATCCAGCCTAGAGATGACAGTGGCTTGGATCATGAGCTGCCTAGTGGAGGCGTCAAAGAACTTGAGCACTGGACGCAGCCCGCGCAGGATACCAAAACAACAGGCCGCCGTGCGCTTGGTATGACAAGCGAACGTAAGGGACGGGTCCAACCAGACCCCGAGGTTTTTAAGCTCGGCGACTGGGATGGGAACCGGACCCAACTCCCCTGGCCACCATCTCTCTCCCCAGTGTTCCGGTTGTTTGCCAAAAATCATGACCTTGGTCTTGCTAGCGTTCAACTGGAGACAGTTGGACGTCATCCAGCTAGCGACCGCCCGCAGTCCTTGTTGGAATCTGGGGGCGTCAACGTCGGCATCCCCGCTGATCGTGACCGCCAGCTGGGTGTCATCGGCGTATGACACCATTGTCAAACCCCATTGCCTGACAACCTCAGCTAGCGGCCTTACGTAAAGATTAAACAACGTAGGGCTCAGCGAGGAGCCTTGTGGAACCCCCAGATCCAAAGGATGGTATTTGGACTGGTGCGGCGGGACTGTCACGCTAAAGGCCCGATTGGCTAAAAAAGACCGGAACCACTGGAGGGCAATGCCGGTGACACCGACTTCCTCTAAGCGACGCAGAAGGATCGGGTGCGATACGGTATCGAAGGCGGCGCTCAGATCTAGTAGCACCAGCGCCGCCGTTTGACCCGCATCGAGCACGGAGCGAAGATGCTCCACCATATACAGCAGAGCCGTCTCCGTGCTGTGACCAGCCCTAAATCCATTCTGCGTCACATCGAGAATGTCGGCATGACGAAGATGTTCCGAGAGGACCGCGTTGACATGTGCATACCCCTATTCCCTCCCTCCTGGCTTGTCTGTTCCATTATAATGCCCCTGATCTGTCCCTCATGCCCTTTATGGTCTGTTATGCTGCAGCTTTCTCTCCTGTCTGTCCATTATGGTCAGCTAACTACCATTGCCTCTTTTCCCTCTGTTCTCTGTTGTCCATGCGCATGGTCCTGTCCCCTCCCTATTGTTTTCTATGTATTGTTGTGCTGCACTCCCGTCCCGCATGCCCTGTGTGGTGTATTGTGCTCCTGTAAACCCTGATGCCTGTCCTTTAGGGTCAGTTTAGTGCACCTCTCCATGTCCCTCCTGTCCTCTGTTATCCGAGTCCATGTCACTACCGTAATTCCTCCTGCCTTCCATGATCCAATGTACCATACTTGCTAACATTTTGAACTTGGTAAGAGGGAGATTTTGAAAAGAAAAACAGGGGTACTGATTTTCCCCTTTGACTAACATTGAAAAAAGAGGAGATTGTAGACAGGAGACAGATCAAATAAAGCCCATTGGCTTAAAAACATTGGACGTTTTCTGGATGAATCGGGTCTGTTGGCATGTATGGTTGTACTACCACTGCCTGGTCCTTCTGCCCACAATGGTTCATTATATTGCCACAGTCTCTCTTGCCAGTCCTGTATTGTTGGTTTGCTGCCCCTGCCCTCCATAGTCTGTTGTGCTGCCACTGCCCTTCCTGCCCAATGTGGTCAAATTGTTGCCTCTGTACCCTCCTACCAGCCTTCAATTTTCAGAGTCTGTGCCCCTGGCCTCTGCCTCTCAACAGTATCCTAATGAACAACTAGATTGCTAACATTCTATATTTATTACAAAAGTGTGGAATGCTTGACGTCATCTTGATGTAATCAAAACTGTAATACCTAGAGCATTTCCTTTTGAAATTACATATATGAGAGGGTCTTATTTGCATCAAAATGATAGTTAGTGCTCTAAAAAACTAAAATGAGGACATATTTTCTAAGTTTTGAAATAGCGACAAAGCACTTTTAAATTATTTGTTATCTTTATGTTTTTGTATCCAGTTGACCACTTGCTTAAATGTTGCACTTAGGGGAGAGGATGTGGTGTTACTTCCAGAGCTGCAGACTTTGCAACTGGGGAACCAGGTTGGAGTTTCTGCTTCAGCTCGACATTCTGTGATTCTGGTCAAATCACTTAATCTCCCCATGTCTAAAACCAAAATGAATTTGTTCTTGTGTGATGTAACCAATGCTCATGTAAAGCACTCCAATACCTGACAAGTCTGCACTATATAAAACTGCAAAAACACAAAAAATAAAAAGTGTTTTGCACACTTCTGTCATTGGGCTACCTGTGGGCTACATCTGGGTGATATTTGTGGTACATTTGGGCTCGTTTGTCTTGGGAGATTTATTTGTTATGAAGTTTCCTAATTTCCTTATTTACTGCACTTAATCATAATTTCTATGGCAAAATGAACCCCCTCATTTTGTTCCTATGCAAATTAAATGTTTTAAGTGTTGCCACTTTATTCCAATCAAGATGGCTTCAGGTGTGCCATACTTTTGTCATAAGTGAGACTGTTAGCGCTCTAGTTGGTCTTTAGAACACTCTGGGACATTCTGTAATTGGGCTATACTTGGGCAACATCTGGGTGATATTTGTGCTATATTTGGGCTCTTTTGTCTCTGGTGGCCATCCTGGGAGACTTATTTGTTATGAAGTTTCCTAATTTCCTCATTTACTACAGTCTCCTCAGTAGGAAATACTTTCAGTTTTTTACTTTGATTCCATCAAGAAGACATTCAGATGTGTCACACATTTGCCATAAATTCTGAATGTTAGCAATCTAGTTGCTTATTAGAACACTGTAGTAAAGCTACTGGTCACCAGGGAAGTCTGCTGCTGGTATTGAAAGTGCATGTTTCAGTCTGCATGTCAGAATGTTTTAATGAAATAGGAGAGGATTTGAGAAGTCACTCAAAATGTGCCCTAATTTTTCAATCTGCAGCACTAATCATACTTTCTATGGCAAAATGGACCCCCTCAATTTGGTCCTTTTTAAATTAAATGTTTTAAGAGTTACCACTTTATTCCAATCAAGATGGCTTCAGGTGTTCAATATGTTTGTCATAAGTAGGACTGTTAGCGCTCTAGTTGTTCTTTAGAACACTCATGGGAAGCTGCAGTAGAACACAGAGGAATCAACTGACCGTCTCTGCCCTTGTTGGATGTACATGTTTACTGAGAATGTCAGACTTCATTCTCACATGACTGAGAAAGATAATGTGAATTTACTGAAAATATGCTCTCAGTTTAGCTTATAGATCACCTTCCAAACCTCTGTCGGAAAAGCATGAGAAAATAGTTTTCTTTCAAACATGATTCATGAATCATGTTTGCATGGAGAAAACACGTTTTGGGACCCCCCTCCTTTTTTCGCTGCCCCCGCTTGCCGAATCACCCGAAGGAAGAAGAATAGAATGTTGCAATTTTGCCAGTAGGTAATATATATATTACCTACTGGCGGTCGCCAGTAGGTATATATAGTTAGGATTTTTTCCCTATGGGATTTTTGAAAATTCTATGTCTAATAACTTTGGTGTTTGTGGACGGAATTGGCTGAAATTTTCTGGAAAATGGAACATTTTGTTTCTGAGCAGCCCTTGAAAATTTGGGGGGGGTTCGTCAAGGGGGGGCCGAGAAAAAAGGGGGGTCCCAAAACGTGTTTTTAACATTGAGTTTTCCATAGGGCGGTTGGCCTCACTTTTAGCCCGAACGGCTGAATGGATTTGCACGAAACTTGGCAAAATTGTAGGGACTGGTAGCCCGATGTGCCTTTTGTAGGTCTCAATATATGTGCTCCAGTGGATTTTGAGAAATTAACGTTTAAAAAAAGATATATATCTGTAAGCGCGCTCCGGTCCGCGAACCGGGGCGCGGACCGGAGCGCGCTTAGCGAAGCTGATTGGCTCTCCGGTGTCTGTCAACATTCTAAACAGTCCGTAGCGGCCGCCATCTTGTCTCTCGGTAGGATTGAGAGACAAGAGGAGGCCAAAACAAAGGGGGAAATGACCATAAGGGGGCATAGTAGATCCTCCCTGACCCCCTAGGTTTAATGTGGAGGCTTTAAAAGGGCCCCGCGGGGCAAAAAAAAAAATTTTTTTTTGTTTTTTTTTTTTTGCGTGGGTAGCGCCCGGTACGCGAACCGGGAAGCGTTCTGGGCAGCGTACTACAATGAAAAAAGAATGAGAGACTTTTCAAATGCAGTATGTTAATTGATTGTTGGTTTTGTTGATTATTTTTTATTTTCTTTATTTTTTAAGCATTTTTTTTTATTGTGATTGTGTTTCATAATTTATTAAACTTTCTAACATTTCATTGTCAGAAATTTCATAATTATCATGGAATATACATTGTAGTCTCTGAGGGTGTAAAATGTCCTCATTTGCAAGGAGGTTATCTACTGCTTGTACACATTGCAGTAGTTCATTGTCCCAAGTTTCATCGAAAAATTCAATGTCAATTTGATCAATTGTATCAATCAATTCTTGGCTGCTCTCTTGCAGGTCCATTTCAAAAGAAACTTGGTTTTCGCCTTCCATTTTGCCTGAAATTTGGATTAAAAAAATATATATTAGTAGAGATAGGGCAATGTTGGGAATAATTTTAGATAGGCATTTTTTATCAGTGAATTTATCTTTGGGCAGTGTATAGTATCAGAGTGGAAGTAGGAATTTCAAAAAGTGTATGTGATTTAACGTAAGTAAATTCATAATTATACAAGAGAAGCCTAACTCCATCCATAACTATAACAGAGAAGTCTCTCTAAATCTATAACTACTACAGAGGGATAGTATATATCTATCAGAAAAAGTTTACCATATTAACTTATAGTGCACAATATACTTCAGTTTTAAAAATAAAAACTTACCTTTAGAAAGAAGTTGAAGGAATTAGTGAAAATACTATTGAAATGTACAGCAAGAAGTAGTAGTCAAAATGGCTGTGTTTTCTTCTCTTCCTTTATATATATTCAGGTATATAACCAATGAAATGTCAGGTAAAAAAAGTAGAAAATGAAAGTAACATTTTCATTGGTTGTCAATTCCAACACTTCAGATGTGTTTTGTGAAGTAATTTACCTCAGGGTATTTAGAGAGGTCTACAGGCTAAATGACTAAATGGAATTCCAATCAAATTTGTGAAAATGGTAGGGATTGGTATGTAGTATGAGCTAATCTATATTTGGTGAAATTGTCTCCAGTGGCTTTTCTGTGAACTACTTTCCCACCTTTTTTGATGGTGCGCTTCCCAGGGAGCGACCCGGTACGCGTACCGTTGAGCGCCCCGGTTCGCGAACCTTAAGCGTTCCGGGAGTCCACCATTTTGTGTTTCGGTCGAATTAAGATACAAAATGGAGGGCAAATAATGTTCAGAATGGGTAGAAGGGGGCACGGTAGAGTTATCTTGACCCCCTAGGTTTTCTGAGGGTGGCTGAGGAGGCTTATATGTGCGAAAAAAAAAACATTTTTAAAAAAAATTTCGCGAGGTTAGCTCCCGGTTCGCGTACCGGGTAGCGCCCCAAGGAGTGTACTTTGTTGGAAATTAGTGAAAAATGTTAGAGTAAAATAATAATTGTGAGTGATCAGATGTAGGGTAGCTCTGAGAAGAGCTTTTGGATTTATGGTACATTTAGTTACTTATAAGTAGGTACCAATGCACATTCTTAAATTCAGAGTGAAAACTCTGTTGCCCTCATCTGAGAAGTGAACTCCATCTCCTCTGTAGATATCTTGCATGTAGTAACGCAAGTTATTGTTGTACAGGGAGCCCATTCCATGGTCTCTCATGTAAGCTGAAACAGATTTGTTTACATGCTTCCTCGACTTCTCAATTTGTGGACAAAATTGGTTTGACCACCTCCATTTCTGTCTTTGGCATATATTTGAATATACCAAGGCAGTCTGAGGAAAAAGTGCCATTAATTGCTCAAAGGTGTCCTTTAAAAGCATTTCCAGACCTACACCAGTCAAAGTGCCCAAGTCATTACCTCCACAGTGCACAATTAACAGGTCAGGTTTGGGCAAATGCATAAAGGTTTTCACCAATGGTATCAATTGGTGACATTTTAATCCTCTGTGGCCAAACCACTTAATTTCCACATCTTGTAAATTGAGGTTAGGTAATTTCCTGTTTTCAACGTACCTTTGAGCCCAGTGAATATAACTATGTCCAACAATCCAGACAGAAAACATGGTGAGAGAAGGTTCTCCTGCAGTCAGATGAAGTGTGGCAATGAAATGGCAGTTGAAAAAATGAGAGTTTAAAATGAAAAAAACTGTGGAGTTTCTGTGTTCATGAAGCAGTAACAGTGATTGGTGGATTTTGATTGCTGAAAACAGAAAGTTAGGGTGCACGGATGTGTTCTTTGAAAGATGTGTTTTGAATGGTCAATAAAAAATCATTAAATGAAAGAATGCACTGGATATGCAGGTGCACTGAGAGTTCAGAGTTCAATTGCAACAAAGTTGTGTGAACTTGCAAACACCAGAAGTCTTCCAAGAGGTGGTTGCCATGCAGAAAAGGCATGAAATGGCAGAGGGGGGAAGGGTTTTCATTTGAAAAAAAGTGAGGGAAGAGTTTTGATTGGGTGACATGAGAGATATGTGTGAAGAATTACAGCATTTCTGTGCTTTTGATAGCTGCAGACTCTGGAGTGCATACCTTTTGCTCTGCTGAAGACAAATTGGTGTGTTTCTGAGACTGTTTTCAAACTCAAAGTATTTGCTAAGGTGAGAAAATATTTCTTTAATTTAGATAGAGAATAGTGTGCTTTTAGGAGAAAATTATGAATTATGTGGCGCAAATTGCTTGTAAATATGCTCCCACATGTGCATGGAAAATTTAGATTTTGAATGTTTGTGTTACATAGCCATGTTAAAAGTGATACAAACATGCTGCAAAGGCAATCAAAAAACGCTTTTATGTGTTTTAAGGACATTTTAAGTAATTTTCCCATGTGCAGTGTTTTGAAATTATGATTTGAAAATCGTTTTTGGGGAAAAGGAATTGTTTTTAAATTTATGACAAGGACATAATGGTGTATGCTTCTTTATACGGCAATTGACTGTCCCTGATGTTATTTTTCCCATTTTAATGTAAGACCTTTCTCTGTGGCGCAAGTTGCTTGTAAATATGCTCCGACCTGTACATGGGAAATTTAGATTTTAAATGTTTGTGTTACATAGCCATGTTAAAAGTGACCCAACCATGCTGGAAAGGCAATAAAAAAACACTTTCATGTGTCTTAAGGACATTTTAAGTAATTTCCCTGTGGGTAGTGTTTTCAAATTATGAATTGAAAATCGTTTTTGAGGTAAAGGAATGTTGTTAAAATTTATGTGCGCCATATGTCCACAAATTTCGTTTTCAGGGGTGCAGCAGGGTGTTCTTGAGACACCCCTGCACCTTTGGAAAAATTCCTAATTTGCGTTGAGCTAATTGCTAATCGCAAATTGCACCTTCATTCTTATGGGCCTCCTGCTCCATGGAAATGAATGGGTAATTTGCAATTAGCAATTTGCTCATCGCAAATTAGGAATGGTAAAGAATCGCTATTTATTCCTTAAAATTCGCTATTTAGGAAATGCAAAATAGTTTGATGATACATATGGCGGTTCATCTGTAACAAGATAAGAAGCTTAGGGATACATTTATGATGACTGGCGCAATGAAGTGGACATCACTTACTTCATTGGTAGAGCTTTACATGTATTATCTCCTCTGTATTCTTCATCAAGCGTAACTTTAATCTGCAACCCTGAGTAGGCCTCACCTTAAACAAACCTCTGGATAGGCCACACCTTATCGTCATCCTGAATTAATCATTTAAAATGCTAGGGACAGATTTATGATAGGTGTATGCCTCTTTTGCGCCACTTACAAAACACTGTCCACGGGGAAATGACTTAAAATGTCCTTAAGACACATGAATGTGTTTTTTTAAAGCGTTTGCAATTTTTTGGGGTGACTTTTAACATGGCTATGTGACTCAAACAGTCAAAATCTAAATTCACCATGCACAGGTGGGAGCATATTTACAAGGAATGTGCTCCATGGGGAAAGGTCTTATAATGTAATATGGGAAAAATGACATCAGAGACACTGAAATGCCTAATAGAGAAGCATACACCCTTATGTCCTTGTCATAAATTTGCAAACCATTACTTTTCCCCAAAAACGATTTTCAAATCATAATTTGAAAACACTGCACATGTGGAAATTACTTAAAATGTCCTTAATTCAAAATTTGCTATTCCTTATTTTGCGATTGCACTGAAGGATTTGCAAATTTTGCGATTCCTTAAATGCAATGTATCAAACAAAAAATATGTAAAAAATGATATTAAGGATTTGGAAACTACCACCAACTTCTAGTTTGTGGTAATTTGCGAATTCTTTTCAAAAAGCATTTTTTTCCAAAAAACAAAAGGTGCCATATGACGCCTATACATGTCCTTAGGACATGTATGTTTGCCATATGCCCCCAAATTTCTTTTTCAGGGGTGTAGCAGGGTGTTCTTGAGATACCCCTGCACGCTTGAAAAAATTCCTATTTTGTGATGAGCTAATTGCTAATCGCAAATTGCAACCTTCATTCCTATGAGCCTCCTAGCCCATGGAAGTGAATGGGTAATTTGCAATTAGCAATTTGCTCATTGCAAATTAGGAATGGTAAAGAATTGCTATTTATTCCTTAAAATTTGCTATTTAGGAAATGCAAAATAGTTTGATGGTACATATGGTGGTTCATCTGTAACAAGATAAGAAGCTTAGGGATACATTTATGATGACTGGCGCAATAAAGTGGACATTACTTACTTCATTGGTAGGCCTTTACCTGTATTATCTCCTCTGTATTCTTCATCAAGCGTAACTTTAATCTGCAATCCTGAGTAGGCCTCACCTTAAACAAACCTTTGGATAGGCCACACCTTATTGTCATCCTGGATTAATCATTTAAAATGCTAGGGACAGATTTATGATAGGTGTATGCCTCTTTTGTGCCACTGTGCGTCACTTTTATGATGCAGCGGCGGTGCTAATTTGCAATTAGCAATTTGCTCATTGTAAATTAGGAATGGTAAAGAATTGCTATTTATTCCTTAAAATTTGCTATTTAGGAAATGCAAAATAGTTTGATGGTACATATGGTGGTTCATCTGTAACAAGATAAGAAGCTTAGGGATACATATATGATGACTGGCGCAATAAAGTGGACATTACTTACTTCATTGGTAGGCCTTTACATGTATTATCTCCTCTGTATTCTTCATCAAGCGTAACTTTAATCTGCAATCCTGAGTAGGCCTCACCTTAAACAAACCTCTGGATAGGCCACACTTTATCGTCATCCTGGATTAATCATTTAAAATGCTAGGGACAGATTTATGATAGGTGTATGCCTCTTTTGTGCCACTGTGCGTCACTTTTATGATGCAGCGGCGGTGCAAAAGATTTGCTATGAGGCGACAACATTACAAATTGATGCATTTAGGCAGATATGTCATGGTGTAAAAAAAACGTACCACATGAAACCGATGCAGCAGTGATGCAAAAGATGCACCATGTCGCAAGACAGGCCTCACTTGGGGCCATATGTATCAAGCTAATTAGCATTCACAAAGATCAAAATTCTACGAATTTCGGCCTTTGCGAATGTTAATTAGACAAATGGTATGTATCAAACAAGTTTGATGCAAAATAAGGAGTAGCAAAATTTGCTATTCCTTATTTTGCAATTGCACTGAAGGATTTGCAAATTTTGTGACTACTTAAATGAAATGTATCAAACAAAAAATATGTAAAAAATGACATTAAGGATTTGGAAACTATTGTGGTAAATTGGTGGTAATTTGTGAATTCTTTTCAAAAAGCTTTTTTTCAAAAAAACAAAAGGTGCCATATGACGCCAACACATGCCCTTAGGGCATGTATGTGTGCCATATTCCCCCAAATTTCTTTTTCAGGGGTGCAGCAGGGTGTTCTTGAGACACCCCTGCACCCTTGGAAAAATTCCTAATTTGTGATGAGCAAATTGCTAATCGCAAATTAAACCTTCATTCCTATGAGCCTCCTAGCCCATGGAAATGAATGGGTAATTTGCAATTAGCAAATTGCTCATTGCAAATTAGGAATGGTAAAGAATTGGGAGATTCGTAAACGAATGTTCCGCAACAGGATAATTGGCAATTTGTTAAAAAATATTAAGAAAGGTCAACAGAAACTGGTTTTTTATAAGAGAAAAAAAAAAGTTGAGAAAGTTATTGATCAGGCATTTGAAATTAAACGTAAGTTATTTATTTTGATAATCAATAGAATTAGGAAGCTAAACAAGGCAATTTATGATTTCAAAAGAAATAGTAGATGGAAGAGAATAGTTAATCGTAGTAATTTTTGTGAAGTTTTTTCTGGAGAATGGATGCATAGTTCAAGCTGTGAGGCATTTTTTAATGAGGAGAGTTATTTCCAGGATAATGATTTGGTGCATGCAGTTGACACCAGTGGTCGTGCTTATGAAGTGAAAGATGGTTGTCCAGTTGAAAAAGAAAAACTTGTGACAACAGAGGCAGAAGAGGTGTTAGGTAATGAGGTTTTAGGAAGACGTGCTAAGGGTCCTGTGTACACCTGGAAGTGTAGTAGTATTTGCAGTGTGCGACAGGATTCCATCAATTTGCTTTGTGATTTTGTACGGTCTTTTAATAAGAAAAGTTTGAAGCAGAAAATAAGGTTGTTGCAAGAATTAGATCCTTGCAGAGTAAGAGAAGTGACAGGTTTGCATGGTCATTCACTGGCTTGTCTTTCCAGGAGAGTATGCCAGAGTGTTTTTCATCATTTCAGGATGCTAGCAGTACATCATAATAAAGTGAGGAAATTAGTTAGAATGTTGTATTATGCTAAGAGTCCAGCAATTATGCTTAAACAATTATGCGCTGCTCTTTTGCATGGTTCTGAAATAGATGTGAAGAATATATGTGAAGAAATTGAGTTTTGTTACTTTGGAAGTAAAGAGGAGAATGTTGAAATTGAGCAAGAAGAAGAGGGTCATGTGGAAGATAGTGTACAGGTTTCCAGTACAGATAATTTCCAGAGGGAAATTGCGACGTTTGAGGTGAAATCAAGTGAGAGGCCTAATTTCACTTGTGTGTGTTGTCGACGCACTTATTATAAGAATCAGACTAAGTTAGTGGATTTATATGCAAAAAGTGAAAGGGAAAATAATAGTGAATGGAAGGATTTCGCAACATACTTGATGGTAGAAAATTGTTTTGATTTGGGATTGGATCAACGTGTGTGTAGTTATTGTTGTTGCAAATTAAATCAAAACCAGATGCCTGCTAGAGCAGTTCATAATAATCTGGAATTGGTTGAGATTCCTTCTGAATTGAAGGATTTAAATACTTATGAATCTATTTTGATTCAAAGTATCCATCCCTTTCAGGCTATTGTAAGAATGGAGCCAAAGACAGGGAAATTGCCTCCATCAGATTTACAGAGAGGATTAAAGGGAAGAGTTGTTTATTTGCCTCTAGATTTGAAGAAAAACATTAACACAATTGGAGTAGAAAAAGTGGAAGAGGAACCTCTGGTTATCTTAGTTAATGGGGTTCCGACAAAGAATAAGAAAATATGGCAAGATTTAGTAGATGTTAGGAAAGTTAAAAAGGCAACATTGTATTGGAAAAAAAATAATAAATACTATAAGAATGTAAATGTTGCAGAAGAGGAAGTAAGTGAGGAAGAGGATAGCGATTTGTGTGCTGGTCAAATTGAGAAAGTAGAACCCTCTACTAGTGAAGAAATATATGAACATTATAGTGTTCATCCTTTGCATTCCAAGGAAGTCATGGGGAATGCTATTGAGTTGTTTCAAATGAAACAAGCCAAAGGGAGTCCCATTAGTGTTTGGGAGGAAAGTTTGGAAGCTCGGTGTTTCCCACAGCTTTTTCCAACAGGTCAGGGAGGAAGATATGATGAGCGACCTCATCAAATTCCTGCTTTTGAATACCGGACTTTGCGATTGTATGCAGGAGATGCTAGGTTTCGACAATGCATTCCTTATTTGTTTCATCTCCTGTTTGAAAGCGATCTGTCTGGACTGTCATATGCAGTGAACCACATCTTGAAAAGTGGTATACACATGCAAAACATCTCGGCAAGTGACTTTATGGATAAAGTCAATGTCCAAGACAGTATTTTGGATTCTCACCTGATTAATCTCATGGCGTGTCAGCGTGGTACTAATGAGTACTGGTACCGTCGTCATGGTGATTTAAAATGTATGTTGAGGAACTTAGGTACTCCCACATGGTTCCTCACTCTGAGCTGTGCCGAGTATGGCTGGGAAGACTTACTTGAATTTCTACGAGAGGCAAATGCTAACGTAGATAACATCGAATTCAAGACACCCGGAGAACTGTGCTCTTTGGATCCAGTCAATGTATGTAGGTACTTCAATCATAGATTTGAAGCTGTGATGTCTTTCATCATGAATAAGAAGAATCCACCTCTTGGAGAGGTGTTGGATTTCTTCTGGAGAAAGGAGTACCAAGCAAGAGGTGCTCCTCATATACATATGTTGCTGTGGATCAAGGATGCACCTAAATTTGGAACGGATCCAGAAGACTCAGTGATGAGTTTCATCCAACAGTATTCTACGTGTGCTGTTCCAAACGCAAAGGAGAAGAAAAGCCTAAGAGAAAAAGTTCTGTGTTTCCAAAGCCATCGATGTGGAAAGTACTGCCGTCGTAAATTCCGAAACAGGGACAAGTTCTACACTAAATGTCGTTTCGGCTTTCCACGACCGGTGATTTCTAAAGGAAGAGTAAACAGTTTGATGTCTTCGCTGCGACACAATGTCATGAAGAAATCACCTAAAAACACTTACAATTTGAAGAGGAACGAAGAGTCCAAGTACATCAACGACTACAACCCGGTGATTTTGTCCATGTGGAATGCTAACATGGATATACAGTTTGTGGCTGATAACTGTATGGCTGTGGCTCGGTATGTGACGTCTTACATCACCAAAAAAGAGAAGACAGAATTGAAGGATATGTGGGAGGACATTTCCCATGAAAAGAGCCTCAGCAAGAAGTTGTACAGTTTCAGTCTGAAGATGTTGTCGCATCGAGAAATCGGAGCGTACGAATGTTCTGACCGGTTGTCTTCAGCAAGTCTCTATGCCAAGTCCAGGAGTATCGTTTGGGCGAGTCTTGGTCTTGCAGCAACGCGTAATCGAGTTCTCAAACCTGTGCGGGAAATTGAGTATTTGGCGGAAAAGGAGCCAAACAGTACCGACATTTTGAAGACAAACATGTTGGATACATATTATCCAAATCGAAGCAGTCACCTCGAGAATGTTTGTCTGTATGAGGTTCTGCAAAATTACATATTCAAGAGGAACATCAAAGAAGATACTGAGAAAGGAGTGTATGCTGTAATAGGAAGTGAGGGATGTCTGGTCAAGCAAAGAAAATGCCACTTGGTAAACCATCGAAAATTGAGTGGCGAATCTCCTGAAAAAAAGGAGTTTTTCTATTTAGCACTTTTGCAACTTTTCAAGCCTTGGCGTGCAGAAGAGGAACTGCTTGGAGATTTCCTCTGTTACGAAGACTCTTTCAATGCCGCCAAGGAGACCATAGAATGTCCTGCTTTTCCCAAATATGTAGAAATGTTGAATGCGGAAATTGAGCAGGAAGCAACGATTGCAGCCGAGATTGCCAGAGACAGTTCTCAGGACAGTCAGAGTTCTGCTTCATTGAGTCAGGATCCACTAGGAGGACCTGTTATCGAAAATGAAGCTGCCACTGCCATGAATGAAGTGGAAAGAGCCATGGCACATGCTCAGGAGGATGCGGTTAACTTAGAAGAGTTGGAAAGACAACTCAACGTTGAGCAGAGGAAAATATATGACGAAGTTACCATGCAAATTGATCATGGATTAAGTCATGATAAGAAAGAGTGCTCATGTACGTCGTTGAAGCCTGTACGACTGTACGTGAGTGGAGAAGCGGGAACTGGAAAAAGTTTCCTCATTAAAGCAATTTCATGCTATTTGCAGGAAAGGACAGAGTCATCGCTGTCTTGTGTTGTCACTGCTCCAACTGGACTGGCAGCACATAATATTAAAGGGATTACTTTACATCGTTTACTGATGCTGCCAGTGGAGCATGACAACAAATTACAATATCACAAGCTATCTGGAGATGCTTGTTTTGAAGTTTCAAGAATCTTGAGGAAAATGAAACTTCTTATCATTGACGAAGTAAGCATGGTTTCCAATGTCATGCTTGCCTTTGTGCATTTGAGGATGCAAGAAGTTCTCAAAACAGAGTATGATGTGTTATTTGGTGGCAAACACATCATTGTTTTCGGAGATCTTCTGCAGCTGACACCAGTGAAAGGGCAACCTGTGGTCAAAATGCTCACGCATGAAGATACCAGGAAGTGCCTAGGCAGCATTGGCAACGTCAATATATGGTTAAACTTCAATTATGCTGAACTGCATGAAAATATGCGTCAGGCGAAGGATGAAGTTTACAAGACTATTCTACAAGATGTTAGAATTGGAAAAGTGACCGAGCATGGGAAAGAAGCTTTACATGCACGATTACTGTCAAATTTATATCCAGAACAAGATGTTGTGCCTGAGAATATTTTTCAGAAAATTACTGAGAAGAAATCTGGAATATGTTTGATGCCAACTCTTGCAGAATGTGCCAAATTTAACAACAAAAGGTTGCATTTAGAAAAGCAAGAGATTGTGAAACTGGAAGCTATTGATAGAGTAGAGCATATGGGATCAACAATTATTTTGTCTGAGAATCTGAAAACAAAATTGGATTCATTAGAGAAGAGTATATCTAAAACTGCAGGTTTTGAAAAGACTCTGAATGTGTGCTTGAACTGCCGTATAATTTTAAGAAGGAATTTACATGTTGAAAGAGGTCTGGTAAATGGATCAATGGGTAATGTTGTTGATTTTGTGAAATACAGAAATAGAGATGGAATTGAATTTTTAAAAATTAAATTTGATGGCATTGAGGAAGTACAGCTAATTGCTCGTTGTTCTGCTAGATTTTTGCTTGTAAAAGACTTATATGTTCGCCGTAAGCAGTTTCCTGTTTGCTTGGCATATGCGGTGACAATCCATAAATCGCAAGGTTTAAGTGTAGACAGTGCATTGGTGAATATTGGCAGTTCTGTGTTCAAGGAGGGTATGGCATATGTGGCATTGTCACGAGTTAGAACTTTATCGGGATTGTACTTGATTGAGTGTGATGTCACAAACATTTGTGCGGATCTAGATTGTGTTAAGGAATACAATAGGTTAAGAAGAGAGTATGCGCAACATTTGCCTCAGTATCCTTTGTTTGAGAAACGTGTGGTAGGCCGGAAACGAAGAAATGAGAACAATACTGGGGAGGTTGTAGCAAAAAGACAAAAAGTCAATGAACCTAAAATTACAAGCAGAAACAAAAAGGATTCTGTTGAAGATGTTGTTGGTTTTCAGTTTGAAAACAGTTCTGGTGTCAACTGCTATGCTAATGTAGTGGTTAATGTTTTGTTTTCTCTAAAAAATGTAAAAGAAGAGATTGTGGTCAATTCTGATCAAAGATTTTGCAGTTTGTTAAATTCTGTGTTAGAGAAATGTAGCACTGATAGAAGAAACATAGAAAGTGTGTCTGAAATTCGAAATCTGTTAGACAGATGTTCAGGCCAAACACAATTCTCTCAAAATATTCAGCAAGATTGTCAGGAGTTTTTAATGTATATGCTTGATGTATTACATGCTGAAGGTGTAGATGTAGATCAGCTGTTTGGGCTTTCTTATCAATGGCAGCATGACTGCGAGAACTGTATGGTATCAAGTACTACTAGTGTAGACTCAGAAAGATTTATATATTTAACTTTGCCAGACAGTAAATCAGTCTCCTTTAATAAGCTAGTAAAAGCAGCTGATCACAACATGGAGTGTAGCCAATGTAAATCTGAAATGATGTCCACATTATTTATACGAACATATGGCCAGTATGTCATTTTAATGTTCCAACGATGTAGGCCTGATGGAACAAAATTGACAACTTTAATTAAAAATTTTGTAGCTTCGCAGTTGTCAATATCAGGAAGGACTTTTGTAACTGCAGCAATTATATATCATGACGGCCCTTCAATAACATCAGGACATTACACAGCTTATTTAAAGTCTAGAAATGGCTGGTCATTCTGCAATGATTCTGTTTTAATTTTCAAAAAAAAATTGCCGTATGACCTTAAAAACTCTTACCTGGTGTTTTTAAAACCAAAATTTTAGGGAAATAATCTCGGGATGTGCTCTGTGGAATTTCAAGAAGTTCTAATGGCTCCTACACAATTTGGCCTTGAGGATAAGTGTAGTTCAGAGACATAACTTCTAACCATAGGACTGGACGTCATGGAGAAATACGTGCACTTTCAATGAGTTCAGAAAAACTGTTTCTTTTTATAAGCTAATTGAAGCAGCCAATCAAAACATGGAGTAGAGGGAATGTAAGTCTGCAATGCTGTCTACTGTTTTACATTGCTTTGTGATTAAAAGTGATGTAGAGAATTAAATAATTGTAGTAGTCATAGAGGTAGTGTAAGTCTGCTTCATAGTAAGCAGTATCAGTGTCATAGGAAATGTAGAACATGACTGAGCAAGAAGGGGAAGATATTACTATTCCAGGATTGTGAAAATGATCTTCAACATTTTAATTCTGAAAGTTGCGGAAATGCCAAATGACGGGATTGGCTTACAAGAAATCCAAGAGTTATAAATGGCTCTGACCAGATTTGGCCTTGTGGAAAATTGTGGTAGAGAGCAAGAAGTCATTTATTGCATGTAACGTGTTTTTAAAAACGATGGAGATTTTCTTTCAGAAAGTGGCGGGCTGAAAGTAATAACAGCACAAAAGAGTGTAAGCTGTTCATAGGACATCCTTGGACGTCATGGAAAGTAAGTTAACTTTAAGGAGTTCTGAATTTTGATTTCTGATGTTGTATGGGTTTTTTAAACACAATCATTTTGATTGTGTTTTTTTTTCCCCGCTGTTACATGATGAATATCTTCAAGTCACTGTTTTTAGTGAAATTTGATACATTCTGAGAACAGCAAAAATAAACCATTTAACATGTATAATTAATGTTCTACTTTTTGTACTTATGATATACATTTAGAAATGTGAGGTAGATATGGAGAAACTGAGGCTTCTGTAAGTGTCAAAGTTAATGCTTACAGTGCTGCACTTCTGGGTACTGTTTTTTTTTGAAAACTGAATAGGCCTCACCTTAAAGAAACCTCTTGAAAGGACACATCTTATTTGTATCCTGAAAGAATCATTTAAAATGTTAGACACAATTTTATGATGGCTTTACATCTTTTTTGCGCTGCTATTGCATCACTATTGTGAGACATCAGCAGTGCAAAAGATGCACCATGTTCCAAAATAGGCCTCACTTCATCAGCATCAAGATACTGTTTGTTTAAAATATATATCTTTAGGATTGTGTAGGGGACGTATAGCAGCAGAGGCTTCTGTAAATCTCAAAGTTTTTGAAAAACTGTTTCTTCTTGAACCTTTTCCCTTGTCTTTTCAAATTTTTAAATACATGTTTTAATATTTTTGAAATGTTTCTTCTCTCTTTTACAGATTGAAAGTATGAAAAAATATTTGAAAAAGTTAACAAGAATTATAAGGTAAATGTTTTCTACTCTTTTAACCCGCAATCCACTGCTGATGATGTCATTGACTATGTCATGAATGATGTAATAAGTGGACATGACTTACTTCATTGGTAGGCCTTCACATGTATTAATGCATACACTGCTGCACTTCTGCGTACTGTTTCATATGCTGAACTACATCTGCACTATGAGATACCTAAGCAAAGGCAACACAGGTGATGTGATTTTGAAATGAGCAAAAGAAACTCCACGTTTTTCAATTACATTACTTGTGTTTTCTAAGTTTACGGATGACATTGTGCAGATGAACTTTAGGTCTGTCTATGGACACAGAAGAGGTCTGGCCGTTGTTCAAGAGTGAAGTGGACATGTTTTACTTCAATGGTAGGCCTTCCCATGTATTATCTCCTCTGTATTCTTCAACAAGCATAAATTTGATATGCAACCCTAAGTAGGCCTCATCTTAAACAAAATTTTGGAGAGGACACACCTTATCGTCATCCTGAATCAATCACTTAATCTATCACATTTAACATCTATTAGTTCTACTGCTTCATTTCTTTAATCCTTACTTTCCTGCGTTTGCTACTTCTCTCATTCCTTTCTCTATTACTTAATTATTCTACTCCTTCCAGTATTTTTCTCAGTCCCTCTCTTCTCATACTTCTTCATTATTATTCACTCATTCTGTCTCTATTAATGTTACTGTTTCTGAATGATCTCAAAAAATTTTTAAAACAAGAACAGTAAGTATAAGGATAGGAAACAGACATTTATGTTACAAGAAAGACAGCTATAGGAAGTAAACAAAAGATACTGTTACTCGCAATCCACTGCTGATGATGTCACTGACCATGTCAAGAATGATATAATATGTGACATGATCAGAAGTGGATTGCGGGTAACAGTATGTTTTCTTTACTCCCTGTAGCTGTCTTTCTTTTAACATAACTGTCTGTTTCCTTCCCTTATACTTACTGTTCTTTTTTTAAAAAAAATTTTTTGGTTCGCTCCTGGTTCGCGTACCGGAGTGCGAACTGGAAGCGAACTAAAAGAAATAGAGATTGGCAGAGTTTCAAAAATTCTACCAATTTTTTTTATAATGGGGAGGTAGTTCTGAAAAGAACTTTTTTTTGGGTTTTTGTTGTTTTAAATTTTTTTTATTATTTTTCTGAACATTTTTTATATTTTTTTTGTTTTTTCTGAACATTTTGTAATTTTTTTGTTTTTTTGGGGGGGAGGGGGGAAACAAAAATGATTCATTGAGAAGGGCTCAACAGGAGCAACGAAAAAAAGAAGAATTTATTTTTTGGGGCGTTTCGGGCAAACATGATTTTTCATAGCTCTCATTATAAGAGTAATGCTACTTTCTCGGTAGCAAAGTGTTTGGCTGCACCACACGCACACTTGCTTTACTTCCCCCATGTCCATTTGAATGTTCGGGATCACCTCCCTCGCCTCTGGTCCCGATACTTCTTTGACAGCAGATGTTCTCACCATTGCCAGGGGATTTTGCTGTTCATCACGAAGCTGGGCAGCACTATAATTATTTGGGTGCCACCTACTCATATGCCTGTGCATCGTATAATTGCCGAAGCTGTATTTCTTGTCAGTGCCCCTTGACAGTCGATCGTTGCAAATACGGCAAAACACATATCTGGCATTGACTTTTTTTTGCCCTGCTGGAAATTTAAAAAATTGCCAGATGTAGTTTTCTTTTCTATTGTACCTCCTGGGCTCCTCTGGCAAAAACTCAGGCTCTTCCTCCTCTTCCTCCTCTTCTTGATCTTCCTCTTCTTCAAACATTGGTTGAGCAGGTGGTCCTTTCTTCCCTTGAGGAGGTGGGGGTGGTGGTGGGGGAACACTAGCTGAAGCAACAATGGAAGCCATTTCTCTATAAAGTAAAAGGGTCTTTCTCTCACCAAGATGAAAGTCAGAGTGAGGAAAGAAGGAGGGGTTTTCATCATTTGGGAAAAACAATACTTCTCAACCAATGAAAAGTGTTATTTTTAGGTCACCTGACCTAGCCTTACATCATTATGAAACCAAAATTGAAATGAACCAATGAAAAGTTTTATTAACAAGTCACATGACCTCTCACGCTCATGTTACGCGCTGCGGAACGCGCCCCGGTTAGCTTCCGGGTCGCTAAGCTTCGCGCCCCGGTCCGCGCCCCGGGACACTTCCGGGTGCGCTAACGCGGTACGTCACAAGACGCATTACGCGGCAACGCGATACGTCGCGCTTTCGCGACACGCCCCGGTTAGCTTCCGGGTCGCTGAGCTTCGCGCCTCGGTCCGCGCCCCGGGGCACTTCCGGGTGCGCTAACGCAGTACGTCATAAGACGCATTACGCGGCAACGCGATACCGTCACTAAGTTGATTTTTTACCGGTTCGCGGACCGGGTCGCGGCATCAAATTGAGCTAACGGGAAGCTTCCCGGTTCGCGGACCGGGAGCGAAACAAAAAAAATATTTTAAAAAAATTATTAATAAACATATAAAATATATTTTTGGATTTAAATAAGAATACATTTTATAGCTATAGATATTTGCTATTAAAAAACCATTGAAATTCACTGAAAAAACCATAGGTTATAAACCATATATAGTTAGGAATTAGCATTTAAAAAACCTTGAAAATTCACTGAAAAAACCATAGGTTATAGACCATATATAGTTAGGAATTAGCATTTAAAAAACCTTATTTTACTCACACAAAACCAATGAAATTCCATATATAGTTAGTTGTACTAACTATATATCACGCACCCGCAATCCACTGCTGATGATGTCACATATTACATCATTCATGACATGGTCAGTGACATCACTGATGACATCACTGATGACATCTCAAATGACATCACTGATGACATCACTGATGACATCTCAAATGACATCACTGATGACATCATTGATGACATCATACAGTGACTGTATTTTTCTGTAAAGTTAAAATATGTCTTACATATTTAAGAATGAGTGGATGTATAAGTGTCTGGATGAAGGATTTAGTAGGTGCATGACTGACTGTATGAGTGAGTGGTTAAATGTGTCTCACTGAGTGCATGGGTTAGTGACTAAACTGTCTTAATTTGTGCATCATTATGTCTGTTGTTCTGTAAACTGCTGCATGTGTTGATCAGTAGCTATATGAGTAACTATATGGGTTATTGATTGGTTGCCCAAGCATTTGTATGGGAGACTGAGTGTGTGTGTGGGTGGCTGGGAGGTGTATGACTCTGTGCATAGATGTATGGGTTCAAAAGTGCATGTGGAAACAGCTGTATGGGCGGTTGACTGTGTGCATGACTGTATTGGTGAGTGAATGGATATATCAGTGCTACATGTCAAAGTAAGTACATATGTAAAATACAGTACATGTGAGAGTTGACATATATAAATAACTGTGCATAAGAGCCAGTGAATGTGTGAGTGGCTGTATGGATCATTGTGCTCTTGTATCCAGGATTGTATAAGTGAGTAAATATGTTTTAGTATATGTTTGAATAAGTAAGATGTGTATAACTGTATAGTTGTGAAAATGGAGGTGTGATTGATTCTTTGCATGACTGACTAGGTGTGTAAGTAACTCCATGGATGAGTGACAGTCTGTGAGTGTCTGTTTACACTGAGTGTATCTAAGGTTATATTAGAGTCTGAAGAGGTTCATCGTATTATCACATGAGTGATGTCATCAGTGATGTGATCAGTAATGTCAAATGAGATGTCATCAGTGATGTCATCAGTGATGTCATTTGAGATGTCATCAGTGATGTCATCAGTGATGTCATTTGAGATGTCATCAGTGATGTCATCAGTGATGTCATTTGAGATGTCATCAGTGATGTCATCAGTGATGTCATTTGAGATGTCATCAGTGATGTCATCAGTGATGTCACTGACCATGTCATGAATGATGTAATATGTGACATCATCAGCAGTGGATTGCGGGTGCGTGATATATAGTTAGTACAACTAACTATATATGGAATTTCATTGGTTTTGTGTGAGTAAAATAAGGTTTTTTAAATGCTAATTCCTAACTATATATGGTCTATAACCTATGGTTTTTTCAGTGAATTTTCAAGGTTTTTTAAATGCTAATTCCTAACTATATATGGTTTATAACCTATGGTTTTTTCAGTGAATATATATATATATATATATTACCTACTGGCGATAGCCAGTAGGTATATATAGTTAGGATTGTTTTCCATAGGAAAATCGCAACATTCTATTGGGAATAACTTTGGCGCCGGTTGAGGAATCTTCCTGAAATTTTCCTTAACTTTGCCTTGCGGCACATCAAGCGGGGGCCGAGATAAAAGGGGGTCCCAAAACGTGTTTTCCCCATGTTAATTTCCATAGGACGGTTGGACTCACTTTTAGCCCGAACGGCTGAATGGTTTTCCACCAAACTTGGCAAAATTGTAGGGACTGGTAGCCCGATGTGCCTTTGCTATGTCTCAAGATATGTGCTCCAGTGGTTTTTATGAAAATTAACTTTGAAAAATATATATTGGGCTACATTGGGCTATATATATGTTAGAGCCCAAATGTAGCCCAATGTAGCCCAATGTAGCCCAATGTAGCCCAAAGATGGCCACCAGAGACAAAAAAAACAAATGTAGCCCAAATATCAGCCAGATGTAGCCCCACTATAGCCCAATGACAGAATGTCCCAGAGTGTTCTAAAGAACAACTAGAGCGCTAACAGTCTTACTTATGACAAAAGTATGGCACACCTGAAGTCATCTTGATTGGAATAAAGTGTTAACACTTAAAACATTTAATTTGCAAAGGAACAAAATGAGGGGGTTCATTTTGCCATAGAAATTATGATTAGTGCTGAAGAAAGAAAAATTAGGGCACATTTTGAGTGATTTCTCAAATCCTCTTATATTTCATTAAAAAAATTCTGATATGCAGTCTCCCAAGATGGCCACTAGAGACAAAAGAGCCTGTGCTTAAAAACTCTGTTAGCAAAGCAGGCATTTGAGATTTAAAAAACGTTTTAATATATAAAAACGTTATCCGCTAATAGAATTAGCATTTATAAAACCATGCGAATTCAATGAAAAAACCATAGGTTTCAGGCCTTATATAGTTAGGAATTAGCATTTAAAAAACCTTGCGAATTCACTGAAAAAACCATAGGTTTCAGGCCTTATATATTTAGGAATTAGCATTTAAAAAACCTTGCGAATTCACTGAAAAAACCATAGGTTTCAGGAGTTATATAGTTAGGAATTAGCTTTTAAAAAACCTTTGAAATTCACTCAAAAAACTATAAGTTTTAGTGGTGTTATAGTTAGCTGGACATTTTACTCATACAAAACCATTGAAATTGCTCCTATATAGTTAGTTGTACTAACTATATTTCGCGCACCCGCAATCCACTGCTGATTATGTCACATATTAGATCATTCATGACATGGTCAGTGACATCACTGATGACATCTCAAATGACATCACTGATGACATCACTGATGACATCATCCACGTGACAATCACATACACCTTTTCATTCACTATTACAATTTTTCATCACTCTTTGTAAAATACAGAGTATCATATTTAAATCCATTGTCACAGCAATACAAGTATCTAAAAATCCACTCAGTGATTCACAGATGTATACACACATCTAATCACTTACCTATGGATTCACTCATACATGCTGTCAATGAACAATAGAACACTATCAAAAATACTTATATATCTATATCGACATTAAAAAACAGCACGCATCCTATTCACATATGAAGTCATCCTACTCACTTATGCAAACAATGGATCATACTTACATATTTACTTAGCAAAACACTTATACAAACACCACTTCGACTATTCATTTAGATCGTAAGTCATACTTAGTGAATTATAAAATCATTATTACAAGTATAGAGTTATCCATACAGTCACTCACACAATCATTGTGTCTTATGTATACTTATTTATATACAACAACTGACACATACACTGCCTTTTATTTTTCTAGTTTGTTGGACCTGTACCATTGAGAAATATATTTGCTCATCACCACACCCATAAAGATATTCACTCAACCAAACAACTGTTAGAACATGTAGTTTTAACTTCATATATCTACTGAATCAACTATTCACACATCTTTGGACAGCCACACCCCCCCCACCGAACCACACACACTTTCACACTCCCATACAAATACTCAGTTAACTAATCAATAACTAATATAGACTTTCACATAGCTAGTAACCAACTGTAGAATCAGTTTACACAACAACTGACAAAGTGATACAGATATTCACACAGTTTAGTCACTATCCACTATATTTAGTGAGACATTATAAATTGGTCAAGTAAACAGTCAATTACACTGCTACTAAATCCTCCATCCAAATATTTATTTATATATATCCACTTATTCTTCAATGCAAATTGCTATATATATAATGCATATTAAAATAACGAAGCAAACCACATTCACTGGATGATGTCATCAGTGATGTCATTTGAGATGTCGTCAGTGATGTCACTGACCATGTCATGAATGATCTAATATGTGACATCATCAGCAGTGTATTGCGGGTGCGCGAAATATAGTTAGTACACATACATATATATATACATAAAGGGAGGGAGGGAAAAAATGGATTGGGGAAAACCCCTGATGGTGTTAAATAAAAACGGCAGTGAGCAATATGTACAATGTGATGCATAACATTGCAATCTGTGAAGACAAAAGGAAATTGCATGAAAATGAGTCCAAGAAAGTCATTATATGCAGTCAGTGTTCAAATGAAAGATCAATTACAGAAAGCTGCTAAATTCCAGCCGCTCATTGAGTCCTTTTGGCTGGGTGGTCCCTAGTTTGAAAATCCAGTGTAGTTCCCGTTGTAGTAACAATTTTTTGGGATCAATGCCCTCTGGTTTGTTAACTACCTCAAGGATGAGAAATCGAATCTGACTGTTGTTGTGCTTCAATTGGGTGAAATGTGCAGAAACACAAGATTTCAAGTTTTTGTTGCGGACATTACTTCGGTGTTCATTGAGTCTAGTTTTAATTTTTCGTTCAGTTTTTCCTACATAGGATAGTCCGCAGGGACACTTGAGTAGGTACACAACGTTCATGGTGTCACATGTAGCATTGACGTGTAAAGGAATCGGGATGCCTTTGTTTGGGCTACATAAATATTCCAGGAGCGATTCCTATGTGTATATTTGGAATTTTGTTCTCTGAACAAATCATCATGGATTGAGTAATGATGAATCACAGTCTCTTGAATACAAAGTGAATAAAACTTTGAATACTTTGACAATTGCATACTTCTTTGAACTTTTTGAAATTATCTTGCTTCCCCGGAAGCACATAGGAGTGCTCAGATCACCCACCTTACGCCCGTAAGGTTTCCTGCTTGTTGTTTATTTGTAAGTTGGCAGGAATAAGTTGGAGTGCTGAATGTTTGCTCATGACTTTTGATGTGATCTCACTTTAAAAGTCTATAAAGCATAATGATGGTGTGAAAGCAGTGGAATACTACCTGGATAAGCGTCCCATGGATTGTATTCATCACAATAAAATGATTGTAGGAATGTTGAAGCTTTGCCTAGAGCAGAACTTTTTTATATTTAACAATCAGGTTTTCCAACAAATGAGGGGTGTGGCCATGGGGGCCTGCTTTTCCCGTAGCATCGCGTGCTTGCACATGGGGCTGTGGGAGGAGCGGGTCCTCATGGGCCAACACAGGGACATTATGGCCAAGAATGTGATGTTACACCTCAGGTATATTGATGATCTCTTCATAGTATGGAGGGGATCCATTGGGGAAGCCACTGACTTTGCAGAGAAATTGAATGTTAACAACTTTAACCTGCAATTCACCTCACAAATTCATAAGGAGTCAGTTAATTTTTTAGACGTTGAGGTTTACATCAAGGATGACAAGATTGAGACAAAGCTACATAGAAAAGCAACCGCTGGTAATACGTTGCTCCATGCAACCAGTCAACACCCACGACACCTCATCCGTAGCATCCCCTACGGGGAGATGCTTAGGCTGAGGAGAATTTGTAGTACCGATGCTGAATGTGACCTAGCCCAAAGGGACAGTAAAATACGGTTCCTTAACAGAGGGTATAGCAATGAAATAATTGATAGGGCCATTGATCGCACAAAAAAGATCACGAGAGAACAGGCCCTAATACCCAAAGTTAGAACTGCCACAACAGTGAACAGCAATGAGCAGATACAATCAAGGGCCATTGTCACATATAGCAATCAGCACTCAGAAATCAGGAAAATCTTTACTAAGAATTGGAACTTGGTGAAGGGAGACCCGATAATAGGAGGACTGGTAGCAAACAAACCAGACCTCACATTTCGTAGATCTCCAACTATGGCCAATGCTCTGGTAAGCAGTAGTTTAGACACTTTGAAATCCTGGATGGATTCCATCAGGGGCTTAAAAAAGTGTCAATCTTGTAAGGCATGTCGCCATGGAATTAATAAGACCTTTTTCTCTAGCCCCTTTCAGGCTAAACATATAGCAATAAGTAAAAGACTCACATGTAAGACCGAACTTGTGGTCTACGTGTTGCAGTGCCCTTGTGGGCTTAAGTATGTGGGCAGTACCCGCTTGCCCGCCCACAAGCGTATTCTGCAACACGTTAGAGCTATTTCACCAAATTATGATTGGCATCTTTTCTGAAGCTTCATTGGAGAATTTGGTATCTATTCTAGATAAAGCATATGCATTCCCATTTGTTACTCTGGCTCAGTAAGTTATCACAAAGTCAAAATCTGTAACATACAGATATTATCTTAATGGTTTAGCTCTTAAAGTTCATACAGATTTTAAGTATTACAAATTCCAATGATCAGTAAACAATGTGCCCTTATGCTGTGCTCCCAGCAAATAATGTCTCCATAATTAGAAAGTATCCTTGACTGCTAATAACTCCTTGTCTACAATTAAATAATTGGTTTCTGGAGGAGTTCATTTTCTAGAATAGAAGCCACAGGGTGAAGCTGGCCAATATCATCATGACGCTGGGAAAGGATTCCTCTAAATGCTGAATCTGAAGCATCTACTGCTGCGTAAAATGGTTCTTCAGAATTTGGGTTTAACAAAATTGGAGTTGAAATAAAGGACTCTTTGAGGATGTAAAAGGCAGATTCTGCTTTATTAGTCCAATGTAATTTAACTTCTTTTTTTATAAGCCTAGTTATGGAGCCAACCTTCTCTGAGAAATTTGAAATTAATCTTCTATAAAATTTGCAAATCCAATGAAATTTTGAATTTCCTTTACACTTTTTGGGGCTGGTCTGTCTTGGACCGCTTGTACTTTGGCCGAATCCATACTAACTCCTTTTGGAGATAGGATAAATCATAGAAAGTCAACTTGTTCCACATGAAACGCATATCTCTCCAATTTCACATAAAGATGATTTCCATGCAATTTTTGGGGGATTGCTCTAACATGTTTGACATGTTCTTCTCGATTGTTTGTGAAGATCAGAATGTCATCTATAAAAAGTACTGCTGGTGGATTGCAAAGTCCATAAGGAATTACTTGGTATTCAGAAAGCCCATTTCAAGTCCGAACGACTGTTTTCCACTTATCACCTTCAGCTACTCTAATCAAATGGTTTGTCGCTCTCAAATCAAGTTTAGTATATATCCTGGCCCCATTTACTTGATCTAATAGTATGGATAATAAAGTCAAGGGATATGCGCCCAATGTCCTGGGAACAGCTAACATCCAGTGCGAATGGCCTTTCGCTGTGCATACAGGTGGGTTGGCAGCAGGGCCTAGCCTAATACTAGAACCTGTGAACTACACTGTGGGAGTGACCAAACCTCACTGCACAAGGACTTTGAACATGCTCAGCAGCAGTTTGGCCACATGGCCAGGCCCTGCTCCAACCATTTGCAGGACAAATAATTCCCAACGCCTTTCAGCCATGCACAGGGAAATGGCTACAGTGGCTCTCTTGTACCCTGGAAGCAGACAACTCCCACTGCACACATCCTTCAGCTGTGTGCAGTAGCAGGTTGGCCACCGAACCTGGCCAGTACCTAAGCCCTCCATCCTACAGGGTGGCAATGCTGCTGCACCTGCCTAAAAGCCATGCATAGTGGCTGCAGGGCCTACCTGTTGACAGATTCAGCAGCCTATCCAATGCAGGATGCCCAACCACCAAAGCTCACTGCCTTCAGCTGTGCACAGCGGGTGTAGTCCACAGGGCTTGCATCCACCCTTCATGACGGTCAACCCACTGTGCACGGTTTTCAGCCATGTGCAGCTGTGTGTTGGCCGCAGGCTAGGCTCTGTGCCCTTACATGCCACAGGGTGGTAAACCCCAACTGTGCATAGACTATGGCCACTCACAGTGAGGACTGGCCAAGCCCTGTGCCCAACCTACCAGGAGTGATCATCTCCCACTGTGCATGGCCTTTGGCTATGGGTGGTGGTAGGTTGATAGCAGAGCCTGGCCTGTGGTTAGACCCTGCACCCTACCTGCTGCAGGAGTCGCAAACCCCGCTGCTCACTGCCTTCAGCCATGCCTATAAGGCTTCACGCACAACCCTAGAAAAGCTAAACGCCTCTGTGTATGGCCCTTTTTGTTATTATTTTCAGCACCACAGCACTCCCACAGCACTGAAGTGCCACAGATGTAGAGCATTACCACATGGGCCCATATTGTGTCCCGAGGTAGTTACATGAAACCACAAGCAAAATTGGCTTTTTTTTAAAAATGACTTGGGGGTCCCTATGGACCACCCTCCCTACATACACCTGGGGGACATGGGGTGCTCCCCTTACCCACTTATATGCCCTTTTTTAACTCTTATTCAGAACTCAGGGACCGAGTACCCAAGTCCTCTAATGGAAGTTGCACCATTTTGTTCATGTTAGGAGGCTCTGTCCGGCTTACATATTTACACGTGTACACAGGTGGGTACACATGAGTGGGCTGAATGAGGGAGACTGATTGTAGGACCCTTAATAAGTTGATTTTGACTGGACAGGGCCTGATAATTCAACTGGGAACCCAAAAAGAAATGTTCACTTACTTTTTGGCTGAAATGTAAAATCTGTAGTGTTTAAAATGTTCTTGCACTTTGGGTAAAGTATGCCTAGACCATAACTTTTGATTGCCATGAGGTTGAAGTCAATAGATGTGTCCGTCCCTATAAGGTCTTGGGTCCAGAATACATAGCCATACCTACCTTTACTCTATATGGGTTTCTTTATGTACCGTATTTTCCGGCGTTTAAGACGACTGGGCGTATAAGACGACCCCCCTACTTTTCTTGATCAAATGTAGGTTTCATGCTATACTCGCCGTATAAGACTACCCCTCTTCCAATGTCATGTCATCAAATATGTACGGTAAACGTAAGTAGATGTTAAAATTCCCAAACAATTATTATACTGCTACATGTTGTACCGCATCATACTGCATAACTTAGCATTTCTTGCAGCATAACTCTGCTCAGCCTTGCACATACGTTGGTCTTCCCCTGCCGCAAACCTCTCGTGGCCTTTGTTATAGAGCAGCATAACTCTAGTGATAGCGTGTCATTCGTGAACAGCACACAGGTCTGCCCTGGGTGCCTTTCCAGCACTACCACAAGTTGCACCGCATCCTTCAATTTCTTGCTCTGCGCATTTCAGCTCGAATAGGGAGCCCATGACACCCATACAGAACACTCCTTAACCCCAGCAATGCTTAATTAGTCGGCCAAACAAGATTACAGAAGACCAATGCTTATCAGAAAAGGCTTTGACGTGCAAACACAACCATGGCACGTTTACTGAAACAATAGCACCCTCTACTGACAAAACTATACATATTTTACACCATGCCTTCCCATTAATACAAAGGCTCAAGGCAGTTTGGTCGTTGTTTCCACTCCCAAAAATGTTGTTCCTGGCGTATAAGACGACCCCCGACTTTCAAGGCCATTTTAAAGGCTTGAAAAGTCGTCTTATACGCAGGAAAATACGGTACCTTAAATATGCTTAACTGAGTTCTTTCCTTTAGGTACTCTGCTGGGGAAAGTGAATTGCTCTGTTTGACAGCAAGAAGCTCAAAGGGGCATATTACCAAGGGCATTATCGCCGCATTAGCGGGACTTTTTCCCGCTAATGCGGCGATAATTTTATCGCCCTATTACTAAGCTGTCGCTAACACCAGTTAGCGACAGCTTGTAGGCGATAGCGGGCATTTAGGGGCCCACTTTGCATGTCAGCGATAATTATCACTAATGACATGCAAAGTGGGCGTGCCAAGATGTTAGCGACTGAAAACAGTCGCTAACATCTCTAACTCCTATTAACAACTTTTGGAAATATTCGCGCTAAGCGCGAATATCTCCAAAAGCTAACGCCTGCTAAAAGCAGTTCTTAGCCATGTTATCCAATGGAAGGTGGATAACATGGCTAAGAGCATTGTCACGATAATGCATGAATATCGCTGATTTTTCAGCGATATTCATGCATTTTGCAGGATTTTTACCGCTTTTGAGATAAACTTTGATAATATCAAGGTATCTCAGCGGTAAAAATCCTCGGTGCTCTGTGATATTTTTTGCCCGCTAACCAAGCAATAGCGATAATTATCGCTATTGCTTGGTAATATGCCCCAAAGTTCCCAGCAATAGTAGACCCATCTTGAGAGAGGTGAGAGTGAGGGTGAGCTCTCTAGAAGAATAATGTTAGAAATGGGGGTATCTAGTTGGCAATGGTTTGCACCTTTGTCCAAGTAGGAACCCTTATTAGTAGTCAGGATAAGGGGGATACAATTCTAAAATAACCCCTGCTCACCCCTTGGTAGCTTGGCACAAGCAGACAGGCTTATCTAAGAGGCATTGTGTAAAGCTTGTGTACACACACAGTAATACAGTGAAAACACCACAATTGGACACCACACCTGTTAAGAAAAATACATCATCTTTATCTAAACCAAACAAGACCAAAACAACAAAAATCCACAATACAGTAATCAAAATATGACTTTTAAAAGGTAGAAACAGTTCTGTCAATCGCAAACTAGTATAGATGCGACACTTTCAGCACAAAGAATCCTGGATGTGTCACAGTCACAAACAAAAACAGCCACAGGGAAGGTGATGCATCGGTTCCTTATGCCCAGGGAAGGTGATGCATCAGCTCCTTACTCCAGGGGAGGTGATGCATTGGTTCCTTACTGCCACGCAGGGGAGGTGATGCGTCGGTTCCTTACTGAAGGGGAGGTGATAAATCTGCATCATAATGTGTGGGGAGGTGATGAGTCAGTTTTTAACTGTGGCCCCCGGGCGTTCTTGGAGACTTGGCGCCATGGTGCTATGCGTGAGGATCGGGGATGCATTGGTTCTCGATGCAGTGGTGGCAACGGCGCTGCTTTGGTCTCTTCAGCCACGGTCCCACCATGCGTAGCTTCTTGCAGCCACATAGCAGGGCCTACGTCGGAATCGGTGTGGTGATATCAGACTTCAGAGATTGGTGCATGGAATTTGGCATGCAGTGATTTCTCCAGCTGCGGGCAGGCGCTGCGTCAATTTCTTCGGCGATGCGTCAGAACCAGGTGCAGATGTGTCACGCTTCTTGAAGTTGGATTTCTTTAACAGTTACCAGCAGCAGGAACAACCTCCAGGGGCCCAACTGAGCAACAGGCACCTCTTCGCAGGTCAGAACTCCCAGCAAGGGAGTTCAGGGGAGCTGGTGGTAAAATCTTTGTATCCCTGAGACTTCAAAACAGGAGGCAAGCTCTTCTTTAAGCCCTTGGTGATCTTCCTCAAGCAGGAGACACAGCACACAGCAAAGTCTTTACACCCCTCATTGGGAGCATCAGCCACTGCAGGCCAACCCCAAACAGCACACAGCAAAGGGGCAGTACTTCTACTTCAGTTTTCCCAGCTCTTCTCCTTGGCAGAGGTTCCTCTGAATTTCAGAAGTAATCTAATGTTCAGGCGTCTGGGCCCCAACATTTATAGTCCATTTCTCTTTGTTCTTTAGTGTCAGAGTGGCTCTGTGCTCAGTCCAAACCAGTTCAATCCTCTCTGGTGCAGCTTCCCGGCAGGAGTTGGAGACAGCATTGTGTAAGGCAGACCAGGCCTATTCAGGTGAAAGGAAATCTCCTTCCCCTACTCTAAAGGCAGCCCAGGTCTATTCAGCCCAGCCCTGACTCATCTAGGAAAGACAGGGCACACCTCAACCCCCCAGTGGCTGTACAGTGAATGCACATCCCCAGCCCCTGTCACTTCAAAGCCAGTCAATACACAAACCAGCAGGGACACACAGGATGGCTAAGCAAACACTTACATACTTTCTAAAAGTGTTATTTTCAAACACAGAGTGTAAACATCATCCTTACTAAAAGATGCATCTTTAGATTCTGAGTTCAGGCAGACTAAACTTCACCTTCCCATGCTGTCCCAATGGGAAGTTATACTTATAAGATGTTATGAATGAGCTCCCATTCAATCCTATGGGACAGATAGCCTTTCAATAGTGAAAAACAAAATTGGCAGTATTTCACTATCAGGACATACCACACACATCAGTACATGTCATTCCTTTCACATACACTGCACCCTGCCTTGGGGTACCTTGGGCCTACCTTATGGGTGACTCACATGTAAGAAAAGGGAAGGATAGAGCCTGGCAAGGGGGTGCACTTTCCAGGACGACATGGCAGTACTAAATTGCACACAACTACTGCAATGACAGGTCTGAGAACCCTTTGAAAGGCTGCTTGTGTGGGTGGCAGAATCAGTGCTGCAGTCCCACTAGCAGCATTTGATTTACAGGCCCTGGACACACACAGTGATCTGTACTAGGAACTTATAAGTAAATCAAATAAGCCAATCATGGAAACAACAATCCATAATAACAATTTCCACAGAAAGCATATGCACTTTAGCACTGATCAGCAGTGGTAAAGTGTCCAGAGTCATAAAACCAACCAAAACAGGGTCAAACACAGGAGGCCAGAAAGCAAAATGTCTGGGGATAAACCTGCTGAAAAAGCCTGGTTTAACAATAATTAAACGCATGCGTGCGGCCGTTTTTCCCGCGGTATGCGGCATTTTTTGATTTACCGCGTTACATGACGAGCTCAGCTCGTCATCAGCACACGGTAGGTAACGCTGATGACGAGCTGAGCTCGTCATCAGCATGGAAGGGGTTAACAGTCTCTTTCTAACAATCATTGCTCGATGTGCTCATAAAGAACAATTGGATTATGGGCTGACATAAGACACCAGTCGACAAGAGGGGAGGGCTCTTGAAGCCTTGAAGGGAAGAACACACCATGAATGACATAACCCGTTTTCTTGCTATCCCGTTTGACTTGACTCATTGTATTTATATCCAAGGTGCATATTCGAATCTTAGCCCTGTGTCTCTGCTAGATTGATCCACTGTCGTGTGTTTGTTCTTTTTCTTGTTGACTTTCAGAGTGCCACTGCCTTCCTTCTGCGTTATCCTTTCTTGTCGATTGCCAGTTATGGGAGTGTTCTTTGGGCCTGCTTGTTACGGTCGCAGCCTACCATGCTTTCAGCTACATGTTTAGACTCTTCTATTGCCAGGACTTTTTAATTTTCTTTGCCCTCTGTTTGCTTTTAGAGAATCCAGTATTATTTATACTTGTGTGCTTTTCAGGAGTTATCATATTAGGATGTTCATAGTTCTGACACTGCTTTTGAGCTGATGTGCAGGACTGTGCTGAAGGCCACTTTTTGATTATCTTGTGGGGTCTTATCTGTGTTGAAATCATTGTCCTGTTTTCTGCTTGGTAAATCCACATAGACATGGCACACCTCTCAACTGTTTGCAGCAGCTTCACAAGTTTTGATTTTTGAAGTAGATTTCTGTTGGTCTATTTAACAAGGTAATAATAATTATTTATATGCGCTCTGTTGTGCTGCATGCTGTGAAACTAATACAGTACATGGAACACTTCATAAAAACAGGTCATTATTGTTACACACAGATTGTTCACAGACTACTGCGAATAATACGTGTGAAGAATGGAAGCTGGAGGGTGAGCAAGTGCGCACTAGGAACTATCAGGGAACATCTGATAAGTATTCACTAACCTGTGTATCTGGCCCAGCAGGAGTGATAAATACCCTTCTTCACTCTTCCGTGCACACCTAAGGGAACCTTTAGTTACACTCTTCTCTCAATCTGCGCACAAGAGGCATGAGGATGGGACTTGAGAGATAAAAAGACTGCTCACTGGCATTGGGTCCACAACCAGGAGTACGACCTCTTCCACATTATTTGAACCTCTGCTTTCTTAGATTATTCATTAAATATTCAATACTGTATCAACATAAATGTCAAGATTTAGCACAACACGTATTGACATGCAATGTGCCCCTTTAAATTAGTGTTCCTTTTTATTATTGTCTTTACCTAATGAATTCTCTTTGCACTATTGGGAATAATCAAAGAATGTCTCACTTTTGGGATGGTTAAAATATATCTCATTATCAACAGTATGGCACTCTCTGTAGAAAGATTCTATATTTGTTAATTCTCTGCTAAATTGTTTCAGTGAATTACCAAATATTGTGATAACAATTATTTACAAAAGAATGTTCTGGCAAAAATACTGTTTCATGGGACAGAATATAGAAGGCAAGAATATTATTTTTTAGGTAAATATAGTCTTATTATTTCTAAATATACTTGTTTCTAATATTGTTTACTTTAAAATAGTTATAATAATACAGGGGCATATGTACAAGCCCCTATCAGCTTGGGAACGTCACTTTTTGTGATGTTCCCGTGGCAATAGGGGCCTTGCCTTAGGGTGGCTTAACGCTGCCTTGTACATAAGGCACCCTTTCTTGCTAACTTAGGGTGAACAGGGTGTGCAGTGGGTGTTGTGGTGGGCATTTCACTGCAACACCCATTGTATTTGAAGCTGCCCTCTATGTACAAGGATGGCATACATAGGAGGCAGTGCCAAAACAAAGACAAGGAAACTCCTGGTCTTAAGTTGATGAAATGAGGAGAAATGAATTATTTCTCCGGGTTTTTGCTTTTTCCATGTGTGCTGCCTTGTGCAAACATCACAGCGGAGTGTGTCAGCTACGCATCACCCCTGTTCGCCAGGCACTAGCAGCCCCATCAGGGATAAACTTGGGCCCCACTGGAGTACTTACCGGAGCACGGACTTCTGGGAGTTGCAGTCTTCCATGAGGGCTGCGACCTAAGACTCTAATTTTTACAAGTGGGACCAGCTGCGCGCTCATCATTGGTAGGGCCGACGGAGGTACAAAGAAGGGTTAACATTCATTTCCGTTGTAAAGGCATCTGAAGAAGGCTAACAGTGCCGAAATGCATTATGCCGATTTTTACATTAAACACAGACTTCCTCTGAATCCCTGCTGTGTCCTTCGGTTTCTTTGAAGTGAAGTAACTTTGAAGTACATATATATATACATATATATATATATGTGTATATATGTGTATTACCTACTGGCGGTCGCCATTAGGTAGTTATTGTAAGGACCTATTATCCATAGGAAATCCGCAACATTCTATTCCCAATAACTTTGGCGTCGATTGATGAATCTTTGCGAAATTTTCCAAACTTTTGACCAGCTCTGGTCCGCTCCTATCCTGAAAGTTTAACGGTGATTCATCAAGTGAGGCCGAGAAAAAAGCGGGGGCCCAAAACATGTTTTCCCCTTGGAATTTCCCATAGGACTTTTAGCCACTGCTACAGCTTGAACTGCTGAACGGAATGACACCAAATTTGGCAAAGAGGTAGCCCTGAGTTCAGACTTGTGCCTTTTGCTTAAATGGAGTCAATCTGTTCAGTAGTTCCTGAGAAAATAACAGTTAAAATCATTTATATATCTATGGGCGCAGTGGATCTGCGGATTCTGCGCGCATTGTCATCGTACCATAAGCGCACCCTTCCGATCATGTGCTGAATGCTAATTGGCTGTCAAGTGGTTGTCAACATTCAATAGCAGGAACTGTTGGCAGCCATTTTGTGCTTCAGTCAAAGCGAGGATGAGGAAGTCAGTGGAATATGTGTGCAAAACGTAGAAAGGGGGCAGGGTAGAAATAGTTTTACCCTGTAGACTTGCTGAGGGGGGCCAAAAGGACCCCCAGGGCCCACAATTTCTTTTTTTCTTAACCGCATGCGCGCTAGCGGTTTTCCCTCTGCGCGCTGCGATTTTGAAAATCGCGCGTTACGTGACAAGGTCAGCTCGTCATGCGCGTAGCGCAGGTAATGCCCATGACGAGCTGACCTTGTCATGAATGTCGAAGGGGTTAAAAAGACCCGGCAGGTGCGTGTAGAGTGTGAGGACTCTGCCGTAAAATAAATAAAATAAAACAGAGCTTTTTTTATAATTAGCCCCCGGGGGCTAAAAAAAAAATGGTGGGGGGAGGGGTCCAAGGTTCCCAAAGCAGCGGGGACAACCACCCCCGGGGCTTTATGTATTGTGGGAGGGGAACTACGTGGCCTGCCTCCTGGAGCACTTGAGGGGCCCGTTACCCCCGGGGCTACAAAAAGAATAGTTGGAGGAGCTGCAAGGTCTCCAAAGCCTCGGGGAACACCACTCACCGGGTATTGTATGAGGGCTGGCTCCTGCAGTGTCCCGGGGTGCTCATCCCGCCCTCCCATAGCAAGGAAATCTGTTCTCTCTTTCAAAATCTAAATCAGATTGCTTTTCCACATGGGGAGCTGCATGTTAGTAGCTCCCCATGTGGAAAAGCAATGCCGGCTCCCAAATGCGTAGAAGTTGTGCACTAAAGGTGCTGGAGTCGCGCACCCTACAGATTATGAGTCGTGCATCCAGTGCGTGCACACCAGGGGGCCGCACGCAGCGCTGGGTGCGCGACTTTAATTTTACCGTAAAAAAATAGCCCCTATCAGTAATTTCTAATATCCTTGGGTACCCTATCCCCCGGGTCTTACAAAAAAATGTTGGAGACCCTGGGGGGAGCCACAATGCCCCCACGGTCCCATCGGCTCCTCACGTCCTTCGGGAGCCGGCATTGCTTTTACGCATGGGGAGATGCTAACTTGCATGTGGAAAGTTATCTGGTTCGGATTTTGAAAGTGAGAACAGCTTTCAGTGCTCTGTCTTTCAAAATGCAAACCAGGTTTGCTATGTGAGGGCAGGACCCGCGAGACGCCCTGGGGGATTGTGGTCCCCAGGGCCCTCTAGGGCTCCAGACGAAGGGCCACACAGCCTCCCTCCGACAATACACAAAGGGGGGTCGTTCAGGCCCTTCCACTTCTAATTTTTCAGGGGGTGGCCTTGGAGTTCAATCCAACCATTTATTTTATAGCTCTGGGGGGTGGTTCTCACTGTTGCATAGCAAACAGCAATGTTGAGAAAATCTTTCGGTAAGATAACAAAGGATTTTGAAGTCCATTTTCGGCATTTTTGTTGTAGGTTGCAGCCGTTAAAGTGGCGACAATTATAATGCCGTGTTTATAAATATGCCCTTAAGTTTCGTAATGTCGACAATGTTGTCTCCCATTTAAATAGGCACGAAGTATTTTTTTAAGTGAATCGTGAAGAAACACTGTCTAATTGTGATCGATAAAGAATTGAATGAGTTGTGTACTTCTTTTGCTCGTAATGTACATAGGGGCAGATTTACAAGTTCATTGCATTACTGTTGCATCATTTTTAAAGATGGGAGAAGTGACGCGAAAGTGGCTCAAGGGGCTTACAAATCTGCTACATCGTTCTGTCTTACTTTGCTTTCCTTTCTGTCATGTAGAGGATCCTGGGTAAATATAACAGTTTCTGTACAGCCAGTACCTTTCAACCCTACCATCAAACAGCTTACTGCCTGTTACCTTAGTAACAGTTCATGGAACACTTAAGGGAGCACAGAGGTTAGAAGTTCACAACACTATGTTGCTAATCGAAACAGATATTGTGTTGGAGTTTTAAAAGTTTTGCATAGAAACCGTTAGTCGTAGAAGAAGTCAGTGGAAAATATAATCAAAATAATAGCGGGGGTTCGCTGGGACCCCCACAGTCCTGGGGCTTTACTCATGTTGGAAGGAGGGTGCAGTAGGCTGTGTAAATTATATCGGGAAAACAACAATGCAGCTTATTGCGGCTTTTCTGGAATAATGTTTATTTATTAGGCAGTGTTCACTTTTGTTACGGATAGACTCACTTTGTTACAGGAAATTTATTAATATGTAGGAAGGCGTCTTCTGTATCTGTGTAACGTTTAACTGGCTAAGGTGTTCCAACAACAATCTTAATGTTCATTGGGTGCAAGCTATTGAAAGTAGAAGTGTTTTCTGTAATTCACTTCTGCTCCGGAGAGTAGCAAGGACATCTAATTGGCTTTCATGTTGTAAGGAGGACTTTCCTGAGCTTTATGTTGGTTGGTTACGAACTATTGAAAGTAGAAGTATTGCCAGCCATTCACTTCTGCTCTGCGGAATAGGAGGGACATCTGATTTGCTGATGTGCTCCAAGGAGGACTTTACCAAGTTTAATGTTGATTGGCTGTAAACTGTTGAAAGTAGAAGTGTTCCCTCTTCGCGGAGTATGAAGAACCGGGTTTTCTTAGAACCCAGCGGTGCCAGGGACACACCCGAAAGTCTTCGGATTCACCTGTCTTGGAATACAGAGACACTGAATACTTCTGGGTGGCGTCAGAGATTACATTTATTAGCTGCAGCTAGTAACAGTAATCCCAGCAATACAACACGGTGTACAACTCAGGAGACTGCTCAATTTTCGTAGAGCAAGACATCTGCTTTTATCCATATTTTACTCATTACAAATGCACACCCACTGCGACAAATACTGACAAATGAAATACATTTTCCCACACATTATCACATCATAAAAAGCTCACTTTACATTGTACCAACCCACAAGTTAATTATTAGGAATGTCCCAAATTCAATTTCCACAAGCCGGACAAACCTATAATTGAAAGCACTACCCATGTAATGAAAAGACATAAGAAAAGGAAATAGTTCAGATGCTGAATAGCATAAGATATGTACAAAAACACTAAAGTTAACGATATCCTGAACATTGATTGGCAATCTCAGACAACGATCAGCCAGGAAAATTGGCTTTGCAAAAGGTGAGTTTCAGGTTACGGGGTCAGCGTCCTGCAGTTCACTCACAAGTCAAAAAAGGCCTAGTTAATGCGTACATGAACAACGAAGCCCATGCAACTTTGTTCGTTCGGTTACCTCCTCGGCCTACGTGAGGGCAACACAAAATGACGTCACGAACAACGCAAACAAAATGGAGCTAACGACCATGAACCACAGACCTTTTGTCAATTCGCGGCTCACCCCTTAAGGCTGTACCCCGACCCTGCAGCTGAGTCCGGATGGTGACTCGAAAAAGAAAAAGAAAAAAAAGCCTCTTGATCTGAAAAGGTGTAACTCACAACATAAAAAATTCAAGTTTTAGTTGTCCATTTATTTGTCCTTTCTCTGTCTTAAGTTGTAGCGCTCTTTACCAGGCACAGTTTGCTCTTGAAAAAGTGTTTCCGGATCCGTTGTATCAAGTCTTAGGTGTGGAGGCACAGAAGCTTGGAGAATATCATCGTCCGCACGTTCTGACTGAGTCCATTCCAAATGTGCATCACTAAAAGGTACGAATCTAGGAATTCTTTTACATTCAAAATCGGCTATACCTCCCCTTACCCACTTGTCATACGGTAAGGGCAACGGAACCTTCTTACAATGGGTGGCATGCACCCAATTTTTTTTACCAGCTACCCTAACTTCAGTCTGAGTCACTATCAAGTCTAAATGCGGTCCAGTCCACCTTGGCTCCAAGTTCTTAGTTTGTTGGAAGATCTTTGTCAAAATGAAGTCACCAGGTTGAATCCTATGGCCTGGATCTGCAGTAGCTGTCGGCAAACTGTCATAGACCTGTTGGTGGAGAACACGTAATTTAGCAGTCAAGTCATGTAAGTAATCCACCAACATAGGGTACTCAATCTCACTGTATTTCTTAGGAGGAGGCACACCCCAAACATTCGCTGGACGACCAAAAACTATTTCTTATGGGCTAAGTCCCACACGAGAATGCACTGTCGTCCTCATTGACAAAAGGGCTAATGGCAAGGCATCTGGCCATGTAAGACCAGCGCTCGCTTGTATCTTAGCCAATTTCAACTTCAAGGTGCCATTATTGCACTCAACAAGTCCAGCAGACTGGGGGTGATTCGCAGCATGGAATTTCTGATTGATACCCAAACCCGCACACACTTTCTTCATGATCTGGCCCACAAATTCACTCCCATTGTCGCTCCATACAATTCTCGGCAAACCATACCTAGGGAAGTACTCTTTGAGCAAGACCTTGGCTGTAGACAAGGCAGTATTATCCTTTAGGGGGTAAGCCTCTATCCATCTGGAAAAGGCACAAACAACCACAAGGACATACTTTAAATTGTTGCATCTCTCCATGTGAATATAATCTAGCTGTATCACTTCAAATGGATACGTCGGAGGAGCAAAATGACCAGCTGGAGTTGGAGTTCCCTTTCCAGGATTATACATCAAGCAAATCATACAATGCTTCACCAAATTCTCAGCACATTTAGGAATTCCAGCATTCTGCCATACTGGAGCCAACAACTTACATATCCCTTTCGAGCTAATGTGAGCCATTCCATGAGCCAAAGTAACCACTGGGAGCACATACGCATCAGGCAACAACCATCGCTGGCGCTCCGACAACTCAACCCAACAACCTGTCGAATCCAACATACCTGTACTTTCTCTCCACGTACTCACTTCTTTCTCAGTAGCTTCAGCCTGAATCAACTTCACACTTTCTATTGTGTCTTTACACATTCCACCTGCCATGACCCATCTAGCAGGGCCCGCAACATACATTCGACTCATCATGTCTTTCGCCGTTTCTTTCGCAACTTCATCTGCAAACGCATTCCCTTGACCCACATCATCCACAACCTTCTTATGCGCACTACATTTCACAATTGCAATCTGCTTTGGCAGAATCAGTGATTCAAGAAGTTCATTCACCAATTGTCCATGCTGAATTTTCGTACCATGAGAAGTAAGAAATCCTCTCTCTCTCCACAAACGTCCGAAACTATGGGCCACACCAAACGCATACTGGCTATCAGTATAAACATTCACTCGCTTTCCTTCTGACAATACACACGCTCTAGTCAATGCTATTAACTCTTTAGCTTGAGCTGAAATCTGTGCTATACGTGCTGTCTCAACAACTGTATGTAAAGTTGTGACTGCATATGCTGCAGTCGTCTCCCCATTCGAAAGCTTAAAACATGAACCATCTACCCATAAGGTACCATCAACATTCGAAAGAGGAGTATCTTTTAAATCAACTCTAGCCTTTGTTTCCTCCTCTGTCCGGAGAACACAATCATGCTGTTCCTGAACATCTGTCTCTACAGAAATCGGCAACAACGTAGCTGGATTCAACACATTGCACCTTTTGATGTGCACATGGCTAGCCAAAAGCGTCAACTCATAACCTGACAAACGTGCACTAGTAAGGTGCTGTGTCTTTGTCCTATTCAATAAAGTATCCACTGCATGTGGGACCATCACAATCAACGTATTATCCAATACCAAACTAGCAGACTGTCGAATAGAAACAGCCGATGCCGCTGTAGCTCTCAGGCAACTCGGCAACGCTCTAGCTACTGGATCTAACGTTGCTGAAAAATATGCACATGGGCGTTGCTTGTCTCCAAATTGTTGTGTCAATACTGATAGTGCACAACCTTTTCTCTCGTGTACAAACAGTGTAAAAGATTTACTGTAGTCCGGGGTACCCAACACCGGAGCAGAACACAATGCATCACCCAATTCAGAAAAACTTTTCTGACACTCATCAGACCAAGGGAGAGGATGCAGAAAATCTTTAAGAGTCAATGCCAACAGAGGTTTCGCTAATAGGGAAAAGTTTGGGATCCATTGTCTACAATACGAAGTAATACCTAAAAAAGCACGCACTTCTTTCTACGTGGATGGCACAGTCATTTGGGCAATCGCTTGAATTCGTTCTGGGGTCAATCGTCTTCCCTCCTTCGACAAGAGATGACCTAAGTAGGTTACTTCTTGTCGGCAATACTGTAACTTCGAAGGTGACACTTTATGATGAAGGTCAGACAAATGTCGTAACAAAGAAAGAGTAGCTTCTTTACAAATCTCTTCACCATCAGCAGCGACCAGCAGATCATCAACATACTGGATAAGATTAGCACCAGAAGGCAACACAAAACTATCAAGCTGAGTTTTCAACGCCTGACTATAAATGGAGGGACTTTCACAATAACCTTGAGGAGCTCTCTTAAACCGGAAGCTGCGGCCTTCTAAAGAGAAGCCGAAAATATCTCTACTTTCCTCAGCAATGGCAATGCTAAAGAAAGCATTCTTCAAGTCGATAACTGAAAACCAAGCAGCTGAAGCAGGAATCAGAGTCAACAAAGCAGTGATATCTGGGACAACAGGAAACTGTGGCACGACAATCTCATTCACTTCTCGAAGATCGATCACAAACCGGTACACAGGTGGCTGAGAAGCATCAGTACGCTTAAGGACAGGCAAAATAGGACTGTTACACACATTACCTCTCGTTTCTTCAACTACACCCTTCTCAACCAAATCATAAATAATCGCCAAAAGAGCTCTCTCACCATCACTAGATATTTTATATTGCGGAATACGAGGTAGCCTAGCATTCGACTTAAGGGTGACAACATAGGGTGGAATCTGCAAAAGACCAACATCATTGGGACCTGTAGCCCAAAGCGTATCAGGAAGCGATCGTAATTCCAGTGGAAGACAATCTTTGGACAAATACATCGGGGAAATCACTTTCTTACCCATCGTAAGATGTACTCCCGAAGGAGAACAATGTAATATCGCATACAATCTGTTCAGCAAGTCCAAACCCAACAGATTCTCACCACAACGAGTCATTAGAATAAGGGGAGCTTCCAATTCACAAGGACCAATAGAAAGGGGCAAAGGATTAGAAACCGGATTACGAACTGGGGCGCCAGAAAATCCTACTGAAACATTGGTCAAGTCAGACAAAGGTGCGCCAGGAAGTTTAGAGTGCATGATAGAACTCTTCGTCGCACCAGTATCCAAAAGAAAAGGTTCTGCCACACCTAATGTAATCACTTCAACATAAGGTCCACTCGGGTCTACTGGAACTGACACTAATCCCTTACTTTGCCCATGGCTGTCCTAACTGTCATTATAACCAGCACTCTCACTCTCGACACAATAATCATCGGCGTAGTACTGGGCAGACTGAACAGTCGGAACATTCTGTCTGTCAAAATAATTCGCAGAATTCTGAGGGGGAAAGGAGCGCTCATTCTGGGGAAACACACCACGTCCCCTACCCCTAGGAGCTTGTTGGAAACCACCACGACCTCTCTGACCAGATACACCATTCGCACGCTGCAACAGAATCGGACAACTATGCTTGAAGTGACCTTCTTCTCTGCAATAAGCACACTGATTAGATCCTGGCAGAAATCGCGGAGCGAAATACTCAGGTTTCTGTAATAATCTCTGAAACTGTGGGGGTTGCTGAAACTGAGGCTGATTCGGACGAGGCGGATAAGCTTGCTGCAAAAGAACTTTCGTCTTTAGGTCTCTAGTGTTCTTCTCTACTTTATCCTTCTCATCTTTATTCCTATTCTCATAAATTTGTGCAGTAGCCAATATCTGGGCTGACGAAGAAACAGCCCATGAACTCTCAAAATCCTTTAACTTATTAGAAAGTTCAGGAAGCAAATTAAAGACAAATTTGTCCACGAACAACCTTTGACCACCTTCAGTGCTCATATCCTGACCACTATGATCGATAAACGTTTCCTCAAACCTCGTGAAGAAATCAGACACACTCTTGTCTTTCTTTTGTTTGCATGCTGCTAACTGATCCCAATTCACTCATAGAGGAGGCATCATCGTTTTCATCAGATTAATATTCCTACCAGGTAATTCTGCAACTAAGGGTTCAGGTTTGGCACCTCCTACCTGCCGACCATCTGCAGCAGTAATATTAGCCCACGTATCTCCTAATTCTTGTGCATGATCCTCATGACGAATCTTCGCCCACAAAGGTTGAGGTACTACATTACCCATCAACATATCTATGTCAGCTAAATTCATAATACACGCATCAACTGTCTGAGACAACTCCTTGTAATAACCAGCAGGATTCTTACGGGGGTCAGGCAAGGTCTGCTTAAGAGCCAAGACCTCTGCTCTTTTCCAAGGGACATGTACCCATACTCGCTGAAAATGTGCCGGTACACCCTGAATATCCTGATTAACATTAGCAACAACTTCCTCTCTCCATACAGGGGGAACCTCTCTCATAGGATACTGCTTCACTTTCCTCCTAACAAAGGAGTCAGGTTCGTACAATGTCTGAGGAGGTAGCCTAGACCTGAAAACAAGTATCGTCTCTACGGCATCTGTAACATCGGACTCCACTATCGTCACTTTAGCAAATTCTGACTGGACATCAAGCACTTCCTGCGGAATCGGACCCAACTCATTATTTTCCCATTCCTGACAAAGAAAAGTACACATTACATCAAAAGCATACCTTTGCTTCGGTGGCTCCCACTGAAAGAAAACATCCATAACCGCTTGTAAATTATACCTCGAAGCATTTAAAATCCATCTACGAGCCAATAAATCCAACACTGCCCGCTCTTCGGGACTAGGAAACTGACTACGACTCTGTCTACGTTCTGAAACAGGGATCATATTCAATGACCCAAAGAGTGGAGACAAAAGACTAGCAACAGTCTCAGTCATTCGTTTTCGAGCAGAAGGAGAAGAAGCAGACATAAGGACAGGAGAAAGTATTTTGAGGCAAAAGAGTAACAGAAGTCAGAGATACAGGAGTGGAAGGCAAAGAAGTTTGAGGCAAAGTTGGTGACAAAGCTGGCCGCCCTAGAGGAGGCTGCACAGTAGGAGGGAGAACCATCTGTGCAACGGGTGGCTGAACAACAGCAGGGGGCTGAACAACAAGGGGTGCAACAACCGGGGGTAATGGAGGTGCAGTAGCACCCTGCACACAAGGAGGTGGTAATCTCAGTAAATGAGAGATCAAAGGATCTTTTCCAGGGTCTTCATTCACTTTTGGAAGAGAAGGCGGCAAGGCCGGATAACACTTATCGATAGCCATGCAACGTTGCCTATCTGACATTTCACTTGCACGCTCTTCCATCTTCCTTAAACTGCCTAGCAGCTTGTAGTACTGACATATTCTTATCTTTCCTATCTCTCTTAGCTTGCTTAATCTCTCGCTGTTTGGCTTCCTTACGCCAAAGGCGGAAAGAGTCAAACATCGCCGGCCGGGCTTTCTTCCTAAATAGCGCAACTTCCAAATTATATAAAATATTTAATTCGAAACTACCATGTTGGGGCCATCGTAAAACACCATCTTCCTTTGTATAGCGGACCCACACTTCATTATAAGCGATAGGACCCACTCCGTGTTTTGAATAGAGCTCATAAGTCGGAGTTCCAACCGGAGGTATCGGACACGAATCGTCCAATCGGGAATCCTTGTTGCAACCACAACTAAACCATTTCCTAATTTTGCTAAGACCAGGCATCTTATAGCTCACTAATCTAGCTTCAAACTTCAAGGGATTATCAAGTATCGATACACTCGTAAATATACGAGCCCCTCGGCTTCGACTATTGCAATAACCAAATCAAAACCAAGAACCAAAACAAAGGTCATTGGAGCGACCCACTTATACTTAACCAAAGTATCTGTCACGCCACCAGAAGACTGTCTATCATCTCGCTTTACAAAGGATCAATCAAGGGTCCAAGACAGGGCGACAGTCAGGGCAGCAGTCCTTCGTAGCCGTCGGAAAGCGGGAAGCCTCGCAGCAAAAACCTTCGGTCCACGTCGACATACAGGGGTCGATGAAGTGGCGGCCTTCCTCCAGAATTTTCTCACGTGGCTCCTCGTGATCCTCGGGCTTGGACCCGTACCGCTGATGTCGTCCCAAGTTGGGCGCCAACTGAAGAACCTGGTTTTCTTAGAACCCAGCGGTGCCAGGGACACACCCGAGTCTTCGGATTCACCTGTCTTGGAATACAGAGACACGGAATACTTCTGAGTGGCGTCAGAGATCAAATTTATTAGCTGCAGCTAGTAACATTAATCCCACAATACAACACGGTGTACAACTCAGGAGACTGCTCAATTTTCGTAGAGCAAGACAGCTGCTTTTATCCATATTTTACTCATTACAAATGCACACCCACTGCGACAAATACTGACGAATGAAATACATTTTCCCACACATTATCACATCATAAAAAGCTCACTTTACATTGTACCAACCCACAAGTTAATTATTAGGAATGTCCCAAATTCAATTTCCACAAGCCGGACCAACGCATATTTGAAAGCACTACCCATATAATGAAAAGACATAAGAAAAGGAAATAGTTCAGATGCTGAATAGTATGTACAAGAACACTAAAGTTAACGATATCCTGAACATTGATTGGCAATCTCAGACAACGATCAGCCAGGAAAATTGGCTTCGCAAAAGGTCAGTTTCAGGTGACGGGGTCAGCGTCCTGCAGTTCACTCACAAGTCAAAAAAAGCCTAGTTAATGCGTACATGAACAACGAAGCCCATACAACTTTGTTCGCCTGGTTACCTCCACGGCCTACGTGAGGGCAACACAAAATGGCGTCACGAACAACGCAAACAAAATGGAGTCCGGTTTGAGAATCACAGAACCTCAAGTATTAGGGACATTTCATTGGGTAACGTGTTCCAAGCGGGACCTTACGATGCTTAATGTTCATTGGCTATGAAGCATTAAAAGTAGAAGTTTTGGCAGTCATTCCTTCCTCCTCTGCGGAACAACATAGACATTTTATTGACTAAAGTGTTTTGAACAGAAGTTTGCTCCCTATTGGGTGGGAACGGTACACTGTTGTCAGTGATTTTGTGACGCACTTCCAAAGGAGTATGGGAAAAGAAAGTAGTAGCGGGGAGGTTAGGAACACTATTAACTCTGTACAGTGGTCACAAGGTGGTGGACAGGGATTATGACAGTAAAAGTTGTTTTTTTATGTTTTAAGGGCCATTTATATTATTGCTGTGCGGTGTACACATCACGGCGGAAAAATGACAGTGTATTGCAGTGTTTTTTTTATCAAGTTTGCGGATGGGATACTTATATTGTGGTGTTTACTTTTCTGATGGGGAGGTGTGGTTGCGCAGCAAAAATTTCAGTCTAGGTTTGAAATAGAGGTGGGCGGAATCAGCAAAATTCGCTTTAGCAAACTATCGCTAAAATGTCAAAAATATGCGCGATCACGCGGAAATATCGCGAAGACGCAGAAGTTTTTTCCCCACCCGTTGGCGATATTTTTTGCGTGATCGCGGCTTGCCAACTTACCCATGCAGTCACTCACAGGCGCAGCCATCTTGTTTTCACTTGTCCCGCCCGTCTGCGATGCTTACTTCCTGTTCGGGGTCGCGTAATGCATGCTCACGCCTGTTCACGGTACGTATTTCCTGTTCGGGAAAGCTTTTACTAGTTCGGGCCACTTTTAGCGTGCTCGGGGAGAAAATATTGTGCGAACTTGCGCACGTGGTTGCAATGGGCGCGGCCATCTTGTTTTTCACTCTATTGCATGGTTCTGGGGCATGATTTTGAATCCTCCTGTATCTTTGCAATCCTTTGTTTCCAGCCACTTTTTAAAATCTTTTTTATTTATTATCTCTCTAACTATTTTCCTGCTTCTATATTTTTGGTTTTTGTCTACTTTTTTGAGTTTTTAGCTACTTTTTCACTCTTTTCCTATTCCCTGCTATTTCCTTTACTTACTTTTTAAATTGTATTACCTTTTCTCCCCCCCCCATCTCTCTCTTCCTAGAACCATGCCAAAGGGTAGGGCTCGCCGCAGCCAGAGCCGCGACCGGCTTCCTTGCGGAAGGCGGTGCCAACAAGGGGTGCAGGCACGAGCCTTATTTGGGGAGGTGGAGTTGGCTGCACTTTTCTTCTTTGTGCAGTGCCACCTCACCTCTACCCTCGCAGCAGGTGGCAGGCCTGAGTTCGGGTACGGGCTCCGGGAGCATCGACAGCGCTGGGGGAAGGTGCGCAGGACAGTGTTCCGCTGCTCTGGGGTCCGGCGCACCCAGGCGCAGTTGACGGACCGGTGGTCCGACATCCTGGACTGTGAGCAGGACCTGCTGGACCTGCTAGGAGTGGAGGTCCCGGGTCTTGGTGAGTAACTATTTAATTATTACTACTTTGTGTCTGTTCTTCTGCTCTGTGTTATATATTGCGAATATCTTTTTTCTTCCAACCAGCTAGAATGTTGCTGCTTACATTCCAGGTTAATTAGGTTTACAAGTCTTCTGTGATTGTTATGACACAGGTTCTCCTCTGCGCTACTACTAATCTTACTTGTTTGCAACTTGGCGTTTGCGCTCGCTTAGCGTGATTATGTAAGAGTTTATTTTTGCGAAATTAAGTTACGTAATGCTATAGTCACTCTAGTCCTTACTTTGTCCTGTCACTAAGAGATAGGGGCAGATTGATACTGAGGTTTAGTTACTTTGTATGAGTTTGTAATTTTTTTAGTGGTATGCGTGATGCCCCCTCAGTTACGTCACGTGCTGCTAGTACCCCAGTCTTTACTAGAACCTTTTCTAGTTTGTTCAATGAGTGGTGGTAATAGGCTTAGCACTAGCAGAACATCAGCATCAATCAATCAACCCAAAATGTGGTGTAAGTTCAAAATTGACAAGCTCTCTACATTAACATAAACATTGTTACACTTACTTACAGTTGGTAATTAAACCATGATAACTGAACAGTGGTGGAAGCACCACCATCCCCTAGGTAGGAATTTAGTCCATATAAATGTATAACTGAAGATCTCTGAGTGAAGGGAACCCTCACCTTGGAAGAACCTAGTACGGGTAGTTGTTGCATCATAACCTCTGTAAAGCTCTGGTTCGTAGAAGGGAATCTTCCGTCTGTAATGCAAAAAATGAAACGGTGTGCGTTAGTATATCGCAGACATTTGTCAGCCGTGCCAAAAAGTGTAGCATTTATGAATCAGCAATATGGACTAACTGTACACCAGAACTTCATTAAAAAAGTGGCTTGTTAACGTTCTGGTTGACCGCTTGTATGCAGCGCTTAGACAGTAGCAGTGTGAGGTCATGTGGGCTCAGGTGTCTTATACAACAACCTGCAAGGTAACGTCACATGTGCAAAAATAAAAGACACAAAGGTAAAATGGTTGCATGGCTCGGGCTAACTAAGCAAAGGCTAGAATGACCCTAGGGACCATATATAACTACTAGTGTCTACTCGACTACTACCTGATTTGTCCTAGTGATGTATGTTATATACTATTAACTAATTTTTCAATCTTGCTACTGACCAATAGGGGGAGGTGTATATGAGGCCTAAAAAATGTGTAATGTTTTTTAGGCACACTACCCACGACCACCATTGCCGGGGCCAGCCAAGGTGACACGGAGGGAGAGGATGTGGCAGTTGCCGAGGATACCGATGGAGCTGTAGGGGGAGTGCCAGCACCAGTGGCGGGCAGTGGTAAGTTGGATTCATAATCCTTAACTATTGTTGACATTACACTCACTGTAAGAGTTGCCCCCGTCAGGCCAGCAGTAGTCACCCCGACCCCGCAGGGGCAAACCTCCCGCCATCCCTGTAGAAAAGACCCCTGCCATATTACAATGGCTGGGGGGTCCGCGGTGGATAGAAACCGTCCGCCGATTTTCTGCACAGTTGACATGCCGACCAGGTGGAAAAGGTTTCAATATGGAGGCGGTGTCTGAACACACCGCCAGCCATATAATCTGCATTTTGGAATGCCTTTCCGTGGCAACATTGCCGTCATGGAAAGGCATGCGGAGTATGCTTGGGGTGCCCGTTGCGGGCCCCCATTGAGGGTACCTACCTATGTTATGGTACCCTCTGCCTGTCAAAGCACAACGTGGCAGGCTCCTTGCGGGGACTGTCACGTTGTGCTTGGAAAAGCACAACATGTATTTTTAGCATTGCGGCGGGCGGTGCTTTCGGCACCGCCTACCACAATGTTAAAAATACGGGATGCGCCCGCCACTGTGGTGGGCGCATCCTAAATGTCCCCACGGGCCCCCCGCCTTTATGGCGGGTGGTCCCTTTTTAGCGTGAGGATGGCTGGTGGACTTTGTCCGCCCGCCATCCGATGTACTATGTAAGTAAGAGTTGTTGTGAATGTTTTAAGAGTGAGGAAGACACCCTCTAATTGGCATATGGGCGGGAGTATTGAGTAACCAATGACCTCATCTAGCTGTGATTTCAACTCCGCTTTGAAAATGTTATGGGGAAGACTAAAAGTCAGATCAGTTCACCTGGTGTTCAACTAAAAAGTGAAAGACAGGTGGAAGGAAGAACGGGTGAGATTTAATAAATGTTATGTACTTACTGTGCTTTATAGTGCTACCACACCACTATGTTTATAACTATAACTTGTCTTACTGTTTTTCAAAGAGTAGATTTTACAATTGTCTTGTTTCTTTTTGATATACAGCAACTCCTTCCAAGGTTGATAGGAAGGAGTTGGCCGCCAAGGCACGGTGCCAGAAACTGGAGGCAATACAGCGGGAATACCGGCGGCTGGTGGTCTTGGCAGAGGAGGAGGAGGAGACTGCTGCAACACTTGAAGCCTCCCCAGGTGCCCCAGGCCCCGGGCCCAAGCCACCGCCCTCCAGCGGTACAGCGCTACCATCTTGCGGCCGCCCGACGCCCTAGCCGCAACACCATCTCTGGTGCCCCCCACTGTTGCTCCTGCTGCCGCACTCTAAAGCGCTGTGTCCGCCGTTTAGAGGAGCAAATGCGTGTCATCCTCCAGTCCCTGTCTTAGTTCTGCCCCTTTTTTAATTCAGCCAAGTCCAGGGAAGACATGGCTTTGGCAGTTCGGGCTGAACTGTTCCCATGAGGCACAGGATCAGAACGATTTGCGTATGGCCATGTCTGAACTGGGGTTGTCGGAGTGAGCTAAAGAATGGTGATGGATTAAACCCAGATCAGTTGACTGGGGGTAAATGTTTGATTTGCTCAAGCGCTCCGTCCATCATCCCCTTTTGTATCACTTTGTTCTCCCTAAGTTGGCAGGGTATGCTCAGACGTGAGTCCCTTGCTCTTCTGCCACTGGATTCAAGCTAGCCTGGCTGATGACGGCTGAAATGCCAGAAACCGGTCCCGGGATGCTCAATTCTGGTCCAGGGAAGACATGGCTTTGACAGTTCGGGCTGGACTGTTCCCATGATGCACAGGGTCAGACTGATTTGCATATGGCCATGACTGAACTGGGGTTGTCGGAGTGAGCTAAATAATGGTGATGGATTAAACCCAGATCAGTTGACTGGGAGTTAGTGTTTGATTTGCTCAAGTGCTCCATCCATCATCCCCTTTTTGTATCGCTTTGTTCGCCCTCAGTTGGCAGGGTATGCTCAGACGTGAGTCCCTTGCTCACTCTGCCACTGGATTCAAGCTAGCCTGGCTGATTACGGCTGAAATGCCAGAAACCGGTCCCGGGATGCTTGTTTCCGGTCCAGGGAAGACATGGCTTTGGCAGTTCGGGCTGGACTGTTCCCATGAGCAGGGTCAGACTGATTTGCATATGGCCATGTCTGAACTGGGGTGGTGGAGTGAGCTAAAGAATGGTGATGGATTAAACCCAGATCAGTTGACTGGGGGTGAGTGTTTGATTTGCTCAAGTGCTCCGTCCATCATCCCCTTTTGTATCGCTTTGATGTTTAACTTAGGCACAGCGAAGGCTGCATGGTGAAGATGGTTTCCTTTTTCGATTCTAACATGCCATGATTGGGGTGTTGGTGGTAGTAGTAGTAGTAGACACTGGCAGGGCAGCAGCATTTGCAAAAAAAGAAAATGAGACAGTCAGTCGCCTTTGAGAGACTGTTCGAGGTGTAGTTGTAAGGATCCACAAGCTGTTTCCGCAGGAGTGCCAGGAACTGATGAAAGGCCCAAACCCCTCCCTCTCAACTCCAATGCGCCTATCAGACCATAGCACACGAAGGAGAAAAAGAGGGAAAGGAGGGAACAAAACAAGGGAAGGAGGGGAGAAGACATCTCGAACCAGAAGCTTCAGCGAGTCAGACACAGGCACTGCAAATAAAGAGGACAATGAACAATGTGCAATGAACCCCACCAGTCTCGGTTTTCCCTGTTCTTCACTTCTCCTGTCTGAGTTACCTATAGATAATCGGAAACACTCCTCTCTTGAACACAACACGTTTCTTTATCGACTGCCTCAACTAACCTCACATCACTAGTTGCTATGGGTAACCTAAAAAGGAAAAAGACACAAGAATGAAACATAGAGGTATGTTCCTACTATGAGAGAAACAGATACACTAACTTGGGACTTACCCTAGTGTGAGGTGTAATGGCAAAGAAGCGATGTTGTTGTAGAAGGTGTTGGTCTGGTGATGATATCTATGCCACAAAGAAATCCCCTATTAACAAATGCAGGCAGTAACACTATATAAAATAACATATAAATAGCGCCAGGCGCCTGTACCAGATCTTCCGAGCATCGACAGCTGCAACCACTGCCAAGTCTATTTAGAAAGAAGGGGACCCCTACTTTTGGTGAACTCACTAAATGTAGGGAATAATGTAAACTCTATTTGTAACACAACTAATAGTGAGCTAGTTTAATAAGCCAAAAACAACCTAGGAAACTAATCTGACATGTGGCTAAATTCAATCATACATAAACTGAAAAGATAACTATTTTTTGTTTATAAGTCAAAATATTTTTGTTTTATTTAGATCATTTTCTTCTATTTTGATAAACATTTCATATATATCTGTACATATTACTTTAAAATGACAAACATATTTAAATATAACGATTGTGCAAAAACAAGCTAAATAATAAAGACACATAAATAGAATTTTTTTTTTTAGAAAAACAGACAAAAAGAGAAAATCATTCAAATGACAGTGATGGTAAACGGGGCTATTGGAGTAAGCAAAGCGGTGGATGGAATCTCTACGCGCGTTTCGGCATTTGCCTTCTTCAGGAGTCCGTCATTTGCACTAAGACATATACATAACACTGAAAAACATATAAAGAACCATGTCATACATTATTCATATACTGTGATTATTTACATAGTCTACAACATCCTAGGGCTTAGGTCTCATTTATATACAAAACAGCGCATAACACATATAATACAATGGTAATATTTACATATACACAGAGGAGCAGTTGTATCTACATAGGCAGAATAATTCTTTATTATTCCTCAAATTGTATGTTGTGTAAGACATGCCTTATTCCTATAAAGGGCCACATAAATTTATTCATACTTTCCTTCTTATGGCCGCCAGTTTTTTTGGAGACTATATTCTTGTCTTTTAACATTTAGGTCAAGTGTTTCTTAAGTATACTCAACATTGAACAATAATTTAAACTATTAAGGACCTAGCACATCTGCAGATACTGAGGGATACATATGTAAGATGAAATACAGACCAAAGTAAGAAAGAGGGGGTGGAAAAAAGGAAACAACTTCCAAGGATAGCATTAAAAAGGGGGGGGGAAGAAGAAACGGATGAAAAGACAAGCAACCCCTAATGAAAACCTACAGCTCATTCTCTTGCCAGCCCATAACCAATAGTTAAAAGAGCTGTAGGGATTGACTACATTAGTTCATCTAATTTCTCTCTCTGATGGTTACTTACATAAAAGGTGGGTGCGACACTCTTCTATGATTAATGTTCTGACCGGATAATTCAGCTAGTGGGTGTTTAGTGTCAGTGCTCTGTAGGGTTATGTAGGATACCTTACATATTAACAAGAGAAAAAAATGGAATCAGAAGATGGAGTCAAGGTGGTTATTGCAGTCATCTAATGTTACATTGCTAGATGTTCTTGATTACAGGGCATACATAGAGCATAAATCATTTATTATTACTATCATGTAGGTAGGGTATATATTGCATGGGTTAGTTTATATTTAAATAATCCCAGGCAGAGGTAATATCCATAACTATAGACTATAAAGTCAACTTATTAGTACCTTGTTGTTGCAGTATTATCTCTTATATCTGCGCTTCATATGCAGGACAATGACGAATTGAGTTCAATATGTGCGATGGAGGACGCTACAGAAAAATAAGCGTATGCCAATTGTGGTTTCCATTAATTCTAAACTCATATTTTAAATGCCGGTATCCATCTACTAACGTCTTACCTTGTCTCCTAGTAGGTATTTCTTATTATTATTAGTTATTTCGAGCTAGTTGAGTCAGCGGTATTGGTAGAGTCTGTCAGACCTCTTAGCTTCACCATAAGATGTTCATGTAACCTATGGAAACGAGTTTATTGACTATTTTAGACGGCTCTCAGATATACCAGACTATTACGTGATATTTCACTACGTGGTCTCATACGTGTCAAGTATACCAAAACAACGTAAACTTTTTTCACCTGTTGCTGTGGCATCGATATCTATATTCGGCAGGAAGAACGCAGGAGGGGGCCACACGTACCTGATAGCTATAAAACCTAGTTAGGTAAAAGAGGATGAGTGAGTTTAGTTGGATTCCTGCTACATTTCAAAGTTATACCCTGGTTAACATTTTAATCCTCAGCTACTGTCATTACCTTGTTTATAACTTGTGCTGCATAGTATCCAATAAATTGGTTCTTGATGTGGGGCGAGCTAAATCAATTAGTAGTTCTCAGCGGTTGCGCTAGAAAACATACAGAAACCAAGAAAAACGGATGTCAAAATTGTATCACGTCCGATTTGCCAATGTAAGTGCTAAGACACGAGTCCTGTCTTACCTTTATCGGCAGTATGAGCCGAAATTCGGCCGGGGTTCTGGAAGGCGTCCCTCCTCGTGATAATTCTGGATGGAGCCAGCTTTTAGTTTAGGCTAAATCAATTAGTGGTTCTCGGCGGTTGCGCTAGAAAACATACCGAAACCAAGAAAACGGATATCAGAATTGTATCACGTCCGATTTGCCAATATGAGTGCTAAGACACGAGTCTTGTCTTACCTTTATCGGCAGCATGAGCCGAAATTCGACCGGGGTTCTGGAAGGCGTCCCTCCTCATAATGATTCTGGATGGAGCCAGCTTTTAGTTTAACCCTGCTTAAATAGCCCGCCTAAAGGAGAAATAAGGCAGGTGTACTTGATGAAAGGTGGGAGGCGTGAACTCGCTCCAGCCAATCAGCAGAAACCAGTAGTTCAAGTATAGAACTACATGCAAGCGAGGGCGTGCAAATGTCGCAATTCTCGTTGCTTCTCGCTATTGGGTCACATGATTGTAACTCCCAATGGGCATCTGTCAGTAGTTCTAAAATGGAACTACAGATGAAAAATCTATTAATGCCCCACGATTACGGACGTTGCACATAATACAAGGTTGAAGGGGCATCTATAGGACCTCAGCTTATCGGCGTCTGTCGGTAGTATAAATATATAACTCCATGCCAGCGAGATAGTGCATATATCGGAAGTCCCGTTACTTCTCGATATTAGGTCACGTGAGGGTGTCTACCAATTACCGTCCTCGAGTAGTTTTAGTAGAGACGCAGGCATAGGATTTACTAATCCTTCCCCATTGCAGACGTTGCCACAGATAACTTATATATGAGATTATTGTACTTATATTACTGCAAACATTATTTATTTTTTCAATTATATTATTTTTCTCAAATAACCACGATGTGGAATTATATGCAGAAAATATTTTTTATATAAAAAATGTAGAGGTAGCATACATTCCATTTCCATAGGGCTAGAGAGGAATACTAGGGCTCTTTCCATCCTGTATTGATTAAAGAGTTCTCATGTCTTATGTGAAAGCTATATGACTTTACGTTGCCGTGTAAGATGTTGATTAAATGATTGCTTGCTCCCAAGGAATTTCGCAATTTAATCCCGTAATGGTAGTATCCAAAGAAAAAATCCAGTATACCTCCTTCTTTCTTCGGATTTTGTCTGGGCACAATCCTGGTCTAGCTTGTATATTCTCAAGGATGTACCATCTTATGTCTTCTGGAGAATGTCCCTGTTCCAAAAAATGTTCTACAAGGGGGGCATTGATCTTTTTAGTGCGTATTGCAGATTTATGTTCTGTTATCCTTTTGTTAATTGCCCTAGATGTTTCCCCTACGTATCCTTTCTGACATGGACATAGTATCAAGTATACCACATTTTGCGTTTTACAGTTTGTCATTGTTTTGCTAGAGATTGTTCTGTTATTAAATCTCAAATCTTTACCTTCGATGGCTTGGGGGCAAATTTTACAGTTTCCACATTTGAAGTTACCTTTCACCGGGTTATCACCAGTTATGCTTCTTTGTACAGTTTTTGTTTTATCTGGCAACCTTGATCTCACTACTAGGTCCTTTATATTCTTATTCCTTTTGTAGGCAAAGACTGGTTTTGGTATCTCATCTTGTTTCGATTTATTGACATTTAAAAGATGCCAATTAGAGCAGATGATTTGCCGTAGTTTGTCATTGAGTAGGGAATGTCTGGTGACACATACTAGTTTGTCGTTTTGTTTTTTGTCCTTCTCTTGTAGTATGCACTGTCGATCGAAAAATCGGGCTCTTTTAAAGGATTCCCAAACAAGCCTGTGCGGGTAGCCTCGATCCTCAAATTTCTGTTTCATCACTACGGATCGATCATCGTAATCTTTTAGCTTAGTGCAATTGCGCCTTAATCTTAAAAATTGGCTGAACGGGATGCTATTTTTTTGTGCGGCAGGGTGGAAGCTATTATAGTGAAGCAAGGTGTTACGAGCAGTGGGCTTTACAAAAAGGTCCACAAAAAGCTGTCCCTGTTCATGCATGCTTGCTAGTATTTGTCACCAGACATTCCCTACTCAATGACAAACTACGGCAAATCATCTGCTCTAATTGGCATCTTTTAAATGTCAATAAATCGAAACAAGATGAGATACCAAAACCAGTCTTTGCCTACAAAAGGAATAAGAATATAAAGGACCTAGTAGTGAGATCAAGGTTGCCAGATAAAACAAAAACTGTACAAAGAAGCATAACTGGTGATAACCCGGTGAAAGGTAACTTCAAATGTGGAAACTGTAAAATTTGCCCCCAAGCCATCGAAGGTAAAGATTTGAGATTTAATAACAGAACAATCTCTAGCAAAACAATGACAAACTGTAAAACGCAAAATGTGGTATACTTGATACTATGTCCATGTCAGAAAGGATACGTAGGGGAAACATCTAGGGCAATTAACAAAAGGATAACAGAACATAAATCTGCAATACGCACTAAAAAGATCAATGCCCCCCTTGTAGAACATTTTTTGGAACAGGGGCATTCTCCAGAAGACATAAGATGGTACATCCTTGAGAATATACAAGCTAGACCAGGATTGTGCCCAGACAAAATCTGAAGAAAGAAGGAGGTATACTGGATTTTTTCTTTGGATACTACCATTACGGGATTAAATTGCGAAATTCCTTGGGAGCAAGCAATCATTTAATCAACATCTTACACGGCAACGTAAAGTCATATAGCTTTCACATAAGACATGAGAACTCTTTAATCAATACAGGATGGAAAGAGCCCTAGTATTCCCCTCTAGCCCTATGGAAATGGAATGTATGCTACCTCTACATTTTTTATATAAAAAATATTTTCTGCATATAATTCCACATCGTGGTTATTTGAGAAAAATAATATAATTGAAAAAATAAATAATGTTTGCAGTAATATAAGTACAATAATCTCATATATAAGTTATCTGTGGCAACGTCTGCAATGGGGAAGGATTAGTAAATCCTATGCCTGCGTCTCTACTAAAACTACTCGAGGACGGTAATTGGTAGACACCCTCACGTGACCTAATATCGAGAAGTAACGGGACTTCCGATATATGCACTATCTCGCTGGCATGGAGTTATATATTTATACTACCGACAGACGCCGATAAGCTGAGGTCCAATAGATGCCCCTTCAACCTTGTATTATGTGCAACGTCCGTAATCGTGGGGCATTAATAGATTTTTCATCTGTAGTTCCATTTTAGAACTACTGACAGATGCCCATTGGGAGTTACAATCATGTGACCCAATAGCGAGAAGCAACGAGAATTGCGACATTTGCACGCCCTCGCTTGCATGTAGTTCTATACTTGAACTACTGGTTTCTGCTGATTGGCTGGAGCGAGCTCACGCCTCCCACCTTTCATCAAGTACACCTGCCTTATTTCTCCTTTAGGCGGGCTATTTAAGCAGGGTTAAACTAAAAGCTGGCTCCATCCAGAATCATTACGAGGAGGGACGCCTTCCAGAACCCCGGTCGAATTTCGGCTCATGCTGCCGATAAAGGTAAGACAAGACTCGTGTCTTAGCACTCATATTGGCAAATCGGACGTGATACAATTCTGATATCCGTTTTCTTGGTTTCGGTATGTTTTCTAGCGCAACCGCCGAGAACCACTAATTGATTTAGCCTAAACTAAAAGCTGGCTCCATCCAGAATTATCACGAGGAGGGACGCCTTCCAGAACCCCGGCCGAATTTCGGCTCATACTGCCGATAAAGGTAAGACAGGACTCGTGTCTTAGCACTTACATTGGCAAATCGGACGTGATACAATTTTGACATCCGTTTTTCTTGGTTTCTGTATGTTTTCTAGCGCAACCGCTGAGAACTACTAATTGATTTAGCTCGCCCCACATCAAGAACCAATTTATTGGATACTATGCAGCACAAGTTATAAACAAGGTAATGACAGTAGCTGAGGATTAAAATGTTAACCTGGGTATAACTTTGAAATGTAGCAGGAATCCAACTAAACTCACTCATCCTCTTTTACCTAACTAGGTTTTATAGCTATCAGGTACGTGTGGCCCCCTCCTGCGTTCTTCCTGCCGAATATAGATATCGATGCCACAGCAACAGGTGAAAAAAGTTTACGTTGTTTTGGTATACTTGACACGTATGAGACCACGTAGTGAAATTTCACGTAATAGTCTGGTATATCTGAGAGCCGTCTAAAATAGTCAATAAACTCATTTCCATAGGTTACATGAACATCTTATGGTGAAGCTAAGAGGTCTGACAGACTCTACCAATACCGCTGACTCAACTAGCTCGAAATAACTAATAATAATAAGAAATACCTACTAGGAGACAAGGTAAGACGTTAGTAGATGGATACCGGCATTTAAAATATGAGTTTAGAATTAATGGAAACCACAATTGGCATACGCTTATTTTTCTGTAGCGTCCTCCATCGCACATATTGAACTCAATTCGTCATTGTCCTGCATATGAAGCGCAGATATAAGAGATAATACTGCAACAACAAGGTACTAATAAGTTGACTTTATAGTCTATAGTTATGGATACTACCTCTGCCTGGGATTATTTAAATATAAACTAACCCATGCAATATATACCCTACCTACATGATAGTAATAATAAATGATTTATGCTCTATGTATGCCCTGTAATTAAGAACATCTAGCAATGTAACATTAGATGACTGCAATAACCACCTTGACTCCATCTTCTGATTCCGTTTTTTTCTCTTGTTAATATGTAAGGTATCCTACATAACCCTACAGAGCACTGACACTAAACACCCACTAGCTGAATTATCCGGTCAGAACATTAATCATAGAAGAGTGTCGCACCCACCTTTTATGTAAGTAACCATCAGAGAGAGAAATTAGATGAACTAATGTAGTCAATCCCTACAGCTCTTTTAACTATTGGTTATGGGCTGGCAAGAGAATGAGCTGTAGGTTTTCATTAGGGGTTGCTTGTCTTTTCATCCGTTTCTTCTTCCCCCCCCCCTTTTTAATGCTATCCTTGGAAGTTGTTTCCTTTTTTCCACCCCCTCTTTCTTACTTTGGTCTGTATTTCATCTTACATATGTATCCCTCAGTATCTGCAGATGTGCTAGGTCCTTAATAGTTTAAATTATTGTTCAATGTTGAGTATACTTAAGAAACACTTGACCTAAATGTTAAAAGACAAGAATATAGTCTCCAAAAAAACTGGCGGCCATAAGAAGGAAAGTATGAATAAATTTATGTGGCCCTTTATAGGAATAAGGCATGTCTTATACTACATACAATTTGAGGAATAATAAAGAATTATTCTGCCTATGTAGATACAACTGCTCCTCTGTGTATATGTAAATATTACCATTGTATTATATGTGTTATGCGCTGTTTTGTATATAAATGAGACCTAAGCCCTAGGATGTTGTAGACTATGTAAATAATCACAGTATATGAATAATGTATGACATAGTTCTTTATATGTTTTTCAGTGTTATGTATATGTCTTAGTGCAAATGACGGACTCCTGAAGAAGGCAAATGCCGAAACACGCGTAGAGATTCCATCCACCGCTTTGCTTACTCCAATAGCCCCGTTTACCATCACTGTCATTTGAATGATTTTCTCTTTTTGTCTGTTTTTCTAAAAAAAAAAATTCTATTTATGTGTCTTTATTATTTAGCTTGTTTTTGCACAATCGTTATATTTAAATATGTTTGTCATTTTAAAGTAATATGTACAGATATATATGAAATGTTTATCAAAATAGAAGAAAATGATCTAAATAAAACAAAAATATTTTGACTTATAAACAAAAAATAGTTATCTTTTCAGTTTATGTATGATTGAATTTAGCCACATGTCAGATTAGTTTCCTAGGTTGTTTTTGGCTTATTAAACTAGCTCACTATTAGTTGTGTTACAAATAGAGACCACTGCCAAGTCTGACACACCAAAAGATTGGTCCGACGATGCCGCAAAAATGATAATGATAAATGGCTTAGGGGAAATAAACAATACGTAAAACTCAAGCGGACTACATTACCCACAATGCCACCAGACGAGCTCCTCGCCCATCCTACCCAAGTCCGGCCAGTCAACGGGAAGCCAAGTCCGGCTGACGGGCGGAGATGGGAGTAACAAACAGGAGTCTCCTCAAGGTAGCAAAGGAGACATCTGTAGCCGGCTCAGAGGAAATGACAGAGACGCTAAGCCCACTTCACCAGGGTCTAGAGCAGGAGCGTCTTACTGCGTAGAATTTCGCCAATAGCGAAAAGAAAACTCCTCGATAATGGGGGGGGGGACACCAAGGTGCTCCAATTACCGAAGGGACCAGAGGTCGGCTGGAAGACAGAAGCACCAGCACGAAACACGCACAATCAGGAACAGAATCAGAAAGGGCTAGAGCGGAAGTGACACGACGCATAGGGTGCACGAACACTAGAGCGTGAAGCGCCGGTGTTTAGGGAAGTCAGGCTTTTGACGTCTGCCTGACTCCCTCGCTCATGCGTAAAACGGCGCGGCCATCTTTGTGGAGGTCAGTGTATCGGCAGGCGTGACAGTAGTAGAATGAATTACAGTACAGAACTTACCGAGCAACAATAATATGCTAAATATTTTACAACAAAACCTAATGGTGGTGGGGATAACCTACTAGACAGAGTTAAAAAAACTATAACTGTGTAAAGTCACTTGACTAGGCCTACAGCATAACAGTTAGTGCTGTGCATGAGGAATACCAATAAATCCAATCAATGCCGAGGTATATGTTCCTTTGTTAAATAAAAATCACCTCTAAAATATACTGCTCATGGGTGGGCAAGCAGAAGAAGATCATCGCTCTACCTTGAAATTGAAGTACTGTTGCTTTCGCCCCATCCGCCCCAGCAAGCGTGTGATTAATTATTGGTGTCCATTTATTTTTATTTTATTTATTTTATTTATTTTCAAAGTTTTATATAGCGCGGACAAGATCTTTGCAGATATCAGAGCGCTTTACAGTAAACAAAGGGTAAGGGAACAAGCGGGAGAGTAAGCAAACTTGTGGGTACAAGATAGTAATGGGTAGTAGGTGGGTAGCAAACTAGGATAGTAACCAGATAAACAACTTGTGAACGAATAGACAATAAGATAGGCCTGCAATAGCAAACTATTAGGTACAAAATAGTAGTGGGTAGTAGGTGTGTAACAAACAAGAGTAATAATCTGATAAACAACTTAGTACAATAGACAATCAGAATAAGCAATAATACAAAGTCTGTGCACAGTCTTCGGTACAACCAAAAAAGGGTTCAAGTGCGACTAGCCATAAGGATGGCTTTTGCTTCTTTCTTAAAGAGTGCAGTGGAGGAGATAAGCCTGGTTTCGGGAGGGAGGGCATTCCAGATCCTGGGTGCCATTCCTGAGAAGGAGCGCTTGTAAGTTTTTTCCTTCCGGAATCTTCGAGGTTTCAGGAGGAGATTCTTTGTGCTTCTGTTGTTTCTCGAGCCTCCTGATAAAGTCAGCTTTTGAGTGAGGTAGCTGGGAGACTTGTGGTGTACAGCCATGTGTGTCATACAGGCAATTTTCAGCTGTATTCTGGCTTCAAAAGGGAGCCAGTTCAGGGATTTTAAGTCAGGGGAAATATGCGAGTATTTTCTAGAACCAGTGATCAGTCTCGCTGCAGCGTTCAAGGAGGCTCTTAGGGGTGCTGTTGTTGATAGGGGGAGTCCGCTGAGAGCCACGATTCTGTAGTCTATGCGTGGAATGACTAGGGCTTGAACTGCAGTTTGGAAGTCCTTAGCTGGGAGGAAGGGTTTAAGTTTCCTCAGAGTGTTGATTTGGAAGTTAGCTCCCTTAGTTGCTTTGTTGATATGCTGCTGCATGTTGAGGTTGGCATCAAGAGTGATGCCTAATGATTTCACGGAGTCCATGATGGTGGGTTGGACATTGAATGCAGTTAGGTGCTTAAGCCAGGTTTGAGTGGCGGAGATTTTCGCCGGAGGTGAGATTAGAAGGAACTCAGTTTTCAGAGCATTTAGTTTGAGATGATTATCGGCCAACCATGATTGGGTGTTTTTGAGCGTAGAGTTCAGAAGTTTGATGTCTTCCGGGGATTGTAGTTTGAGGTAGAGTTGAGTGTCATCGGCGTGCATATGAAAGTGTACATTAGATGCTTGGAGCAAGGTGGTGAGTGGTTCCATGACTAGGTTGAACAATGTGGGGGATAGTGACGATCCTTGAGGGACGCCTAATGAAACAGGCACAGCTGGGGATAGCACGTTGTTGATCTTGAACTTCTGAGACCGGTGATATAGGAAGGAAGTGAACCATTTGAGGACAGTTCTCGATAGACCCATTCTGGTGTTAAGCCGCTCAAGTAGGTTCTCATGTTTGACGGTATCAAATGCTGAGGAGAGATCAAGTAGGATGAGGAGGCAGGAGTCGTTGCGGTCTAGGATTTGGAGGGCGTCGTCAATTATGTGTGTCATGGCCGTTTCCGTACTGTATCTTGCTCGGAAACCTGATTGATGTGGGTTGAGGAGGTCAAACTGATCGATGTGTTTTTAGTCAATTGGAGTTGAACGCATTTTTCCAGCAGTTTGGCCAGGGTGGGGATATTGGTGATAGGGCCGTAATTGTTCAGGTCAGCAGGGTCAGCTGTAGGTTTCTTGAGTATAGGCGTGACTTGCCCAACCTTGAGGGAGTCAGGGATGAGACCTTGTTGGAGGGAACAGTTAATGATTTTAGTCCAGAGTGGGATGAGCAGGGGGGTGAAGTCTTTTACAGCATTCGCAGGTAAGGGGTCAGTGAAGTGATTAGAGGGTTTCAAGGTGCCCAGCAGTTTGTTAATTGTTTCTTCTGAGTAGGTGTCGAAGGATGACCATGTCGCATTGTTTTTAGGTTGAGTGGAAGTTATGCCGATGGGGTTGGAGTAACGGCCAACATCATTGAGGAGATCGCTTCTTATAGTATCGGTCTTTGTCTTAAAGAAAGCAGAGAATTCTTCACAGGTTGGTATATCGCTTGAGGTGATGTTTGAATGTAGAGGTTGTTCCTTGGTTTGAGTTTTGACTAGTTCAAACAATTTTCTTGGTCTATTTTTTGCCTGATCGAGCTGGAGGCTGAAGAAAGCTGATTTTGAGCGCTTGATTTTCCTGAAATAGGCATTTCTCTTCTTCTTAAGAGTTTTAAGGTGCAGAGCTGAAGGGTTAGATCTCCAAGTGCGCTCAGCCATTCGCATGGCACGCCTGTCTTCATTGAGTCTGCCATCATACCATGGGTTTGAGTTCTTGGTGGGAACTCTCTTCAGCTGCAGGGGGGCGACTTCGTTGATTATTGAAGTCATAGAGTTGAGGTAGAGGTCGGTCAGAGATTGGACGTCTGATGCACCAGTGGGGGGAAGGAGACTGCAGCTGTGTGAAGGCAAGGAGTTGGGATGTAGGGGGGGTGGGGGTGTGGGGGATGTAAGAGGGGGAGTGATCTACGTCTGTGATTGTGGGGTGTGCGGTAGCTACAATGGGAGGCTGGGGGTGGGGGTGGGGGTGCATGTCGTTCTGATGCTGTGCACGGTTAGGAGGGTCAGATAGGCGATTCGAGGTAGGGGGTGTAATTTAATTTAGTCACACCTCAATAAGTCACACAGCCCGGGGGAAGAGGGTTATGGTTTGTTGAATGGATGGGAAGAGGGTTTTGGGGAATGTTTGACAGTGAAAAACAGTACACATGGACAAACAAACAACAATCTTTGAAGACTCCCATATCCATATCAATATGTTAAGGGAGAAAAAGGAAATGCATGCATGATGATGATTGGTAAGGAGACCCGGATTACATACACTTTTTGTTCAGTTTTTCCGGGCTCAACACTTTTACAGATAGCAAATAGAATTTTTAAATATTGGTAGGGGTGAATCATAAACAGAGAGCAAACCTAATAATAATAACAACAACAACAAGAACACACTGTTGTTAAGATTGTACACAAAAAAATTAATCAAATTATTTAAAAGAAGGTGAAAGTTGATACTGTTACTGTGTTATCCTGGTCAAAAATGTGGACTGGATTTGCATCTCGGCATTCCTCTTGGTCCTCTCGTCCGTCAATCTTGGGTGTTGCCACTCGCCACTGCTTGCCTGGAAAAACATTTAGTTTTATTAGTAAGGTAAGTGTGCATTGTAATGTTTTCCCAAGTATAGGGCAAGGCCCGGCCTGTAATTGTAGATGGAAACACAAAGAGGATATTGAGAAACAAAGTTGAAACAAATGCAGAAGTTATGGTGTAGTCATAGTGCAACACAAGAACACTTTCCGAGGCGGCATGTATGCATCATTTCTACTCTAGTCTGTTTCCAGCATTGACCTTCAACAACAACAGGACAGAGCAGGCCCACAGTGACAGGCCTGACGGCACGTTGCTTAGCACATCCTCCGTTTAGAGTATTTTTTTTAAAAGAGTTGGACAAAGGCAAACCACATATCCATTCCAAACATAGCATTTTACAATTTAAGTTAGTTAATTAAAAGCACCGCAGTCATCCCACTGCTACACTCGACTCCACTTCTACACAGACATTTGGGTCTGCTGTGGTTGTTGTTGACAGTTTACCTATAGGCTTTTATGCCACGCATGAAACGTCCTCCTGGCTTGTTAATATTCCATCAATCATCTCTGATACTTGTACTGACTGACTATGAAGGTTGGCCTGCAGTAGAAGTAAAATGTTGGTATTACACAACAAGAGTAGAACTATTATTGACTTGAGTCACTCTTTAGTGTGTACAGTAAGACTACTAGTACACTTTGACTTCACTTCGTGCACAACAAGCAAACAACAAAAACACTAGTCGCTCAGAGTCAGGTGTCCAATGCATGCCATTCATTTTCATTACCTGTTCCTTCTCATCTAGTTAACGGGCCGTCTTTTTCACCATCATCATCATGGACGGTGCTGTTGTCATACTCAGTGCGCAGATTGAGTCCCCTTCCTGTATTCAATTAAACGCAATGTATCAAGCTGCAGTATAAGTACAAATTTCTTATTTGCAAGAAGAGGAAAATTCACCTTGGGTTACGTTTAGTGTGTACTGTAGTAAGATGATTAGTGCACAATGACATAGCTTCATGCGCAACAAACAACAACAAAATCACTCAGTCTGCGACTCTGTGTCCAATGCATGGCATCAATCATCATTACCTGTTCCATCTCATTTTCATGGGCAGTCTCTCTCAGCTCTGAAAGGAGGATAGCTATAGTAGTCATCATGTTCCACTTCTTTTGGCGGAACTAGGAAAGTTTGTATTTTTTCTTCTATTTTCCATCATCCAATCATCATGAGGGCAATGGATTTAGGCAGGAGATTCAGTATGATGGAGCGGAGGAGCTGGATTCGTAGGACTGTACTGTCAAATGCAGACACCTGAAAGTTGTATATTGAAATAAGAAGAGTAGAAGACGGTGGTAATGGAATGGATTTGTTGTGATTCACAAGTTTGTAACCGGAACGACAGACACACAAAAACAAAGGAAAAAAAGGGAGGAAGACAGTAATTGCAAGCCTAATTGTCAGGGAAGTTTAGCTCATCTTCAAACTCTGGGGGTTCAGCCAGTAGTAGGTCATGTGACACACCAGTTCCGCTGTCCTCCTCATCTTCCTCCCTTGCTTCATGTATTGTGTAATTCGATAGTATGAAGTGCTGATTCATTTTGATCATTGCTAACCTCTCCACGTTTTTTGGCGAGAGACTGGTCCTTCTCACTGTTACAATGGAACCAGCAGCACTGAAAACCCGTTCGGAAGAGACACTTGCGACTGGGCAGGCCAGATAGCTTATCGCCAGCCTGCTGAGCAGTGGCCATTCAGACCTTTTCCTATACCAATACTGCAATGGGTTTTGATCAATGTACACCTCTGTTGGGTCGTCCAGATAGTCCTGGATCATCCGCTCAATGTTCAGGGGTGCTGCTGCTAACCTTTCGGGCTCTTTTCTCTGTGCATCAGTACTGCGCTTATTAATGCCTAACTGTAAATACCAATCATCTAACGATTCTACTGGGCCTAATGATGATCCAGTTATTGTTGTTGTTATCGATAGTGATGTTGAGTGTTGTGATCCAAACGCACTGCCCTCAGCCTCCAAAGTTGCACTTGATGCTGCATGCCCTTCTGCAGTACTTCTTGTGGGTTGATCTTGTGGGCTTTTAATTAACAGCCTTTCATTTTCCAACTTACTCGCTGCCTCAGCTATCCAAGTTTTGTAGCGGGCAACATGAATCTCTGAAAAAGGAAAGAATGTCTTCATTCCCAAATTTTGTCCGTGGATCCAGAATTGTGGCAGAAATGTAATGTTCTTGTGACAAAATTATATTTTCTATCCTTGTATTTTCAGCTAAGCGACGGGCTAAGCTCCCCACCAAGTCAAGGGCTTCCTTTTTGTCCTCTACACCTTTGTATGATTCAGACACCTTCTTCAGCTGATTCTCTAGCATTTGCAATAGTGGGATAGCTTGGCCCATTGTACAGTCGTCCTTGCTGACTTCACATGTGAAGACCTCAAAAGGATGAAGCATCTCAGTCAGGCATTTAACTAGGCCCCATTGCTCCAACTGAAGGGTCATGCCTTTCACAGTAGCATCCCCTCTTTGCATGACATATTCATTGAGTGGCCTGTACTGCTCAAACAGACGATCAATCATGTAATTCGTTGACTTCCAACGTGTTGCCACCTCCTGGATGAGTGCTTTGACTGGCATCCTATATTCACGTTGAATGATCCTCAGCTGCTTCCGAGATTTAAAAGAATGGCTGAAATGAGTGCGTATTCTTCGGCAGATGCTCAGTAAGTTGCTGACTATGGGTTCTTTTTTCAGAAAGTCTTGAAATATAATGTTTATGCAGTGCGTCAAACACGGAACCCTGAAATAGGAACCAAGATCCATGGCCTTAAGTACATTACTGCCTTTATCTGTGGCAACAAAACCAATAGTAAGCCCTCTTGGGCGCAGCCATTGAGAAACCTTGCTGCGAAACTTTTGCAAAATGTTTACAGCAGTATGAGATTTCTCCATGGCGAACATGGCCACAGTTGCATGTTTCCGAGTAGCTTTAAAAATCTCAGTTGTGTCATCAGCAACTCGTTCAGATAGCTTATCTCTAACCCCCTCAAAAGAGACCCAGTGTGCAGTGATGCACATGTAATCTGTGGCTTGGCAACTGGTCCACATGTCTGTAGTCAGGTGGATATTGTGAACAGCTCTCTGCTGCAAAGCTTGTCCAACTAATTCCAGCACCTCATGATGTAGTGCCGGAACAGCAATTCTTGGCTGGGAACCTTCCGTTTAGGGCAGATGGCTGATAAAAAACAAAAGGAAAACCACCCCTTCCACAAATGAAAAAGGGAGAAGGTCCAGTGCTAATATTTTAGTGAGCTTTGCATTGTACATCAGTGCTGTTGGGTGGTTGCGTTGGAACTGCCCTTCCAACCTAAGCATGCTCTCAATGGTAGGCTGGATTACTTTCCTTTGTGGTGCTGTTGTTTTCATTAACCCACTTAGGCTCAATGATGCAGTTTGTCTCATTGCGGGACTCGGACGCCTTGGTGTCTCAGCCTGACTCTGAGTATGGCTCTTACTGCGGTGCCACTCAGATGTTACTGAGGAGGATGTGGGCGGTACCACTACACTACTGGGGACAGGGCTAGATATGCCTCCCGCTCCACCTTGCACCGCAATAATATCGTCCCCTGATTCTTCCTGACCAACTTTAATGAGTTGAGTTTTTCTACTTTCTTTTAACTTAAGTAGGTGATTCTCCCACAAAATATTGTGGTGTATTCTGAGATGACTTGCTTGGCCTCCGGTACCATAGTTGGTACCAAGCATACCGCACCGAACACCTGAGTGACAAATTGAGCATATTGCAATGTTCTCCTCCTTGGTGCTAACAGAAAAGAAGTCCCAAACTGGGGAGGAGAACTTTCTGGCACTGCTGGATGTGCCACTCTCAATACCAGATGAACTAGAGGGTGTGCTTGGAATGTGGCTTTGTGCAGCTACACTGTGGCTTTTACTACTACTACCTTCTGAGATGGTTGAGTTGGATGTAGGTCCCTGTCGGGCCTTGGAAAATATGGCAGCTGGAGGTCGTGGTGGTGTAACCTGCGTTGGTGGTATCCGTGCTACATCCCGCTCAGTAGCAGCCTTACTGGATAGGGTGAGAATGTTGGTCTCCATCCCCTTTGGGGCAGGAGTGATGTGCGTGATGACTGGCTCATCCTCTTCATCAACATCACCCACCTCTTCTACTTCTACCTCCATAACTGTAAGTTTTTCGGGAACCTTCCTTTTCAGAAGCATTGTCTTGTGGCGTGCATCACTCTCAGACTGAGCTGGTGGCTGCCAAGTGGCATCATGGTCATCAGAAGCGGGGCTTGAAGAAGAAGATGATGGACTAAGCCTCCTTTTCCTTGCTGGTGGCCTGGAAACAATAGATCTTCCGAAACAATGGTCTGCTCCACTTTGTCCGCTGGAAGCTCGAGTTCCTGAAATGCCCCTATGTCAGGAGCAACGACTACCCTTGTGGGTTGTTCTTGCGGCTGCTGCTGTTGTTCTTGCAAACACAACAATGATGGACAGAATGTGGATCAATGTCACACATTCACCCCAGTCCAAAGATCTGGGCCCAAATCCATCGTTTTTCCACTCCACACCACCCCGGGTTAGACAATGGCGATATGCAAATCAGCGCTGACCCTGTGCCCCATGGGAACAGTCCAGTCCGAACTACAAAAGCCATGTCCTTCCCAGAACGGAAACAAGCATCCGAGGACCGGCCCGGTTTCGAGGTAACACCTCTATTCAGCCCGGCTAGCTTGATTCCAGTGGTGTGGAGTGCCTGGGACTCACGTCTGAGCATCCCCAGTACACTTAGAGCGGTAACTGCAAACACAACAATGATGGACAGAATGTGGATCAATGTCACACATTCACCCCAGTCCAAAGATCTGGGCCCAAATCCATCGTTTTTCCACTCCACACCACCCCGGGTTAGACAATGGCGATATGCAAATCAGCGCTGACCCTGTGCCCCATGGGAACAGTCCAGTCCGAACTACAAAAGCCATGTCCTTCCCAGAACGGAAACAAGCATCCGAGGACCGGCCCGGTTTCGAGGTAACACCTCTCTTCAGCCCGGCTAGCTTGATTCCAGTGGTGTGGAGTGCCTGGGACTCACGTCTGAGCATCCCCAGTACACTTAGAGCGGTAACTGCAAACACAACAATGATGGACAGAATGTGGATCAATGTCACACATTCACCCCAGTCCAAAGATCTGGGCCCAAATCCATCGTTTTTCCACTCCACACCACCCCGGGTTAGACAATGGCGATATGCAAATCAGCGCTGACCCTGTGCCCCATGGGAACAGTCCAGTCCGAACTACAAAAGCCATGTCCTTCCCAGAACGGAAACAAGCATCCGAGGACCGGACCGGTTTCGAGGTAACACCTCTCTTCAGCCCGGCTAGCTTGATTCCAGTGGTGTGGAGTGCCTGGGACTCACGTCTGAGCATCCCCAGTACACTTAGAGCGGTAACTGCAAACACAACAATGATGGACAGAATGTGGATCAATGTCACACATTCACCCCAGTCCAAAGATCTGGGCCCAAATCCATCGTTTTTCCACTCCACACCACCCCGGGTTAGACAATGGCGATATGCAAATCAGCACTGACCCTGTGCCCCATGGGAACAGTCCAGTCCGAACTACAAAAGCCATGTCCTTCCCAGAACGGAAACAAGCATCCGAGGACCGGCCCGGTTTCGAGGTAACACCTCTCTTCAGCCCGGCTAGCTTGATTCCAGTGGTGTGGAGTGCCTGGGATGCACGTCTGAGCATCCCCAGTACACTTAGAGCGGTAACTGCAAACACAACAATGATGGACAGAATGTGGATCAATTTCACACATTCACCCCAGTCCAAAGATCTGGGCCCAAATCCATCGTTTTTCCACTCCACACCACCCCGGGTTAGACAATGGCGATATGCAAATCAGCGCTGACCCTGTGCCCCATGGGAACAGTCCAGTCCGAACTACAAAAGCCATGTCCTTCCCAGAACGGAAACAAGCATCCGAGGACCGGCCCGGTTTCGAGGTAACACCTCTCTTCAGCCCGGCTAGCTTGATTCCAGTGGTGTGGAGTGCCTGGGACTCACGTCTGAGCATCCCCAGTACACTTAGAGCGGTAACTGCAAACACAACAATGATGGACAGAATGTGGATCAATGTCACACATTCACCCCAGTCCAAAGATCTGGGCCCAAATCCATCGTTTTTCCACTCCACACCACCCCGGGTTAGACAATGGCGATATGCAAATCAGCGCTGACCCTGTGCCCCATGGGAACAGTCCAGTCCGAACTACAAAAGCCATGTCCTTCCCAGAACGGAAACAAGCATCCGAGGACCGGCCCGGTTTCGAGGTAACACCTCTCTTCAGCCCGGCTAGCTTGATTCCAGTGGTGTGGAGTGCCTGGGACTCACGTCTGAGCATCCCCAGTACACTTAGAGCGGTAACTGCAAACACAACAATGATGGACAGAATGTGGATCAATGTCACACATTCACCCCAGTCCAAAGATCTGGGCCCAAATCGATCGTTTTTCCACTCCACACCACCCCGGGTTAGACAATGGCGATATGCAAATCAGCGCTGACCCTGTGCCCCATGGGAACAGTCCAGTCCGAACTACAAAAGCCATGTCCTTCCCAGAACGGAAACAAGCATCCGAGGACCGGCCCGGTTTCGAGGTAACACCTCTCTTCAGCCCGGCTAGCTTGATTCCAGTGGTGTGGAGTGCCTGGGACTCACGTCTGAGCATCCCCAGTACACTTAGAGCGGTAACTGCAAACACAACAATGATGGACAGAATGTGGATCAATGTCACACATTCACCCCAGTCCAAAGATCTGGGCCCAAATCCATCGTTTTTCCACTCCACACCACCCGGGTTAGACAATGGCGATATGCAAATCAGCGCTGACCCTGTGCCCCATGGGAACAGTCCAGTCCGAACTACAAAAGCCATGTCCTTCCCAGAACGGAAACAAGCATCCGAGGACCGGCCCGGTTTCGAGGTAACACCTCTCTTCAGCCCGGCTAGCTTGATTCCAGTGGTGTGGAGTGCCTGGGACTCACGTCTGAGCATCCCCAGTACACTTAGAGCGGTAACTGCAAACACAACAATGATGGACAGAATGTGGATCAATGTCACACATTCACCCCAGTCCAAAGATCTGGGCCCAAATCCATCGTTTTTCCACTCCACACCACCCCGGGTTAGACACGCTACCGGGCTGATGAGAGGTGTTACCTCGAAACCGGGCCGGTCCTCGGATGCTTGTTTCCGTTCTGGGAAGGACATGGCTTTTGTAGTTCAGACTGGACTGTTCCCATGGGGCACAGGGTCAGCGCTGATTTGCATATCGCCATTGTCTAACCCAGGGTGGTGTGGAGTGAAAAACGATGGATTTGGGCCCAGATCTTTTGACTGGGGTGAATGTGTGACATTGATCCACATTCTGTCCATCACTGTTGTGTTTGCAATTACCGCTCTAAGTGTACTGGGGATGCTCAGACGTGAGTCCCAGGCACTCCACACCACTGGAGTCAAGCTAGCCGGGCTGATGAGAGGTGTTACCTCGAAACCGGGCTGGTCCTCGGATGCTTGTTTCCGTTCTGGGAAGGACATGGCTTTTGTAGTTCAGACTGGACTGTTCCCATGGGGCACAGGGTCAGCGCTGATTTGCATATCGCCATTGTCTAACCCAGGGTGGTGTGGAGTGGAAAAACGATGGATTTGGGCCCAGATCTTTTGACTGGGGTGAATGTGTGACATTGATCCACATTCTGTCCATCACTGTTGTGTTTGCAATTACCGCTGTTGTTCTTGCGGCAACTGCTGTTGTTGTTGTTCTTGCGGCTGCTGCTGTTGTTGTTTTTGCTACTGCTGCTGCTGTTGTTCTTGCAGCTGCTGCTGCTGTTGTTCTTGTGGCTGCTGCTGTTGTTGCGGCTGCTGCTGCTGCTGTGGCTGCTGCTGCTGCTGCTGTGGCTGCTGCTGTTGTTGTTGCTGCTGCACACTTTTCTGCTGAGTTACCTGCGTTGATTGTGTACTACTTTGCGATGATGACATTTCAACATCGATGCTCGTTAGTAGACTGGCTACCTCTGCGACACTGAAGGGCTTGGGCCTAGGTTGGTGGGGTTGGACCGCTGGTGTGGAGGTGCTGCTCCCAGCTTGGTTCCCGGGCAACGCTGATGCAGGCGTAACTTTTTTGCTCCCAAAAAAAACATTGGTCGGCACACCAGTCGTGGTTAAAGGCACTTCCTTTTTCTGTTCCTTCTTCTCACCAGCAACTTTTCTGGTACTGGACCTGGTACCTTTCTTTGGGGCCATCTTCTTCAAATGTCAGGCAGGACGCAGATGCACAACAAGTTGTGTTCACATGTGGACGTGATGCGCAGTAGGACTTTTGTCTGGCTGGCAGTACAACGGGTGATGATGATGACTCCTCCTCCTCTGGCTTTTTGTGCACCTAAAAGCAAATAAGCCAAGAGATGAACATCCGTCAAATGTTGCATTTGTTGTTGTGTGGTTAAGTTACTTACTACTGTACAAAAGATATAGCCTAGCCATTTCTGAGACTTTGTCAACAAGGGCTATGTTATACTACTGTGTATACACACACTACACTCTCAGGAAGGATAGGAAAGAGAATAAGAACCACCAAATTAAAAATGTAATGGAAGTGGGGTGGACACTATTTGCCATTAAATTATTGGAGCATCACATCATTCATGGAGCTGCTGCTGGCAAAGGAGGTGGATGGATGGAAGCAGTAAGCCAATAGGAAAGCCATGCAGGCCTATATGCCAAAAGCAGGACACTACTAACTCCCGACACAAACAAAGGCAACCAGCCACATGGCCAGGCCCAATAACATCAGAAAGCCCACCCCAAAAAACACACTTCCCAACTCAATCCAGTGCCATCCATGCCCTAAATGTTTGTCTAAATTCAACAGACCACACACAGAAACACTTGATTAATTAAGATGTGGCTACCTGCTCTGAGCCTACTGGATGAAAGCAGGCCTGTTGGCAAACAAGGCCAGACAAGCTTGCAGGCCTAGTCTTCAAAATGGCCACCAGCCACATGGCCAGGCCCAACAACATCAGAAAGCCCACCCCAAAAAAACACACTTCCCACCTCAATCCAGTGCCATCCATGCCCTAAATGATGTCGAAATTCAACAGACCACACACAGAAACACTTGATTAATAAAGTTGTGGCTACCTGCTCTGAGCCTACTGGATGAAAGCAGGCCTGTTGGCAGACAAGGCCAGACAAGCTTGCAGGCCTAGGCTTCAAAATGACAACCAGCCACATGGCCAGGCCCAACAACATCAGAATGCCCACCCCAAAAAAACACACTTCCCACCTCAATCCAGTGCCATCCGTGCCCTAAATGATGTCTAAATTCAACAGACCACACACGGAAACACTTGATTAATAAAGCTGTGACTACCTGCTCTGAACCTACTGGATGAAAGCAGGCCTGTTGGCAGACAAAGCCAGACAAGCTTGCAGGCCTAGGCTTCAAAATGGCAACCAGCCACATGGCCAGGCCCAACAGCATCAGAAAGCCCACCCCACAAAAACACAATTCCCAACTCAATCCAGTGCCATCCATGCCCTACATGATGTCTAAATTCAACAGACCACACACAGAAACACTTGATTAATAAAGATGTGGCTACCTGCTCTGAGCCTACTGGATGAAAGCAGGCCTGTTGGCAGACAAGGCCAGACAAGCTTGCAGCCCTAGGCTTTGAAATGGCCACCAGCCACATGGTCACGCCCAACAACATCAGAAAGTCTACCCCAAAAAAACACATTCCACAAGTCAATCCAATGCCACCCATGCCCTAAATGATGTCTAAATTCAACAGACCACACACAGAAACACTTGATTAATAAAGCTGTGGCTACCTGCTCTGAGCCTACTGGATGAAAGCAGGCCTGTTGGCATACAAGGCCAGACAAGCTTGCAGGCCTAGGCTATGAAATGGCCCCCAGCCACATGGCCAGGCCCAACAACATCAGAAAGCCCACTCCAAAAAAACACACTTCCCACCTCAATCCAGTGCCATCCATGCCCTAAACGATGTCTAAATTCAACAGACCACACACAGAAACACTTGATTATTAAAGCTGTGGCTACCTGCTCTGAGCCTACTGGATGAAAGCAGGCCTGTTGGCAGACAAGGCCAGACAAGCTTGCAGGCCTAGGCTTCGAAATGGCCACCAGCCACATGGCCACGCACAACAACATCAGAAAGTCTACCCCCAAAAAACACATTCCCCAACTCAATCCAATGCCATCCATGCCCTAAATGATTTCTAAATTCAACAGACCACACACAGAACACTTAATTAATAAAGCTGTGGCTACCTGCTCTGAGCCTACTGGATGAAAGCAGGCCTGTTGGCATACAAGGCCAGACAAGCTTGCAGGCCTAGGCTTCAAAATGGCCACCAGCCACATGGCCAGGCCCAACAACATCAGAAAGCCAACCCCAAAAAAAAACACTTCCCACCTCAAACCAGTGCCATCCATGCCCTATATGATGTCGAAATTCAACAGAGCACACACAGAAACACTTGATTAATAAAGCTGTGGCTACCTGCTCTGAACCTACTGGATGAAAGCAGGCCTGTTGGCAGACAAGGCGAGACAAGCTTGCAGGCCTAGGTTTCAAAATGGTCACCAGCCACATGGCCAGGTCCAACAACATCAGAAAGCCCACCCCAAAAAAACACATTCCCCAACTCAATCCAATGCCATCCATGCCCTAAATGATTTCCAAATTCAACAGACCACACACAGAACACTTGATTAATAAAGCTGTGGCTACCTGCTCTGAGCCTACTGGATGAAAGCAGGCCTGTTGGCATACAAGGCCAGACAAGCTTGCAGGCCTAGGCTTCAAAATGGCCACCAGCCACATGGCCAGGCCCAACAACATCAGAAAGCCCACCCCAAAAAAACACACTTCCCACCTCAACCCAGTGCCATCCATGCCCTAAATGATGTCGAAATTCAACAGACCACACACAGAAACACTTGATTAATAAAGCTGTGGCTACCTGCTCTGAACCTACTGGATGAAAGCAGGCCTGTTGGCAGACAAGGCGAGACAAGCTTGCAGGCCTAGGTTTCAAAATGGTCACCAGCCACATGGCCAGGCCCAACAACATCAGAAAGCCCACCCCAAAAAAACACACTTCCCACCACAATCCAGTGCCATCCATGCCCTAAATGATGTCGAAATTAAACAGACCACACACAGAAACACTTGATTAATAAAGCTGTGGCTACCTGCTCTGAGCCTACTGCATGAAAGCAGGCCTGTTGGCAGACAAGGCCAGACAAGCTTGCAGGCCTAGGTTTCAAAATGGTCACCAGCCACATGGCCAGGCCCAACAACATCAGAATGCCCATCCCAAAAAACAAACTTCCCACCTCAATCCAGTGCCATCCATGCCCTAAATGATGTCTAAATTCAACAGACCACACACGGAAACACTTGATTAATAAAGCTGTGGCTACCTGCTCTGAACCTACTGGATGAAAGCAGGCCTGTTGACAGACAAGGCCAGACAAGCTTGCAGGCCTAGGCTTCAAAATGGCCACCAGCCACATGGCCAGGCCCAACAGCATCAGAAAGCCCACCCCACAAAAACACAATTCCCAACTCAATCCAGTGCCATCCATGCCCTAAATGATGTCTAAATTCAACAGACCACACACAGAAACACTTGATTAATATAGCTGTGGCTACCTGCTCTGAGCCTACTGGATGAAAGCAGGCATGTTGGCAGACAAGGCCAGACAAACTTGCAGGCCTAGGCTTCGAAATGGCCACCAGCCACATGTTCATGCCCAACAACATCAGAAAGTCTACCCCAAAAAAACACATTCCCCAACTCAATCCAATGCCATCCATGCCCTAAATTATGTCTAAATTCAACAGATCACACACAGAAATACTTGATTAATAAAGCTGTGGCTACCTGCTCTGAGCCTACTGGATGGAATCAGGCCTGTTGGCAGACAAGCCAGACAAGCTTGCAGGCCTAGGCTTCGAAATGGCCACCAGCCACATGTTCATGCCCAACAACATCAGAAAGTCTACCCCAAAAAAACACATTCCCCAACTCAATCCAATGCCATCCATGCCCTAAATCATGTCTAAATTCAACAGACCACACACAGAAATACTTGATTAATAAATCTGTGGCTACCTGCTCTGAGCCTACAGGATGAAAGCAGGCCTGTTGGCAGACAAGCCAGACAAGCTTGCCGGCCTAGGCTTCAAAATGGCCACCAGCCACATGGCCAGGCCCAACAACATCAGAATGCCCACCCCAAAAAACACACTTCCCACCTCAATCCAGTGCCATCCATGCCCTAAATGATGTCTAAATTCCACAGACCACACACAGAAACGCTTGATTAATAAAGATGTGGCTACCTGCTCTGAGCCTACTGGATGAAAGCAGGCCTGTTGGCAAACAAGGCCAGACAAGCTTGCAGGCCTAGTCTTCAAAATGGCCACCAGCCACATGGCCAGGCCCAACAACATCAGAAAGCCCACCCCAAAAAAACACACTTCCCACCTCAATCCAGTGCCATCCATGCCCTAAATGATGTCGAAATTCAACAGACCACACACAGAAACACTTGATTAATAAAGCTGTGGCTACCTGCTCTGAACCTACTGGATGAAAGCAGGCCTGTTGGCAGACAAGGCCAGACAAGCTTGCAGGCCTAGGCTTCAAAATGGCCACCAGCCACATGGCCAGGCCCAACAACATCAGAATGCCCACCCCAAAAAAACACACTTCCCACCTCAATCCAGTGCCATCCATGCCCTAAATGATGTCTAAATTCAACAGACCACACACGGAAACACTTGATTAATAAAGCTGTGACTACCTGCTCTGAACCTACTGGATGAAAGCAGGCCTGTTGGCAGACAAGGCGAGACAAGCTTGCAGGCCTAGGTTTCAAAATGGTCACCAGCCACATGGCCAGGCCCAACAACATCAGAAAGCCCACCCCAAAAAAACACACTTCCCACCACAATCCAGTGCCATCCATGCCCTAAATGATGTCGAAATTCAACAGACCACACACAGAAACACTTGATTAATAAAGCTGTGGCTACCTGCTCTGAGCCTACTGCATGAAAGCAGGCCTGTTGGCAGACAAGGCCAGACAAGCTTGCAGGCCTAGGTTTCAAAATGGTCACCAGCCACATGGCCAGGCCCAACAACATCAGAATGCCCATCCCAAAAAACAAACTTCCCACCTCAATCCAGTGCCATCCATGCCCTAAATGATGTCTAAATTCAACAGACCACACACGGAAACACTTGATTAATAAAGCTGTGGCTACCTGCTCTGAACCTACTGGATGAAAGCAGGCCCGTTGACAGACAAGGCCAGACAAGCTTGCAGGCCTAGGCTTCAAAATGGCCACCAGCCACATGGCCAGGCCCAACAGTATCAGAAAGCCCACCCCACAAAAACACAATTCCCAACTCAATCCAGTGCCATCCATGCCCTAAATGATGTCTAAATTCAACAGACCACACACAGAAACACTTGATTAATATAGCTGTGGCTACCAGCTCTGAGCCTACTGGATGAAAGCAGGCATGTTGGCAGACAAGGCCAGACAAGCTTGCAGGCCTAGGCTTCGAAATGGCCACCAGCCACATGTTCATGCCCAACAACATCAGAAAGTCTACCCCAAAAAAACACATTCCCCAACTCAATCCAATGCCATCCATGCCCTAAATTATGTCTAAATTCAACAGATCACACACAGAAATACTTGATTAATAAAGCTGTGGCTACCTGCTCTGAGCCTACTGGATGAAATCAGGCCTGTTGGCAGACAAGCCAGACAAGCTTGCAGGCCTAGGCTTCGAAATGGCCACCAGCCACATGTTCATGCCCAACAACATCAGAAAGTCTACCCCAAAAAAACACATTCCCCAACTCAATCCAATGCCATCCATGCCCTAAATCATGTCTAAATTCAACAGACCACACACAGAAATACTTGATTAATAAATCTGTGGCTACCTGCTCTGAGCCTACAGGATGAAAGCAGGCCTGTTGGCAGACAAGCCAGACAAGCTTGCAGGCCTAGGCTTCAAAATGGCCACCAGCCACATGGCCAGGCCCAACAACATCAGAATGCCCACCCCAAAAAACACACTTCCCACCTCAATCCAGTGCCATCCATGCCCTAAATGATGTCTAAATTCCACAGACCACACACAGAAACGCTTGATTAATAAAGATGTGGCTACCTGCTCTGAGCCTACTGGATGAAAGCAGGCCTGTTGGCAAACAAGGCCAGACAAGCTTGTAGGCCTAGTCTTCAAAATGGCCACCAGCCACATGGCCAGGCCCAACAACATCAGAAAGCCCACCCCAAAAAAACACACTTCCCACCTCAATCCAGTGCCATCCATGCCCTAAATGATGTCGAAATTCAACAGACCACACACAGAAACACTTGATTAATAAAGCTGTGGCTACCTGCTCTGAACCTACTGGATGAAAGCAGGCCTGTTGGCAGACAAGGCCAGACAAGCTTGCAGGCCTAGGCTTCAAAATGGCCACCAGCCACATGGCCAGGCCCAACAACATCAGAATGCCCACCCCAAAAAAACACACTTCCCACCTCAATCCAGTGCCATCCATGCCCTAAATGATGTCTAAATTCAACAGACCACACACGGAAACACTTGATTATTAAAGCTGTGGCTACCTGCTCTGAGCCTACTGGATGAAAGCAGGCCTGTTGGCAGACAAGGCCAGACAAGCTTCCAGCCCTAGGCTTCGAAATGGCCACCAGCCACATGGTCACGCCCAACAACATCAGAAAGTCTACCCCAAAAAACACATTCCCCAAGTCAATCCAATGCCATCCATGCCCTAAATGATGTCTAAATTCAACAGACCACACACAGAAACACTTGATTAATAAAGCTGTGGCTGCCTGCTCTGAGCCTACTGGATGAAAGCAGGCCTGTTGGCATACAAAGCCAGACAAGCTTGCAGGCCTAGGCTATGAAATGGCCACCAGCCACATGGCCAGGCCCAACAACATCAGAAAGCCCACTCCAAAAAAATACACTTTTCACCTCAATCCAGTGCCATCCATGCTCTAAACAATGTCTAATTTCAACAGACCACACACAGAAACACTTGATTATTAAAGCTGTGGCTTCCTGCTCTGAGCCTACTGGATGAAAGCAGGCCTGTTGGCAGACAAGGCCAGACAAGCTTGCAGGCCTAGGCTTCGAAATGGCCACCGGCCACATGGCCACGCCCAACAACATCAGAAAGTCTACCCCCAAAAAACACATTCCCCAACTCAATCCAATGCCATCCATGCCCTAAATGATTTCTAAATTCAACAGACCACACACAGAAACACTTGATTAATAAAGCTGTGGCTACCTGCTCTGAGCCTATTGGATGAAAGCAGGCCTGTTGGCATACAAGGCCAGACAAGCTTGCAGGCCTAGGCTTCAAAATGGCCACCAGCCACATGGCTAGGCCCAACAACATCAGAAAGCCCACCCCCAAAAAACACACTTCCCACCTCAATCCAGTGCCATCCATGCCCTAAATGATGTCGAAATTCAACAGACCACACACAGAAACACTTGATTAATAAAGCTGTGGCTACCTGCTCTGAACCTACTGGATGAAAGCAGGCCTGTTGGCAGACAAGGCGAGACAAGCTTGCAGGCCTAGGTTTCAAAATGGTCACCAGCCACATGGCCAGGCCCAACAACATCAGAAAGCCCACCCCAAAAAAACACACTTCCCACCACAATCCAGTGCCATCCATGCCCTTAATGATGTCGAAATTCAACAGACCACACACAGAAACACTTGATTAATAAAGCTGTGGCTACCTGCTCTGAGCCTACTGCATGAAAGCAGGCCTGTTGGCAGACAAGGCCAGACAAGCTTGCAGGCCTAGGTTTCAAAATGGTCACCAGCCACATGGCCTGGCCCAACAACATCAGAATGCCCATCCCAAAAAACACACTTCCCACCTCAATCCAGTGCCATCCATGCCCTAAATGATGTCTAAATTCAACAGACCACACACGGAAACACTTGATTAATAAAGCTGTGGCTACCTGCTCTGAACCTACTGGATGAAAGCAGGCCTGTTGGCAGACAAGGCCAGACAAGCTTGCAGGCCTAGGCTTCAAAATGGCCACCAGCCACATGGCCAGGCCCAACAGCATCAGAAAGCCCACCCCACAAAAACACAATTCCCAACTCAATCCAGTGCCATCCATGCCCTAAATGATGTCTAAATTCAACAGACCACACACAGAAACACTTGATTAATAAAGCTGTGGCTACCTGCTCTGAGCCTACTGGATGAAAGCAGGCATGTTGGCAGACAAGGCCAGACAAGCTTGCAGGCCTAGGCTTCGAAATGGCCACCAGCCACATGTTCATGCCCAACAACATCAGAAAGTCTACCCCAACAAAACACATTCCCCAACTCAATCCAATGCCATCCATGCCCTAAATAATGTCTAAATTCAACAGACCACACACAGAAATACTTGATTAATAAAGCTGTGGCTACCTGCTCTGAGCCTACTGGATGAAATCAGGCCTGTTGGCAGACAAGCCAGACAAGCTTGCAGGCCTAGGCTTGGAAATGGCCACCAGCCACATGTTCATGCCCAACAACATCAGAAAGTCTACCCCAAAAAAACACATTCCCCAACTCAATCCAATGCCATCCATGCCCTAAATCATGTCTAAATTCAACAGACCACACACAGAAATACTTGATTAATAAATCTGTGGCTACCTGCTCTGAGCCTACAGGATGAAAGCAGGCCTGTTGGCAGACAAGCCAGACAAGCTTGCAGGCCTAGGCTTCAAAATGGCCACCAGCCACATGGCCAGGCCCAACAACATCAGAATGCCCACCCCAAAAAACACACTTCCCACCTCAATCCAGTGCCATCCATGCCCTAAATGATGTCTAAATTCCACAGACCACACACAGAAACGCTTGATTAATAAAGATGTGGCTACCTGCTCTGAGCCTACTGGATGAAAGCAGGCCTGTTGGCAAACAAGGCCAGACAAGCTTGCAGGCCTAGTCTTCAAAATGACCACCAGCCACATGGCCAGGCCCAACAACATCAGAAAGCCCACCCCAAAAAAACACACTTCCCACCTCAATCTAGTGCCATCCATGCCCTAAATGATGTCGAAATTCAACAGACCACACACAGAAACACTTGATTGATAAAGCTGTGGCTACCTGCTCTGAACCTACTGGATGAAAGCAGGCCTGTTGGCAGACAAGGCCAGACAAGCTTGCAGGCCTAGGCTTCAAAATGGCCACCAGCCACATGGCCAGGCCCAACAACATCAGAATGCCCACCCCAAAAAAACACACTTCCCACCTCAATCCAGTGCCATCCATGCCCTAAATGATGTCTAAATTGAACAGACCACACACGGAAACACTTGATTAATAAAGCTGTGACTACCTGCTCTGAACCTACTGGATGAAAGCAGGCCTGTTGGCAGACAAAGCCAGACAAGCTTGCAGGCCTAGGCTTCAAAATGACAACCAGCCACATGGCCAGGCCCAACAGCATCAGAAAGCCCACCCCACAAAAACACAATTCCCAAATCAATCCAGTGCCATCCATGCCCTACATGATGTCTAAATTCAACAGACCACACACAGAAACACTTGATTATTAAAGCTGTGGCTACCTTCTCTGAGCCTACTGGATGAAAGCAGGCCTGTTGGCAGACAAGGCCAGACAAGCTTCCAGCCCTAGGCTTCGAAATGGCCACCAGCCACATGGTCACGCCCAACAACATCAGAAAGTCTACCCCAAAAAAACACATTCCCCAAGTCAATCCAATGCCATCCATGCCCTAAATGATGTCTAAATTCAACAGACCACACACAGAAACACTTGATTAATAAAGCTGTGGCTGCCTGCTCTGAGCCTACTGGATGAAAGCAGGCCTGTTGGCATACAAAGCCAGACAAGCTTGCAGGCCTAGGCTATGAAATGGCCACCAGCCACATGGCCAGGCCCAACAACATCAGAAAGCCCACTCCAAAAAAATACACTTTTCACCTCAATCCAGTGCCATCCATGCCCTAAACGATGTCTCAATTCAACAGACCACACACAGAAACACTTGATTATTAAAGCTGTGGCTTCCTGCTCTGAGCCTACTGGATGAAAGCAGGCCTGTTGGCAGACAATGCCAGACAAGCTTGCAGGCCTAGGCTTCGAAATGGCCACCAGCCACATGGCCACGCCCAACAACATCAGAAAGTCTACCCCCAAAAAACACATTCCCCAACTCAATCCAATGCCATCCATGCCCTAAATGATTTCTAAATTCAACAGACCACACACAGAAACACTTGATTAATAAAGCTGTGGCTACCTGCTCTGAGCCTACTGGATGAAAGCAGGCCTGTTGGCATACAAGGCCAGACAAGCTTGCAGGCCTAGGCTTCAAAATGGCCACCAGCCACATGGCTAGGCCCAACAACATCAGAAAGCCCACCCCCAAAAAACACACTACCCACCTCAATCCAGTGCCATCCATGCCCTAAATGATGTCGAAATTCAACAGACCACACACAGAAACACTTGATTAATAAAGCTGTGGCTACCTGCTCTGAACCTACTGGATGAAAGCAGGCCTGTTGGCAGACAATGCGAGACAAGCTTGCAGGCCTAGGTTTCAAAATGGTCACCAGCCACAGGGCCAGGCCCAACAACATCAGAAAGCCCACCCCAAAAAAACACACCTCCCACCTCAATCCAGTGCCATCTATGCCCTAAATGATGTCGAAATTCAACAGACCACACACAGAAACACTTGATTAATAAAGCTGTGGCTACCTGCTCTGAGCCTACTGCATGAAAGCAGGCCTGTTGGCAGACAAGACCAGACAAGCTTGCAGGCCTAGGTTTCAAAATGGTCACCAGCCACATGGCCAGGCCCAACAACATCAGAATGCCCATCCCAAAAAACACACTTCCCACCTCAATCCAGTGCCATCCATGCCCTAAATGATGTCTAAATTCAACAGACCACACACGGAAACACTTGATTAATAAAGCTTTGGCTACCTGCTCTGAACCTACTGGATGAAAGCAGGCCTGTTGGCAGACAAGGCCAGACAAGCTTGCAGGCCTAGGCTTCAAAATGGCCACCAGCCACATGGCCAGGCCCAACAGCATCAGAAAGCCCACCCCACAAAAACACAATTCCCAACTCAATCCAGTGCCATCCATGCCCTAAATGATGTCTAAATTCAACAGACCACACACAGAAACACTTGATTAATAAAGCTGTGGCTACCTGCTCAGAGCCTACTGGATGAAAGCAGGCATGTTGGCAGACAAGGCCAGACAAGCTTGCAGGCCTAGGCTTCGAAATGGCCACCAGCCACATGTTCATGCCCAACAACATCAGAAAGTCTACCCCAAACAAACACATTCCCCAACTCAATCCAATGCCATCCATGCCCTAAATTATGTCTAAATTCAACAGACCACACACAGAAATACTTGATTAATAAAGCTGTGGCTACCTGCTCTGAGCCTACTGGACGAAAGCAGGCCTGTTGGCAGACAAGCCAGACAAGCTTGCAGGCCTAGGCTTCAAAATGGCCACCAGCCACATGGCCAGGCCCAACAACATCAGAATGCCCACCCCAAAAAACACACTTCCCTACTCAATCCAGTGCCATTCATGCCCTAAATGATGTCTAAATTCCACAGACCACACACAGAAACGCTTGATTAATAAAGCTGTGGCTACCTGCTCTGAGCCTACTGGATGAAAGCAGGCCTGTTGGCAGACAAGCCAGACAAGCTTGCAGGCCTAGGCTTCAAAATGGCCACCAGCCACATGGCCAGGCCCAACAACATCAGAATGCCCACCCCAAAAAACACACTTCCCACCTCAATCCAGTGCCATCCATGCCCTAAATGATGTCTAAATTCCACAGTCCACACACAGAAACGCTTGATTAATAAAGCTGTGGCTACCTCTCAGAGCCTACTGGATGAAAGCACGCCTGTTGGCAGACAAGGCCAGACAAGCTTGCAGGCCTAGGCTTCGAAATGGCCATGAGCCACATGGCCACGCCCAACAACATCAGAAAGTCTACCCCAAAAAAACACATTCCCCAAATCAATCCAATGCCATCCATGCCCTAAATGTTTTCTAAATTCAACAGACCACACACAGAAACACTTGATTAATAAAGCTGTGGCTACCTGCTCTGAGCCTACTGGATGAAAGCAGTGCTGTTGGCAGACAAGGCCAGACAAGCTTGCAGGCCTAGGCTTCTAAATTGCCACCAGCCGCAAGGCCAGGCATAACAACAGAATGTCCACCCCCAAAAAAATTCCCCAACTCAATCTAAAACCATTCAGGCCCTAAATCATTCTTGACAAGGAAATACATTAAAAAAACAACAAAGGAACAGTTGCTTCATCATGCACACACCCATGAGGCCATGACTAGCCTCTGGCCTACTACTGACTACTACTACCCACAACATTTAAAGAAAAAGGAATGATATTTACCAAAATTAAATTGTAGTTGCAACAACTGCAATGCCCCCCAATCAAACAGATACAACAACCACTTACTTGTAAAATATCCAATTCGAAAATCCTCAAATCCAATTGCAATGATTCAGCAGACAAAAAGAGTGATCTTTCCAGCTCAAAATCCAAAGACAGAATGACCAGGAGATGGACAAAGCACTGGAAGGAGCCTGCTGGACAGGAACAGGAAGTTGGAGATTCTGTGGCACTTCCTCCCTCTCCCCACCTTTTTAAAACAGGACTCCTTGCACACAAAAAAACAGCCAAATGTCAATCTGAGGAGTTTTTGTCATCCAAATCATCATTTCCAGATGGTTTCATGCTGCTAGAGCTGATATTCTTCTTCAAATTGAAAATTTCACATGTTCAAGTTCTCGAGCTTCACATTACTTCCGCCGGCGGGTCCAAATGACTTGATCACGTTCTCTCGCTCCCTGTCACGTTGGATATGACGTGTTTGGGTGCTCTCGCTCCTTGTCGTGTTTGATATGACGTGTGCGTGTCCTCACGCTCTCGCTCGCGGTGGAGAATGGCGTGTTCGAGAACTCAATCATCTCATACTCTCGCGGTGCATGATCTCGAGAAGAAAGACGTGATCGCGCGATGAATGACGTGATCGCGCGACCAATGACGTTAATGCGGGCGTGAACTCTCGAGAGATAGCGCAAAATAGCTACCACAATCCAACATCTCATGGAGAACGCGACCGGATCGGGAAAACTTGACGGCGAACGAGGGGATTCAGGTAAGGCGTGTGCAAGAGAATGTGTTTTTTTACAGCGCGAGCAAGACAAAAATTTCCAGTAAGATGCGGATTGCGGAAATTTTGCCATTTTCTAGCTCTCCGTGGAATGCAAAAATGCCAAATTATCGCAATTTCCGCGAGAACGGAACGGAATTTGCGCCCAGGCCTAGTTTGAAACAGTTTTTATTTAGCAAATACAAATAAACTTTCTTCAGAAACTGACGCTGTATATATGAAAGGGGTGACAAATAAAAATGCAATTTTATAAAATATCAGTTAAGCGTGGCCATACCCTCCTTTTTTCTGCTATAGTTTGTAAAAGTGTTGCCCCATATTCTTGATAATGTAAGAAGGCATCAGTTACTTTTAGATAAAATAGAACAGAAGTGCTACAACAAACACTCCCTGTGGAAGGGGGATACCACCTACCTCAACCGGGCGACGCCCGTGTGGGGGTACCACGACCTCTAACCCTCCCGCGTCTCTGACGACCGGGAGTCCTTCTTCTTTGTGTCCTGTGCAGGTACGAGACCAGAGGAACAGACACCGGCCCGTCCCCGAAACGGAGAACCCCGAACACCCGGAACCCGGAAAACCCGAACCGGAAACAGCCTACAGGGGAACCGGAAGTCCTGAACCGGAAGCAGTCCACCGGGAAACCGGAAGTCCCTCCCCCTGCCCAGGACCTGGACGTACAAAAGCCGACGACGAAGAGAGGAGAGCGTTCCAGATAGCCGACTCGTGGCAGGAGACAGCGCGCAGCGAACCCTTGGCGGAGAGTGGAAGGAGCGAGAGGATAGAAGACGGAGAGTTGGAGGACGTCTGGACCGAGGAGTGGTGGAGTCCTCTGGAGGTGGCTGGAGAGCGGCCGTAACTCTCGGGAGAGTTACGGCGGGGCACGTGAGTACCTTGTTACCGTCTCCGTGTCCCCTTTGTATATAGCTGTATCCACTTGTAAATTGTATAGATATTGCATGCACTGATAGAGCACCCTTACGCACTGTATATATTAGAACTTAGAGACACTGCACTTAGACCTTGTATCATAGTCCCTACACCCCGACCCATCACCGGAACACCTCGTCTATACCCTTTCCCCTCCTACTTGATCCCTTCCCGTCTACCCCCTTCCCGTTCCCATCCTCACGGTCCTCTTTAGTCCCGCACGACCCTGGTGTTGGTAACGGTACATGTATAGTCCATACTGAAAGGACTAACCCCTGCTTCTCTATCTCCCTCCGAGGTTATCCCAACGCCCGGAAGACGTGAAGACCTCCGGACGATCCATCAGCCGGTGTATACCAGAAAGGCGACTACGGCTTCACCCCAACCCTCTGTACTGACTCCGGTTTTCCTTGTTCCACCGAATAATAAAAACATCTACCATAGCCCAATACATACGGCCTCCACGCCTGTTATTCCGGTCCGCCGCAACCCCCAGTCCACACCTGGTGTCAGAAGTGGGATCCGGAAGCATGGAGGCCGCCGTGAAGCAACTCGCAGAAAGCCAGGATCTTCTTGGGAAGATGATGGAGCGGTTTCTCAAGACGGCCGAAGACGACCGTGGCCAGCTGCACGACGTTCTGAAGGATCAGGGCACCGCTCAAGACCGAGCCCTTGGGAAACTAGTCGAAGTCATGGGGCAAGCTAAACCCGCGACTGCCTTGCCCTCGGTGGTATTACAGAAATACGTCGCAGGAGAGGACCCGGACTTCTTTTTTACAAACTTTGAGCGTTTGGCTCAGGCGGCTGCTTGGCCAGTTGATCGCTGGAGCCACTATCTTGGGCCACTGCTAACGGGGGAACTCCAGGCGGCGTTCCAACAGGCCAACATCCAAGGGCTGACACCATACCAGGATATAAAGACTTGCATCCTTGAACGGCTTGGGATCGATGACGAGACCTACAGGGCACGACTGCGACAGGTGCGGGAGGGACCACAGGAAACACCCCGAGCCCTGTCGTTTCGCATCCAAGACCTAACCAATCGCTGGCTGAAGCCTGCCACGTCTACCAAGGAGGACATAATGGCTAAAATATACCTGGAGCAATTCCTATCCTCCCTTCACCCAGCAACACAGAAGTGGGTCCGCCAGCACTCAAGACTCACCCTGGAGACAGCGGTCGAGATCGCAAGCGCCTTCAGCCGTGCACAAGACTCCCAGAAGAAGGACGAACCTCCAGCACGAACGATCCATGGAAATCATCCCAGAACACTGAGGCCATTGGCACCTCGAAAACCAGAACCAATCCCTTTTGTTCCCTTTCCGGTGATTCCAAGACCAAGTCATCCCGGCCCTCAATGCTACCACTGTGGGGGATATGGCCACATTGCACGGTTCTGTCCACAAAAGGAGGAACCAATGGAGGTTGGACTGGCTCGGAACTATGTGTGTCTCACCACGGATGCCAGTCCTCCTCCATTCCGGTGTCCGGTGAAAATCGATGGCTACCCCATGATGGCGTTAGCCGACTCCGGTTGTCGGCAAAGCGTGCTAAGGCCTCAAGAAATGGCCAGGCCAATGGGGCCTGTGACTGGCACCGTTGACATCCAATGCGTACACGGTGACACCAGAAGATATCCCACCACCCAGGTGCAGGTACAACAACCCTCCGGAGAAAGAAGCCCTCTGAACGTGGGCCTAGTACCCAACCTGCCGGAACAGGTCATCCTGGGTAGCGATTACCAAGGACTACCCCGTCTGTTGCATGATGCCACGAATTCCTTGGAGAAATGGTGGTCCGAGGCCCCCTTTTCCAGAAACCAGCCTCCCGTAGAGCCAACAACCAAAATCCCAAAGACCAGACGGCAAAAGAAGAAAGAAAAAAGGTCATACGCCCCTGCCTATCCTGTTCAGGTGGACCCGCATCCATGGGAAACCGACCGGGAATTTCATGCAGCCCAACAAGAGGACCCAGTGTTACAAGACGCCTGGGGACGTGCCCTGGAAAACGAGGATCCCTTGCACGTATGTCCCTATTTCTTTAAACGAAATGGTCTGTTGTACAGGAAGGGCGGACCCCAACAAGAACCACAGCTACTCGTTCCCGGTCCCTTTCGCGACAAAGTACTATTTTTGGCCCATAGTCATTTGTTGGGAGGGCATTTCGGGGACGAAAAAACCGGACAAACGATACTGGAAAAATTCTATTGGCCTGGCATACACAAACAAGTGAGCCAATACTGCAAAGAATGTCCGGTGTGTCAAAAGAACAGCCGATACAGGCCCCCAAGAGTTCCCCTTCAGCCGCTCCCCCTCATAGATGTCCCGTTCACTAGGGTTGGGATGGACCTGATAGGCCCCATGTTGCCCTCAAAAAGTGGATGCCGGTATGCTCTCGTTCTCGTAGACTACGCCACTCGGTTTCCGGAGGCCGTTCCACTGAAACATCCCACCACACAAAACATAGCAAGAGCCCTTGTAACCATCTTCACCCGAGTGGGTTTTCCCCGAGAGATCTTGACGGACCAGGGAACCCCGTTTGTCTCTTCTCTCATGCGTCAGGTATGTTCGCAACTGGGCATTAAACAAATCAGGACCTCGGCCTACCACCCCCAGACCGACGGACTCGTGGAACGGTACAACGCGACCCTGAAAACCACACTCAAGAAATTGATGGGTCTAGAAAGCCGTCGCTGGGAGGAAATGCTTCCGTTGGCCCTCTTTGCTATCCGTTGCAAAGTACAGAGCAGCACAGGGTATTCGCCATATGAACTACTCTACGGAAGACCCCCTAGAACCCTCCTGGATATGGCACGGGAGGCATGGGAAGCCGAGCCCGACCGTACCCGTCCCCTGCCCGAATACGTTGCCAACCTTAAGACTCACTTGGGCCAGATCAGGGAAATAGTGAGGCAGAACCTATCGGCCGCCCAGGCTACACAAAAGCGCCAATATGACAGAGGATCCAAAGCCAGAACCTTTGCCCCCGGAGACCTTGTACTACTTCTCCTTCCCTCCTCCGATCATAAACTACTGGGACAATGGCAGGGACCGTATCCGGTGACGAGACAGGTAACCCCCGTTACATACGAGATAGAATTAGACCATACCCGTAACCAGAGACAGATCTATCACATCAATCTGCTTAAGAAATGGGAGGGTCCCCAACCGGTACTGTCCAACACGGTTGTTCCTGGGAGCCCACTCTTCGAGAGTTGTGTAGATCCAGACCTATCCCCGACACAACGAGATGACCTCAGGAATGTCTTGTCCCCCATACAAAAAGTGTTTTCCACTTCTCCGGGACACACCACGGTCATAGAACATGCAATTCATACAGAACCAGGAAAGGTCGTGAGACAGCGTCCCTATCGCGTCCCAGAAGCCCGCCGGAAAATAATCCAGGAAGAAACCAAAGAAATGATGAACATGGGAATTATAGAGCCGTCTATCAGTTGCTGGAACTCACCCATCGTGCTTGTTCCCAAACCCGATGGCTCCACAAGATTTTGCATTGACTTTAGGGAAGTCAATAAAGTGTCGAGTTTTGATACGTATCCGCTACCCAGAGTAGACGAGATGATAGAACGCATTGGTCGGGCTCGCTACATCAGCACGCTGGATCTCTGCAAGGGATACTGGCAAATCCCCCTGAAAAGTGAGGACAAAAAGAAAACGGCGTTTTCTACGCCTGACGGACTATTCCAATTCAGAGTCATGCCTTTCGGGCTTCATGGGGCCCCCGCAACTTTTCAACGGGCTATGAATATTGTCCTGCAGCCCCATGCCCGATACGCAGGAGCATACCTTGACGATATTGTCATATACAGTAATGACTGGCCGGAGCATCTGTCCCACTTGACACGGGTGATCACCTCTCTGGGGGAACACGGGTTCACTATTAACCCCGCTAAAACCACTCTTGCTGCCCAAACAGTCAAGTACCTGGGTTACCTCCTTGGGAAGGGGGTCATACGACCCCAAGATAATAAAATAAAGGCCATCCAGTCAATACCCTTCCCCCAAACCAAAAAGGATCTCCGGGCTTTCCTTGGGCTTTTAGGTTATTATCGGAGGTTCATCCCTAAATTTTCTCAGTTAGCCGTGCCCCTAACAGACCTCCTAAAGAAGAACATAGGAACAGAATCCTTGTTACGCCAACCCTCCCCTCTGATGCTGACAGCTTTCCGGTCCCTTAAACAAGCACTACTGTCTGAGCCGGTTCTCATCAGTCCTGATTACACGCGTCCCTTTATTCTCCAAACCGACGCCTCAGAACAGGGACTGGGAGCAGTCCTTTCCCAAAAAGACCAAGCAGGCATAGAGAGGCCCATCCTCTACCTTAGCAGGAAACTCTTCCCTCGTGAGATGCACTACGCGGTAGTCGAAAAGGAAGCCCTGGCCATTAAATGGGCCATAGAGAGCCTGCGGTACTATCTGGAGGGGCGGGAATTCGTCCTATACACTGATCACGCACCTCTAGAATGGATGGCACGTAACAGGGGACATAACGCCAGAGTGCTCCGTTGGTTTTTGTCCCTACAGCCCTACAGATTCCAGACCTTGCACAGGAAGGGGGCCGAGCAGGGCAATGCGGATTACCTGTCCAGATATCCCCCGCCATCCTCCCCCACAAGAAAGACAGCTAGGGAAAGGGGATGTGGAAGGGGGATACCACCTACCTCAACCGGGCGACGCCCGTGTGGGGGTACCACGACCTCTAACCCTCCCGCGTCTCTGACGACCGGGAGTCCTTCTTCTTTGTGTCCTGTGCAGGTACGAGACCAGAGGAACAGACACCGGCCCGTCCCCGAAACGGAGAACCCCGAACACCCGGAACCCGGAAAACCCGAACCGGAAACAGCCTACAGGGGAACCGGAAGTCCTGAACCGGAAGCAGTCCACCGGGAAACCGGAAGTCCCTCCCCCTGCCCAGGACCTGGACGTACAAAAGCCGACGACGAAGAGAGGAGAGCGTTCCAGATAGCCGACTCGTGGCAGGAGACAGCGCGCAGCGAACCCTTGGCGGAGAGTGGAAGGAGCGAGAGGATAGAAGACGGAGAGTTGGAGGACGTCTGGACCGAGGAGTGGTGGAGTCCTCTGGAGGTGGCTGGAGAGCGGCCGTAACTCTCGGGAGAGTTACGGCGGGGCACGTGAGTACCTTGTTACCGTCTCCGTGTCCCCTTTGTATATAGCTGTATCCACTTGTAAATTGTATAGATATTGCATGCACTGATAGAGCACCCTTACGCACTGTATATATTAGAACTTAGAGACACTGCACTTAGACCTTGTATCATAGTCCCTACACCCCGACCCATCACCGGAACACCTCGTCTATACCCTTTCCCCTCCTACTTGATCCCTTCCCGTCTACCCCCTTCCCGTTCCCATCCTCACGGTCCTCTTTAGTCCCGCACGACCCTGGTGTTGGTAACAGTACATGTATAGTCCATACTGAAAGGACTAACCCCTGCTTCTCTATCTCCCTCCGAGGTTATCCCAACGCCCGGAAGACGTAAAGACCTCCGGACGATCCATCAGCCGGTGTATACCAGAAAGGCGACTACGGCTTCACCCCAACCCTCTGTACTGACTCCGGTTTTCCTTGTTCCACCGAATAATAAAAACATCTACCATAGCCCAATACATACGGCCTCCACGCCTGTTATTCCGGTCCGCCGCAACCCCCAGTCCACACTCCCGCACTACATTATCTGAGGTCAGGAGAGCAAGTAAAAAACAGTTAAATAAAAGTGACTTCATATTACATAGAAATGTATGCATTAATATTTTTTAAATTTGTATTCTGTAGAATTCAGGAACGTTCTGTCTTAGTGCTTAGAGGTCACACACTGTTCCGCTAACAAATCACATACTCAGTTAAGAATATATAGGATGGTACTATTATAATACACAGAACTGGTCCTATATATTCTTTAGGGAGAAGGTGAATAGGAGCCGCAAATGAGAAAAATAGAAATTAGAAAATAATTTTCAGAACTGTAGGGTTTATCAAATATTTAAAGTAACAAAGTATGTATGAGCTTTATTTTTTATTCTGCAAGTTCGTAAAATATGGTCCCTGAAAGAATTTTATGATCAAGTACGTTGTTATGTTTCCTAATCTGTATTAGAGATGGAGCCGAAAAATCTCCTATTCCTCTTCTGTAACAATAGGACAATCTATTACAATGTAACAATTGATTCCATTGTTACAGTGGGGAAAATAAAGTTATCTATTTAACAGAAAATCCATAACGAAATACTTTCCAGCGGTAATTATTTTCTGAGTTCTTTCATCTGGGAGGTCGAAAAGTTTGATCTTTGTGGCGATGGGTCATAAACTCCTCTGAGATCATGACTGTGAAAATTAAAATATATATATTCGCAGTATATGATCAAAAAGGGGTAACAGACTAAAAACCAGAAGCTGGTGACTTTGCTTATATATCTTAACTCTTTGTGACGACGGGTCATGAACTCCACTGAGATTAGCATAACTGTTAATATTATAATATACATATTAACAGTATAAATACCTAGGGGAAAATCCACTAACAACTGGAAGGTGGTGACGTTAATTGTAAATGTTTAGGATTTGCGCCGATGGGTCACCAACACCTCTGAAGCAAAGTACAGAGTCAATATTATAATATAGAAAGTCACAATATATAAGCTGAAAGGAGCCAGAAAAGGAGCAATGTTTGTTGTAATCTATCTGTTTCTGAAACCAAGCTGCTGACGTTACAGATAAACAGGGAAAAACATGCAATAACACTTTTTTCTAGATATAAATGTTTAAATATTGACAAATAGCCACAAATTATAACTATCTACTATGCCATAATGAAACAACTTAAAACTCTGGAATATGTTTGTTGACGCAAAGCAAGAATCCGATGCTAGAAAAGGGAACTTGCATCACAGATTGGCAACACAGAAATAACTCGTGAAAATGAAACTAATCGCACAATAGGTGTGGTTTATATAGTTTTTGGTTATTTAGTAGTCTATGGAATGAAGATTTGGCACCACCTATGTAGATGTCATGTTTTACAGTTCACACATGCTCACGTTTTAACTGTTTTACTTGTGCACGTGTTGGGAAAAGTTACAAACTGTGAAGCTGTAAAGGTTTCGATTTCCATAGTAACACTATAAGGTCCTTATTATCTACATAACGTTGGAGAGTTTAAAAAGTGTTACCCGGTAAACTGTGTCCTTTTCATTGTCATGATTAAAAACATCTAAATAGAAGATATAAAAAAATATTGTTTACAATAGAATTAAAAAAGACATATTAATATTTGTTATCACTATGCTTTTTAATTAAAAAAATGACAGCATTTGTAAAGCGTAAAGCTACCCCCATTAGGGCGTTGGGAAGATTAAGCAAGGTGTTACCTACAGTGAGATAGTGGTGGGCTAAGATGCTGATGGACTTTGGAATCGAACTGTGAACGTTGTTCTTAAAAGTCAGGTATCATAGGTGCTGCGTCTTACCTTTACCACACTTATATGTTAATTACTGCTAATTAAGTTCAAAATATTCTTAAATTATAAGTAGGGCTCCTTGATTTATGTTTTTACTGATTTTTACAGATAAATACAGGCAGAAAAGTATTTATTTTCCTCTTTATTTATTTAAAAGTGTGGATAAATACGGAAATTGGGTTATTTTTTGAGCGTTTGTAATGCTGTCAATGATGAGTAGTAGGCCAATAGGTCTGTCGTTCTAAAAGTAAAAGGGTAAAAACAATAAAAGACTTTTAGTAAAGAGCCTTAACGAGCAATATCTATCCTCGTATAAAAAAATTTGCACATTTTAATATGAAGGTTGTGTATAGTTTATCAACTACGAGTGTTTACATGAGTGAAAACGGTCAGTCTTTCAGCCATGAGTGCATATTTATCAGTAAAATAAATGTGGAAATATATTAATTTCAGATTCATTTTTTTACAAAATCCGAAATATATATGGGTAAATACACATACAATTATTAGGTTATACTAAGAAATTGTCATTTAAAAAGCCTTTGAAATTCACTGAAAAAGCCATAGGTTTCAGGCAGGTTATAGTTAGGAATTATCATTTAAAAAACCTTAGAAATTCACTTAACAAAACATAGGGTTCACGGATGTTATAGTTAGCTGGACATTTTACTCATACAAAACCATTGAAATTCCTCTGTTATAGTTAGTTGTACTAAGTATAACTCACGCGCCTGCAATCCACTTCTGATGATGTCACATATTACATCATTCATGACATGGTCAGTGGAGAAGCGTGGCTCAGTGGTTAGAGGCGGCAGACCCGGAAGCTGAGATCGACTGTGGACCAGGGTTTGATTCCCCGCCTCGGTGGGTCTCGGGCTCAAAAATTCCACGGACTCGACAATTCTCACTCCGGTGCCTACTCAAATCACGGGGTCACACTCTGCAACTCTGGGCAATAGCTTGCTTAATCTCCACTACAGCCCCTAGCGGCGGGATGCCTGGCTTTCACCTTGTGGACACCCTGCCGGGGTTTCTCACAGGGGAATACCAGGACGGGTTCCCTAAGCAAGCGCCAGGATGCCCTTTGGGTGACAGGTTTGCGCTATATAAGTACACCTACATTTACATTTACATATCCCTGATGACATCACTTATTAGTTTGTAGCTTGGAGATAAGTTCTCGATATTTGTTTTTTTTTGTACTTTCATGTTAAGTTGTTTTACTTCATTCCACACATTTTCATGAAAGATATCGATCGAGTGTCTCAAAAGTATAGGGTTGAAGGTGGACTTCGGTTTGAAGGCAGTGGGGGTTACTGTTGTCATTTTGTTAGGGCTTTCCTGTATATAAGCTTGGCAGTCCTATCCGGGTTAGCATTCCCCAGACTGGCATCTTTGATGCCTGCATCCCTCATGTCCTGTATTTCATCAATTAGACTTACATCAGAATGCGTTAAGTTAGGTGCCAGGGCTTCTGATACATTGCCTTGAATGGATTCACTGGTGTCGTTAGTTCATTTAGTATTTAAAAGAAAATATTCTTCAATTTCAGCTTCCTAACTGCCTTGTAAATGTCTAATCTCAAATTAGAGTAATTGAAATTTTTTGCTGGACAAAATGAGAGACCAATGGTTTCCATAGGAAAAACAGTTTTTACTTGGCTGTAACTTCGGCGTAGTTTGACCAATCTGCATGAAATTTTTCAACAAATTGTTGTGGTGAATACTATTGATTGGGAAAGTTTGGGGGTGATCCGTGCAGTGGGGACTGAGAATTTGGTGCATGAAATAAGGTTGCGTTTGTAATGTTAATATCCATTGGAACATTTAGCCACACCTACAGCCTGAACCACTGAACGGGCTTACACCAAATTTGGTTGGGAGGTAGATGTTGGTTCAAGGAAGTGCATTTTGCTTATTTGGTGTAAATCTGTTCAGTAGTTTTTAAGTAATTCAAGCCAAAAATTACAGTGATATCTCTGGGTTCGCGAACAAAGATGAGCTTCTGTAGTGAAAAGCACTGCTCTGATTGGCTGCCAACACTTCAACCAGGAAGTGCTGGCAGCAATCTTGGGACTTTGCTTGAAGCTGAGTCCCAGACAAAAAGCTAAAAATAAAGAAAAGGGGGCAGGCTAGGAATACCCTGAACTCCCAGATATGGAGGGGAGGTCCTATAGAGACCCCGCAACATTTTAAAAGCATTTTTTTTAAAGTTTGCTGCGTAGTCGCGGGGATCTGCGAATCCACAGCAACATACTAAAAAAAGATGTGCGGTCTCCCACGCATCTTTTTTTAAAGCCCCCGTGTGGGCAAATCTCAGGGTCATGAAGGAGGGAGACACATGGGGCCACCCTCTTGTGCTTATCAGAAGCCCTGGGGACCGCCACCTCCTTGGGACTGTAACAATGAAAATGTGGGGGGCACACTAGGCCCCGACAGTCCCGGTGACCACCATCTCCCAGGGGCACTTTTACTTACTTACCTGCTTGGCTCCTCTGCTGCCCCGTAGAGCGCCACCTACCCGGGGCACACTGTATGTTTTTGAAAATGTGAGTGAGGCCCTAGGCCTCCCCTGCTGCCCCGGGTACCGCCACTTCCCTGGGGCACAACCATTAATTAATTTTAAGCAAAATAAGATGCAGAGGAGGCCCTACGGCTCCCCTAAGTAGCACCAGGGACTGCCAACTCCCCTGGGCACAAATGAAGTAATGACAGGGGTCTGTTGTTGACCCCTGTCCCCAAGGACCAGCACCTCCTTGGGCTATCTACAAGATGGGAGGGGAGCTGCACAGCCCCCATCCAGGAGCCTTGCATGTTCCTGGGGACCACCACACCCCCCCAGGGATGGCTCCAATCAATGTCCTGAGGCGCCCACCCCCAAGACAATGCAGTTTGCTATGGTATGGCGGGAGCAGTAAAAATGCTCTTGCTTCCATGAAGCGGAGCAGAATTGCTTTTGGACAGAGGGAGCTGCATGCTAGCAGCTGCCTCTGTCCAAAAGCAATGCTGGGTCACGCAGGAGCCGAGGAGCTGGCAGGGACTGCAGAGGCTTGAGGCTTCTTTGTGGTCCATAAGGAACTGGTCCCCGGAGCAATATCAGCCCAGAGAGGGGGGGGCCGCGCTGGCCCCATCCCCATTTAAAAAAAAATGAAGGCCTACCGTGGGGGTTGGGGTCTCCGGGGCCGAATTTTTTTTTTTAAACGTACATTAAAATGGGCATTCCCCAGGGGATGGCATACCTGGGGCTGAAAATGGCCCCTCAGCCCCCTCCCATTAAAATTTAAAAAAATTAATAAAAACAAGTGCTGGACTCTAGAAGAATGGGGCCCCAGGGCCAAAATCGCCAGGGGGCCCGCGCAACAAAATTAGTTTTATTTATTTGTTTGTGTACTTACCTCTGTGCAGCCGTATTCCCGAGTTTACTGCCCCCCACCCTCCCCTCCCCCGCCCCACGTCAGCGCCCAGCAGCACTCCCACCTCGGGCCGCTACTGCTGTCACCTACATAATGCAGTAGTAATCTCTCTGCTTATTACAACTAATTATGAGCTATAGTTCGTTTTAACTGTTTCTAATTTGTTTTTGTAAGAATTTACTAATTTTTGTTGCTGTTTAATTTTGCCCTATTGTTTCTGCTTTTATTCTTCGACTTTGCAACCATGCTATATCACTCATATGAAAGAACACGACCCCATGAATTTATGGGGGGTTGGTGTGACCATGTAGTATAAGGAATAAAGTACCCTCTTCTGTACGTAAAAGGATATTGCAAGCCACTTCGGAGGTCCATGAACTCATAAAGCAATTTGGCTTTCGTACGTTTCTCTTTATGGTCATGGAACTCACTAGCAAGTTGCAATATAATAATAATAATCCACATTTGTATAGCGCACAATCACCCGTTAGGGTCTCTAGGCGATTAAGCAAGCTATTGCCCAGAGTCGCATGGTGCTGGGCTAACCTGCCGCCGGAGACGGGGATCGAACCTTGATCCCCAGCGTTCAGCGTCAGTCGCCCTGGCCGCGGCGCCACACCTCTCCCACAATACCCTTATAATATATAGCAGGGGGTACTCTATCTCGTATATAATCTTGCCCTCATATATGATGTGGAGCTCAATTTTATATTTGTAAAAATACAGCAAAACGATAAGCATCAGATTGAAAATGCAACAAAAAATTCAGGCTTGTTTGAAAGTTCAACTCGTAAAATAGAAATCTATTCTCAGCAGGTCCCATTTTACTAAAGAGTTATAATTGCCAAAACACCAAGTTGTTAACTTGGGCAGTTTATCAGAAAAGATGTAGAAACAGAAGAACTTGCTGATAACTAAATCCATCTCTCACGTCGACCGGTCATCTCAAAGCAGTTACGTCAAGATGCGCCGTAATAAATGAGGTGTACGCGCTACGTGCCTGTAGCTGCTACTTCCACAATGCTTCCATCCCTAATGATTTTAAAACGCGGAGCTGCCGTTTGAAAATGAACAGAGCTTGAAATAATTTCAGCTATCAAATGCTGGTAATTGACACGGAGACCGGCTGCACTTTACACCGGCCTATAATTAATCCGCTCGAATGACCCTGAAGGCTGCACTTCTGAGAAATCTGGGAGTGGAGATGTGATTCGTTGTCAACTACATCGGCAGACATAAATTGCAAATTGAGGTACTAATGAAGCATCTCCTCACCTGTTTACCTTCAGTGGCCGGTTTACTTAAATTTAGTCAAAGCCGATTAAAAAAAAAATAATACTGACAGCTGCACAAGCCTTTTACAAGGAACAGTTATAAATTAGCACATAGTTGAGGGAACCCCTCCACGCTGAACAGAGCCTTTGTTCTTTATTTAGAGGCCTCCAATATGTGGGAAACCACTGTTTATCATTATAAAATGATCAACGTGAGGCCCAGCGGTGCAACTCCCTGAGCATTAATAGTCTAAACGCTCTTTAGTATAAATTGATGTCACCAATCCCTTGTCTTGAAATGCAGTGTGCAAACATTTTTCCAAATGGGGCATACAGTTGTAAAATACTTACAGCCTGATTCATCAACGGGCCGTTTTGCGAGCCCCTAATAGCGATTCATAGCGAATCGCTATTGAGGACTCGCAAAACGGTATTCATGTAGGAATTGCTAAATAAATAGCGATTCCTACACATTCCTTATTTGCGAGTAACAATTTGCTACTCGCAAATAAGGAATAACTCCCCATTCATTCCTATGGGCCAAAAGGCCCATAGGAATGAATGGGGAGTATCCCTTATTTGCGAGTAGCAATTTGCTACTCGCAAATAAGATAGCGATTTTAAGGGTGCCAGGGGTGTCCAAAGGACACCCTGTAGCACCCCTTAAATGCACATTTGAACAGGTGTTGCGCACACACATGTCCAAAGGACATGTGTGTGTGTAACATGCAAAAGAAAAAAATGCACTAAAGTGCTTTTTACACTATTTTCGCAATTTACCACCAAGTCAGACTTGGTGGTAAATTGAGACCAAATATTGCGATTTCGCTATTTCTAATTGGTTGATGAATTGCATTCAAGGAATCTCTATTAGAGATTCCTTAAATCCAATTCCTCGCAAATATGCGATTTCGGTAATAGTGATTTTTGCTTTTGGGATGATGAATCCCAAATGCAAAAATCGCACTCGCAAAGGGCCAGATTCTCAGAATCTGGCCCTTTGCGAGCGCTAATCAGCTTGATGAATCAGGCTGTTAGTCCGATAATAGGCACAGGGCACCGGTTTGCAAATTTCCTAATTGTGCATTCAAAAAGATATGTTTCTAGTTCAAAACAAGGGCCTGAAAAATAACAGTTGTATTTTAGGTGAAGCCGCCTCCAATATTTGCTCATGCACATTAACACAGAATGTGGCGTCATAAGCACACTTCAGGGTTTAATGTCCTTATAAAAGATTTCCAATGAAAACCAGATTGAGAAATCCCCAAACAACACTTCCAGATAAACCAAAAGGATCTTAGAAGTAGTGCTAACATGTTCTACCTTTTCCAACCTATTACTTTTTTATCTTTGACAGATGCTTCTGGGAATATGAAAATTGAAGCCACCCAGTAATAAAAGTTGGTATAGTTTGGCATCCTGGCAGGAAAAGTCCAGTCATTCAGCCTATAGATACCAGATGACTCTGTGTCATCGGGACTCTGTGTCCCAGTCGTGTGCTTTCATGTAACAAATTAATGGATTCTGGGATTTGCAGTAAGGCATCACCTCAATTGAAAACACTCTGGTAAAGTTTTGGATGAATGATTTTATAAGTAGAAACTGGACTTGAATACGGTGTACACTATGACAAGGAGTAGGAGTCATTTGGTAATCTTAATTCACTCCCAAAGTAACATCTGTCATATGTGTCACATTTCTGTCACGGTCACAGCTGTCCAAAACTCAACGTTACCTCTTCAGCTTCCTTCCCCAACTTGACAGCCTCCACAGCAAATAGCATATTTTTCACACTCCTCTCCTCACCCAGTGGAACCCATAAAGGACACCCTACCCACAACCCCTTCTGCTTAGATCCCTGCTTGCCTGTGCAGACTTCTATAATTTACTTGTGGAAGAGGTTTGCTTCAGACCATTTTGGACAGTCCTTAAATCCGCAGCTCTTTTGACAGGTTCAGGCAGGGATGAGAGGACTGGCACCCCTTTGGAGTCTACCGTCATTTCCTGGCTTGACCTGTTGCTGAAGGTGGGTTGAGACTTACAAAGGATCTTTTAGATTCTTTCAGGGTTCTGTTGATGGGAAGGTGGCCATCTTGATTTAGCATTTGTTTCATGTATATCCCTGATGGTGATGATGTTTTGTAACATAGGTCAAAGTTGCGTCTTTCCTTAGTTTCAGTCCTGACCTCTAACCCAATAAGTTGCTGGTCTCTTGTGTGCGTTGGTTTTACTCTATTATAGCCTTAGAGCCCGCCATAGTGGGCTCTACCGACCATTACGGCCCACTACAGATTTAAAGGCCAGAGCTGAAAGCGATGGCCGGTAGAGCCCGCTACAGAGGGCTTTAAGACTATTAGAATATTCCACCCTTAGAGGGAAGAATGTTCTAATTTGTAAAACAGAGGCCTCACTGAGCCCAAGGGGATTGAAATCCCCTTGGGCTCCTTGAGGCCTTTTGTTCACAGTAACAGCGGTGAACAAACATTGAAATTTTGGAGCTCTGGGCTTCTACCAGCCATTAGAAGCCTGGAGCACTCCATTGTTTTCAATGGAGCTCCCAACATTCCGATGTTCTAATATTAATTTATTGACTTCCCATGATCATGTGATAATGGAGCGGAATCCTGGTGTAATTCCTGTCATATGTGAGATACTACTGTATTCTCTGGTCATCTTGACTTGCTGATGACTGAAACTTTTGTAGAATTAATGGTAAAGGAAAAAGAAAGGAGGCAAAAGCATTTGAGTTCTCCTGTTTCTTCTCCGTCTTCAGGTGCATCTTCTTTGTATGGTGATGAGTCAGAGTCAGCTGTAATTCCTGACTCAAGAGGAAAAGTAGTGGGTGGCTAAGGAAGGGTGATGTTCACTTTTTTTTGACATATGAACCGCAATTTGGGAATGCAAGTTGAGGAGGTGGAGCAGTCTTGTTCTATGTTCTTTTAACAATTCCTGAAGCTTGTACTAAAAATTGTTCCTATCATTCCGGTTGTGAATGAAACCATTTTGCACGATTGGGAGGATAAGGAGAAAACTCCTTTTGCATACTTCCTTTCTACCACATATCCAGTTTGGATATGCCACAATTAGTATATTGGTAGATCCAATGCTCTCACATTTGGCAGGAAGCTCCACTTCATTTACGGATGATAATTCTCTTTCAGATCCAGTGTACATGAAAGTACATGGTTTCATTTGTCAGGCCTATTCTGGTCTCAACCTAGCCATGAAGGTATCATCTTATTGCTCCTATGTGGAAATGCATATTTTAAAATGTGTGTAGCCACAACTGTTTCTTCAGTAGATATTTTCAGTGGTTATCATCAAATCCAGACTCGGCATTGGAAGATAGAGGGTCTGCACAAATCATTGAATCTTGGTCTGCCCTTCCCAGGCCATAATCAATTTGATCCCCAGCTGGATGGCATGGTACATGAATTAAAGAGGAATAGACAACATGCACTTCCCTTTACTGGGGGTTCATAGGCTTAAGAGATCTCAAGAACAGCCAGAAGATCTCATTATATACACAGTGATCATGCTACTTGTAAGAAATTGGGTTCCTGGTTGTTATTGTTATTGTTATTGTTATTTTAATTTTATACCGCGCCTAATCACCTGCAGGTCTCTAAGTGCCAGGAAAAGATGGTACAAGACAATAACACAACGGAATAGAAGCAGAGAGCAGCACTCAGTTATACCATGCTCAGGTTTCTCCTGAACAATAGCGTTTTTAGGCTCTTTCTAAATCTTAGGAGGTTTCCTTCCTCACGCAGCCCTCCGGGCAGGCTGTTCCACAGCTGGGGAACCAGCACTGGTTGAGGGGGGGGGGGGGGTGAAACCCTACTCAAGCAGCAACCACTACCCTTTTCAGGGTAAAGTCACAAGCAAACCCCACATTAACCTGTGGTCACCCTCTGGTAGCTTGACACAGAGCAGTCAAGCTTAACTTAGAGGCAATGTGTAGAGCATTTGTGAAACACTTCGAACAACAATAACATTAAAACACCACATCAAAAGGATCCCACACTAAACTGTAATGTATAAAATAGCACCAAAACCACACAAATCCAATCAGTATACCTGGAGATATGAAATTTAATAAATATCAGAGGAAATAGCATCAAAAACTCCAAGGTGTCGGAATTTCTGAATGTTCGAGGAGGCTGGTGGGAAGCAAGATGGCGGCCGCCTGAGGCGATTGAAGCGATCTCGCCAACAAAAACTGTGATAATTGACTTTTAAGGGCCAGGGGGGAAAGAATAAAAGACTCCCCTTACAAACGTGGGCGGAATGCCCTTGGATACGGATTTGTTCTGTGTTGCTGGCAGTTCCCACTCGGGGCTTGGAATTTTCCTGGGGGCCGGGGCGGCGATTCAGAAGTATTGGTCAGCGCTCGGCCGACTAGTAGCGGTGGCCCTTGTCCATTTGGGCTGTGGGCTTTGTCGGAGAGGTGCGGCCGGAGAAATGGGCCCAAAGCCAGCTGGAGTAGCGAAGGGAAAGCCGATCATGCCCCCAACGGGGAACCCAGACCCTGCAGGCGGCGGGGAAAAGTTAGACAAGGACCAAGGCAGGAGCAACTCCCAGTGAAGCCAGCTGCAGGGAGTAAAGCACTTCTGGAGAGAGGATGAGGCGGGGTTTCTCTGAGTCGATGTGTTCCTGGCACCACAGTGTTGGAGCTGCTCTGTGCTCCAGAAGGGAAGCATGTTGAAGCTGAGGCGGCAGGACCTGCGACAGGACTGGTGCAATCAAGTGGGTGTCAGGCAGCAGATAGTGTGGTTCAGCCAGTGGGCTTGGATGAGGAGCCACTCACAGGGGCAGAAATTGTGAGTACTCCCATAGATGGAGACATTGTTAATACGAGTGCAGATAAAACCTGGAGCATGTCAGAAGGAGGGCTCTGGAAGCCAGACAATATCCCTATATTCTGACAATATGAGGGGGGAGCACAGAAGTCAGGGGGAGCAGACCCAATGGGACAACTAAGTATAAAGGGCTCCTCATCCTCTAAAATGGCACAGCAAGCTGGAGCTCTGGATCAGACTCAGGTCCAAGATCAAGACACTATGCAGCTAGACCCAGAAGTCGAGATGAACTGTAGTGACTGTTTCTTCTCTCTCTCAGATTGTCCAGAATGGTCGGCCAATGGGTCAGGATCCTCTATGGGTTCAAGTGAGAACGACAGTGATCCAGATGCAGCTGGGGACCCCCTCTTTACAACAGCATGGAGGGCTGGGGGAAAAAGCATGGGTCATAGTATGCAAAGGGCCGCAAGCTTGATATGGGATTACTCCCTACCAACTCCCTAAGCACCATCCAAACGATTTCTCCTCAAGGTAGCTCTGGCATGCACCTGCCCACATTAGAAACAGTGCTCCAATAAATTATGCAGCACTGAGACGAGACCGGTGCAGGTGCACGTAAAGCCCAGAACGCTGCAAGGAAGGTACAGGGCACAGTTAGAAAACTGACTAAGGCTTGCAGCACTACAGGGTAGCGCCTGACTGAGCTCGAAACACAAATCAACAATGTTGAATCGGAGGTGGTTGATAAGCTTACACAGACCAAAGCACAAGAGAAGCAAATCACAGACATTCAATGGAAACTGGAGGAGCACGAAAACTGCCAGCGACGTAACAACCTGCGGATTCCCGAAGGAAAAGAAGGATTGGACATTAGAAGCTATATGTTAGAACTCTTCCTGCAAGCATTCCCAGAGTTTTCTGACTGGAACTGGCAGCAAGAGCTTCAGCGAGTTCACAGGACACCTTTCTCTTTGAGACAACCAGTCAGGGAAGGGACCAAACCAGGGGCAGAAATGTTGCAGATGTCTCGTTTTTTGTCAGACTGGACTTTTCTCACACTACTGTTGAAAGAAGGTGGCAAATCTGCCAGTTAATTGAACCTTTCCAGGATAAGGGTGCCAATGCCTTCCTGAACAACCCAGCATCTTTAAAAGTGGTCCGGCAAGGCGAAACAACGTTTTTCATGTCAGAAATAAGAGTCAATTAATTATTGTTAGGGCTTAAACCAGAGCTTCATAATGGGTCAGGTTAAATGAGGTCAAGGAAATTATGCTTAGATAAGGTTGGAGTCCCGGTTTCTCTATTTATCTCTTCTATCTTCTTTCTAGGACAAGTCTGGTTTAGACAGGATTAAGAATCCCCTTTCCATGGTAATTAAATCTTAATACTCACGAGAGTTCACAGTTTAGGCGAATCGTTCTCCATCTACACACAGACCGATGTGCAGTCTGGATTCTTCCCAGAGAGGGGGTGTGGGGGTATTCGGGGGGTGCGGTGTCATGGGAGGGGGTAGGCGAGGGGGCAGGAGGTGGGGGAGCACAAGGTTATTTTTTGGTGGGTTAAAGGGGAGAAAACAAATAAACAGGGGGAAATACTCAGAGAGGAAACTAAAAAGGTAATAAAGCAAAAATGTAAGCCAATATGGATAAGGACTGAAGATGGTATAGAATGTCCCTACCAGGCTATGTTAAAAAGGATGGGGGTAAAAATCAAGAAGGGCAATTCACTTAGATCAGATGGGTAAGATCACTATCTGTTCAGTTATTGTAGGGGGTCTAATGGACAGAAGCAAGTGCTTGAGGGTCATGGAGGTTATAAAAATTATCGCTACAGATGTAGTTTGCCTCCAAAAGCCACATCTGTCCTGGGACAAAATGGGGCTAATTGTGGCCAAGGGATATACTCCATTGGCGTGCTCTTCCCAAAGCTCAACACAAACAAAATGGAATCCACTCTATGGGTGGGGGTGGTTCCTACTCTGGTGGGGAGCACACCGTGTTGTTTAAATACCCCTCACACACCAACAGGCCCCTTGTAAATGTACAGGAATTTATATAGCGCAAATCACCGAGCGGTTTCTAAGCGCTTGCTTAGGGAACCCGTCCTGGTATTCCCCTGTGAGATAACCCCGGCAGGGTATCCACAAGGTGAAAGCCAGGCATCCCGCCGCGAGGGGCCGTTGTGGAGATTAAGCAAGCTATTGCCCAGAGTCGCAGAGTGTGAACCCGTGAATCGAGTAGGCACCGGAGCGAGAATTGTCGAGTCCATGGACATTTTAGGACTCAAGACCCCGCCGAGCCGGGAATTGAACCCTGGTCCCGAGCTGACCTCTGCTTCCCGGTCTGCCTCCTCTACCCAGTGAGCCACACTTCTCCACCCTTGGTGTCATGCTTCATCATCGGAGTCTTCGCACCCTTCTACGGGGTGCGGCGTGCTTCGACTCACGGATACGTAGGAGCACTCTTTGAGAACTATCAGCCTGATTCATCAAGGTACCGTTTTGCGAGTCTCTAATAGAGATTCATAAGGAATCGCTATTAGAGACTCGCAAAACGGTATTCATGTAGGAATTGCTAAATAAATAGCGATTCCTACACATTCCTTATTTGCGAGTAGCAAATTGCTACTCGCAAATAAGGAATAACTCCCCATTCATTCCTATGGGCCAAAAGGCCCATAGGAATGAATGGGGAGTTATTCCTTATTTGCGAGTAGCAATTTGCTACTCGCAAATAAGATAGCGATTTAAAGGGTGCCAGGGGTGTCCAAAGGACACCCTGTAGCACCCCTTAAATGCAAATTGGAACAGGTGTTGCGCACACACATGTCCAAAAGACATGTGTGTGTGCAACATGCAACTTAGAAAAATGCTTTTAAAAGCATTTTTCTAAGTTTTTGCTATTTACCGAGAGGTCTGACCTCTCGGTAAATAGCGGCCCGAAATTGCGAATTAGCAATTTAAAATTGGTTGATGAATTGCATTTAAGGAATCTCTAATAGATATTCCTTAAATGCAATTCCTCGCACAATAGCGAATTCTGTAATAGCGATTATTGCATTTGGGATGATGAATCCCAAATGCAATAATTGCGCTCGCAAAGGGCCAGATTCTCAGAATCTGGCCCTTTGTGAGCCGATTTTCGTTTCATGAATCAGGCTGTTTGTGTTGGTGTGTGATGGGGAATGAATGTGAGAGGTGGGGGAGTGAGACGTGATAGTTAAATTAATTAAAAAATACCTGGCTCGTAGGGAAGAAAAAAATATACTTTATTAAGCCCTCGGCTGGTATTGTTAAAAAGGAGTGCAATATGAGGTTGTTATTGTATAATTATGTACATCAACCTCAGAAATTGCGTCGACATGTTTCGGAGTGTAAACTAAATTGCCTCATGAGCCTTTGCATGGTGTTGGGGGTTTTGTGTCTTCTTGCTCAATTTAGCGATGAACTGGACAGGATCCGATCGGAGCCGCATGGACACCATGCAAAGGCTCATGAGGCAATTTAGTGACAACCTCTAAGTCTTGTTCTAACGCCAACTGGGCGCAACAGACTACCTTTTAGAACGAAAATAGGTACATTACACCTATAGTTCACTTTTTATGTATAATACACTTTGATATATACATTACATGTGAGTAACGGTGGTGACCGTTGTGCAACCCCCGTCCTGAAGAAGGAGTTTTACACTCCGAAACATGTCGACGCACTTTCTGAGGTTGATGTACATAATTATACAATAACAACCTCATATTGCACCCCTTTTTAACAATACCAGCCGAGGGCTTAATAAAGTATACTTTTTTCTTCCCTACGAGCCAGGTATTTTTTAATTAATTTAACTATCACGTCTCACTCCCCCACCTCTCACATTCATTCCCCATCACACACCAACACATAGTTCACAAAGAGTGCTCCTACATATCCGTGAGTCGCAGCACGCCGCACCCCGTAGAAGGGTGCGAAGACCCCAATGATGAAGCATGACACCAAGGGGCCTGTTGGTGTGTGAGGGGTATTTAAACAACACAGTGTGCTCCCCACCAGAGTAGGGACCACCCCCACCCCCACCCATAGAGTGGATTCCATTTTGTTTGTGTAAACTGCCAGAAGAGACTGAATCCACTTTCTCTCTCCCTCCCTCTTTGTTATTTATAACTTCCCAAAGCTCAAACATCAGAGAGTGGCTATTTTAGCAAGAAATAAATTAAGGCCGGCAAACCGAAAACTTGTCAATGCATGTGGAAGATGGGCCCTTGTTCAAACTAGAGGTATGATTCAAACCAAGATGATCCAAAAGTATTAGAGGACTTGGAGTTAGAGGTAGCATCCTGGCCCACTCCCCTGATTATGTGCGGGGATTTCAATATTCACTTAGCAGCAGGGAGGATCGCGACTAGTCGATATCAAGGATGGAAGCCTAGAGTCTACAGAGCTCTAGCATCATTTATGATAAGTCATGGATTGACGGATGTATGAGACTTTAAGTTCCCTTCAGACTCTGGGTATACTTACTACTCGTGTCCTCACAAGAAATATGTCCATTTGGACCTTTTTTTTAAATTTCAAACAGATTCCGGTTGGGGCAGGGATAGAGAAATTGCCAAAATTAATGTTGGATCATAACCCCTTGATTCTTGAGGTAATGGTCCAACAAATGCAAAAACAACAGCACCAATGGACATTCAATAGGAAATTATTGGGAGATCCGAATTTTATAGGCCATATTAAATAATTAATAAAGGATTAGTTTAAGATTAATAGATATAGTGCCTCACGTAACGTGGTATGGGATGCTTTTAAAGCTGCGTTAAAGGGAGAGATCGTTAGCTTCATCTCCCACAGTAGGAAACAACAGGAGTTGGAGAACAAGAAGTTGCTAGCTCCGGGTGGTAGAGTGGCCACTCAACCAGAGACAAGGAGAGGGGAGTTTCGATGGCTCTCCAACCGTCCCCGGATGCCTGGTTTCGATCGGCCTCCGGCCTCCCTGAGTGATGGCTCCACCCCTCTGCTGGGTGTCTGGACACCATCATCCCGGCCCCTCTGACCCCCAGGCGAGAGGGTCCGGACATCAAAGGACTCCAGACCTATATCTGGGCCAGCCCCGGAGTAGGACGGCAGTTGTATCCCGGAGTCGAGAAGCCCTGCTGACGCTGTCGCGGCTGACCCTGAGACGAACTCCCCTTGCTGTTCTACCTGGAGCCTGCTGGCGCTGCCGCGGTCCATCTTCGCTGTAACCATCTTGGAACCTGCTGGCGCTGCCGTGGTCCACACTCGCTGAACCATCTTGGAACCTGCTGGCGCTGCCGCGGTCCACACTCGCTGAACCATCTTGGAACCTGCTGGCGCTGCCGCGGTCCACACTTGCTGAATCATCTTGGAACCTGCTGGCGCTGCCGCGGTCCACACTCGCTGAACCATCTTGGAACCTGCTGGCGCTGCCGCGGTCCACACTCGCTGAACCATCTTGGAGCCTGCTGGCGCTGCCGCGGCCCAACCTTCCGGAACTCCCCAGTTCGAGGATTGAGAGCTGTGCGTATAGTCTCCTTGCAACCGACCATCTATAAGACTGTCCCGCTACCTTGCCCCTTTGACACGAGACTTTCCAGATCTCGGGATATGCTGTATATATTGAAACGATACTTATTGCCAGATAAAGATTGAAAACTCTATCTACGTGTGGTGTACATTTGTAGGGGTGTGGTTACTCTGCTGTACGATTCTAGGAGAGGGCCCTCACGTCGGAGGCCCCTCGACATCGCTCGGTCCCTTCTCTGAAGGAGGGGTAGACCTAGGGGTAGTCAGTCAGACACCTTCTGCCTCCCCCGGGTTCGTCTTTCTAACATTGGTGGCAGACGCTGCGATCCGAGCCAACGCAAAATCGTACAGAGAGCGATCTACCCGCTACGACGGAAAAACACACAGAGACCATGACGACCCAAGGAACCAACCTACCTGCTGAATTCCAGAAAGAGAAGATAGAAGAATACAGCCACAAAGAACTAAAACAATTCTGTAAAGACATGGGAATCGCTACCACTGGCCTGAGCACAAAAGAGGACTTCAAATCGGCCCTACAAGCCTGGGTGGAAACCCGAGACAGACCACCCCAAGAGGAGAATAGCCCGAACGGGCAACAGGAAACCAGCGCACCCCCGACGGGGGAAAGAACTGCAACACTAAACGCGGACCTCATCTATGAAGACGCTCGAGAACGAGAGCGCAACCGGCTACACGAATTGGAGCTGGCACGACTCCGGCTAGACGGGGAACTCCAGCTAGCGGAGAAAAAGATAGCCCTCAAGCAACTACGGCTGGAGGGGGATCTAGAAGAGAAACGGAGACAACATGACCTCGAAGAAAAACGGCTAGCATATGAACACGAACGAGGCCTGAGAGAACTAGAAATCCAAGCCAAGGTCAACGGAGATAGCGCAGCCGGATCCAAGACCTCGGCCCCTCCCGTGGACACCAAGGTTCACCTACCGAAAGATGTAGTCAAAGAATACTACAAGAACGATGATATCCAGCAATGGTTCAAAGCCTACGAGGTGGCCATGACCGCCCATCGGGTGCCCCTGAAGGATTGGGGCGCCGGCCTGTGGGGAAAGTTTGTCAACGAAGGGAGGGACGCCCTGCTGGAACTCCCTGACACCGAAATGACCTCCTATGAACACACTCACGCGCTACGGACTCACCCCCGAAATGTACCGGCAGAGGTTCCGAGACTGTAAAAAAATCCCCGGTACCACTTGGGTGGAATATGTGAACTTTTTTAGCAGAGCCTTCGAGGGGTGGGTCAAAGGCAGTCAGGTCACTACCTACCAGCAGTTGGTCGACCTTATGCTATGGGAGCACCTCTCCAACCACTGCTTCATTGAACTACGACAGCACCTCCTCGACAGCAAGTTGACCGAGCCGCGAAAGCTAGCGGTCGAAGCAGATCGGTGGGCGAGCAACCGCGTCCACCGGAACACCACAGGAGAATACGGACGAGGGTCCCCGGGAACCACCGGCCGCGAGGCCGAGACCTCCCGCCGGGGTCTTCGCCCGCCTCACCAGCCTCCAGCCCGAGTAGGGCCCATCCAGCCCGACCAGGACCACGCCCCAACGTTACGTGCCACAGATGCCAGCGGCTGGGGCACTATGCCAATGATCCTCTCTGCCCCATGAACCAGCGGCCCGGCACCACCGGGCCCCCCGGTCGACAAATCGCTGCAGCCGCTCTGAGCGAAGAAAAGGATGAAGAAGAAGAGGTCCCTATGGAACCAGAAGAATGGGAGTCCGCGGCCATGTGCCTCGCCTCCCTGGGCGACAAAGACATGATCCCCCGAGACCAGATTCCGATCAACACCCAGAAGTACCGCCAGTGGGTCACCATCAACGGACGCCTGGCCGAGGCTCTCCGTGACATGGGGGCCAGCATAACCGCCGTCCGCTGCCATCTGGTGACCCCAGAACAAATCTTGCCCCACGTTCTGTGCCCGTCCGGTCAGCGGACAATTCCGAGAGCCTGTGCCAGATGGCTCGCATCCCCTTCGAGTGGGGAGGAGTGTCCGGCATGCTGAAAGTCACCGTCCGAGACGATGCCCCGGTGGACTGCCTCCTAGGGAACGACCTGGAAAGTTCCCCCTGGGCACAGATCGAGCGAAGAGAGCATCTGGGGATGCTAGGCCTTCCTGAATGGGTTTGCGTAACGACCCGCTCCATGTCCACCCGGGACGCCGTCCCAACCGAAGACAATCTGCCCGAAGAACCTGAATGGCCGGCACCTCCGCCACCCACTACTGCCACAGCCGAACCCGAACTGGGGCCGCAGGGCCCCAGCCATGAAGAACTTCCCGAGCTCGGGCCCCTTCCCGAACTAGCCCAGTGGCGCCAAGAAGGGGGCCCCACCCGCGAGAAGTTCCGTCGGGAACAAAAGACATGTCCTTCCCTCGAGGGACTCCGACAACAAGCCGCCACGCAAGCCACAGGAGACTCCTCGGGGTCCCACTGGATCTATTGGGACCAGGAACTCCTGTACAGTGAACAAAAGATCGCCGAGCTGGGGGCCGGCCGAGTGCTAGTCGTCCCCCTCCACTTCAGAGACTTTCTCTTAAACCTGGCACATGATGTGCCCCTCGCCGGGCACCTGGGGCAGGACAAAACCTACAGCCGCCTGGTGACCCACTTTTATTGGCCGAAGATGCGCAGCGATGTGTACCACCACTGCCGAACCTGTCCGACCTGCCAAGCCAGCGGAAAGAGTGGGGGGAGAATCAAGGCCCCATTCCAACCGTTTCCCGTGGTGACCACTCCCTTCGAGCGAGTAGGGATCGACATCGTGGGGCCCCTGGATCCTCCAACCTCTCAGGGGCACCGCTTCATCCTCATCCTGGTGGACCATGCCACCTGCTACCCAGAAGCTATCCCCCTCCGGACAATCTTCGGGGTCCAGCTGAGGGTCGTCTTAGGTATACTGAGGGTGCCGAGCGTTGAGGGCGGTGTGCCGATTACGCCTCCACCCCCCTCCTGTGACCCATGGTGTGCATCTATCACACTATCAAAGTGCAGAAAACCCTAAAATCGGAAGCCTCCTAAACCAGGAGTTATTAGAAAGACAGTTTTTCTTTCTAATTTTTTGCACTTTTTTCACTATTTATTTTTCACTTTCACGTCCCTAGGTTAGGGTGGACCTTAGCGAGTCCATGCCGCCAGGGTTTATTCACACCAAGTCCTGAAGAATGCCAGGTAAATTCACACCGTTTCGTGGCTGAAACATGTCGACTGACTTAAGGAAACTACCACTTGAATAATTGTGGACGCATTTCCGACACATCATTTTATTGATAAAGTCCTTAGTGATCCTAATAAAATTGTTGTGATACACTACAGACTGATTTTAAACCTCACATCACTCACTTAATATTCTTTGCACATCACTGTCCTTACCCACTACCCGCTCCGCAGTAGTTCTGGCGTCGCAGCACACAGAGGGGATGCTAGATTCCCTCTGTGGGGCCCGATGATGAAGCATGTCATCACTAGGTGGTGAGTGAGGGCTTTCTTTCAACATAAAACGCCTTAAGTGAAGTCGTTTCTTGCTCCATATTGATGGTCTCCAATCCTTCCTTGGAATACTCTTGTTTTGTTTATGAGATTAACACTGGGGTGCGAGAGTATCCCACTACCCTATCTCTCTTTTTGTTGCAATAGACCCACTTTTATTGGCCGAAGATGCGCAGCGATGTGTACCACCACTGCCGAACCTGTCCGACCTGCCAAGCCAGCGGAAAGAGTGGGGGGAGAATCAAGGCCCCATTCCAACCGTTTCCCGTGGTGACCACTCCCTTCGAGCGAGTAGGGATCGACATCGTGGGGCCCCTGGATCCTCCAACCTCTCAGGGGCACCGCTTCATCCTCATCCTGGTGGACCATGCCACCTGCTACCCAGAAGCTATCCCCCTCCGGACAATCACAGCCCCCGTAGTGGGTCGGGCGCTAATGGGGATCTTCTCTAGAGTCGGCTTCTCCCGAGATGTCGTAAGTGATCGGGGCACGAACTTTATATCGAAATATATGCGGTCCCTGTGGCAACAGTGCGGGTCGCATATAAGTTCACCATCCCGTATCACCCTCAAGGGAATGGACTAGTGGAGCGATTTAATAGGACCCTGAAAGGAATGATCAAGGGCCTAGAAGAGCCCCTCCGGCGCAAATGGGACGTTCTGCTGCCATGCCTCCTGTTCGCCTACCGGGAGGTACCCCAGAAGTCCCTGGGGTTCAGCCCCTTTGAACTATTATATGGACACCCTGTGCGAGGCCCCCTCAGCCTGGTCAAGGAAGGCTGGGAGCTGGCCGCCTCCGATACTCCGCCCAATGTTTTCCGATACCTCTTGACTCTCCGCAACCAGACTCGGAAGTTCCGGGAACTGGCCGAAACCAACCTGAAGGCCAGTCAAGAGGATATGAAGCGCTGGTATGATGAAAATGCCTCATCCATTGAATTCGAGCCGGGCCAGCAGGTCTGGGTCATGTCCCCGGTCGACCCCGGCGCCCTCCAGGACAAATGGACGGGGCCCATAAAAGTGGGGGAGCGCAAGAGCCCCGTCACCTACATAGTGGACATGGAGTCCCCCCGGAACCCCCTCCGGGTCCTACACGCCAACCGGCTCAAGCCCCACTTTGTCCGCACCGAACTGAGCCTGTTGTTGGCTACCGATGACGGAGCAGAGGACGACTCCGAGCCTCTACCAGACCTCCTGAGCACCTCCGAGAAAGATGGCTCCGTCGAGGGGGTCTCCCTCTCTCCCGCGCTGACACCCAGACAGCGCCAGGACTGCCAGAAACTGCTGGGTCAATTTGCGAACTTATTCTCCCTCACCCCCGGGGTCACCCAGTGGTGTGTTCACGACGTCGACACCGGGGACAGTCCGCCCGTGCGGCACCGAGCCTACCGCGTCCCCGACCGAGTCCGAGCCTGCATCCAAGCCGAAGTATCCAAGATGCTAGCCCTAGGGGTAGTCGAACCCTCAGACAGTCCATGGGCCAGTCCCGTTGTCCTGGTCCCTAAGGCCGCCGCCCCCGGGGTGCCCCCGGAGCTGCGGTTCTGTGTCGACTACCGGGGACTGAATGCCGTCACCAGGACCGACGCCCATCCCATTCCCCGAGCGGATGAACTGATCGATCGCCTGGGAGCCGCCAGGTACCTCAGCACCTTCGACCTCACGGCCGGATACTGGCAAATCGGCCTCACGCCAGGGGCACAAGAACGATCCGCTTACTCGACCCCCGATGGCCACTTCCACTTCAACGTGATGCCCTTCGGCATGAAGAATGCTCCGGCCACCTTCCAGAGACTAGTGAATCGGGTGCTGGCAGGACTGGAAGAGTTCAGTGCCGCCTATCTGGACGATATTGCGGTGTACAGCCTCTGTTGGGACGAGCACCTGACCCACCTCTGGAAGGTCCTGACGGCCCTCCAACGGGCCGGACTAACAATAAAAGCCAGCAAGTGCCAGATCGGTCAAGGGTCCGTGACCTATCTGGGACACCAAGTGGGGAGCGGCCAAGTGGCTCCCCTTCAACCCAAAATCGACGCCATCCAGGCCTGGGAGCCCCCCGTCACCCAGACCGCCGTCCGAGCCTTCCTGGGGCTCACTGGATACTATCGGCGGTACATAAAGGACTATGGGAGCATTGTGGGGCCCCTCACAGAACTAACCTCCAAGAGACTACCCCCGAAGGTGCACTGGACCCCCGAGTGCCAAGTAGCCTTTGAGACACTAAAGACTGCCATGTGCACCGCCCCGGTGCTCCAGGCCCCCGACTACAGCCGAGAGTTCATCGTCCAAACTGACGCCTCAGAACACGGTGTACATTTGTAGGGGTGTGGTTACTCTGCTGTACGATTCTAGGAGAGGGCCCTCACGTCGGAGGCCCCTCGACATCGCTCGGTCCCTTCTCTGAAGGAGGGGTAGACCTAGGGGTGGTCAGTCAGACACCTTCTGCCTCCCCCGGGTTCGCCTTTCTAACAAGAGCTATGAGTTTGGAGAAGCAGCAGGGAAGCTTTTAGCCTTAAGGACAATACAAACATTTTTAAAAAGTCAGATATCCTCAATGATAAGCGAGGGGATCACATTTGCAGATCCGTGGAGATGTAATTAGTGTTTTCCACAAATTTTATAAGGATCTCCATACTGTGGGGGGCCAGGGCTTATCAGAAATCTCTCAGGAGAGGCCTCAACATGAAGAGGCAAGGAAGTTGGATAGTGCCACTAGTGAGAAGCTGGAATACGAGGTTGTAATGGAGGAGATGCAAATCGCTATACAGGATAAGATTCCATTGGAGTTTTATAAAAATGTTTAAGCTGAACTAGCTCCCATGCTACATGATTTATTTTTGGGAGTACAATACACTGGATGCCCATCATCTTTCCAAAGAAAAACAAGCCGCCCGACAGCTCCCCTTCATATCGACCCATCTCTCCAACAAACGCAGATGCGAAAATCTTTTCTAAAATCTTTGTAATCTGTCTTCGCGGGGTCATAGCCAGTTTCGTCACGCTGTGGCAGCATGGCATTATACCTGGCAGAGATACAACGGATCATATAAGATGAGCCAGGGCAATGTTTGATATTGCCAAAGAAACCACTGGGTGGCTGGCTAAGATCTTCCTGAATGCGGAAAAGGCATTTGATTGGGTGGTGTGGGAATACTTATGGGAAGCCCTGGTAGCTAAGGGATTTGGCCCAAGGGTAATGACAGCAATTAAAGCAATGTATGTGGAACCATGCACTAGAATTCAGTTAATGGGAAAAGAATCAGATATCATAATAGTAGCAAGAGGAACACGTCATGGGTGCCCATGCTCCCCGATATTATTTGCCCTTTATATTGATCCTTTTATACAACAGATTTTAAAGAATCAAGCAATCACTCAGGCTCTTACCAGGGGGTTTGAAACCAAAGTGTTAGCATATGCAGATGATATTGCTGTAATACCATCTAATCCAAAAATTCTATGAGAAAGGATGGTGCACCAGAATTAGCAGTCCAAGGAAGCTGTCGTATTTTGAAAAAGTCCTTTATTATTTTCAATCTTTAAAAGGCCTCAGCCAACGCGTTTCGTTCCCATATGAACTTCGTCAGGGCTAGAAGGTAACTTGGAAAAAATAATCTCTCCACTACTACTACCAACGAATTTTGGTTAATCTCCTTGCTTATACTGATATGCAATCATGTTTGTGGTTCTCTCATGTCTAGACCGTGAAGACTCCTGCCCGGTGACGCTTATTGGCGTTAGAAACCCTACTTAACACGTCTCATCTATTTATCTTAAGAATCTGACTTATCGATAACGTGGAGATTTCGACCTTTATATCTCGCTTGGCTGCCTTATCTGTCTCCAAGTTACCTTCTAGCCCTGATGAAGTTCATATGGGAATGAAACGCGTTGGCTGAGGCCTTTTAAAGATTGAAAATAATAAGGGCCTTTTTCAAAATACGACAGCTTCCTTGGACTGCTAATTCTGGTGCACCATCCTTTCTCATAGGATTTGATATCTGTCTCGACAGTGGAGCGTTTTTGTGGCTAGCTCCGGATGTTTTTGTGCACAGTGTCTTACTGACTATCCGATACTGAAATTTAAGTGCGAAACCTTGGTCAGCCACAGTTGTGTTGTTCATATCTAATCCAGAAATAGCAAGAAAAGAAGTAGAATCTATGGCTACAGCACATGGATGGGGGTCGGGGTACCTGCTGAATAAAACCAAGACGCAAATAATATGAACTGATAATATCGCATTTCAGGATACTCCACAAGTATCCTCTGCTACATATTTGGGGGTGAGGGTCAATCCAAATGTAGAAATGATCACTCAAATTAATTTTGACCCTTTGATTAGTAAAATGGCATTGGATCTCATTTCCCATTACAATCCCAAAGACACCAAGCATGATTAGTTAACTGTTCCCGTTTGGAAATTATAGCTTATTATATATAAAAGGTAACCCCGATGTTAACCTACGGGAGAAGCAGGCCTGCAGCAGTGAAAAATGAATTTAATAGATTTTCACTACCAGGGCAATGTAAAACTTAAAGGTACATGTCAACCTTAGCACTGGTTAGCAGTGGCAAAATGTGTGAGTCCTATGACCAGCAAATACAAGGTCGTCAAAAATGGAGGAGGAAGATAACAAGCTTAGGCTAAGACCACCCTAAGGCTGACAAGTCTAGCACTAGTATTATGCATTTTCATAGAGGAGCATGTTGTTTTTGAGGATGGATCTGGGGTCGGAATTCCAACGCTGTTTTGGACCCCCCTGTAAAAGCAAATTCTATTGGTCCAGTCACCATCCCAGTGGAAATCCGAATTCAAATGTTGTTTTATCACTAGTAAAGAATAATGTTGGATTCCTGGGTTCTGGGGATTGTTAAGGAAGAAAACTGCCAAGACGTGGAACTCCCTTCCCACCCACCTACGATTGACCCAGGACCATCTCACCTTCAGGAAACACCCCAAGACCTGGCTCTTCCAGCAGTAGCAGCACTCCCCCCACCCCTTCCCAGCGCCTTAAGACCCTCGCGGGTGAGTAGTGCGCTTTATAAATGTATTGATTGATTGATTGATTGACATTCTCTTTTCTGCCACCTGATTCCTGGTTGATAAGAGCCTCTTGGGCCTGATCCAAAAACAAACAAGACAGTTTACAGAATGGAATAAAATTTTTATTGGAGTAGAAAGTCCTTTCTCATGGACCTCCAGAGGAGTTGGATATTAGGGCCTATTATTGTGTCTTTCGGGTACTAACAATATTTTGGAGATTCATACTCGTGATCAATCTGAGTGGAATTGTTAGAAATGGGATTCCTGTTTGGCTGAGGTTTGCACCCAGGCCAGGCAGGAACCACCACTCTAGTCAGGGTAAGCTATATACACATTAAAGGATAACCTATGCTCACCCTCTGGTAGCTTGGCAAAAAGCAACACACACAGGAACACAATGAATACACCACAAAAAGATACCACATGGGTTTAGAAAAATAGAGAATATTTTAGAGCAAAATAAGACCAAAAAGGCAAAAAACCAATCAGTAGTAGTGGAGAGATGATTTTTAAAGATTAAATGCAAAAATAGTGCTTAGAAGTTGTTAGCGGTCAAATGGTTACTTGAGGTCATGAAGGATTTGTGCAAATCCATAACTCAAGCCTAGCGCCAAGTGCTGAGAAGGTACCTTGGATGGAGCAAAGCGTCAGCGCTGAGGGCTCAGTGGGTCAAAAATTTCGATGCAGTAGGGTTGCTGCGTATTCATCGAGCCTCACTGAAGTGAAGGCAATTCGTCATCGTTGAGCTGCACAGAGTGTTGTCGTAAGGCCCGGCAGGCTATAACATCGTTGTCATCGAACAGCCTCTGCATCATCGTTGAAAGATGATGCACTGGTTCCGATTGGTGCAGTGGTGACAATGCATCAGTTTTTAAGAAAAGAACTGCAGAACCCACTTATCAGGACCAGAAATGGAGAGAGAACCTCAGGCAAGGGTAGAACTAACAGAAGCCAGAGTCCAGCAGCACCAGTAGAACTGCAGGAAGTATTCTGTATCCCTGAGACTTTAGAAAACAGGAGGCAAGCCATCAAGCCTTTGGAGATCACTTACATGGAAGGCAGAGTCCAGCTCTCCTTGAGCAGGTTCAGAGAGCAGCAGGTCACAAGCATGAAAAGCTGTCCTTCCAGAAAAGCAGTCCAGTTGAGTCCTTTAATCAGCACAGCAGTCCTTCTGACAGAGGCACAGTTCAAGATCCAGAAATGTTTGGTTTAGGGAGTCGGAGACCCTGCACTTATACCCAAAAGTGCCTTTGTCATGGGGGGTGACTTTAAATGAACTTTCTGAAGTGCACAAGGATCCCTTTCAACCCAGTCCTGCCTGCCAGGCTAACCATGGGGGGTAAATAAGTGCTTTGTGTGTGGACAAGACACTATCTATTGAAATGTACGTATCAGTCCTTCTCATCCCACCCTGCCCAGGAAGACCCATCAGAATGCAGACGAATAGTCACAATGCTGATGAGCCTCACCTTCCTGTGTTTATGGCTGTCTAGAAGGAATGCACAATGTGTAGCTGTCACTCAACCCAGACGTATTTTGGAGACGGGCTGTCAGACACAAAGAGCAGTAAGTACAGAGAAATGTCCTCTTTCTAAACGTGGCATTTCTAAAACAGTAACGTTAAATCCAACTTTACCAGTAAGGAGAATTTATCATTACCATTCCACACACATCAAGCTACTCCTCGCTGACCACGAATTATAGCTTAAAAGCTTAAAAGTATATTCCAATGCTGATCCATGAGAGAGGTAGGCCTCACAGCTGTTAAAAATGAAATGGGTTGTTTGTCACTACCAGGACATGAGAAATATAAAGGTGCATGTCCTACCTTCTACTTACATAGCATCCTGCCCTTAGGGTTAATTAGGACCTACCTTAGGGGTGACTGATATGAACTAAAAGGGGAGTTTAAGCCTTGACAAGTAGTTTAAAATTACAAGTCGAAGTGGAGGTACACTGCACACACAGGCACTGCAGTGGCAGGTCTGGGACAGGTTTGAATGACTACATCTGTGGGTGGCACAATCAGTGCTGCAGCGGACTAGTAGCATTTGAAGTACAGGCCCTGGGTATATGGTATACCATTTTACAAGGGACTTAACAGCACAATAAATATGCCAATCAGGTATAGACCAATGTCATCATGTTTGGGAGAGAAGCACGTGCACTTTAGCATTGGGTAGCAGTGGTAAAGTGCTCAGAATCCTAAGGCTAATAGAAAGGATCATCATAAATGGTAGGCAAAAGGCAAAACGTTGGAGGAAAGACCCCCCTAAGGATGACAGGTCTAACAGGAATGAATCAATTCATACAGGCAATTCACTTCAAAATGGACACACCACTAAATATTATTCCATTCATTCTAGAATGGAATTTCTTGCGGCGCTGGAAGATACCTATCTTCACATTCAAGTATGGCCTGCTCGATACAAATTACAGAGGTTTGTGGTTCTGCTGCCCCAATTCCACTTCAAGGCTCTCCCTTTCTCTCTACAATCTGCCTCAATGGCCTTCTCGAAGATCCTGGCTCCAGTTATAGCAGTATCTCATGCCAGAAACATCAGTCTTCACCTATATCTGGGCAATTGGATGATTAATGCTCTAACCAAAATAAAGTCATTAATACATTTGCAAATAGAATGCCAATTCTTTGACTCATTGGGGATCATGATTGACTCAATCTCCTGCACAGTATCTACAATTCATTTGAACTTGATTTCAGAAAGATGTAGGGATGGTGTGCTTGCCTGTAGATTATACCAGTCATATCCTTGCTCGTGTGACATCACTCCTGACCAGACAGACAGCGTCAGCCAAGAGAAGGATGCAGATGTAAGGAGATATGGGGAGCAGGGGTTACCTGGTGCGGGTAATGTTCTGTTTCCATAGGTGATTTTCAAGGTCTGCTATTCTTATTTCCTCTCCTATCTGTAAGTCTCCGGAGCATTTGTTTTTTCTTGGGCTTGTCTGCAGCTGGGCCCAGTATCTAGACACATTCTTCATTGGAAGGATCCATCATCTCATCAACATTATAGCAGTACTCCAGTGTTGAGAGACATTCCAAAGGCAATGCATTGGTGCCTAGTTTGATCTTATCTAGTGGGGGATGGGGCATTGCTAGCCACAGCAAGAGGTCTGTCAAGTCTAAGGACCACTCCATTCAGCGACACACGATCTAGCAAAACTAGCCGTACTCACCGCTGTTATGGCTCTTGACTAAGGGGGTCTGAAGCGTGGAAAACGTACGGCATCTGCTGTTGAGTCGTGTTTAAGGTGATGGAGCTGTTGAATGACTGTCATGCAACTGAGGGCTTGTCAGTGACTGTGCAGTCTGTGCTGGGCACTTGGAGGCACAGAGAGATCCCATGTGGTCCAGCGGTCTGTGACACCCATTGGGTCAGCTCCAGGAGGAGAGAAGGCTGCACTGTTTGGCCTCTGGTGGTCTGCCCTGGGCCAGCAGTGATGCAGCGGTACTGCCGAAACACCTTACACCTGCTCTTGTATGTGCAGCCTGAACCTGAGGCTTGCTGAAGGTGCATAATGAGGATTGCGGGCCTGGGAGAACTGTGGGGAGGATTGGGCGGTCCCAAGGAGTGCTGTGGCCACCTCCTTCCAAATCCGATGGGCCACCCCCTGGAGCGGCAGAGGGATGCTGAGGAGCCACACACCAGCTTCTATAGCCCTGGAGCGGCTCTCGGGTGCCCCAGACAGCCAGCCAGCACACAAGGGGCTGCCTGAACTGCGTTGACTCCATTCCCATGAACCCCCAACGATGGAGCACAGACCTTGCTGTTTACAGAGGGGCCTAGGGCCGCAGTGAGTACCCCTTCTTTGGCCCGACTTAGGCCCCTTCGGCATGCTATCACTGTTTTTGTGCACTATCACTTGCTAGCCACCCCCTCTGATCTCTAGTGGAGTAGCAGAGGCCTGAAACTCAGTGGAGAACTGGGACTTGGCCAGCTGCCGCTACATGTGACCCACACCTTGTGGACACTGTGTTCCCCTGTACTGATGACACAACACTCCCTCCACGTCTTTCCCAATTGCTAACTATACAGGGGTCCCCTAGACTATGTGCTGCCCCAGTTGATACCACAGGCCTTAAGTGACAGCATGGAGGACTGTACCTGCCACATGTCCCGACACCCAGACAATAGGCAGGAGCAGTGCAGGGGATCAGTGGGGCCTGGGTGCCTAAAGAGGCAGCCTACATAACACAGCAATCTCACTGACCTTCAGGAGCCCCTAATTAGCCCAAGAAAGTCCTTACGCCTACCCTAAGAGCAGCACAGTTTCCCTTCTGTGATGTAGGCATCTCCTGAGTGGCTTCACTAACCATCTCAATGTGTGTCCCACCCCCAATCCCTGACCCGCCTCACAGGCTCTGAGTTTCGCATGATTAATAGCACTCACCACAGGAGCTCTACCTGGACCACCAAGTCCCTATGGGGCAATCACCATCCCCAGCAACACCATGGCACCCGATACAGCGGCCTGTGATGTGGGACAGTCATGTGGTCGTTCGCTTGCCCCTAAACCCCTAAAAGAGTCTCTCTTCCCCCACGTCATTGCCTGGACCAGATATAAGCCTGGGACATTTTGATGGGCACAGTCTCTTCCTGCCAGAGAGGACTTCAGTCTGGCTGCAAAGAGTGACCCAGGCTATTCAGATACCACTGCTCTAGGTGGTGTGGTGCCCCCTTTATGGTTCCCTTCTTCCTGCTTGGCTGGCTGTGTCTGCGGGGTCTGTGCGGGCCCTGACTTCTCATGCCCCACCTCGAGCCATGCCCTGCATGGGCTTCACAGTGTCTTTTGGAAATCCACACTCTGCGTGGAGCGCAGAGTGGGCAAAAATCTACAAACTCTTCCAGCAGAGCGGAATTCTTCACCCACCCCTATTCAATACAGTATGTGTCTCTCTCTCTGGTGGGCTACCCCCTTGGCACTGCCACTGCATCTCGCACACTAACTGGTGGACAGTGCCTGGCCATGAGGTGGTGGGGAGGTGCGGGCCCTCAAACAGGGGTGCATCAAGCCGTGCAGGCCATTGACATGTCGAGCAAGAGACCCTGTCAGAAGAACCACCCACATGCACAGAAAGCGCAGGAAGTTAACTTCGGCCATCAATGTCTGATCTAGAAGGGAAGGTGCAGTCCTTGACGGCCAACGTTCAGGAGCCAGAGAACAGAGTGGAATACTCCAAAGAGTAGTCCTGCCGCAGCAATCTTTGCATTGTGGGCTTCCCCCTGGTGGCAGGTGGCCCTGACCAGGTGCAGTTCTTCAAGACATGACTGACAAAAGTGGTGGTAGCCATAAAGCTGTTGGCCCATTTCCTAGTGGAATGCGCCCATCGAGTACCAGTGCGTTGACCACCAATGGGGACACCCCCTAGGCCAGTGGTGGCCAGACTGATGAGCTATAGGGACAAAAATGTCATACTGGGTGTGACTCGGACAGTGGAGCTGATCCTGTATGAAAACTTGAGAATATTTATTTTCCAGGACTACACCCTCATAGTGCAGAGACTATTACTTTTGTATGCATTTGGTAATTACTGGAAAGGTAGAATCGCTCTGCATGTTTCCATCCATATTGAGCTATAGCAGTTTTGTAAAAATCTGGCTTGTATTAAACTGATTCAAATATACTTTTCCCAAAAATATCCAACTGCTTTTTTGGTGTGTTAAAGTTAGCCCTGGAGAGTCAAATTGTATTCTTCATGTTTGCAAACATACTATTTCTTTAATTTGAAAGAGCGACTCACCAAGGGTTTATGTGGTTTGTGGCAAGGTGATGGCTAGCCATGTATTATAAGGAATACACTACCATCTGATGTACATTTTAAGGATATTGCAAGTCACCCCAGAGTTCCTTGGCCTAATAAAGGAACTCTGCCTCCAGCCTCATTCTTCTATATGGTCACAAAACTCCGCAGTAACTTCCAATATCCATATAATGTACTGAAGAGAGTACTTTATTCCATATATAATACAATGCTTTCATATATCACTCCGTGACATGAGTGCTATCTAGGTTTCGTGCCTGACCAACTTTATTATTCTGCCACAAATCCTCTTATTCTCTGTACAGTATATAATAAACATGTAGTTATAGTCAGTGTACTATTACATGCAATGTTTTGTCAACACATATGTAAGCATTTACTGCTGATGGCCTATTGTACCACCATATGTACAAGAATACTATATTTAGGTAAACAAAGACAAAAATAGGAGGATAACCTAAATTATTTAACACCTTAAAGGGCACCCTGATGGAGAGGCAACTCTCTACTCTCTAGAACAGTTGTTCTTAACTTATGGATCCCCACTTAGTCAATATTGTAATCTAGAAACTGAGCTGGTATTGGAATCTGGGGAACCACCCTAAATAATTTATATGATTTGAATCGCAAAACAATACACAAAAAAACAGAAACAAGCATTCATCAAACAAAAACACAAATGGTGAAGCACAAATATTTATATATTTTTTAATCTCAAATGGAAGGTTGGAGTTTTTCTAAATTCAATTGAAGCCTCCCATCGTCCGTGCTGTACTCAGTTTGCTGCACTTGCACTGCTCCTGCGAATTAGTCTGATGATACCAACTTCATTTTTAGGGGCAGATTTACTAGCCCCGTGCGCCACTTTTGCGTCACTTTTCCCATGTTAAACGTGACGCAAAAGTGGCGCTAGGGGCTTGTAAATCTGCCCCTTAGTGTCCGATTTTACTTTTAATATCCTTTACATTTACAGAACAATTTTCAATTTTACATTTTCTTTATTTATTTATATAGACTTTATTAATCTGTTAACATTATTTATTTTTCTAAGCAGGCACCGACCTCTTGGGTAGGCATCGTGGACCCACAGGGGTCCCCCCCCCGGACCGCTGGTTAAGAACCACTGTGGTAGAAGTAAAATAAGCGTGTACTTGATACTTTCAAATAGAACACTTTTTCACACTCCTCCCATAGTGAGTGCATTTTCTTTAGCTGTTTCTATTCTTGCTGTTGGCCGGTGCACGGCCATCTCTTCGGCCCTCTTGTGTAGATGAAGGTGGTGAAATGGTTGGAGTGCTCTACACAAAAACAAATAGTTAATTACGAATTGCTGGTATATGAGAGAGTTATTGATCAAAACGAAAACAATTATTTTATTGAACAAGTGAAGATATTTATATGAGGCTACACATGAGTACAGTTTCATGATGGAGGTGGAGTGATTTGCTCAGAATCGCACGATTTTGGTAAAGTGTCGCGTGATCTGATGTCTGAGGGACCTGACCTCTGTAATTTAACATATGTATTGTAATAAGTATACAAGTCAGTGCTGGGGTGTGTGTAAACGTTTGTCTGTTTATCGGTGGGATCATAGAAAAGCGCATAAGAAGGCAGCGCGGTGGGCCACAAAATATAAAGCTATATTTTACTTATGTGCTACCGCGAAATAGCCATAAAAAATGTAACCTATTATTGTTTTACACTATCTTTACTTTAATGTACTTTATTTCTCATTTAATTTAGCACTAGACATCAATAAGACTCTTGCCATCCCGAACACCATCAAGCTAAGCTTCCCCTTGAATTGTAAAAAGAGTTTTCCCGACAGTTTTGAAACCAAAGCAGATTTACATTCCTGAAATGTTGTCCACTACCCCCACTACGTGGCCTTAAAGAAAATTGCAGCTTAATGTAAAGCCTGAAAATGAATACACACAGATTAAATACTACTAAATATGTCTAGGTTGATATTAATTATAAGTTACCTCCTCATCGTAGTCTTCACACAGCAACGGCAAACAACATATAATAATCGCCATCAACTATATCCAATTGCTTTATATTTTATTTGACATTCTAAGGTATCCCATACAATTACTTCATGCAGCTTCCAACATACCAAAAACATACCAAAATTAGTGAGTTCACCCATCCTACGATCTAACCGGTAATGCGAGACAAAGGTATTTGGTGAGGACGACATTGCTGCACCCAGGGCCGGTCCTAGGCTTTCTGAGGCCCCGGGCGAAAGGGAAGATGTGAGGCCCCTCTAATTGCATATTGCGTCGCAAGAAGTGACATCACAGAAAGTGACTTCGCAGGACTTTTTATCTTTTTATCTTAGTTATTTGGCATCACTGAAGCAAACTAATGTGGATATCAGTAACATGGACAAAAAGGAGAGGGAATGGAAAACAGGTGAGCAAACACACATGCAGACAGACACATGCTTTTCCGCAGGCGCAGCGATGATGACTGAAACCGGTAGGTTTCGGTGGCATTCGGTGAAGATATATATCCCTAACACAGCCAGAGTACAAAACATGTTGGAAATCCTTAAAGAACCATTCAAATTCTGGAGTAAAAAAAGAGAAACCAAAGTCAGCAGGCGCTGGTGTCGTGAAGATGCATGTATACGGGCCGGCTCTGGTTTCCACGAGCAATTAGTGTGCATCTCTCCCTCCATGTCACCATACCCCTATAGGAACTGCATACCCTCTTTTCTGATTATTGGGTGGGAAAACATGTTGTTATCGCAAGTAGGGGTAGCTTGTTGTTAGGAAAGACCTACAGAAAAAGCTACGCAGGCAACCAATCCAGATCTAACCAGTGCTGTGTTCTAAAGCAGACTCTGGGCCAGGGGACACAAAATAAGAATTTTCTAAACTCTGAGACATTGTTACAGGGCTTTGCCAATGAAAGCTAGAATTGAATGTGACATTCTGAACGCAGGATGGAGGGTGGACCCAAAGTGTACTGCAGCACGTGGTCCCTAGGCTAGATGACAACACTGTCTATGCAGCACAAGGACACAAAAGCATGCAGCATACAACCACAATCACATTAGGCACACATTACATGAACCACCCGTCTGTTTAGAAAGAAGGAGATGACTTCATTTATATTGGAATGGAGTGGATTTTGTTTGAGAAGGTGGGCAGGCCTTCTCCCAGGGGAACATTGAAAAGGGCATTTATTCCTGCACTATAGAATCAGATGCCATCAAATCTGCCTAGACTGGTGAGGGAGTCACCCATCTCTGTTGGTGGGAGCACAGATAGAGTGCACACAAGGTCCTGTAGATACAATCAGAGCCGTACTTTGATTAAAATTGAAGGTCACAGTCATGAGAGCAAGCAAGGGCTATTACTGCTTTTAAACACAAATGTAGGTAGCCTCTATTTAATTACAAACAGTATCTTGAACGTTGCAAACGAAAAATGGGCAAACAACCTAATCAGGCAGACAGCAAATTGCAGTGAAGACACAACCCCGGGACACTGAAAAGACACCTCAGTAAATGATGTGTGGAGTCAAGCAAGAAGTAACTCGTGTCCTCACACGGGACTTCCAGGGGCGAGAGGTCAGGCGATTGCTGCAGAGCCAGAGTTTGACTGTGCCACCGGCAGTGGGCACACACAGGAGCAACTGCGGCGGGACACGTTTCCGGACCCAGAGCCTTGACTGGGGGCAATAAATGAAAGGAGAGAGGAATCTCCGTTTACAAGTATCTGTAAAAAAATAAAAAAAAGAGGCCTCACACTTTCAGAACTCTTTCATTCGCAATCATCGCTTCTCTCACAAGTGGCGAGCCAGGAATGAAATGTCGAATGGCGGGGTGGGATGAGATCTGGCTGGCTTACTTTAAGGAAGGATTGGCAGCAGGCCCAGCAGCAGTGTGCAAGTATAGTATGTGCGCAGTGCAGGACAGGTACGGTAGTAGTATCTTGTATGTATTTATAATTTATTATAATATATTAGCAGGAGCGGAGCAGGTCTTCTCTTGCCTTAACGTACTCAACGAGGAGGCCCGAACCAAGTGCGTGCGTGCGCAGACTAGTGACGGACTACTTCCCTTCCTGCCTCTGTCTTACTGCCTGGGGCCCTGCGCGAGCGCGAGAGTGCAGCACTGTGCTGTGCGCGCACAGCGCTTCTGTTTCCATTACCATTTATTCCCCGCAACTGCGGGGCCGGCGGCGGGGCCCCCTGAGCGCGAGGCCCTGGGCAGCTGCCCATACCGCCCATGCCTAGGACCGGCCCTGGCTGCACCACATACCTCCTGTAAGGAAACACGCCCTTCACCTTCAGCCCAGGAAGTGGAGACTGCTTTTGTAGAGTAATCTTGTACTGCTTGCAGGGCCGGTCGCTCCACACACCGTGCGGCTCCCCCCCCCGTGGGTGCCCAAGACTCCTGCCCCCTCCGCTGCTGCCGTGAGCCCTCAGCTGCTGTCCCGCTCCAGAGCAGCGTGGATCGCCCCTGTGCCCGTGTCTCCCGCACTCTCGCCAGCTGAGTGCCAGGTTCTGTGTGATTATTGTTGTGCCCAGTATTGTTGTGCCAGTACCTCTGATTCTGTCTAATTGTATTATTTCCATAGTCCTTGTTCCCCGTGTCTGTTTTCCGCCGTATCTTCCCCTCCCCACTCCCCGCCGCTGCTCCCCTGCAGCCACGCCCACTTTTCTCTTCTGTACCCTCCTCGACCGCCCATTGGCCACCCGCTCCCGCCTCCCAGCTGCTCCTCCCTCCCACTTGGACATTTATGGAGGTCGCCGCGCGGTGGTGAGCTGTGACCCCTGACCCTGCTTGCAGGGCCGGTCGCTCCACACACCGCGCAGCTCCCCCCCGTGGGTGCCCAAGACTCCTGCCCCCTCCGCTGCTGCCGTGAGCCCTCAGCTGCTGTCCCGCTCCAGAGCAGCGTGGATCGCCCCTGTGCCTGTGTCTCCCGCACTCTCGCCAGCTGGGGTGCCAGGTTCTGTGTGATTATTGGTGTGCCCAGTATTGTTGTGCCAGTACCTCTGAGTTCTGTCTAATTGTATTATTTCCATAGTCCTTGTTCCCCGTGTCTGTTTTCCGCCGTATCTTCCCCTCCCCGCTCCCCGCCGCTGCTCCCCTGCGGCCCGCCCCCTTTTCTCTTCTGTACCCCCCCTCGACCGCCCATTGGCCACTCCACTCCCGCCTCCCAGCTGCTCCTCCCTTCCACTTGGACATTTATGGAGGTCGCCGCGCGGTGGTGAGCTGTGACCCCTGACCCTTCTTGCAGGGCCGGTCACTCCACACACCGCGTGGCTCCCCCCCCCCGTAGGTGCCCAGGACTCCTGCCCCCTCCGCTGCTGCCGTGAGCCCTCAGCTGCTGTCCCGCTCCAGAGCAGTGTGGATCGCCCCTGTGCCCGTGTCTCCCGCACTCTCGCCAGCTGAGTGCCAGGTTCTGTGTGATTATTGTTGTGTGATTATTGTTGTGCCCAGTATTGTTGTGCCAGTACCTCTGAGTTCTGTCTAATTGTATTATTTCCATAGTCCTTGTTCCCCATGTCTGTTTTCCGCCGTATCTTCCCCTCCCCGCTCCCCACTGCTGCTCCCCTGTGGCCCCGCCCCCTTTTTTCTTCTGTACCCCCCTTGACCGCCCATTGGCCACCCCGCTCCCGCCTCCCAGCTGCTCCTCCCTTCCACTTGGACATTTATGGAGGTCGCCCCGCGGTGGTGAGCTGTGACCCCTGACCTTTCTTGCAGGGCTGGTCACTCCACACACCGCGCGGCTCCTCCCCGTGGGTGCCCAAGACTCCTGCCCCCTCCGCTGCTACCGTGAGCCCTCAGCTGCTGTCCCGCTCCAGAGCAGCGTGGATCGCCCCTGTGCCCGTGTCTACCGAACTCTCGCCAGCTGAGTGCCAGGTTCTGTGTGATTATTGTTGTGCCCAGTATTGTTGTGCCAGTACCTCTGAGTTCTGTCTAATTGTATTATTTCCATAGTTCTTGTTCCCCGTGACTGTTTTGCGCCATATCTTCCCCTCCCCGCTCCCCGCCGCTCCTCCCCTGTGGCCCCGCTCCCTTTTCTCTTCTGTACCCCCCCCTCGACCGCCCATTGGCCACCCCGCTCCCGCCTCCCAGCTGCTCCTCCCTCCCACTTGGACATTTATGGAGGTCGCCGCGCGGTGGTGAGCTGTGACCCCTGACCCTTCTTGCAGGGCCGGTCGCTCCACACACCGCGCGGTTCCCCCCCATGGATGCCCAAGACTCCTGCCCCCTCCGCTGCTGCCGTGAGCCCTCAGTTGCTGTCCCGCTCCAGAGCAGCGTGGATCGCCCCTGTGCCCATGTCTCCCGCACTTTCGCCAGCTGAGTGCCAGGTTCTGCGTGATTATTGTTGTGTGATTATTGTTGTGCCCAGTATTGTTGTGCCAGTACCTCTGAGTTCTGTCTAATTGTATTATTTCCATAGTCCTTGTTCCCGTGTCTGTTTTCCGCCGTATCTTCCCCTCCCGCTCCCCGCCGCTGCTCCCCTGTGGCCCCACCCCCTTTTCTCTTCTCTTCACCAACAAACTCAAAACTTCCAAGAAAAACTGCCGCACCCTCGAAAAGACATGGCGCCACGACCAGACTACAGAAAACATGACAGCCCTCAAGAACGCCACCCGCACACACCACCAGCTGATCCGCACCACCGAAAGAACAACATTCAAAGAAGGACTGGACAACAACACCCACAACAGCAAGGAACTCTTTAGCATCGTCAAAGAGCTCTCCAACCCCAGCACCAGAAACAACGACATCACACCCTCGCAAGACCTCTGCGAATCGCTCGCCTCATTCTTCCACCGCAAGATCGCTGACATACACAACAGCTTCGGCGCACAGACCACGCCCCCAACCACCGAACCAACGCCCCCCACCACCACCCTCTGCAACTGGACCCTGGTCAGCACCGAAGACACCGACCGCACGATGAACACCATCCACTCCGGATCCCCCACCGACCCCTGCCCCCACCACGTCTTCAACAAGGCCGAGTCCATCATCGCACCCCAACTCCGAGATATCATCAACATCTCCTTCACCACCGCCACCTCCCCGGAGAACTGGAAGCATGCCGAAATCAGCGCCCTCCTGAAGAAACCGACAGCAGACCCCACCGACCTCAAGAACTTCCGCCCCATCTCGCTCCTCCCTTTTCCTGCCAAAGTCATCGAGAAGACCGTCAACAAACAGCTCGCCTCCTTCCTCGAGACAAACCGATCCCTCGACCCCTCACAGTCTGGGTTCCGAGCCAACCACAGCACCGAGACCGCCCTCATCACAGCCACCGACGACATCAGATCCCTACTCGACAGGGGGGAAACAGCTGGCCTCATTCTCCTGGACCTCTCGGCAGCGTTCAACACAGTCTGCCACCGCACACTAACACAGTGCCTCAGCAACACCGGAATCCAAGAGAAGGCATTGGACTGGATCATCTCGTTCCTCGCCGGAAGAACCCAGAGAGTCCGCCTCCCCCCGTTCCGATCCGCGGCCACCGAAGTCATCTGCGTGGAAGGGTATACTCAGATGTGAGTCCCTTGCTCATTGCACCATCAGGATTCAAGCAAGCCGGGCCGACGACGCCTGAAATGGCAGAAATACCCGGAAGCTTGTTTCCTTCCCAGTACAAGAATTGGCTTGGTAGTTTGGTTTGCCCTGTTCCCATCATGCACTGGGACAGGAACAGACTAATTTGCATATAGCCAAGTTCTGAGCTGGGATGGTGCAGTGAGCTAAAAAACGGTGATGGATCAAGCCCTGATCTTTGGACTGGGTAAGAGTGGTCTGCTTAATTCAGGCACTCTGTTCATCACCACCCCCTTTTCTGAATCACCGAAGTCATCTGCGGCGTACCTCAAGGATCATCGCTCAGTCCCACCCTCTTCAACGTATACATGAGCCCCTCGCAGCCATCGCACGCCAACACAACCTTAACATCATCTTCTATGCTGACGACACCCAGCTGATCCTCTCCCTCACCAACGACCCCCCCACCGCCAGAACCAGCCTACACGAAGGAATGAAAGACGTTGCCGAGTGGATGAAGAACAGCCTCCTGAAACTGAACTCAAACAAGACGGAAGACCTCATCTGGGATCATCACCCTCCGCCTGGGACAACTCCTGGTGGCCCCCTGCCCTGGGCACCACCCCCAAGCCAACGGACCATGCACGAAACCTGGGCTTCATCCTGGACTCCTCCCTCTCGATGACCAAACAAGTGAATGCCGTCTCGTCATCCTGATTCAACACCCTGCGCATTCTCCGTAAGATCTTTCGATGGATCCCCACCAAAACTAGGAAGACGGTCACCCAGGCACTCGTCACCAGCCGACTGGACTACGGGAACACCCTCTACGCGGGAACCACAGCCAAACTACAGAAAAGACTCCAGCGCATACAGAACGCCTCCGCACAACTCATCCTGGACATCCCCCGCCACGACCACATCTCCGCCCACCTGAGAGACCTGCACTGGCTCCCCGTCAGCAAGAGGATCACATTAAGACTCCTCACCCATGCACACAAAGCTCCCCACGACCTGGGCCCCAAGTACCTCAACAACCGCCTCACCTTCTACACGCCCACCCGCCAGCTGCCATCGACCAGCCTCGCCCTCGCCATCGTACCACGCACTCACAGAGCCACCGCCGGAGGAAGATCCTTTTCCCACCTGGTGGCCAAGACATGGAACTCCCTCCCCATCCACCTACAGCTGACCCAGGACCATCTCTCCTTCAGGAAGCAACTCAAGGCCTGGCTTTTCGAGCAGTAACAGACCCCTCCCCCTAGCGCCTTGAGACCCTAGCGGGTGAGTAGCGCGCTATATAAATCTGATTGATTGATTGATTGATTGATTGATTGAATGTTACATCCTGCCAAAATATGACTGGGATATTGCCTCACCCCACCTACTCAGGGCTGCTATTGATACTTTCTTACCTTTATTCACAGTCCGATGTGACACACCCAGAAAATTGTAATCCCTTTATTATTTTGTCCTTTGTATATTTATATCAGTAGAATTCTCCTAAGGTCCAATTTCACTGGAGTGTTATTAGTTGTATCATAAGTAGAAAATGGACGAATTGTCTCGTGACATAAACAAACCTTTTTTTGAACCAGTAGTTTAAACTTAGGGACTTGTCTGAGCACTACCTACTCTGGGAGGAATTTAAGGTATGGGTGCTTTGTTACTAGATACCAGTTCCCCACATCTTCTGTTCGACTTTATTGCTACCAGAAAAGCCACTTTAGATGATACCCAGGAAATATCTGCTGTTTACAGTGGCTCAAAAGGTGTTCCCTGATATGACTGCTGATAGGTTACATTGTGCACTGGTGCTGGAATTCCTGGTGTTCTTAATCTGAAGCTGCTCCAAAGCTTTGACACCAGAAGAACCATTTTACACATGTAAGAGCCTGAGGGGGATATTCTCAAGGAAGTGGCCGAGAGAGGCGTTAGCCTCCTTGGCTTAACGCCTCTCACCGCCAATTCGGAAACGCGAGGCTCTACCCTATTCTCAAGAATGTGGTGCAGTCTGGCGTTTACCCCTGCGATGGCACTAAGTTTCACGACTAAGCGCCAAAGGAGACATCCTTGCACCAGAGTGCAAGGGTGTCTGTGTGCAGGGGAGGGTTGTTTATGTACAGGAATGTGCCCCTTCCTGCACATAAACAATCCTAAAATACCATTTTGTAACTTTCATGTGTGCTGCTTTGTGCAGCACACATCAAAGTTACAAAATGGCATTTTTGAAAAGGTTTGTTTATGTACAGGAAGGGACACCTTCCTGTACATGAACAAACCATGGCATTTTGCTATTTCCATTTGTGCTGCACAAAGCAGCACACATGGAAAAAGCAACAATGAGGAGAAGTAAAGCATTTCTCCTCAAATCGCCAACTTAAGACCAGGAATTTTCTGGTCTTAAGTTCGGCGCTGCCACCTATTGTCGCCGCCACGCCATTGATAATAGGTGGCAGCGTCGATCACAATGGGTGTTGCGGTGTAACGCCCACAGTAACACCCACTGCACGCCCCTTTCATGCTAAATTTAGCGTTAAAGGGCCCTTATTCTCAAGGCAGCGCTTAAGCCACTTAACTTGGCTTAAAGCTACATTAAGTGGGTTAACACTGCCATGAGAATGGGGCGCTCACTAGTTTTCAAAATGTAAACACATTTGACAGCTTTCAAAGCATTGTAAATCGGGGAATGTGTCAGGTTTCATGGATGTTGCGTGGGAACATCCACAGCAACACGCATTTACAAGGCAATGAAAAGGCGTCTCAATGGGCTTGCAAATTAGGACCAGAAGGCCTAGAGGGCCCATTGCGCCGCCTGTGCGTCACTTATTTTAATGCACCAGTGGCACAATGAGCTTGTCCATATTTACAAGACCACATAAAGTTATCCTGCATGACTTTTTATGGCCTTGTAAATATGGGTCCCTTTCACGCATTACTCTGCGTGAAAGAGACATTCCATGGGTGTTCACAGGGGAAAGCACACAGATGCGTCGTATTGTTATAAATATGATGCATCCCTGTGCTTTTAAAATGGTGAGGGAAGGTGATGCGATGGTTCCTTACACACAGGGAAGGTGTTGCATCAGTTCCTTGCTGCAGGAGAGGTGATGTGTCGGGTCCTCATCGGAGAGGAGGTGATGCATTGGTTTCTTACTGCTTGGAGATGCAACAGACCTGGCACCTCGATGTGATGCGTGACGATTTTGGGATGATGCGATGGCTCATGCAGTCGCACAGCAGGGCCTGCATCAGAAGCATTGTGGTGATCTCAGCCTTTGTAGATGGGGGCACTCACTGTGGTGTGATGCGATTTCTCAAGCTGCGTGCAGGCTCTGCGTCAGTTTCTTCAGCGTAGCGTCGGTAACAAGTATGGATGCATTGTGCTTCTCTAAGTGGCTTTGCTTTTCCATCTCCCAACAGTAGGAACAACCTCCGCAGGTCCAGAACATCAGCAGGCTCCTCCTGGTAGGTCAGAACTCCCAGAAAGGAAGTTCAAGGGAGCCGGGGTTGAAGTCTTTGTATCTTTGAGACTTCAAAAACAGGAGACAAGCTCTACTTCAAGCCCTTGGAGATCCTCCTCAAGCAGGGGACACAGCACACAGCAAAGTCATTGTCCTTTCCTTGGCAGAAACAGCCACTGCAGGCCAATCCTAGACAGTACACAAAAAAGGGGCAGTACTTCTCCTCAGTTTCTCCAGCTCTTCCCCTTGGCAAAGGTTCCTCTTGAATTCCAGAAATGATCTAAAAGTCTGGGGTCTGGGGTCTGGGCCCCACCTATTATAGCACAAAGGCCCTTGTTCTCTGGTGGCAGACTAGCTCTTTGTGCAGCCAAAAGCAGTTCTATAATCTCTGGGGCAGCTTTCTGACATGGGCTGAGGACAGCATTGTCCAAAGAAGACCAGGCCCATTCAGGTGTGAAAGAAATTCCCTCCCCTACTCTGAATGCAGCCCAGGCCTATTCAGCCCAGCCCTGACTCACCCTGGAAAGGCAGGACACACCTCAATCTCCCCAAGTAGCATTCAGAACAGAATGCACATCCCCAGCCCCTGTCACTCCAAAGCCAGACAGTCAATCCACAAACTAGCAGAGGCACACAGGTTGGCTAAGCAGGAAAACACCTACTTTCTAAAAATGATATTTTCAAACACCCAATATAAAAATCATCTTTACTAAAAGATGCGTTTTTATATTCTGATTTCAGGCATACTAAACTCCAACTTTCCATCATGTCTCAATGGGAAGTTATATTTGTAAGATGTTATAAATAAACACCCATTCTATCCTATGGGACAGATAGCCTTTCTATAGTGAAAAACAAATTTGCAGTATTTGACTATCAGGACATGCCACACACTTCAGTGCATGCCGTGTTGTACCTTTCTATACGCTACTCCCTGCCCACAGGGGTACCTTGGGAATATCTTAGGGGTGCCTCATGTGTAAGAAATAGGAAGGTTAGGGCCTGGCAAGTGGGTGCACTTGCCAGGTCAACATGGCAGTACTAAACTGCGCACAGACACTGCAGTGGCAGGTTTGAGTTACATTTACAGGCTGATTATGTGGGCGGCACAATCAGTGCTGCAGGTCCCCTGGCAGCATTTGATTTACAGGTCCTGGACGCACACAGTGCACTGTACCAGGGACTGATTAGCAAATCAAATATGCCAATCATGGAATCACCACTCCATTACAACAATTTACAGGGAGCACTTGCACTTTGGCTCTGAACAACAGTGGCAAAGTGCCCAAAACATCTAGCCCAGCAGAAACGAAGTCCAACATGCAGCAAAAATACAGGAGGCAAATGCAAAAGTACAGGGGACACCCATGCCAATGATGCCAGGTCTAACAGATACCCTGCCACTTCCTCTACCACATAGTCAGGTTTGGGTTTTTTGTGGAGTAGGGGACTAGTAACCATCTGCGACTGGGATTTTACGAGCAATTTAACCCTCCAGCCTCAGGCTTTGCCTTTGAAGGGGCGCCTTGAATCCTGCAAATTTGGTGCTGGATTTGTGAGTAGGAACATTTCGTCCTCATCGGTGCTCTAAAGGGATGGAACATTTGTATTTGCTCTGCTGACGTTTGGACCATGTCATTCAACTGAGTGCTAGACAGCTTAGGACCTCAGAATGGAAGACGATTAATCTATGCCCTCAGGTTCTGGCCTATTTTCCACAGTTTGAACCATAGCAGTGTTCTCCATACTACGGAGGCCTGTGCTGATGTGGCTGATGTCGAAAAGGTGTCAAAGGTGGATTATAGAAACTATGAACGTGGAGTAGGCAAATCTCCGCTCACTTCACAGCAGAGCGGAGTTGGCCCGCCCCCACCCCCACCCCCCCTATTTACATTTAATTAGACATTAATTAAAACTTAAACAAAAAACACTTACCCGAACTGCGGCATCCCTGGGCTGCCCTCCTCCTCTTTCTCACCGTCTCTGGGTGATCATTGGGAATACTGTACATGCATGCACTCGCGTGCATACACATTCTCGCAAGAAAGTATGTGTTTTTTGTTTTAGTTTTAATTAATGTCTAATTAATTGTTAATAGGGGGTGAAGGCGGGTGGCGGAGCTGAGTTTGTTCCCAACTCCGAGGACCTCTGGGTAGTCGCACTATGCCAGCTCTGCCCAGGGTTAGGTGTGCACAGTCAGCCTGCCCACCAGGGCAACCCTTAAAGGGGAGAAGTGGTCCGCAGGTATTACTCCCCACTCACTGCACCTGCCTGCATGGGGATCTCTGTCCCCTTTTCAAATGCAGATCGGGTTGCCACTAGCACAGTGATAGGTGGACCAGTTGCTTTAAAAGCTTCATTAATATGTTTTCCCCTGGCACAAGTTCATGGCCACACTGGGACCTTACACTTGCCTTCATAAGGTGCACTGTTCAGGAAATATGGTTTACAGACACACGCGGAGTAGGCAAATCTCCGCTCACTTCACAGCGGAGCGGAGTTGGCCCGCCCCCACCTCCACCCCCCCTATTTACATTTAATTAGACATTAATTAAAACTTAAACAAAAAACACTTACCCGAACTGCGGCGTCCCTGGGCTGCCCTCCTCCTCTTTCTCACCGTCTCTGGGTGATCATTGGGAATACTGTACATGCATGCACTCGCGTGCATACACATTCTCGCAAAAAAGTATGTGTTTTTTGTTTTAGTTTTAATTAATGTCTAATTAATTGTTAATAGGGGGTGAAGGCGGGTGGCGGAGCTGAGTTTGTTCCCAACTCCGAGGACCTCTGGGTAGTCGCACTATGCCAGCTCTGCCCAGGGTTAGGTGTGCACAGTCAGCCTGCCCACCAGGGCAACCCTTAAAGGGGAGAAGTGGTCCGCAGGTATTACTCCCCACTCACTGCACCTGCCTGCATGGGGATCTCTGTCCCCTTTTCAAATGCAGATCGGGTTGCCACTAGCACAGTGATAGGTGGACCAGTTGCTTTAAAAGCTTCATTAATATGTTTTCCCCTGGCACAAGTTCATGGCCACACTGTGACCTCACACTTGCCTTCATAAGGTGCACTGTTCAGGAAATATGGTTTACAGACACACGCGCACACGAACGCACGCATGCACGCACACACACACCCTTCTTACCTGCCCAATCTCTTTTCTTCCCTCCTGGCTCTGTAGTTCCGTTGTATTTAAATAACATGTGGTGCTAGGCTTTCCCTTGTGGACAGGCCAAAAAGCCATCTCAAGTTATTGCCACCTTTCATATCATCCTGCGCTTAAAAATATAGGCCAGGCTGGTAAAACTGGCTGATAAAGACTGACCAGTCAGCACCATCTTTCAGGGGGACCTGGAAACAGGATGCTCAGACAGCAGTGAATCAAGAGCAAGTGTATTGCTCGGTCTCACCAATTTCCCATCGCAAATTCACTATGTATGAACTTCTGAGCAGTCCAGCCAGTGAGAGGTAGAGGCAAGCTATAGAAGGCTAGGATTAGTATAAATAATGGCCAGGGTGAGCGGATTGCTTTCTCTGAGCACACAGTCCTGCCAAGTGTCACTCTTCACATGTTCCTGTAACGCAGATCAATCTCTCTCCACACATACCCAGAGACAGTGATTATGTCACACAATTCCAAAGTACTGTACTCTATAATAATTAGTCATGAGCTCCGAGATATATGACATTGTTAGACCTGGCACCATTTGTGTGGGTCTGCCTTCCATTTTTGCTTTTGCCTCCTATGTTTTTGCTGTGTGTTGGACTCCATTTTGCTGATCTAGATGCTTTGAGCACTTTGCCACTACTGTTCAGTGCCAAAGTGCAAGTGCTCTCTTTGTAAATTGTTGTTGTGGATTAGTGATTCTATAATTGGCATATTTGATTTACTTGTCAGACCCTAGTATAGTGCACTGTGTGTGCCCAGGGCCTGTAAATTAAATGCTGCCAGTGGCTTGCAGCACTGACTGTGACACCCATAGAAGCAGCCTGTAAAATGTAACTCTGGCCTGCCATTGCAGAGCCTGTGTGCAGTCTGGGACTGCCATGTCGACTTGGAAAGTGCACACACTTAATACATGCACACAATTAGGAGCAAAGAGGGAAAAACAGAACCCAAGTCGCCCTCCACTCATATAGTCATACAAACAACAATGAACGGGTCCCCATAGGCAATTTCATATATTTTGAAATGTGTACATCGTCTTGCAACTTTTACAATTATCTCCGCTTTCTTTTTAAACAATTGGGGTAGAGAGTACACCGTTTATAAGCCAATTTAAAAAGCCTCCATCCCATCTATGACAGTCTAAATAAATGGACAGCACAATAATGTGAAACTACTGTGAAAAAAAATGGAAAAGGCGAGATGACCCCTCACGGTCAAACCACCATCGGGATACCTGGTCGGTACTCACCAGTTTAGCCCTGTTCTCATCATTGGCGGTCATCAAGCCTTAAATGAATGTGTCCAAAAAAAAGGAGTAAGTGCATATAAGTGCAGTGGAAAAGTGCAAAATAAACTAAAATGAAAAATGTGTAATGGGGCTTTAATGTCAGAATACTATAGAGCAGGAGCATCCCCTGCTAGTTTACTTGTAAGAATTGAACCAATGATTTTTCTTGATGATAGCAAATTCAGGTTAGACTGGAGCTATATATCGAATAAGTGTACGAGAGACTGGCTTATTTTGATTATAAGCACTGCGCAAAGACTCAGCGAGGAATTATTAAAAGACATTTTGGAGTTAGAAGAAAGTATTAAGCATGACACTACCTTGACCAATACCAAAGAACATCTTAGCAAAATCCAAGACGATCTCAGTGAATATAAAAACTACATGGTTAATCAAAAGATTAAAGGTCTTCAACGCAACCTTGAAAGATACACACACGAGTGGGCGTTCCCTTACATTAGTGACACCTATTATCAAACAGGAACAGAACAACTTAACCTGGGTGGTCAACGTAGGGGGAGAGGAGGAAGACAACAGCAAAGGCGTACCCCTAGTAACTGGACCTTCGATAACACATCCAGTGAAGAAGAACAGGAAGATCCCCAAACCAATAGAGTGAGGTTCAAGCCACAGGAGCATAGCAACGAAGATCGTGGAATGATTCTACGATCTTTTTTAGGTCGGGTTAGCAGAACAAGAAGGGGAACGGCCAAACAGGAAGGGGAAGGGGCGAGGCAACCAACCACCCCAATGGCAAACATACTCCATGCGAGTGACCCGCAGCAGGGGGAGACAACAATTATGAACAGCATTGTAGTCAATCTTTCTGACCACATCCTAACCAGTAGCGAGGAGAGAGTTTTGAACAAGGGGCTCGGCCTTGTCCCTACCCCTACCCATGATACCTTTAAATGTAGGGTTGAGTTTTATGATACTGTTAGAAAAATAAAACTGAAGACGTTCTTTGCTAATAAAACACAGGAAGGTGCTGGCCTGTTTAATACCAATTTAAGAAAACCCTCGCAGTTCTGTCCTCCGACTGCGTCGGTGGGTCCTGAAGTGGCAGTGTTTGAATCAAGAGTACTTCAGGATATTGAAAACCTAGAATTGAGCACCACAAACTCAAAGTATAAAAACATGTCAAAGGACGATTGGGATGCAGTAAAAAGTTTGCAAAATAATTCCTTACTGACTATAAAAAGTGCAAACAAAGGAGGAGCAGTTGTTGTTCTTAATACCAATGATTATGAAGCTGAGGTTAATCGGCTTCTTGAAGTCCGCACTAACTACCAACCTCTTAACAAGGATCCCACTCAAGAACTATTGAAAATCATACGTCAGATGGTTAGTGTGGCCAAAGAAAAGAAATGGATAACAGTGAGGGAGGCGGAGTTCCTGGTGAACGAGAACCCCAGGACTCCCGCATTTTATACAATCCCCAAGATACATAAGCCCACATGCCCTCCCCCGGGACGTCCTATCATTTCGGGTATTCAGTCGGTTTTAGAACCCTATCTCAGTTCGCTGATTTTTTCTTACGGGAGTCAGTAATTAATCAAAAATCCTTTGTAAAAGACACAATGGACATTTTAAATATAGTGGGGGAGATGGAATTTGATCCAGGAAAAGAGTACCTCGTAACCATTGACATCGAGTCCCTCTATTCTTGTATTCCCTAAGATGCGACTCTGGTGGCAGCAGCACGAGCTCTTGGGGATCAAGAATGGTTCTACGATGTGCCCCAAACATTTGTACTCCAATGCGTAGAACTTGCCTTGACCAGAAACTTTTTCTGCTACAAAGACAAGCTGTTTTTGCAAACCACTGGGACATCCATGGGTGCTACAATGGCACCTAGCTTGACTTTTATTTATGTGGGCCAGTTCGAGGACACGTCGTCTACCCTTCAACTAGTCCCTTCAAGAGGCACCTCCGCCTCTGGAGGAGATACATTGACGACGTGCTCTGCGTCTGGTCTGGAGAGGAATCTGTTTTACTGGATTTCCTTAATTGGCTTAACAATCAAGACCCCAGTCTCCGTTTCACCTGGTCTTATAGCCATAAATCTGCTGTATATTTAGACCTAGACATAGAAGTCAATGCAGGAATGTTACAAACACGGGTTCACCAGAAACCCACCGACAGGAACTCCCTTCTCCTATATGAGTCTTACCACCCGAGGGCGCTAAGGGAGAACCTGCCGGTGGGGCAGTTCCTTCGGTACCGCAGGAACTGTTCATCTACAGCTGTTCACATGGAGCAAGCTCAAGGATTGAGCAGCAAACTGCAAGAAAGGAAATATCCTGTTAAAATCATCAGACAGGCCAAAAAGAGGGCACTGAATACCCCCAGAGGTGCCCTCCTAGAGGTAAACCAAAAGAAAAAAGAGGAGTGCATCCCAGCAGTGATGACCTATGATCCTTTGGCCACCAAAATCAGGCAGTCTATTCGCAAACATTGGCCACTGCTGTCCAATAATGAATTTAAAATGCCACCTCCGAGGTTCGCATTCAAAAGATCGAGCAACCTTAAAGATAAATTGGTTCACACACGTGCACCACCAACGAATACTGCAAGAGTGAGTTTGATTCCTAAAGGACATTTCCCATGTGGGACATGCTCTGCATGTCCCTTAACTAAGAAAACAACAAGTGTAACATTACGATCAGGAAAGGAGTGGTTCCTAGAGCAGTTTAGTAACTGTAATACCACAAATGTGGTCTATAAGCTGCAATGCGAGTGTGGCTTGCAGTATATAGGCCTCACTTCAAGAAAAATAAAAACAAGGATTCAGGAACACCTCAGCATGATAAAAGCTGGCAAGTTATCTACTAAATTAGTACAACATTGTTACACTAATAAACATTGTTTTACATGGACAGTACTTGAGAAAGTGGGAGGTGACCCGCATAATGTGGAAAGACTACTAGTGTCTAAAGAGGCAAGGTGGATCTTTCAAGAAAATAGGGAACAACTGGGATTGAATCAACTTTTGGAGTGGAATAAGGTACACTAAGATCTACATAAATCCACCTCTTACAATCAAATTCATGGCAATATTTATGTTTGTAATTGTATAGCCTAGATAATTACCTGTTACACTAGTTTGGTATTGGTGAATGGAGGTGGTCTGCCGCTGAGCATGTATTGGATAACTTGGCTATGCAGCCGCTTCTATCCTCCTTATTTCCGCTCTGTACAGGTATTATTCTAAACAGGGACTTGGCTAATAATTAACATGAGCCCACTGTATTGAGGCTACTATGGATTGTGCATTAATGCGTGAATTGTGATACAAATGCCAATCCCAAAACCATCTGTCTACCATCGAACCCATTTAATGATGGCCGCCACAGGTGGTTCATGAACTGATGATTAATTTCCATGCCAGTCTTTTAAACCTCTAAATTGTCACTAAGGGGGCTGGTAAATACTAAATGCTTGGTTAGTGAGTGATGGTATCAGATGGAGACGTACGGGCCGCTCGCCAGTTATTGACATGAATGGAAGCCGTGCCGGCATTTAGGTGGGCGGCGACTCTCCCGCGAGAGTCTGTTGCCGCGGCCATTACAGTAAAAAGTTTTTATGCTGGGAATGCTGTGTTGTCCCACATATGAAACAGGATGAGACACTTCTGAAAAGATGATTACTCAGATTTTAATCGTTTATGGTGAGTGTGTGATTGTAGCATACACTATGAGGAGAGTCACTAGTGATCCGTATCCTGTTCTAAGATGGCGGTGATGTTCTCGCGAGATTGCTTATAGGAATCATGAGATTTTGAGCGGACGTAGCTGCAAATAAATACGAACGCGAACCAAGCGCAATGGAACGGGTGGAGACAAGGCGCTTCGTTTACTTCAGATCAGTAAGGAGAGCGTGGACCCGAGAGTAGACCCAGCGCGTGTTAATGAGTGACTAAAAGGAGACTCAAACCAGTTTTGGCACATTTAATTTGTGTAATGTATGTGCTACTCTCTACCACTCATTGTTCGATGTTCGCCTATTTTTAGATTCAAACGTCGACTGGAAACAGAGGGCGACTCACAGGAGGGTTTTTGCCTATATTTTACACTAATCCTTACAGCCGGTAGGAGTCACCATAGCTGAGTAAGGGTAAATATGAGGAACTTCAGCATGTTTTCTGTGTAGTGATGTGTCTACATGAAAAGTAGTTTTGTGGGCATACTGTAAAGACCTTGTTTGTTTGTCTTTTTGTTGACAGTCTCGATTAATGGTGTGTCCAGCATTGATGCAGTGGCAAGAAAATTGCTGCCCTGAAGAAATTGCCTAAAAAGTATATAAGGCAATGAAACATGTTGGCTTGTGGTTTTGGGTTGCATGATTAGCAACCAACCACGCTTTTTAATCTGATAGGTTGCACATAGTTAAAGAATAAAAGTGATAGTAACTTGCAAGCCTACCTTTGCATTACACATTTTGCATTTTAGTTTATTTTGCACTTTTCCACTGCACTTATATGCACTTACTCCTTTTTTTTGGACACATTCATTTAAGGCTTGATAACCGCCAATGATGAGAACAGGGCTAAACTGGTGAGTACCGACCAGGTATCCATCCCTATGGTGGTTCGCCCATGAGGGGTCATCTCGCCTTTTCACATTTTTTTCACAGTAGTTTCACATTATTGTGCTGTCCATTTATTTAGACTGTCATAGATGGGATGGAGTATTTTTGAATTGGCTTATAAACGGTGTACTCTCTACCCCAATTGTTTAAAAAGAAAGGGGAGATAATTGTAAAAGTTGCAAGACGACGTACACGTTTCAAAATATATGAAATTGCCTAAGGGGACCCGGTCATTGTTGTTTGTATGAAGTGCACACACTTGCCAGTCCCTAAACCTTCCCTTTTCTACATATTAGTGACCCCTAAGGTAGATCCAAGGTATCCCTGGTGGCATGATGCATTGTAGGCAAAAGGCAGGACATGTTCTGATGTGTGTAACATGTCCCGATAGTGAATTACTGCCAATTTCGTTTTTCACTCTTGCAAGGCTACGTGCTCCCATCGGACTGAATGGGGAGTCTGTTTATAACATCATATAAACATATCTGCCCCTGGCAACAAAGTAGAAAAATTAAGTTTAATATGCCTGAACTCAGAATATTAAAATGCATCTTTTAGTGAGGGTGATTTTTACACTGTGTTTGAAAATACCACTTTTAGAAAGTAGGTATTTTCTTGCCTAACCATCCAGTGTGCCTTTGCTAGGTTTGTGTATTGCATGTCTGGCTTTTGGATGACAGGGGCTGGAGAGAGGCTGTGGCTCCCGAAGTCTGATGAATCAGAGCTGGGCTGGATGGACCTGGGCTGTATCTAGAGCGGGGGGAGGAGATTTCCTTTTCTCCTGAATGGGCCTGGTCTGCCTTCAACAATCCTGTCTCCACCTCCTGCCAGGAAGCTGTACCAGTGAGGCCAGAACTGGTTTTGGCCAGGTAGAGACACTCTCTGCCTTCAGAGAACAAAAGATTTTTGTGTATTAAAAGGGGGCCCAGACCCCAGACTTTAAGATCACTTCTGGGTATCAAGAGAAACCTTTGCCAAGGAGCAGAGCTGGAGAAGCTGAGGAGGAATACTGCCCCAGTGCTGTTTGCTGTCTAGGGTTCGCCTGCCGTGGCGAGAAATGGACTTCGCTGTTTGCTTTGCCATCTTGAGGAACACCTCCAAGGGCTTTAAACTGAGCTTGCCTCCTGTTCCGAAGTCTCAGGGAAACAAAGCCTTCATCCCTTCTGCCTCTCTGCATCTGGAACTGCAGTTTCAGCTGCTACAGAACGAAATTGCAACACCGATGCCGTCGAGAAATTGCGCAGGTGCGAAGCTTGCAGTATTTTATGATAAACACATGCCTGCATATTTTGGAAAAAACACTGATGCTAGCGAAGGGGACAGCAAATATATTGTTCTAAATAATTTTTATCTTTGACCGCTAGGTTCCCAAACGCCTGGAGAGGTGCCACTTATTAAAGAGTATTTCTTTTTCTAAAGCAGTCGCTTTTATAAACCAAATATTTGTCAACGCTTATATTATATTTCAGAAGATACTGAAATATTTTCATCGTAGCTGATTTTCAGAGTTTTCTTGTCGTAGATCCATGTAGTTCAACTACTTTACGCTAGAGGGCAGTGCTGCACTGGACTTTACAGCAATCCTCCCTTGGACAGCCAGAGATTAAAAGATCAATATGCAGTTAACCAAATATTTCTTGAAAGTAAAATCATTTTTGTTTGCTTGTAAAGAAGTTATTATTATTATTATTATTATTAACCGGATTTTGTAAAGCGCAAACAACCCGAAGGCCTCGTAGCGAAGAAGTCATCCTTCGCCTGACGTACGCGTCCAAATGGAAGAAATGCAGCTCATTTGTGCACATTAGATTATGTAAAATATGAATTTCACGTTTGAAATCTTTATTTTAAAGAAGACTGTCCTATTTTTACAGGAGAAAATTCACTGCCATTAAAAATTCTAATGCATTCTCTTACCAAGAACAGGTAATACATTTTAAGCGTACGATCTAAATACGGTGGGTGTATTTTAAGTGACTTTATATATAACATGCTTTCGCTTTATTTTACGTTTTAAATCCCCATTCATTCCCACAGCTGAATATGTCCATTCAATAACTTCACATATATGGTTTGTTGTATTAGGTTAGGTTAGTACTCCTTATATAGTCCCTAATTACCATCGGTCTCTTCAGTCACAGGCGATCTAACTCCGACCTACTACGTTTTACGATCATTTTAATTTCTAAATAATCCCTTCCGTGGGTGGGTGAGAGAATCATGCAGATACATTAGAGGACCACGGGTGGTAGTAGTAAATGTATGTGACTGGTTTTGTACCACGCACTACAGATGTGGTGGCGCTGGAAATGAAGCATTATAAATGTTGACATTTCAGCATCTGTATGTAAGGTATCCTAGGGTTCATTTGGAGTTCGGTGGAGAGGATGAACCACAGGTAAACTGGCCCTTCACCTGTCTCCATCAGATTTGCAGCTTGTCCGCCTCATTTTGAAGTGGGCCTAGTCCCAGACTTAAAATGGTGATGCCGCAGCTGAGCCTCTTGGTCCTGTAACGTGATCTATTTGTCTGAGGTATGCCGATACTCATGTTGGACAGAATAGCTGCCACTTTTTGACTGACTATTCCATCCTTAAAAGTCCAGTTCAGGCTCTTACACCTTGTGGTAAGCCACCTAAGGCAGTTATGGAGTCAATTCGGCCAAGGGTATTGTGTGATATGGATCTCATTGTCCCAAGGCTTCTTCTGCAGTGTAGGATTGTCCCATTAAGATGCATGCAGAGGTTCCTCCTTTCAGGGCGTGATTGTCATTCCTCTAAGTCATCAGAGCAGCTGTGCCGGATCAGGTCATGTCTCAGCCCAGCAACCTTGTCCTGACTGGCCTTACTCCCACTTGCCAAGTCGGCTTATTCAGAATCAGCAAACGTCTATGAGCACATTCTGCAGAGTACACAAAATCCAGGACCATTACCACCCATCTCTGAGTGCACATCAGCCTGGTGGGTATTATGTGATGGCTAGGTGTGTAAAGGAGTTTACGGCCTTGCATGTTTGAATTACACAGTTCTAGCAATATGAATGTTGTGATGTACCCGATGTCGCCAAGGAGTATCTTTGTAGTTTCTTTATTAGATATAAGTTACAGCTACTATCCGTGTAAAGCAGCCCCACCAGGAACAGCCTGCCTGCTGTTCAGCTTATCTTCAACTGTCACACCTCACCAGACAGGCACCCAAACCGTGCATTTATCCCCATCACACCAACATTCCACACAGAACACTCACACTGGCTGAGCAGGTAGGAGCCAGATAACATAGGAGAAACCTTAATACATAGGCAGAATACAACAATGTATCTCTCACTGGATAGGGAAGGAAACGCTACTGAACAATCAACAGTTGAGGCTACGAATGAATGGAGAGTAAGGTCAATGCTGTGGTATTTAACAAGGGAGTACATTGTAAAGTTTCTGTACCTCATTATGAGTGACCAGCTCCATGTTTGCGAAATAAGCTGCTTTACTTTATTTCAAACCTTTCAATTTGCCTTGTATTTGGTCCTTGCCCCACACTACTTGACTTTTTCTATTTTTTACGGTCTTTATTTTAACTTTGTGCGCAAGAGAATTTCTAATTTAGATATGTTTTATTCATGGGTTTATCAGATACCTTTGATTTACTTTAGCTTGATTTCTAAGTAACCACTTTGTTGGGGGTAAGGGGTATGGTGTTCTCTTTTGGTTTTCACTGTCCTTGTTATTTTATTACATCAATTGCCTTGGCCCTGAAGATTGACAGTGGCATGTCTTGCATTGCCTTCTCAATTGGTCAGCAGGCTGTCCATCCCACAGAGGGTTGCAATCTGGGAGGTTGTGTGGAGGAGAATGATGAAGGGGGGAGCTCTTCCTCAGTAGCGGTGATTGAAAGAAAAACAGAGTTTAAGCTGCATTGGAGGAGTGTGTAGGGATTCTACAGAGGTAGGTTGAAAGTTGTGTGTTTCATTGAGTCTTGCGTAGGCGGAACAAGCAACCGCAGCTGGACTAGGGACTGGCAATCCTCAGAAGGGATCTTGGACGAAGACTGCTGCCAGGCCACGAAGAGGTCTTGTCTGTTTTCTGTGTGGAGGCTTTAATGTCCTTCTCCTCATCCCTTCCTCCTCTTCTCTGACCATCTCTTGCTCCTCCTCTTCCTCTACTTCTTGGGCAGTGTTCGACACCAAGATAGCTGCTTGGAGGAGGACTGGATTTTCTTTGTAGATTGCCAGCTGTCCTCAGGTCACAGATGGCTCAGCATTCTTGTCAAGCTCAGTGTCCCCAGTACCTGCAAGAGAGAAATGGGAAAAAGACAAGAAATACAATTTTGTCACAATATTCCTACAGACTATTTTGCTGCAAAATAGCTACATATTTTCCTGTTAAATTTGTTAACATGAGAACTGAAATATACATATGGAGATAGGGGTCCTCTCAATAAATGTTTTCGCTACCTAGTCCACGAAGCAAGAAATAGTATTCCTACACTCAGGGAGAAACTCCACTACATGTAAGAACCAATGTTATTTTGTTTCGCAAACAAGTCCACACGCTAGGGGCGGGTGGTGTGTGTGTGTGTGTGGGGGGGGGGGGGGGGGGGGGTGATGGGTAGGTTGTGCCTAAAAAGCATACAAATATCAAATCAGTAGAACTGCACATATGAATTTTTTAAGTTTTGAGTAAAAACTAGTGTCTAAAATATCAAAATGCCAATTGCGGACTTCTAGTCATGCGAGACCAGTTCAAAGTCGAGAAATATGGCTGACTGCGATGGGATATGGGTCGGATATAAGAAGTGGATTGGGCCTGGGTGGCACTTACCTTCGGACCTAGAAGAAATTGTGTTTAAAACGTTGTGAGAAGGTATAGTTCAGCAAGGCAAGGCTGCCAGGCAGTGTCCGTAGAGGAGGTGTCATCCTAGAGGTGCCTCTGGATGAAGTTGCTGTGAAGATTTCTATATTCAGACTAACAGCCTGATTCATCAAGGGGCCGTTTTGCGTGGCCCTAATAGCGAATCATAGCGACTCGCTATTGAGGACACGCAAAACGGTATTCATGTAGGAATTGCTAAATAAATAGCGATTCCTACATGTTCTCTAATTGCGAGTAGCAATTTGCTACTCGCAAAAAAAGGAATAACTCCCCATTCATTCCTATGGGCCAAAAGGCCCATAGGAATGAATGGGGAGTATCCCTTATTTGCGAGTAGCAATTTTCTACTCGCAAATCAGATAGCGATTTTAAGGGTGCCAGGGGTGTCCAAAGGACACCCTGTAGCACCCCTAAAATGCACATTTGAACAGGTGTTGCGCACACACATGTCCAAAGGACATGTGTGTGTGTAACATGCAAAAGAAAAAAATGCACTAAAGTGCTTTTTACACTATTTACGCAATTTACCACCAAGTCAGACCTGGTGGTAAATTGAGACCAAATATAGCGATTTCGCTATTTCTATTTGGTTGATGAATTGCATTTAAGGAATCTCTATTAGAGATTCCTCAAATCCAATTCCTCGCAAATATGCGATTTCGCTAATAGTGATTTTTGCATTTGGGATGATGAATACCAAATGCAAAAATCGCACTCGCAAAGGGCCAGATTCTCAGAATCTGGCCCTTTGCGAGCGCAAATCAGCTTGATGAATCAGGCTGTAAGTCTCTATTTTGGAAGCTGAAAATCTTCAGCATGATGAAGCTGGCGGATCTAGCTGACGAGATTTCCCTGGGGGGTCAGATACCAGCTTCGCCAGGGGACAGCTGAACAGGATTGCCTGCTGCCGAGAAGAACCAATCTACTGCAGGCCGACCAGAGATTAACCTTGGGTGGATAGACAAGGAGGTTGGTCCCAGTCTTCTTTCGGTTCTCAGAGCTGTTGTTAGCAAAAAATGTCTACTTTCCAAGTTTTGGATTTTGGCTATCTGGGCACTGTTAACACCACCACTAATGGTCCAGTACTGGAGGTGCACTACTTGAAGGGTTAGGACTCACTCAGGCTGGGTCCAGGTGGGGGTTCAAGATGGTTGGAGTCTTTTCTGTCCCTGAGGCTCTGAACAGGAGGCCAACCAGCTAGCCAAGGGAGTCCCTCTGGTAGTCCTGTGTTCAAATGACAAAACAGTGCAGGCCTCTGAGGGTCTGAGGCAGGCTCCAGGCACCCTGCCCTAGGGATTACCGTCAGACTGTCTTAAGGGTGATATATCTGCAATAAAATGGGAGTTTAAGCTATGGATGGGCAGAACTTTTGGATTTTCACTCAGTGGAATTCTGTGGAGTTACTTAAAAACTTTGATAGATTCTATGGAGTTCCACCGATGGGCGGAAAATATGCATGGCGAGATGCAATTTAGCATAAGTAGTGCGAGCAGCACTGAAATATAAGCACAAACAGCACCATGAGATTGTCATTAGCGTCCCCCATTCAGGTTGATTTTCTGCCTCTCGCGTTGAAAACAGCAGAATTTGGCCGGATTTCACACTGAGTTGCCAAATTCTACAATTCCGATGGTGGAAAAAAACCTAGGGCCTCATTTATGAGAAATGACGCATCGCTGCGTGAAAGCAGCGATGCGTCACTTCTCAGTGCGCACTTCTTGCGACATACCTGATGCGTCATATTTAATGTATGACGCATCATGTGGCAAGGAGTAACAGATACGTCAGTATTTCTGATGTATCTGTAAGCGCAAAAGTGACGCATTGCTGGAGTGTGTCACAAAAGTGACGCAACTCCAGCAATGCTTCCTTTCACATGGGGCAAGCCCCATGTGAAAGGGCGTGCGTCAGTCTTACGCCTGCTGTGAGGCAGGGGCAAGATTTTGACGCAACGGTGTCCTAGAAGTGGCGCAGTGAAATCTCATAGATTTCACTGCGTCACTTCTTCGACCCTTTCTTGCGTCAATACGCCCCCTTTGCATACATTATACCTGGCGCAGGTATAATGTGGCACAGGGGTTTACAAAGTGACGCATCTACCTAGATGCGTCACTTTGTAAATATGGCGCAACAAGGCACATTGTTTACGCCACTGGTGCGTCACAAAAAAGTGACGCACCAGCGGCGTAAAAGTGACAAAAGGGCTCATAAATGAGGCCCCTAGCACCCACTACTCGTTTGAGACTTGGCAAGGGGGTTATGCTGGCAAGTTGAATTGGCAGTTTACAACTTCATTTAAGATGCAATGGCTGGCTGGGGCATGTTTTAAGGCGCTACCTAAGTGGGTTGCACAGTTAGGTGGCACAATTAGTGCTGCAGGCCCACTAGCAGCATATAATTTAAAGGTCGTGGATAAATGGTATACCACTGTACAAGAGACTTATACGTAAATTAAAGATGCAAAGCAGGTGTGAGCCAATTATGCCATGTTTAAAAGAGAAAGCATAAACACTTTACCACTAGTTAGCAGTGGTAAACTTCACGGAGTCCTAAAGCCATCACCCTGGTTTCTGTATTTGACCCACGCTCCATTGTGGTCAGCCTTACCTTGTACCTAGGTTCTGGTCAAGCACAACCAGATGACCTCTGTTGTTGCTTATAGCTTTTTGGCACCATTTATACATTTAAATTTAAAGAATTCAAAACGTCAGTTTCCCTTTGGATTTTTGTTGATTTGCCGTCTGCTCTACACCATTGCTACCAGGGGGAGAGCTCAGGTGAATTTTGTGGGTTGAGGTTATTACTTGGGGTGTGTATACACTCACTTCAACTAATACTCAATTTCTTTCAGATACTGATACACAATCGAGAGGCTGTGGGAGAGGGAAAAGTAATAACAATAATGCTTCAATGGCTGAGGTGAGAATTGGGGTGGGTGGCACCCTACCCATCGAACTACCCTAAAATGCCTATTGATTGTAAATAAATGGCCAGAGATAAGGAAGTCTAGAGACTAATGCATACACACAAACGAAGCCTTCCTGTTGATTGGTAAGGAGTCCAAACTAATCAGTCATCCAAGTTTAAAAAGGATCATGAAAAGGGCTTGGAGTGCAGCATAAGATGGAGAAGGTAACACAAATCACCTATGAAATATATCATTTCTCCATTCTTCATAATGCTGGGGATAGCACAGTGCAATTTGAGGACTATGGTAATGGTCTATTTAATATGGGGTTCAGATCCTTCATATATTTTTTCTAGTTAAAAAAAGGTTTATAAGAAGTTGAGGGGACTCAGTTTACTCATTCTGGTACTCTCCGCACCCCAATCGAGGAATATCTAATACGTAAAGCTCTTTCAGTGCTTATAATCAGCGCTTAAGCAATGGGAAGTAGAAATCACATTTATTCAAGAAACTGACTGTACTGTTCAGACTGAAGAATAACAGCTAATTGGTCTAGATATGGGAAGCAGGGAAAATAAATACACCAAGGGTGACCATCTGCTGCAAGAAAATCTTTGACATCCAAATGCTTAATGTTAAGGAAACCCAGAAGACTAGTACATTACCACTGAGTAGAAAAATAATGTATGAATTACACCTCAATTGATGTCCACACCCGAAATACCTGAAATTCCATAGAGAAAATGGTGAGGGATTGGAAGGGAACAGTCAGGGTCACACTGGCCTACAGATATATCTTGCAGTGCCCGAAGAGCTGGGCTCACAAGTCAGGGTATGGGCTGATTTTGTTTGTGGGCATTTTGTATGGTCTTGTGGGCAGGTTTTTACTGTTGATTTCTTTGATATTACCACAAATATTGACTGCAGCAAGCACAAATGCATGAATTCTTTCTTACCTTGCAAAACACTCATAGGGCTAGTCTTTCTACCTGTAAAACTACCCGATTTCAAATGTAGGCCACTTTTTTTTAACTATCTGATTCGCTAAAGTGGGCAACTTTTAATTCAGTGCTTGGGCCTATTTTATAAGCACATCATTTTTGTAGGAGAATTTAAAATCAATATGGAGCCTGGCAATGGATAGGAAAGCGAACTAAACCTAACCAACGAATCAATCAATCAATCAGGACATTTGTAAAGCGCACAACTTACCCGTGAGGGTCTCAAGGCGCTGGGGGGGTGCTGCTACTGCTCGAATAGCCAGGTCTTGAGGAGTCTTCTGAAGGTGAGCAGGTCCTCGGTCTGCCATAGGAGGATGGGGAGGGTGTTCCAGGTCTTGGAGGTGGGAGAATGATCTGCCACCGGAGGTTGCTCTTTGGATGCGGGGGAATGTGGCGATGGCGAGGTTGGCAGACCGAAGCTGGCATTGGGGGTGTAGAAGCTGAGTCGTCTGTTGAGGTATGCTGGTTCGGTGTTGTGGAGTGCCTTGTGTGTGTGGGTGAGGAGCTTGAAGGTGATCCTCTTGTTGATGGGGAGCCAGTGCAGGTCTCTCAGGTGGGGTGATGTGGCTGTGGTGAGGGATGTCGAGGATCAGCTGAGCAGAGGCGTTTTGAATGCGCTGGAGTTGTTCCCGGAGTTTGGCCGAGGCTCCTGCGAAGAGTACATTTCCGTAGTCCAACCTGCTGCTGACGAGGGCCTGGGTGACCGTTCTTCTTGATTCGGTGGGGATCCACCTGTAGATCTTGCGTAGCATGCAGAGAGTGTTGAAGCAGAAGGACGAGACGGCGTTGACCTGCTTTGTCATGGAGAGAGTAAAGTCGAGTATTAACCCTAGGTTGTGCGCATCGTCGATGGGTGTTGGGCTGTTCCCAGTGCAGTCGGCCACCAGGAGTCGTCCCATGCCTAGGGGGTGGAGCCAAGGACGCGAACTTCCGTCTTGTCTAAGTTTAGCTTCAGTCGGCTGTTCTTCATCCACTCAGCGACAGCTTTCATTCCTTTGTGGAGGTTGTTTTTGGCTTTGAGGGGGTCCTTGGTGAAGGAGAGGATCAGCTGGGTGTCGTCGGTGTAGGAGATGATGTTGAGTCGGGTGACGTGGGCGAGCGGTGCCATGTAGATGTTGAACAATGTTGGGCTGAGGGATGAGCCCTGGGGTACGCCACAGATGATCTCGGTGGCTTCGGAGCAGAAAGCGGGGAGGTGGATGCTCTGGGTTCTGCCGGAGAGGAGGGAGGTGATCCAGTTCAGAGCCTTGTCTTGAATTCCTGCGCTGTGGAGGTGTGTGCTTAGGGTGCGGTGGCAGACAGTGTCGAAGGCAGCTGACAGGTCCAGGAGGATGAGGGCCGCAGTTTCTCCGTTGTCCACAAGGGCCCTGATGTCATCGGTGGCGGTGATGAGGGCAGTTTTGGTGCTGCGGTTAAGGGGAACCCGAACTGGGATGGGTCCAGGATGCCGTTCTCCTCGAGGTAGCTGGTCAGTTGTCTGTTGACGGTTGTTAGAACTGGGGGTCTCTAGTTGGCAGAGGTAGGCACCACTGTCCAAATAGGGACCCTTGCTTCTAGACAGGGTAAGTAGGAAACACTCTTCAGATAACCCCTGCTCACCCCCTTGGTAGCTTGGCATGAGCAGTCAGGCTTATCGAAGGCAATGTGTAAAGTATTTGTACCACCACCCACAGTAACAAACTACAGTGAAAACACCACAAACTTATTCCACAACAATTTAGAAAAATAAAGGTATTTAATCTAAACTACACAAGACCAAAACAACAAAAATCCAACATACACAGTTCAAGAATATGGTTTCAAAAGAGTTCTTAAGGTTGCATTAAAATAATCCCCAGTTGCGTCACGTTTTAGCCAACAGTACCTTTAGATGCGACAAAAGTTCAAAGTGAAAGCTGTAGCGTTGAAAATCAAGCCATGCGTCACTCCTGAGACCCTGGGGAGGCGATGCAACAGCCCCGCTGGACGCAGCGGGCATGTTGCGGTGACTCCGGTATGTATGGGGAGGGATACGGTACCTTGCGTGGATTCCGGTGCACGGGTTTCGGTGGAAGCGGCTTGCAAAAGGTACGATGCAACGTTCTTCGGGGCGGCGACAATCTCCGGTGCAGCGGCGATGCACGGCTCAGCGTTGATCTTCTCCTCTCGCGGCCCCTCGATGCAATGGTTCTACGATGACTATCGCAGTGACGTGATGCGGTCCGCAAGCAATCGGTGTGACGATCGCACACAGTGACGACAGGCTCTGCGACGATACTCGCAGCGATGGTAATCTTTCCGCACCGGACTGGTGTGTCCCGCAAATGAAGGATGCGATGACCCTGGCAGTGGCAAAAGGTGCTGCGATGATCTTGGCCTTCGTAGCAGCGGGAATTTCCTCGCACTGACGGGGATGCGCTCCACAAGCGAGAGATGCAATAAAACTTTCAGAAAGTCCTTAAAATCTTGGTTTCCAGCTTCCCAGCACAGGTACAACTTTCATAGGCACCACAACTGGCCCAAGCACTCTAGGAAGGAAGGAACTCTCTCAGCAGAGTTCAGGGAAGCTGGGGTTGAAGTCCTTTTGTTCCTGGGACTTCTTAACAGATAGCCAGCTCTTCTTCCGGCCCTTGGAGATTCCTTCAAGCAAGGGGACATAGCACAAAGCAAAGTCCTTCCCCTCTCCTTGGCAGCAAAGCAACGGCAAGTCAGTCCAGCAAAGTAACAGCAGGACAGTCTTCCATCTTCAGTCTTCCAGCTTTCTCCTTGGCAGAGGTTTCTTCTTGATTCCAGGATGATCTAATTTTCTGTAGTCTGCGGTCCTGTACTTATACCCCTAAAAGTCTTTCTTCCCTTGTGCAGGAGGGCTCTGAGCCCGGTCTGACCCAGTTCTGGATGTTCTTTGAGCACTTTGTTTTCCTGGCCTCTACTTTCCTTTCAGAGAGAGGGGCAGGGTTGTCAGCCGCTCAGCAGTAGGTGAAGCCAGCATTGTGGAAGGCAGGCACAGCCCAATTCAAGCCCAGGTGCTATCCCCTCCCACCACTCAAGATGCAGATGCAGTCATTTAGCCTAGGGCTGACTCATCCAGCCTCCTGGGGGTTTCCCAGCCTCTGTCACTCACAAACCAGACAGTCAATTCACAAACCAGCCATGGCACACAGAAAGGTCAGACAAGAGAACAGTCACTTTCTAAAAGTGCTGTTCTCAAACACAGGATTTAAAAACCACCTTTCCTAAAAGATGTGTTATTAAATTCTGAGTTTAGGGATACCAGACTTGTATGTCCTGTAGTGGGGCTGAGTCTTGCATTCACACAGTGTTAAGTTAGCATCAGCTTATTAGAAGTTTAAACGCCATTTTACCTTTTGCTGTCTTTTGCAAACGACACACACTTTAGCTATTGTTTAGAGTTAGGCTGAGAGTTTTGCTTCACATGAGAATAACTTGTTTTTCTACATTGCTTGACTTGCTTCGTAAGCTTGGTCTTAACTGTGAGTGCCGAGGCCTTCAAGGCTATATCAATACTGTGGCTGTTGTTCAAACTGATCAGCGCACGTTCTAGCCATAACACATATGCAGCTGTGGCCAACTCAGATACTTGCGCCTTTAATTATGCATTGTGTAGGCATGATTAAACACACTTGGAGAACATTCGTATGCTGAGAGCTAGTGCAGAACTCGATGTGCTTCACTACTGCTAATCTTTGAGGTATGGGGTCGCCTATGCAAGCCTAAGAGACCTTCTTTAGTTATAAAACAACCTACCAGCAAGGGAGGGTAACATCTAGGTATATATTTAACCTGTTTCCATTTAGCATTATAACATGCTTTCTCCCTTTATATTTTATGGAATCATAACAATGCTGACAATCTTATTTCGTATCATATGTCTGCTTGTATTAGCTAAGATGCTGCACCTGAGATTATTGCGTTAAAATAAATATTTTAAACTTGCCCGTGTCTCCCTTTACTCCCTGTTTTGGACTGGTATGAGAGTATAACAAAAGAGTGCTCATGTTTCCCACCTTACCTGAGGTAACCAAAGTTGCATGTTCTGGGTTGTCTAATCATTGGTTACTTTGCTATAGGACGAAGAGCTGATGAGACACTGATGCTAGTCTGGTAGGGGATTTTGGGTACTAAGGTGAGTTTTTGGCACACCCTAATTCACTGAGGTCCTGAGTCTCTGTGCACAGTTCTGTGTCCCTGCAACATGGTGCCCTAACAGTGGTGGTCTTATTACATGACTCTTGAGTAGTGCTTTTATCAGACCTTAATCTCTTCACTATTGTTTCCGGTTAACAGTGGTGACAGATAAACCTACCTATAGATACATAGGTCTTTTCAAGCTTGAATCTTTCAAAACGGTTTTCCTTTTGAATTGTTACCCAGTTGTGCTACATTGTTTGCATTGTATGTCAATAATTTGCATGCTTTTAACGTCCACTTGGAGGGCATGGCGGTTATTTTGGTGGTGAGTGCTCAGATAGCTTGCCTATTTGAGATTTTCTACTCATGGGTGACTTTTCCTGCAGTGGATGCAGCTACTCAGGTGTTTCACACTTATACTCACACAGCCTTGCCCATGGAATATGTTCCATATAGGACACAGGAAATTCCGATTTCTGCATGGCAGCACCATGTTTGGTTTAATGGCGCCCTTCTCCACAGTTTAACGGTGATTTGATTAGGTCCTTTGTCCATTCCAGGTTCTTCTTGGCCTGTGTTGGCTGGATGTATCCCGCATCCTTCTGCGGGGCAGTCCCTGTTGCTGTATTAAGGCCCCTATATACCTCTGCAATCGGGGTTATCAGGGCCCTAGTTCAATATATTACCCGCAATTTCCAGGGCGGGGTCCCTGGTGTTGCAGTACTTCCGGCTGGACCGAGCGGAATGAAGCTTAGTCCCGTGATGGTTAATGCGGTTATGGGCAAGCGTCGCCAGGATAAGGATGATATGCCTTTTTGGCTTGCCGAGAAATTTGACCAGCTGGATGCTATTTTTCCTAATTCGAGTCCTGTAGAAAACCACAGGATTCTTACAATTAGTTTGCCCAAGGACTTGGTACAAGAAGCCGGTGACTGCGAGTCATGGGGTAGGATCTTTGCGGCAGTGTACACGAGGTGCTTCGGCACTCCGCCAATGGCTGTCCTTCCGACGGTCATTAAGCGTGTTCAGGATGAGCACGGACCTGAGGCTGCGGTTGAATTGGGAATGAGACTCGTTGGCTCTTTTGACGTAGTTTCCGATCTCGTCCTTTCTAATATAAAGGGAGATGTGGTAAACTTCCAAGTGTCTAATGCTTTCCGCAAAGTCCCCGATGCCGATAAACCCCATCAGTTACCGAGAATCATTACCGCAGCTTATAAGACCATAGGCCGTAATAGTTTAGGTGTCAAGCCCTTTTCTACCAAAGAGAAAAAACAATCTCAGGGGTCGAAGTCTGAGAAAGACGATCAACCCAATGCTCCAAAGCAAAATTGGAACAAAAATAAGAAACAGGTAAAACAACAACAGAAACAGGGGTCCCGTCCCGCGTCACCTGTGCCTGCGTCTACTGAACGTGATTATAACTTGCGCGACCGCGCTACAATTAATTCACCTTATCATTTTCAGGTTCCTGATCAACGTTCTCCTCGTTCTTTACAGGACACATCGGCCTCATCGACCGGTGATGGAGGCGGCGGCAGAGGACGGGGTGGCCAGCAGAGTAGCGACCAGCCCCTTGACGGTAAAGGCAAGCAGGACGATTCTTGGCAGAAAAGACCCCAGTTTCAGAAAAAGAAAGTTGCAGCTTTAACAGCGAGATATGCCACAGATAGTGAGAACGCAGCTTCGGAATCAGACATGGGCGCTGACGCTGTTGGACAGAGCGGCGGAGATTATCATTGTTCGAGAGGCCCTGCGTCCACTACTGAAGGTGACAGCGACTGACAAATTCGTTGTTGTTGAGACAGCTGATACTAGAGTGGCTCCCCCTGATAGGCTTTTTGAAATTGACCGTTTAATTGAAGGTGGCATACAACGTACCATAAAAGGGATATTTTGGGAAAATCTTACAACTACCTATGACATTTTGTTAGCGGAGGCTGACTGGCCCCCACCTTTTGTTCTCGCAGCTCCGAGAGGTAAGGAGGTGATCCTCCCTAGTTTCAAGCACACCGTGTCAAAGGAGCATGCGCTGCATTTTGCAGAAGAATGGGCTAAGGTCCTTGCGCCTGCTTTGTAACATACTCACTGTGGTTGGGATACATTCTCCCCCCAACATGAGATTCCCATTCGGTCTATGCCACAGCCTCAACCTCAATATCCCATGCGGCGTGAAGCGAAAGCTTCCGTGGCAGAAATCCTTGAACAATTGGAATATCAAGGCGTGATTGAAACTTGTGTGTCTCCGATGAATAACCCTCTTTTTACTGTGACCAAGCCTGATGGTTCTTACCGTTTGGTATTGGATTACCGGCATTTGAACTCGCATTGCCGTACCTGTGCAGTACAGAATACCCACGGCTCTGCCCTAGTGTATGGTCTTGTGCGTAAAAGGTTTAAAAGAACACTTGACATATCCAATGGTGTTTTGCCCACAACCTTTCGGGTTTAAGTAGTCAATGGACTGCTTTTACCAGTGGTGGCACACAGAAAAAATGTAAGCTTTTGGCTAAGGCTATAAGAATAGTCCAGGTGTGTTTGCAGCCCATTTAGTTTCTCTTCTAGAAGGAATCGACCCAGATGCGTGTTCGTATGTGGATGACATTTATCTCACAGACAACGAGATATGGGCGCATCTGTGCCGCGTTGGCCGCATAATTTGTAATTTTGCAGACTTCGGTTACAAATGTAACTTTGCAAAGTCACACATTGCAGAGTAAACAGTGTTGTTCCTGGGCTATGAGCTCAACAATGAGGGTCGAGGATTGGCTCTCCACGTCTTGGAGAAATGCACACAACTGTGCACTCCTACAACACTGAAAAAGTTACAATCTCTGCTGGGATTTTTGCATTTCGGGCCTACATACATTCCCGAATATGCCCAGCGTATCAAGCCATTACATGCTTTGATACAACCAACTTTTACCAAATCGGGCAGGCTGCCTGAATATTAAGCCATTTTGCAGTCTTTGCAGGCTGATCTTCTAGAATCTAAATTCTTACTGACTCGTGATAACCACACCAACCTGTTGATAAGAATCATCCCTGAGGCGTTGTGTTTCACATACGTTACTTTTAACAAAGGTGATGCTGTACCTATCGCTTACAAGTCACACTTGTACACTTCGGCAGAAATGCGGTTTTCCACTGTGGAAAAAGTTTTGACAGCAGTGCAAATGGCGATTCTGAAGGAATGCGCACTGTTGCAGGGAAAACGCATGTTGGTTGTTGTACCGTATCCTGCCTTGGAGGCAGTGACGAAAGCCAGTGTACCTAATTCTAATTCTAAAGCTTTGCACCAACGGCGAATACAGTGGGCATCATCTGGATGTCACGTTCATTTTTTACGCCTCCTTACAGTCGCAGGAGTTTTTGCAGTATGAATTTGTTCATCCTGCCCCGTTGACTATGCGCCCTTTCAAGGATTACCATTGTATCATTTACACTGATGGTTCAGCGCAAGTCGCGCATGGGTCAAAGAACGCATACGTCTCAGCTTGCGCAATTGCGGTTGGTACCATGATGTATGGAGAATTCAAGTCCGATGTCGTACATACACAGACATTAGGGGACTGTACTGCCCAATTAGCAGAGCTCCGTGCTCTGATGCTTGCATGGGAGTACGCTGATCCAAGTGTGACTACTCTTATTGTGAGTGACTCTTACTACTGTGTCCAGTCTTACAATGACAATCTGTTCTTTTGGTATCAGAACGACTATGGTGACTCCAAGTGTAGCACAATAATACATAAAATTATCTGGGTTTGAGTGGCTGAACTTAAAGAGCAACTGCCACTCGTGTATGTAATTCATACTCTTGGTCATCAGCGTGTGGGAGTTCACACTGTTGGCAATAGTCTGGCCGATGAGGCCGCGAAGACAGCAGTTTCGACATATTTCATTGCACCAGTTACACGTTCCAAAAGTAAGATTGATAATGACATCTTGACAGCAATTGCCGCTGCTGAGAAAAGAAGTAAATATCCTGCTGGATTTCCTTCAAAGTATTCTTATCATTTAAGTCCTGAGAAAGTTTCTTATGTGAAAATACCAGACGTTGGTGACAGATTGATTCCCTACGCGGACCGCAGGTCAACGCTGATTAGAGCTGCCCACGAGGGTGTTGCGTCCGCGCATGCGGGCGTTTCAGCTACTGTATCTCAGTTACAACAGCATTTTTGGTGGCGGAGACTGTATAAACAGACGCGTGATTATGTCATTCAATGTGACATATGTCAGCAGATCAAGCCTTCGACTGCTACGCGTCCGCCCCAGACACAGTTGTACATTTCTAATAAACCACTTGGGTGTGTTTATTTAGATCACTGCGGTCCTTTTTCCTCAGATACTGCATATACGTACATCTTAGTTGCAGTTGATTCTTGCACGCGCTTTGTATAGGTGTGGCCCCACCGAAGTGCTGATTCTCAAACTGTCATAAGGGATTTGGGTGTCTTTGTGGGAATTTTTGGCACCTTCCATTCGGACCAGGGTCCAGCATTTGTCTCTAAGGCATACAAGAATGCCATGAGTTCATTGGGGGTCGAAATTTTCGTCTCCATACTGGCCTGAGGGTAATAGTGTTGTGGAGCGGATGAACCGTGACCTAAAGCAATCCTTGACAGCTAGGGTTATAGGTACCGGCGGGAACCGGCTAGTCCATCTCAATAACGTACAGCGTGCACTTAATAATCTACCTAGAAGGTCTCTGGGTGGGCGGACCCCATACGAGATGCTCTTTGGTATCAAAATGTTTGTCCCGGACCTTGAAGGTCTAGACCAGGCAGCGGCAGCTGCCCCCTTTGACGTAGATGAACATTGTAATGTTTTACAGACTCTACAAGAGACGAGAGACAGTCTTTAAAAGGAACACAAGCCTTCCACATCTGATGCTGCGTTGCAGATTCCGATAGTTGGCTGGCTACCCCGAGTCGGAGAACTTGTCCAAGAGAAGGTCGAGAACAAGAAAGAGTTTGTCCCCTCATATCAAGCTTCAGTTCCTGTACTGGGCGTGCAGGGCACAAAAACAGTCGTTTTACCTTCACTTCCAGGTCGTAAGGAAAAAAAGGGACATCTCCATTGACCATGTCAAATTACACAGAGTGGCCTATTCTTCTTAGTATGACACCTGCAGTCTCCTGTCCATCGATACTGAGAAATTCTGTTTTGGCTCCGGCTCCTAACAACAGGCCTGACATTGCCATCGAGATGCCTGCTGTTTCAAGTCCTTTATTGAATACCCCACCTGGTGATCATCTTGATGATACTGAATATACTTACCCCACAGACCTGTCAATGCCAGATTTACAGATCTGTTTGGTGACTGAGTCCAGATTTTCATTTGACACTAACTCTACCACATCCAAGTCCCCTTCAAAAATGTCTGTTTTCACAGCATGGTTTAAAAGCATTTTTTGATTCCCCCTTGGACTTACATTTGGTTGGTGCTTTTTTCAATTTTTTTGTTTATGTCAATTGGCTTTGTGGTGTATTTTTTCCGTCTTGTGAATGGACACTACGTTGAAGAGAGAACATCTATTCGACTAATTAATGGAACATTGGCACCCCATTCCTCATCACACAGAATGAAGAGGGACCAGACTTTTGTAAAGATTACTGCTTGGCCCGTCTTAGATGGGATTGTATGGGATGCTGTTAAATTTCAAATACATGGTCCCACAGAGGTTATAAATGTCCCGAAAGTCCTAAGAGTTTCTATGGGGGATGTGATTAAACAAAATATACGCTCTGATGATTGGGACGTTCAAGCCGTAGAGGCTTTGTTTTCAGATTTGAAATATTATGCTGCTTTTGATGCTGAGGATTTATATTTAGATTCAGCTAATTATGGTGATTTGTTCTGTTACCAACACTATGGCAATCACTACCTGCATAAGGCTGCTCCAGTTCTCTTTTGAAGCGATTCACATATTTTACTGATTTTAATCAGTCAAATCCCAATGCATTTTATTTTAAGATGACCGAAAAGTCCTCTTCCAAAGTTGGACTTACCCACACAAAAATATTATATTCCAAATCCTTTCTTGACCAATTGGCTATTGGGGGCTATGAACTGCGGAAAGATACTCTGAAGGAGGCATATAAGTGCAGTATCAAGACTTACCATAGGGAAATCTATCTGGAGAAAAAAGCTTACTTTGCCAGAAGAATTGAGGAGGCCATTAACACCAGCAAAGAAGTTTTCCTGGTGGTGAAGGAATAAACTTCACCGGCCGCCATTACGCCTAAGTGCTCCTTTTCGGAACCTTGGGTGTCCCAACTGGCATGCTTCCTTGTGAATAAGATCACTAGCATTCAGGATACTTTTTCCAGCTGCGGTGGTAGGGGGTGTGCTTAATCCAGGACCTGGCACTCCTGTGGCGACCGCTGGACAGCCCATTCTGATGACTTTTCCCTCCATTGAGCCTCAATCCTCTCTGGAAATTCTGTCTAAAATGAGACCTGGCTCCCCGCTCGATCCATGCCCCGCTAAGTTTTTAGCTAAAATCGCACATGTTGTTAATCCGATTGTCAATCCTATTTTAAATCGGTTGCTGGAAACAGGAATTGTGCCGCAAGCATGGAAACAGGCGATGGTGCTCCCCCTCCTAAAAAAGCCATCCCTGGACCCTAGTAGCCATGCCAATTATAGGCCTATTTAGTTGCTTCCGGTCTTGGCCAAGGTGACTGAAAAACATGTGCATTCTGTCCTGGCCGACTTTGTAGAGTCACATGAGATCTTGCACTACACCCAGTCCGGTTTCAGGGCTAATCTGAGCACGGAATCGGCACTGTTGGAGGTGTCAGAGGCCATCAAGGAAGTCCTAGATAATGGAGGGAAAGCACTGCTAGTGTTATTAGATCTCTCGGCGGCATTTGACACCGTTCCCCATGACCGTCTCCTGGCAAGACTCTTGGAGATTGGTGTTCGGGGAACGGTGTTCAGATGGTTTGAGTCGTTTCTTTCCATCCGACAACAGACAGTCTGGGCTCCTCCGTACTCTGGAGGTGGGAGTCCCTCAGGGGTCGATTTTGAGCCCCACTCTTTTTAATATCTAAATATCCCCCCTCGCGGCACTGGCAGAGTCTTTTGGCGCCCAGATTGTCTCGTACGCCGATGACACCCAGCTTCTCTTCACAAGTGGGAGGAATATGGACTTTGATGGCGAGAGCATTAAGAACTGCTTGGGCGCGGTATTTGCCTGGTTTCAACTGAATCAGCTGAAATGCAACTCCGACAAGTCCGAGCTCCTTTTCTTTGGGTGCCCCCCTGACCCCGGATGGGAGACCTGGTGGCCCGCAGGGATGTACCCTCCTTCTACTGACTCCACGGTAGCTAAGAATCTTGGAATCAAGATAGACAATTGTCTCTCACTGAAACCACAGATTCTTGGTCTGGTCGGGCAGTGTTTTGGGATACTAAAAATGTTAAGGAAATTCCTCCCTCTCCTTTCCACTGCCCATAGGAAAATAACGGTGCAAGCCCTGATCGGATCGAGGTTGGATTACGCGAACGTACTCTACCTCGGCCTGCCAGAATACCTTCTGTCTCGTCTACAGGTAGTGCAGAACGCGGTGGCACGGGCAATTTTCGGCCTTGGCCGCAGTTCTCATGCCGCCGGCCTTTTGAAGTCCCTTCACTGGCTTCCAATCAGGAAACGCATTAAGTTCAAGGCCCTCACCATTGCGTTTAAAGCCCTTCATGGTATTGGGGCTCTCTATCTGTGGAAGAGAGCTGTCTTCCAGTATCCAGCCAGACCCTTACGATCGACTGCCTTGTCACTTGCCAGGGTCCCGGCAATTAGGCGCGCATGGACCGGGGGCCGATCCTTTAAATATCTGGCGCCGTGGGCCTGGAATGCTCTGCCACTCGCTCTGAGAAAGAGCGAGAATTTAGCATCTTTCAGGAAAGAGCTTAAAACGTGTCTGTTCTGTCTCTAATTCCTCCTCCGCCGCCTGGGTTATGCTGTGTTAGGTTTGTTAGCGCCGGGACACTCTGCTTGAGTAGCTGAGCGCTCAATAAAACTCCTGATAACATAACATAACATTAATCTTAAATCTGTTTGGGGTTCTAAAAGTTTGCAAGTGCAAGGCACTGAGGCTTTGCATCGCGCATGTCTCATCCCAAACCATATGTTGTTTTTGAATTTGACTATTTCACAAACGACCTGCTTTGGATTGGCTACTACTAAAAGATTTAATGCTCCTTCTTTTCCAGAGTTGGAAGGGTACCCCGGTTGGTATAATTATACCAGTATTTCTGTCAGAGTATTACAGGCCCTGTTGCTGAATTCTACTTTTAACATATCCAGTTTGGATCCTAAGAGTTGGTTGTTGTGGCACAAGAGTGCAGATTCTTGCTAACATCGTTTTCTGGGTTTAGCGCCTGGCTACACACAGGTTAGGGTGGATCCCTGTTTTGAGAATGACCATTCTGTAACTACCTATTCTGTAGGCAAGCTGTGTCAGAATTGGCTCAAACACTCCACTTTAGCATCAGTTAAGCTTCAATTATCTAAATTGGCTAACGATGTTGATCTGAATGACTTTGTCAAAGGCCCTGCTTCCGGCAGATCCAAAAGGTGGATTTATGCTATTTACAACGAAGTTTGGAAACTGTCCCAAATTGATGCTGCTTCCCGCTTGAAAGCTATAGATCAAGCAAATTTAGAGAAAGTGCTCGCAGTTGTAGATAACATCATTAAAACGCTTTTTTCCCGCATTTAAACATTAGATAACATTGCTTCCTCTGTTGTTGATATTATACAAGATGATTTCTCTGTTTTTACCATGGCCAAAATCATTTGCGTTCCATTTTGCAGTTTGCATGGACTTTGCAAACGTTAAAGGCAAGGAAGGTGCCTTGGAACTACACGGACACATCCTCATTATTTGCCCCATTTAATTTGACTGACAAGCAGCAATTTATGTCTATGAAAGATGCAACTTTTTCTATGCTACATATTGAAAAGTTAGAACCTTTGCCGTTTTCTGAGGCTGAGACAAATTCTGCTGTGTGGCTTATCCATGGGTTAATAAAATGATCTTTTCCTTTGTTCAAATTTGAAGCATGCATGAAGTACTATGCGATTGGCAGGTATGAACCTCTGGGCACCGCTTATCTCCATGAAGCTTGGTCACTACCATTTTCCTATAGGTGCCTGAGGGAGGGAAAAGAGGTTTATTTGAATGGTGAAAATTGCACAACACCTAATCACTCGTTAGTGTGTAGGAATTTCCAATTGCACGGCTCGTGTAATCAGAATGCACCTAATTTGGCCTGTGTTTTAAAAGGTACACCAACGCCTGCTATCACACCCACATTCACATTACTAGCAAACGGTAGTTATTTACTTTTAAATAATGAAGATTGTTGTGAGTTGCTGGCTGGAATTCCTTACATCGTTACGGTCTCCCAATGCTCCGTCCATCACCACCCCCTTTGTACCGCTTTGGCCGCCATAAGTGTGGCAGGGTATGCTCAGACGTGAGCCCCTTGCTCACTTTGCCCCTGGATTCAGGCAAGCCGGGCTGAAGACGGCTGTTATGCCAGAAACCGGTCCTCGGAAGCTTGTTTCCGGTCCAGGGAAGGCATGGCTTGGCAGTTCGGGCTGGACTGTTCCCATGAGGCCATGTCTGAACTGAGGTGGAAGAGTGGGCTAAAGAACGGTGATGGATCAAAGATCTTTTGACTGGGTGTGAGTGTTTGATTGGTTCAGATGCTCCGTCCATTACCACCCCCTTTTGTACCACTTTGGCTGCCATAAGTGTGGCAGGGTATGCTCAGACGTGAGTCCCTTGCTCACTTTGCCACTGGATTCAGGCAAGCCGGGCTGAAAAGGGCTGTAATGCCAGAAACCTGTCCCCGGAAGCTTGTTTCCGGTCCAGGGAAGGCATGGCTTGGCAGTTCGGGCTGGACTGTTCCCATGAGGCACAGGGTCAGACTGATTTGCATATAGCCATGTCTGAACTGGGGTGGCAGAGTGGGCTAAAGAACGGTGATGGTTCAAACCCAGATCTTTTGACTGGGTGTGAGTGTTTGATTGGTTCAGATGCTCCGTCCATCACCACCCCCTTTTGTACCGCTTTGGCCACCATAAGTGTGGCAGGGTATGCTCAGACGTGAGTCCCTTGCTCACTTTGCCACTGTATTCAGGCAAGCCGGGCTGAAGACAGCTGTAATGCCAGAAACCGGTCCTCGGAACCTTGTTTCCGGTCCAGGGAAGGCATGGCTTGGCAGTTCGGGCTGGACTGTTCCCATGAGGCACAGGGTCAGACTGATTTGCATATAGCCATGTCTGAACTGGGGTGGCAGTGTGGGCTAAAGAACGGTGATGGATCAAACACAGATCTTTTGACTGGGTGTGAGTGTTTGATTGGTTCAGATGCTCCGTCCATCACCACCCCCTTTTGTATCGCTTTGGCCGCCATAAGTGTGGCAGGGTATGCTCAGATGTGAGTCCCTTGCTCACTTTGCCACTGGATTCAGGCAAGCCGGGCTGAAGACGGCTGTAATGCCAGAAACGGTCCTCGGAAGCTTGTTTCCTCTCCAGGGAAGGCATGGCTTGGCAGTTCGAGCTGGACTGTTCCCAAGAGGCACAGGGTCAGACTGATTTGCATATAGCCATGTCTGAACTGGAGTGGCAGAGTGGGCTAAAGAACGGTGATGGAACAAACCCAGTTCTTTTGACTGGGTGTGAGTGTTTGATTGGTTCAGATGCTTTGTCCATCACCACCCCCTTTTGTACGTCTTTTGCACACGGCACACACTTTAGCTATTGTTTAGAGTTAGGCTGAGTGTTTTGCTTCACATGAGAATAACTTGTTTTTCTACATTGCTAGACTTGCTTCGTAAGCTTATTCTGAACAGTGAGTGCCAAGGCCTTCAAAGTTATATTAACACTGTGGCTGTTGTTCAAACTGAGCAGGGCAGGTTCTAGCGATAACACATATGCAGCTGTGGCCAACTCAGATACTGGCGCCTTTAATAATGCACTGTGTAGGCATGATTAAACACACTTGGAGAACATTTGTATGCTGAGAGCTTGTGCAGAACTCGATCTGATTCTCTACTGCTAATCTTTGGGGTATGGGGTCGCCTATGCATGCCTAGGAGACCTTCTTTCGTTAAAAAATAACCTACCAGCAAGGGAGGGTAACATCTAGGTATATATTTAACCTGTTTCCATTTAGCATTATAACATGCTTTCTATCTTTGTATTTTATGGAAACGTAACTATGCGGACAATCTTATTTCTTATCATATGTCTGCTTGCATTAGCTAAGATGCTGCACCTGAGAACACGGCGTTAAAATAAATATTTTAAACTTGCACATGTCTCCCTTTGCTCCCTGTTTTGGACTGGTATGAGAGTATAACGAAAGAGTGCTCATGTTTCCCACGTTACCTGAGGTAACCAAAGTTGCATGTTTTGGGTTGTATTATCAGTGGTTACTTTGCTATAGGACGAAGAGCTGATGAGACACTGATGCTAGTCTGGTAGGGGATTTTGGGTACTAAGGAGAGTTTTTGGCACAACCTAATTCACTGAGGTCCTGAGTCTCTGTGAACAGTTCTGTGTTTCTAGCAGAATCCCTGCAACAGTCCTATCTTGCTCCTATGGGAAGATATGCAGGTAACCACTGTAGCCAGCATTCCCCATGATAGCCTATGAGTAAGATAGCCTTACAATAGTGAAAAAGAAAAATGGCTGTAATTCACTACCAGAGCATGTCACTTGCACTAGTACATGCTCTACCTTTCACATACACTGCACCCTGCTCAAGGGGGTACCTTGAGCCTTCCATAGGGGTGACCAATGTGTACAGAAAGGGAGGGGTTAGGCCTGGTCAGTGGGGACACTGAGCAGGTGGACATGGCAGTTTGCAGACTGCACACAGGCACTGCGGTAGCAGGCCTGACACAACATTTTAGGGCTACTCATGTGGGTGGCACAATCAGTGCTGCAGGCCCACTAGTAGCATTTGTATCACCAGCCCTGTCACACTCAGTGCACTTTACTAGGGACTACTTGGTGATATAAATATGCCAATCATGGATAACCAATTACAATAACAATTTACACAGGGAGCACTTGCACTTTGACACCGATCAGCAGTGGCAAAGTGCCCAAAGCATCTAAACCAGCAAAAACAGGAGGCAGAGGCGAAAAGACAGGGGAAACCAAGCTAAAGTTGCCAGGGCTAACACATGTCCCCTCCAGCTGAAAGTGGGGAGTACTGCCTACCCTCTTGGGAGTTCTCTTCACTAAGGTGGAAGAATCTGAACAGACCATCAGCGTTGGCGTGTTCTGTACCAGGGCGGTGTTCCACCGTAAAGTCCATTCCCTGTAGGGAAATGGACCACCTCAACAGTTTTGGGTTCTCACCCCTCATCTGCATTAACCATATGAGGGGCCAGTGGTCTGTCTGAACACGGAAGTGAGATCCAAACAGGTAGGGCCTCAGCTTCTTTAGAGCCCAGACCACAGCAAAAGCTTCCCTTTCAATTGCACGCCACCTCTGTTCCCTGGGTAGTAGCCTCCGACTAATGAAAGCTACAGGTTGGTCCCAGCCCTCATCATTGATCGGGGAGAGTACTGCTCCCACACCATGCTCTGAAGCGTCTGTCTGCACTACAAACTCACAGGAGAAATCAGGTGCCTTGAGCACCGCTGCTGTACACATGGCAGTTTTCAGGTTCATCGAAAGCAGTTTGACAGGCTGCAGTCCAATTCACTCTCCTGGGCTGCATCCTTGAAGTCAGCTCCGTCAAGGGGGCAACGATGGTGCCATATCCCTTGACAAACCGTCGGTAATACCCGGTGAGACCTAAAAAGGCTCTCACCTCTGTCTGAGTCTTGGGGGGCTCCCAAGCCAGAATGGCATCAATCTTCGCCTATAGGAGCGCCACCTGGCCACTCCCCACCTGGTGTCCCAAATACACCACAGATCCCTGCCCTATCTGGCACTTGCTGACCTTGATAGTGAGGCCTGCCCTTTGCAGAGCCTTCAACACTTCACAGAGGTGTTGCAAATGTTCCTCCCACGTGGAGCTGAACACAGCAATGTCATCCAGGTATGCAGCGCTGAATTCCTCCAGCCCGGTCAGTACCTGGTTGACCAGTCTCTGGAATGTGGCAGGGGTGTTCTTCAACCCAAAGGGAATGACTAGGAACTGGAAGTGCCCCTCTGGCGTTGAGAACACAGACCTCTCTTTGGCCCCCTCAGTTAAGGCAATCTGCCAGTACCCAGAAGTTAAATCAAACGTACTGAGGTACTGGGCAGCTCCCAACCGATCCACGAGCTCATCAGCTATCGGGATGGGGTGTGCATCAGCCTTCGTGACCGCATTGAGCCCGCGGTAGTCCACACAGATCCAAGGGCTGCTGGAGGGCTCAATCAACCCTAGCGCCAACATCTTATAAACCTCTTCCTTGATGCTGGCCCTGACCTGTTGTCAGCTACCCTGTAAAATGTCTGTTTCACAGGTAAACTATATCCAGTGTCCACATCATGGACACACCAATTGGTAACACCTGGGGTCAGGGAGAACAGGGAGGCAAACTGACCCAACATTCGGTCGACAGCCCCTCTACTACTCTGGGGTCAGGGTGGGCGAGAAGACCACACCATCCACTTACCCATCTTGCTCCTTGGCTGCCAGGAGGTCAGGAAGAGGATCACTTTCTTCTTCCATTCCAGCATCTGTAGCCAGGAGCATTGTCACTTCAGACCTCTCAAAGTGGGGTTTGAGGCGGTTCACATGCAAGACTCTCAGAGGCTGCCTGGGAGTCTTCAAGTTAACCAGGTAGGTTACTTTGCTCTTGTGCTCTACCACCTCATATGGCCCATCCACTTGTCTTGGAGCGCTCAAGGCTCCACTGGCGCCATCACCCACACTTTCTGCCCAGGTTGAAATTCGACCAGAGTGCCATTCTGGTCGTACCATCTTTACATATCTTCTGAATAGCTTCTAGGTTGTCCTGTGCGAGCTTCCTGAAGCGTTGTGTCTGGTTGCGGAAGGCCAGCACATAGCTGAACACATCCTGGGGGGTTTTCCCACGGAATTTCTTCCACCCCTCCTTCACCAGTGTGAGAGGTCCTGAAACAGGGTGGCCATACAGAAGCTCAAAGGGACTGAACCCTAAGGACTTCTGAGGCACCTCCCTGTAGGCAAGGAACAGGCATGGTATAAAAACATCCCACTTCCGTCTCATGGGCTCCGCTAGGCCCATAATCATACCTTTCAGGGTGCAATTGAACCTTTCAACCAACCCATTTCCTTGAAGGTGGTAAGGAGTGGTGAACTTCACAGAGACTTCATGTACCTAGAGATGAAGTTGGTAACCCGGTCGGAGACCACCTCTCTGGGGAACCCCACATGGGAAAAAATCCCCATCAACGCACGGCCCACCACGGGGCTGTGATTGTCCAGAGAGGGACAGCTTCCGGGTACCAGGTGGCATGGTCCACCAAGACCAGGATGAACCTGTTGCCTAAGGCTGTCTTGGGTAAGCATGGGCGGATTTTGCGGATCCACGATTCACGAATTTGCGGATTCACGGATCGTGGATCCGCAAAATCCGCGGATTTTGCGGATCTGCGGATTTGGGGGCGGGGCTTCCTCGAGTGTGTGGGCGGGGCCAAACGGACGGGGCTTCCATGCGAGCGCACATGCCTCTTGTGTGTATAAAAGGTCAGAGACCGATCAGAGCAGCAGATTAAGAGACAGAAGCCCCTGGTCACAGGAACAGCACGGGGATTGCGCTCGTAAAAGTCAAAGATGCAAATGCCTCTGGCCAGCATCACAGCGGATTTTCGATGGTATATTTGGGAAGAAGGCACATCTGCCCAGCCTCCCAACGCTCACGATTTTTTTTGGGCTGATGAATGAGTCACCGCATTTGCGCTTCAACTAGTTCCAGCGACCAAGTGTGTGTTAATGCAATCGCGCCGAAGTGCGCAGGGGTCCCTTGAGTGAAATGTCCATCATAGTGGGTAAATGGCGGGAAGACGGTGCACACCTCGAGTGTGTGGGCGGGGCCAAACGGACGGGGCTTCCATGCGAGCACATGCCTCTTGTGTGTATAAAAGGTCAGAGACCAGCATCACAGCGGATTTTCGATGGTATATTTGGGAACAAGGCACACCTGCAAGTGTTTCCTGTTGAGGTTTATTTTTTGTGCCAGGACCGTCGTGCCAGAATGAACCCTGCCCTTCATATTTATTCAAGAAGACACCATGTAAATAATTTACGATGGCGCCGGCAAGCTGCCAGCGCCATCCTGCAAAAGTTACTTAATTAGCTTCAACAGGAAGCTCCAACTGATAAAATAAAGCAGGCGCTCGAGCCCTTGCTTTATCTTATCTGTTAGAGCTTCCTGTCGAAGCTAATTAAGTAACCATTTGAGGATGGCGCTGGCAGCTTGCCGGCGCCATCGTAAATTATGCATTAGGCTTGAACTTTTGACCGCAAAATCCGCTCCGATCGCGGATTGCGGATTCTCGGTAAATTCGCGAGAGTTCGCGGATTGCGGATTTACCGAAAATCCGCAAAATCCGTGATCGGAGCGGATTTTGCGCTCATGCTTAGTCTTGGGGTCCAGGGGCTCCACGATGTCGATGCCCACCCGCTCAAAAGGGGTGCTCACCACAGGAAAGGGTTGGAGGGGTGCTTTGCACTTCCCTCCGCTCTTGCCACTGGCCTGACATGTTTGGCAAGACCTACAAAATGTCCCAACTAAGCATGGGCGTAAAATCCGCTCCGATCGCGGATTTTTCGGATTTTCGGCAAATTCGCAATCCGCGAACGCTCGCGAATTTGTCAAAAATCCGTGAATCCGCTCGCGGCGGATTTTTTGCTTGGTTGCGGCGCGCGGCGTGGTGCACGGCGTTCACTTTCCGTCATTTAGCGTTTGCCGAGTTGTTTTTCTTTGCGAGTGATGCGCCATTTTAGATCTTGCTGCTTGTTCCCGCGGGAGTTTGGCGCCCGCGAATACGTAATCGCGGCTTGCCACCTTGCACAGCACACCTCGCGAGAGTTCGCAATTGCGAACACGTAGTTGCGGCGGAAAGGAACAATCTCGCACTTGCGAAATAGAGATTTTGCAATTTCGCACAAGAAAATCACCAGCAAACAGGATAAACCTTCAGAAAATTATGATTTTTATCAGAATCACTCCTCAGGTTGACATTTGCATGGCCTTTTTTTTTGCAAGGAGTCCATTTTGGGGGGGGGGAGGAAGGAAGTGCCCCACAGTCTCCAACTTCCTGTTCCTGTCCAGCAGGCTCCTCCCAGTGCTTTGTCCATCTCCTGGTCACTTTCATTTGGATCTGGAGCTGGAAGGATTACTTTTTGTGGGTGCTGCTGGATATTTGGATTTGAGGCCTTTTTGACTGTCTTTGGATCACTTTTGGATTAGAAATCAACTTTCACAAGTAAGTTTGTTTGGGGCATTACAGTTGCTGCAAGTAAAATTTTGGAACTTTTTCAGAACATTAAATAAATTATATTGTGGGTAGCCACAGTATCCAGTAGGACCAGGGTTGGTTAGGGGTGCATGATACAACTGTTTTGTTGAATTTAAACACCATTGAGGCCATGGATGGGCTGGGATTGTGCTGATTTTTGTCCTTTTTTTGGGCCTGCTGGTGTGGCCCTTTGCCCAGGGGTGGTGAGTGTTGCATGGGCCTAGTCTTTCTGTGGGGTGTCTTCTTGAATTTAAACATAATTGAGGCCATGGATGGGCTGGGATTGTGCTTATTTTATTGTTTTTTGTCGTTTTTGGGGGGCTGCTGGTGTGGCCTTTTGCCCAGGGGTGGTGGTGCATGGACTGAGTGTGCCTGTGGTGTGGTCTCACTCTCTTTAATGTAAACATCATGGATGGCATTGGATTGTGGTGATTTCTGGCTGTTTTTCTGTTTTTTGGGGGTGTACTGTTGATGTGGACTGGCCATGTGGGTGGTGGTGGTGGCCATCTTGAGTGCTGGCTGGTACAGGCAACATGTGCTTTGGGTGTAAGGGGCCATTTTGAGGAGAGGCAGTGTCTGAGGCCTGCACTTATTTTGCCTACTTTTCATCCATTATGCCCAGGGGTAGTGAGTGTTGCATGGGCCTAGTGTTTCTGAGGGGTGTCTTCTTGAATTTAAACACCATTGAGGCCATGGATGGGCTGGGATTGTGCTGATTTTATTGTTTTTTGTCGTTTTTTGGGCCTGCTGGTGGGGCCCTTTGCCCAGGGGTGGTGAGTGTTGCATGGGCCTAGTCTTTCTGTGGGGTGTCTTCTTGAATTTAAACATAATTGAGGCCATGAATGGGCTGGGATTGTGCTTATTTTATTGTTTTTTGTCGTTTTTGGGGGGCTGCTGGTGTGGCCTTTTGCCCAGGGGTGGTGTTGAATGGACTGAGTGTGCCTGTGGTGTGGTCTCACTCTCTTTAATGTAAACATCATGGATGGCATTGGATTGTGGTGATTTCTGGCTGTTTTTCTGTTTTTTGGGGGTGTACTGTTGATGTGGACTGGCCATGTGGGTGGCGGTGGTGGCCATCTTGAGTGCTGGCTGGTACAGGCAACATGTGCTTGGGGTGTAAGGGGCCATTTTGAGGAGAGGCAGTGTCTGAGGCCTGCACTTATTTTGCCTACTTTTCATCCATTATGCCCAGGGGTAGTGAGTGTTGCATGGGCCTAGTGTTTCTGAGGGGTGTCTTCTTGAATTTAAACACCATTGAGGCCATGGATGGTCTGGGATTGTGCTGATTTTATTGTTTTTTGTCGTTTTTTTGGGCCTGCTGGTGGGGCCCTTTGCCCAGGGGTGGTGAGTGTTGCATGGGCCTTGTCTTTCTGTGGGGTGTCTTCTTGAATTTAAACATAATTGAGGCCATGGATGGGCTGGGATTGTGCTTATTTTATTGTTTTTTGTCGTTTTTGGGGGGCTGCTGGTGTGGCCTTTTGCCCAGGGGTGGTGGTGCATGGACTGAGTGTGCCTGTGGTGTGGTCTCACTCTCTTTAATGTAAACATCATGGATGGCATTGGATTGTGGTGATTTCTGGCTGTTTTTCTGTTTTTTGGGGGTGTACTGTTGATGTGGACTGGCCATGTGGGTGGTGGTGGTGGCCATCTTGAGTGCTGGCTGGTACAGGCAACATGTGCTTGGGGTGTAAGGGGCCATTTTGAGGAGAGGCAATGTCTGAGGCCTGCACTTATTTTGCCTACTTTTCATCCATTATGCCCAGGGGTAGTGAGTGTTGCATGGGCCTAGTGTTTCTGAGGGGTGTCTTCTTGAATTTAAACACCATTGAGGCCATGGATGGGCTGGGATTGTGCTGATTTTATTGTTTTTTGTCGTTTTTTTGGGCCTGCTGGTGGGGCCCTTTGCCCAGGGGTGGTGAGTGTTGCATGGGCCTAGTCTTTCTGTGGGGTGTCTTCTTGAATTTAAACATAATTGAGGCCATGGATGGGCTGGGATTGTGCTTATTTTATTGTTTTTTGTCGTTTTTGGGGGGCTGCTGGTGTGGCCTTTTGCCCAGGGGTGGTGGTGCATGGACTGAGTGTGCCTGTGGTGTGGTCTCACTCTCTTTAATGTAAACATCATGGATGGCATTGGATTGTGGTGATTTCTGGCTGTTTTTCTGTTTTTTGGGGGTGTACTGTTGATGTGGACTGGCCATGTGGGTGGCGGTGGTGGCCATCTTGAGTGCTGGCTGGTACAGGCAACATGTGCTTGGGGTGTAAGGGGCCATTTTGAGGAGAGGCAGTGTCTGAGGCCTGCACTTAGTTTGCCTACTTTTCATCCATTATGCCCAGTGGTAGTGAGTGTTGCATGGGCCTAGTGTTTCTGAGGGGTGTCTTCTTGAATTTAAACACCATTGAGGCCATGGATGGGCTGGGATTGTGCTGATTTTATTGTTTTTTGTCGTTTTTTTGGGCCTGCTGGTGGGGCCCTTTGCCCAGGGGTGGTGAGTGTTGCATGGGCCTAGTCTTTCTGTGGGGTGTCTTCTTGAATTTAAACATAATTGAGGCCATGGATGGGCTGGGATTGTGCTTATTTTATTGTTTTTTGTCGTTTTTGGGGGGCTGCTGGTGTGGCCTTTTGCCCAGGGGTGGTGGTGCATGGACTGAGTGTGCCTGTGGTGTGGTCTCACTCTCTTTAATGTAAACATCATGGATGGCATTGGATTGTGGTGATTTCTGGCTGTTTTTCTGTTTTTTGGGGGTGTACTGTTGATGTGGACTGGCCATGTGGGTGGCGGTGGTGGCCATCTTGAGTGCTGGCTGGTACAGGCAACATGTGCTTGGGGTGTAAGGGGCCATTTTGAGGAGAGGCAGTGTCTGAGGCCTGCACTTATTTTGCCTACTTTTCATCCATTATGCCCAGGGGTAGTGAGTGTTGCATGGGCCTAGTGTTTCTGACGGGTGTCTTCTTGAATTTAAACACCATTGAGGCCATGGATGGGCTGGGATTGTGCTGATTTTATTGTTTTTTGTCGTTTTTTTGGGCCTGCTGGTGGGGCCCTTTGCCCAGGGGTGGTGAGTGTTGCATGGGCCTAGTCTTTCTGTGGGGTGTCTTCTTGAATTTAAACATAATTGAGGCCATGGATGGGCTGGGATTGTGCTTATTTTATTGTTTTTTGTCGTTTTTGGGGGGCTGCTAGTGTGGCCTTTTGCCCAGGGGTGGTGGTGCATGGACTGAGTGTGCCTGTGGTGTGGTCTCACTCTCTTTAATGTAAACATCATGGATGGCATTGGATTGTGGTGATTTCTGGCTGTTTTTCTGTTTTTTGGGGGTGTACTGTTGATGTGGACTGGCCATGTGGGTGGCGGTGGTGGCCATCTTGAGTGCTGGCTGGTACAGGCAACATGTGCTTGGGGTGTAAGGGGCCATTTTGAGGAGAGGCAGTGTCTGAGGCCTGCACTTATTTTGCCTACTTTTCATCCATTATGCCCAGGGGTAGTGAGTGTTGCATGGGCCTAGTGTTTCTGAGGGGTGTCTTCTTGAATTTAAACACCATTGAGGCCATGGATGGGCTGGGATTGTGCTGATTTTATTGTTTTTTGTCGGTTTTTTGGGCCTGCTGGTGGGGCCCTTTGCCCAGGGGTAGTGAGTGTTGCATGGGCCTAGTCTTTCTGTGGGGTGTCTTCTTGAATTTAAACATAATTGAGGCCATGGATGGGCTGGGATTGTGCTTATTTTATTGTTTTTTGTCGTTTTTGGGGGGCTGCTGGTGTGGCCTTTTGCCCAGGGGTGGTGGTGCATGGACTGAGTGTGCCTGTGGTGTGGTCTCACTCTCTTTAATGTAAACATCATGGATGGCATTGGATTGTGGTGATTTCTGGCTGTTTTTCTGTTTTTTGGGGGTGTACTGTTGATGTGGACTGACCATGTGGGTGGTGGTGGTGGCCATCTTGAGTGCTGGCTGGTACAGGCAACATGTGCTTTGGGTGTAAGGGGCCATTTTGAGGAGAGGCAGTGTCTGAGGCCTGCACTTATTTTGCCTACTTTTCATCCATTATGCCCAGGGGTAGTGAGTGTTGCATGGGCCTAGTGTTTCTGAGGGGTGTCTTCTTGAATTTAAACACCATTGAGGCCATGGATGGGCTGGGATTGTGCTGATTTTATTGTTTTTTGTCGTTTTTTTGGGCCTGCTGGTGGGGCCCTTTGCCCAGGGGTGGTGAGTGTTGCATGGGCCTAGTCTTTCTGTGGGGTGTCTTCTTGAATTTAAACATAATTGAGGCCATGGATGGGCTGGGATTGTGCTTATTTTATTGTTTTTTGTCGTTTTTGGGGGGCTGCTGGTGTGGCCTTTTGCCCAGGGGTGGTGGTGCATGGACTGAGTGTGCCTGTGGTGTGGTCTCACTCTCTTTAATGTAAACATCATGGATGGCATTGGATTGTGGTGATTTCTGGCTGTTTTTCTGTATTTTGGGGGTGTACTGTTGATGTGGACTGGCCATGTGGGTGGTGGTGGTGGCCATCTTGAGTGCTGGCTGGTACAGGCAACATGTGCTTGGGGTGTAAGGGGCCATTTTGAGGAGAGGCAGTGTCTGAGGCCTGCACTTATTTTGCCTACTTTTCATCCATTATGCCCAGGGGTAGTGAGTGTTGCATGGGCCTAGTGTTTCTGAGGGGTGTCTTCTTGAATTTAAACACCATTGAGGCCATGGATGGGCTGGGATTGTGCTGATTTTATTGTTTTTTGTCGTTTTTTTGGGCCTGCTGGTGGGGCCCTTTGCCCAGGGGTGGTGAGTGTTGCATGGGCCTAGTCTTTCTGTGGGGTGTCTTCTTGAATTTAAACATAATTGAGGCCATGGATGGGCTGGGATTGTGCTTATTTTATTGTTTTTTGTCGTTTTTGGGGGGCTGCTGGTGTGGCCTTTTGCCCAGGGGTGGTGGTGCATGGACTGAGTGTGCCTCTGGTGTGGTCTCACTCTCTTTAATGTAAACATCATGGATGGCATTGGATTGTGGTGATTTCTGGCTGTTTTTCTGTTTTTTGTGGGTGTGTACTGTTGATGTGGACTGGCCATGTGGGTGGTGGTGGTGGCCATCTTGAGTGCTGGCTGGTACAGGCAACATGTGCTTGGGGTGTAAGGGGCCATTTTGAGGAGAGGCAGTGTCTGAGGCCTGCACTTATTTTGCCTACTTTTCATCCATTATGCCCAGGGGTAGTGAGTGTTGCATGGGCCTAGTGTTTCTGAGGGGTGTCTTCTTGAATTTAAACACAATTGAGGCCATGGATGGGCTGGGATTGTGCTTATTTTATTGTTTTTTGTCGTTTTTGGGGGGCTGCTGGTGTGGCCTTTTGCCCAGGGGTGGTGGTGCATGGACTGAGTGTGCCTGTGGTGTGGTCTCACTCTCTTTAATGTAAACATCATGGATGGCATTGGATTGTGGTGATTTCTGGCTGTTTTTCTGTTTTTTGGGGGTGTACTGTTGATGTGGACTGGCCATGTGGGTGGTGGTGGTGGCCATCTTGAGTGCTGGCTGGTACAGGCAACATGTGCTTGGGGTGTAAGGGGCCATTTTGAAGAGAGGCAGTGTCTGAGGCATGCACTTATTTTGCCTACTTTTCATCCATTATGCCCAGGGGTAGTGAGTGTTGCATACTTGCATGTCCCTAGTCTTTCTGTGGGGTGTCTTCAATGCAAACATCATGGATGGCATGGGATTGTGCTCATTTTTCTGTGTTTTGTCGATTTTTTGGGGTGTATAACTGAACTGATGTTCCTCTGTCTTCCATTGCTTTTAGGTGCACAAGAAGACTCAAGAGAACCACCAGTGCCAGGAAGAAGTCCTGCAGCGGTGTGTGTGTGCAGCATAACGTCACGCGACGTCACGTCTGGACACAGAACCCTCTGCAACTCGTGCAACTGCTGCCTGCTGACCTGCTCTGAAGAAGATGGCCCCAAAAAAAGTAACCCGTAGCTCCTCTAGCAAGAAAGGTGCCAGTAAGGAGCAGAAGAAGCAAGTTACCAAGGACACTGGTGTGCCGCCCGCCCCTTTTTTTGGGAGTAAAAAAAAAGTATGCCTGCAGCAGCAGCAGCGGGATCTGCTGGGGACCAAGCTGGCAGCAGCACCCCCGCTCCATTGGGCTCAGTGCCACCACCACCACCACGCCAACTTAAGTCCAAGCCCTTGAGTGCTGCTGAGGCAGCCAGTATAGTTCTTCAATCACCATCGACCAGTGATGTTGGCTCATCGCAAGAAAGCAGCAGCAATGTCCCTCAATCAACACAGGTTGTTGTAGCTCATCTGACGAGTGTTGAACAACCACAGCCGCAACAACAATCCCATGTGCAAGTACAAGCCCAAGTACATGTGGAAGGAGAGGCAGCGCAAGGAGATGCGCAAGCAGAGGTGCATGGAGGGTCACAAGTGCCCACAATAGTTGTTCCTCCCGAAGTAGGGGCACATCAGGAAATCGACAATCAAGGCGAGGTATCATTTGAGGAAGCCACTCCTCCTGATGATCCTTCATTGTCTTCCACACCCCTAGCAAGGAAGAGATCAAGGGTGGTGTCTACATCCTCTTCAAGCACACCTCCTTCTGATGATACGGATCAAACTTGGGAACCAGCACCACAGCCGTCTGAGAGTGAGGCACACCATGATCCAACAAAGTTAGTTAAGCGTAAAAGGAAGCTCGTCCAAAGTCTCAGAGTTATGGAGTGTGATGAGGCTCAACAAGAAGTGGCGGATACTGCTGCTGATGAAGACTCTGCCAACGACGACCCAGTCATCATAAAGGTCACTGCAGCCCCAGCGGGCATGCAGCAAACAGACATTTTGACCCTAGCCCGAAGAGCTGCTGAGCGTGATGATGATGATGATGTTGTCGATGAGGAGGCAGTGGAAACACCACAATCATTGGAGTTAAGTAGTACACCAACTCGTCCCGCTTCCATATTTCTTTCTGGCAAGAAGAGACCTCCGTCAACCTCGACCTTAATTAGTGGCGGTGAAAGTGCAAAACGTACAAAAGTTGGGCAATCCAGATCCTCCACTTCATCTGGCATTAGCTTCATGACCACCACCACCAGTATCGCCGCCTCCTCCAGGTCCCACAGACACTTCAAGTCCCCAGTTTGGGACTTCTTTACTGTTTGTCCCAAAAATCCAAAGTTTGCCATTTGTACCCTTTGTAAGCTTGCAGTTAGTCGTGGTAAGTCAGGTACCAACTATGGTACCAGCGGCCAGAGAGGTCATCTTGAGAGAAAGCACACTGTCAAATGGTTTGCGCACCTAGATGCGATCAAGAAAGGCCAAATTCAAGGAAACGTTGATGTTTCATCTGATGATGACGAGCAGGAAGAAGACGTGTCAAACACTTCCCTTACACCCAGTACCCCTGTCAGCAGCACACCCAATGTGAGGCACACTAAGAGTGTTGGAGCGAGTGAGACACCAACGCACAAAAGTTCACCAGCGAGCAAATTTGGGTCAACGAAGTCATTATCAGCCCGTAAATGCTTGGTCCAGGGCAACATTAGAACAATGCTTACTTCAGACGTGCCATATGAACGCAACCACCCACTGACGCGTCTGTATAACACTAAGCTGGCTAAAATGCTAGCTGTGGGCCTTCTACCTTTTTCTTTTGTAGAAGCGGTAGGTTTTCTTGAATTAGTGGCAACGCTCTGCCCTAAATGGAAGGTTCCGAGCCGGTTCTATTTTGCCAGAGTTGCGGTTCCAGCACTACATGAAGATGTGCTGGAGGCGATTGGGGCAGCTTTGCAGAAGAGTGCTGTTCACACAATACATCTGACAACAGACATGTGGACCAGTGGCGCAGGCGCTGATTACATGTGCATCACTGCACACTAGGTCTCTTTTTCAGGTGTTAAAGCAAAGCTAAACGCAGGTGTTGACCCGGACAAAGTTTTCAAAGCTGCTCGGAAACATGCAACACTAGCCATGTTTGGCTTGGAGAAAAGTCACACAGCAGAAAACCTTTTGGAAGAGTTTAAAAAAAAGGTCTTGAAAATGCTATCCCCCCTAAAACGCAAGATTGGTTATGTTTCCACGGATAATGGCGCCAATGTAGTTAAGGCCATGTTGAAGGGTGACCATTTTAGAGTGCCGTGTTTGGCGCACTGTATCAACCTGGTAGTTCAAAAATTCTTGAGTGATAAACAGAGTCCAGCGTTCGAGGTAATGGCCACCTGCCGCAAAATGTGCAACCATTTCAGCCATTCTTTTAAGGCCCGGAAGCATCTGCGGAGACTGCTACTTCAACGTGGAATGCCAGTGAAAGCACTCATCCAGGAGGTGGCAACACGTTGGAACTCAACCTTCTACATGCTTGAGCGTCTGTATGAGCAGTATACGGTACTCGATCACTATTTCTTCACAGAGGCTACATCTCAGAAGGAGGACATGCGGATGGGTGCGGCGCAATGGGACATAGTTAAAAGCCTGACAGACATGCTTCGTCCTTTTGAGTTCTTCACGCGTGCAGTCAGCCAGGAGGACTGTAATTTGGGAAAAGCTATCCCATTGTTGTGCATGCTGGAGCACCAACTGATGGCGGTGTCTTCTGAGTTTGAAAAAGATGAAAAAAAAAAGACCATTTTATTTTGTCTGAGAAATTATTAGAGCGCCTACGTGGTGATGAACGTCTTAAAATGATCAACTCAGAACAGCATTACATTTGTGCTACTATTCTGGATCCACGCTACAAAAAGGCGCTGGCAGGCGAAGCATTCTTTCCTTTTGCTGATGCAGATGTTCAAAAGTACAAACATTGGTTAGCCTGGTCAGCCAAGAGGTTTGAAAAAGAACGGCAGGTTATTGAAGGAGAAGCCAGTACATCAGCATCAGCATCAGCAGGCCATCCCCAGTCACAAGAATCCACTTCTGCACCTGTGGCTGGGGCACAAGTGACCTCTCAGCCGTTAAAGACACCGGCAACTGGATCATCTGTACCACACACAACAGTAACAGTGGCTGCTGTAGAGGATTGGCTAAGTTTGCTTGGGTATGGTTCTCGAAAAAATGTCACAGCCACAGCAAAAAGTAAGCAAAGTGGAGGAACCGTTGATGACCTTGAGTCGATGGTGCAGGACTATCTGAATGACTCAACAGAGGTCTTTCTTAATGATGAGCCATTGCAGTATTGGCATGGCAAAAAACAATTGTGGCCACAGCTCTCCAACCTGGCTATAAACTATTTGTCTTGCCCACTCGCAAGTGTGTCTTCTGAACGTGTTTTCAGTGCTGCTGGTGGCATTGTAACTCCCAAACGGAGCCGCCTCTCGCCCAAAAATGTGGAGCGGCTGACAATGATCAAGATGAATCAGCACCTCATACCACCAGATTACAAAGTACGAGAAAGCACGCCGCATGAAGACGAGGAGGACGGCAACGTAGATGAGGGGATTTGTTCTCTGTTCGGTGGCACTGACCTCATCCAGCCTGAATTCGCAGAGTATGATGACGAAATCTTGTTCTTATTCCCTGACACCGAGCCCTGAAAATGAGACAATCAATCAAGAACTTTCTTTTTCTTCCTTATTCACTTTTATTCCTGTGTGCTTTGTGTCTCTCTTTCTTTGTTTTGCACAGTTAATTTAATTCAAACTTTAATCACCTAATCCCAAAAACAAGACCATCATCAGAACTGTCTTCACTTGTTTGCTTATTGATTTGAAGGTGCCGCAATCTACATTCCTCAGGTTCACAAGTTCTGAAGAACATGCTCCTCTATCCTCCTCCTCCAGACTGCGATTTCCCTCAAAGCAGAGTGCTGGATTACGCCCAATGAAGAAAGACTCAGCACTTGTGGGGGTGTTGTACTTCTTTGCGGGTGAGTTGACGGATTTGGGCCCATTGCTGTGAAGCTCTAATAATGGACAAAGGTGTTTTGGACCAAATATGAGGTGGAAATTTCTTGCCGTTTTTGCTGACTTGCTTGCCTTTGAGGTGCTCTTTGGCGGGGTTCCGGGTGTTTGTGGGTAATTTTTGGTGTCTGGGAGCACTGCTGCGACAGTCTAATCTTGATTGCATTTGCTTTTCAGGAAATCCGTGGTGGAAAACAGGAGTTATGATGATTGATGATGATGATGACCTAGCTGCACAGCGCCGCGTTTGGACCGAAGGCCGAGAGATATTGTAAGTATGAGATTTAGCTTTTTCGCTGTTTGGGGGTGTTGTCGGGTGGTTTTTTCCGGGTGGGTTGGCGGGTCTTGCCTGGGGCATTCCTGGGAAGGTCTAATACCGGATAGAAGTGTTTTGGACAAAATCCTGAAGGAACAGCCTTTTTTTTGCTATTTCTTCTGTCATCTTGCTCAATGTAGCGTTTTGGGGGGCTTCCTGCTGTTCGTGGGTGGGTTGCGGCCGGGGTCTCTGTCGAAGCACTGCTGCGACAATCTAATCTTGATTGCATTTGCTTTTCAGGAAATCCGTGGTGGAAAACAGGAGTTATGATGATTGATGATGATGATGACCTAGCTGCACAGCGCCGCGTTTGGACCGAAGGCCGAGAGATATTGTAAGTATGAGATTTAGCTTTTTCGCTGTTTGGGGGTGTTGTCGGGTGGTTTTTTCCGGGTGGGTTGGCGGGTCTTGCCTGGGGCATTCCTGGGAAGGTCTAATACCGGATAGAAGTGTTTTGGACAAAATCCTGAAGAAACAGCCTTTTTTTTGCTATTTCTTCTGTCATCTTGCTCAATGTAGCGTTTTGGGGGGCTTCCTGCTGTTCGTGGGTGGGTTGCGGCCGGGGTCTCTGTCGAAGCACTGCTGCGACAATCTAATCTTGATTGCATTTGCTTTTCAGGAAATCCGTGGTGGAAAACAGGAGTTATGATGATTGATGATGATGATGACCTAGCTGCACAGCGCCGCGTTTGGACCGAAGGCCGAGAGATATTGTAAGTATGAGATTTAGCTTTTTCGCTGTTTGGGGGTGTTGTCGGATGGTTTTTTCCGGGTGGGTTGGCGGGTCTTGCCTGGGGCATTCCTGGGAAGGTCTAATACCGGATAGAAGTGTTTTGGACAAAATCCTGAAGGAAACACCAGTTTTGGCACTTTTTGTAAGTTAGGGTTCGTTAGGGTTAGCCCTAGCAGCAGGATTGCATGTGTTTCGGGGGGTTCTATTGCAACGCAGTTCTGGTGTTGTAGAGCACTGTTGGAGCGATGCTGGCTATGGATACTTTTGCTTGCTTGCAAGTGGTTTGAATACAATCCACGGTCTGTATTTGGGCCTACTGTTACTTTCAAAGTACGTTTTGTAACCATTTTTCTGCTAGGCATCGTTTTTGGAGATCTGATTGGGGTTCTTCTACATTTTTGCGACTGGCTTTAGTAAGGGTCTTGGTGGGAGCATTGCTGGGAAGGTCAAATTTTGTTCTAAAACACAGTTTACAGTACACCTACCTTGAGGGGAAAGATCCGCTATAATATTTTGGCCATACTTATTTATCCTTAAAAAGGTGACTCAGACAGAGCACGCAATTTCAAAAATATTGTACTGTCTATTAGGGAAATCAAAGTGTCACTTTTTGAACCACACAGCGTACATACCTTTTATTTATTTATCAGTGGTATTGTAATAGCACTTCCTGTTTTCCGTTCAATAATTACAGGCCGGGTTTCAGTCAACATCCGCCAGGCAGGCAGTGGACAGGGTGTCTTCTGTCAGTGGTCACCAACATTGATGGACGAAGCGTCAGCTGGAATGGAGGAGTGCCGCCAATAAGAGGAATTGTTTGCTGCATGCAACTTACTTACCAAATTCAACAGGACAACTCCAACAACATACGCAATACAGATACAGTATCCATTGTTTTATTCTATGAGTGTGACTGCATGTGCTTAGCTTTAGTTTGTAACCAAAGATTGTCTTTATCTTCAATTATTGTTTGTCCATTCTGCTTTTTTTTTCTTCTCTCAACAAAACCTACCCAAAAAGAAACCCCCATTCCCATCCATTTTACAAACCCTAACCCTCTTCCCCCGGGCTGTGTTGTTTTGCTTGATGTCTGACTAAAATGACATCAATAATTCCACACACTTGCTGGGGAGGATAAGGTCATAGCAACAGGCTGGTGAAGGAATACGAGGATATCTTCTAGACTTACTCAGCTTCAGTACTATATCTTCTAGTAGTAGTAGCCAATGTCAAATAAATTCAACGCAAGTACTAGTTATACTTGCAAGCAAATACTTTACCATTTGTTAGGCTACATTATGGCACTGTTCTGTCTGTCACCTGCTATATTCTCGATCGTACCGTAACCGTTGTAATGCTACAGTAAGGACAAACAAGGTTTCGTTTTCTTTTTTTCCATAGGCATGCAACTGCCACTGTGTCACACCACTAGTACCACCGCAATGAGGAAATGTCACCCGCCCAGGATTGACAACGTTAATCCCCATTTCACGTGGAGCCAGCCCTGGGCCTAGCCCTAATTTCTAACACAAATTACAGGTAAGATAAGCGTTTGGTGGGAGGTAGTATAATGGAGTATTATTTCGGAGTAGACAAGAGATTGACGGTTGTACTACTAAAGTCCTACGACTGTTCAGGAAAACAAAGTTACTGTTACACCCCCGCCCCCCACCCACCAGACTGAAAAGCAGTAAAAAACAGGTATGGTCAGATAAAGTTTAAAAATATATTTATGTAGCCCTAACAAAATAATCTCCCTCACCCTCCCTAACCCCAACGATTGTCTTTGAAACGTCCCAAAACGATCCCAACTCCCAAATCCCACCCCCCAAAAGTCTATAAAAAAAGGGCAAGGGACACTCCACTACTGGAGGGTGCTGGTGCTGGTGCATTTTGCGGCATGGGCATCATACTCCTTGCGGAGGGTGGCAAGCTCGGAGCGGAGGCCCTTAACCAAGTTCTTATACTTCAGGACCTCCTGCTCCAGGTTGGACATTCGGACTCGTAGGCGGCGTTGGCGTTCCTTGCAGCTCCTGTGGGGGGCAGCTGGTATTTCTGTTGCTTGGCGGTGGCGGTTGTCTTTGTTAGCCCGGCTCGGTCCCGCTGGCTTAGTCACGGAGGAGGATGCAGCGGTCCCAGTCGAGGATGTTGTTGTTGCCCCGCTCGACTGCGTGTCCTCCTCCTCCAGGGCCACCAGCCGCCGATATTCGGCGACAGTGGCCTCCAGCCTCCGTTGCCGGGCCATTCTAGCCTGCTCCCTCCGTGTTGTTGATTTGGAAGGAGCAACTATATGAAGAAAGAAAGACATAGTCTGTAACCAATGCTCCTTAGCATTAATAACACAAAGTGATTGAGCCGAAAGTTGGGTCACAGTACAAGTAGCAAATTGAAAGCACAGTACATAACTATTGAGGACAGTATCTATGTAACCTCCCACTTCTGCATCCTTGCTCTAACATTAGTGGTAGTTTAATGAACAAATTCTACGACCACTATGGACTTCCATTACAGTCGACTATGACAGTACACCAGTCTTATTCTTCTTCTTCTCTCTTGTTTAGGGAAATTGGTACGTTATCTTATGCAAGCCGGCAGAATGACATGGACAGCACAGTGAACTTGCACCCGAGAAAAAAAGTTGCACACCATGATGAGTGAGACAGACTTGCGTTACTGTACCGGTCCAGTACATGCAGGTGGTGAAGCTATTACTTTTCTATTACGGGTGGCACTGAGAATACTCTGTTACAAGGGCTACTGCTTAATTAATTTACCTTTCACCCTACAGTGCAAATGAGTACTAGAAAAGGAAAATGAAGAAGCTAACTAATTTGATTATCTATCACTTCACATGGGACGTATTTGATGACATATGGGATGACTTTAGGTGCTTTGCTTAATATTGAGTGAACAGTGATACACCCACACATGAATGACGTACTACAAGTAAACTAAAGTTATTAAGAGAGGTACGGAGTGTCCACCGTAATAACCAGATATATGCTGTGATTGCAGACGCAATACAAAGTACTGCTACTATTCATGGTAGTATTGGACACATTTACAATTTCTTTTCCTTGCCTTCCCTGCACTGGAACGGACGTGCGGGTGCGGTGGTACATGCTCTTCAAGGTAACACTTAGTTCATCTGGCGACCATCTACTCTCTCTAGATACACATGTGCTATCTAAGAGTCAGAGAATACCATGCTCCAGGCATCCATTCAGTCAAAGTATACGCACACATACAGTTTCTGTTTCACCCACCCAGGCTGCTGTCCTTCCACCCATCCTTGCTTCATCATTGACCCAGCCATGCACCATACCATATTCTTTCCTTCCCAGCCACCTCGGGGGCCAAGCAAACACATATCGTTCTTCTTTGCCAGCCATCATACAAGTTCGCGTCCCACTTACTTACACCCTTCTTTTGCTTTTCGTTCATCCCATCCATCACGTTCGTCTAAGAACTTATTGGGATTCTTCTCACCAAAAACTTCACAGCTAAGTCGAAGTACATTTCGAGGAGGCTACTACCTGGTTGATTTGCAATACACCCGTGCAGAAAGCACACTATGCAGTCTTCAATCTCAATAAGTAAGGAATATATAGCTTACCTGTTTCCGCCACCACCGTTTGAACCCCCACAGGACCATCCGCCGGCTCTTGCACCGCCTCCTCCCCAGAGTCCTCCGAGTCCTCGCCCAACACAGCCACCTCCGCGCTGGCCCCGTCACCAGATGTTACACCTACAAAGTACATTTAAGAATGTTAGAATACACCACTCACTACTATATAATATTTGGTCTAGGAGAAATGTTAAAAAAACTGAATAGAATGTAATAATTTGTGACTGTCTACTCCAAAGTAAAAATGTCCCTTTTTCCAGGGAAGGCTGTTGTCTTGCTGCACTTTTATGCACAACTGATGAATGGTTGCTTTTGATTTTTAACACGCACCACTTTTTCTCCTAACAGACAGAAGCTTGACTCCTAAGAACACGACCAGGATCAAGTTCAAACCAGGTGAGAGCTCGGCTCGACCACAAGAAATGTGTCCAATTAATCGTCAGCACTAACCACTTTTCCGTTTTCAGTTAAATAGTTTTATGACAAAGTAGATTTTAATAAATGTGTTTACTTTTAATAAAGCTTTTAAACTTAAATAGACTCTGTGGTTTTTGTTCCTCCAGACTAGAGTGGATGAGCTAAAGGTTTTGGAATTTTTGCAAGCATGAGTGCCTCTGACACTTCTTGACTGTGCTGTGACTCCGTACTCTCTTGTCCTGCGTACGATAATCTAGAGATCATTGGGGATCAATAATCGGTGACTTCAGGAGCTGAATGACTCTGCCACACTATCTAGTCAGTAAGGAGACAGTGCATAGAGCTATTGCTGAATAGAATGGGAGTCCAATGGAATTGCCAAATGTCCAATCTTAGTTAGCTACACAGACAGACTAATAAGAATAGTCTAGTAATACCACAGGGAGTCATATTCGAGGCAGGATAAGAATTTATATCCAGTCTACAAGAAGATCAAAGACGATTTAGAAAAAATCGAATGAGGAACGCTAGGAAAAAATAGGTACTCTTTATTAAAATGTAAACTTACTGGGGCCAGCAAAGGAGCCCTCGCCTGCCCGATCCTGGCCTGCATCCTCAGCACCCTCCTCCTGTGTCCTCTTGCCCTTGGGGGGAGCTGATGTACAACATGAAAGAAAGAAAGACCAGAAAACATGGATGAGATTTTTCAACCAAATCAAACATTTCAAAAGAACAATAAGCAAATATTTTGGAGAAATAGCAAATAGATAGACAACTATTCCACGGGATCTATCTCATGTGGTATACTACGTTATTCGTATTGCCTGATTTGCGGAACGTTGACTTAGAAAGTTCCTATGTAACTCAATAAACAGACTACTAAAGAGGTTTGCCTAGGCCTGGCACTGCAGGCAGCAGTCCGCAGCACGCGAAGTGACAGACAAAGTCCATCCTGCTTGCAGATCAGTGAATACTCAAACTATCAATCCACCCACCACCGCCACTATTTCTTCTTATAGCCATGTGTCTAAAGGAAGGACTGGACTTCAGTCTGTTGGGGCTGATTTAGAAGTCCCTTGCGGCTCATTTTCCTCCATTGTTGCGTGCCTTTTGTGACGCAGCGGCAGAACAAAAGACTCGCCATGGTGTTGGTGCGGCGTATATATTAAAAAAAAACACATATGGGCATATGGGCGATGCATCACGTTGTAAAGCCCTGCGCCATCAGGGGGCGTTCCGGCGCAAGGGAGGGCGTACCTGCGCAGGAACGAATCCTAAAAGTGGCTGAGGGAAATCTACAAGATGTCAATCAGTCACTTTTAGGACAATGATGCATGACTCAAACCCTGCGCGCTTGAAGCCGACGTACGGCTTGATGCAGCATTGGGGAGATAGGGTACCCCAGAGCATTGCTGGAGCTGCGCCATCGTTGGCACGCAACTCCAGCAATGCGCTGCCTTTACGGCACAGATGCGTAAGGCTTCTGTGACGTTTTGGGCCAATGGGTGGTGGTGGCATGGCACACAATTACTGCCGCATCCCTGCTACTTTGCAGGGATGCGCGGTAATTGAAAATATGACCCTTAGTGTCTAGCATTACGCAGTTCTTATCTTTACACTACACTCATACATAATTTCTCAGGCCAATGAAATGCTTCTGAACACAACATACAAAACAAAGAAGCATAGTAGCAAGCAAGGCTACTGAGAAGGAGAGCAGTGCACCTGAAATGCATAGAAGATTTTGAAATATAATTTACCTCAATGTAATCGGCAGCATTATTGCTCTTGGTAAAGAACAAAGATTTGCAAATAACAGAGCCGGATAAAACAGAGTAGTAAATGAATAGCTACTACTACTCACCAAGCCCGGGGACCTGTACGCCGAGCACGTCCAGCAAGTCCCGTTCCCGGTCCATGACATCGGTCCAGCGGTGGGTGGCCTGGTTATATGTGCGCCAGACCCCAGAGAGCTTATACATGGCCCGGCACACCTTCTCCCACCGCTTGCGGCGCTCCCGGATGCCATAGCCAGTCGCGATCTTGCCGCCTCCCAGGATCGTCTTGGGGAGGCGGCGCTGGACGTGGAAGATGAGTGCCGCCACTTCCTCCGCGCTGAAGATCTCCCGCGGCACCACTTGCTCCCCCCTCAAACGCCCGCACGGGAGCCGGGCACGGGGTGCGGGACCCTTCCCCTTCTCAGGGTGCTTCCCGGCTCCCTTTACCATGGTCTGGGCAGAAATACAGTTGAATGATAAACAAGAAATAGAATAGTGAAGAAGAAAAGAAAAGAGTTTAAAAAAGTAGTTTAAAAGTAACTAAAAGCAGCAGAAAACACAAAAATATAGAGCTAGAAAAATAGAGGGATAGATAATAAGTAAAATTAGATCAAATAAACTTCAAACAAGCAAAGGATGGCAGAGATTGAGAGAGGATAGAGAAAGCATGCCCAGAACCATAGCAATGAATGAGAAACAAGATGGCCGCGCCCGTTCACGACCGCGTGGGTAAGTTCGCGCGAGATTTTCCTCGCGAGCACGCGCGAAATTGTACTAGCGAGCAGCACACTTTGCGAGATTACACATAGCGGCCGGAAACGGAATTACGTCACGCAAACAAGATGGCCGCGCCCGTGTACGACCGATAGGGTAACTTGGCAAACGTATAGCTAGAAGCGCCTCGCGAACACACGCAAGATCACGCGAACATACACGTCGCAAAAAAAACAATTTTGTATTCGCACGCATTCGCGGCTTCCGAAATCGATCTCGCACGGATTCGCGCCCCAAAAAACGCGCGAAATTGCAGAAAAAACGATTTTAGCTAAACTGAAAGCAATGAGCAGGTGCAAAAGTTCAAACTTAACATTAGTAACATTCAAGGTAGTGCTTCCTGAGGGGCCCCTCCAGAGTTTGCAACTATTCTATGACCCTGCTATGACCCAAACAGCAGGCTCATAGAATAGCTACAAGTAGACCATAAAGGTCCTGTGAAAAAAAATTTCACTGCAACAAAAAGCAAATTACAGATAAGGAAGGAAGCAGGTGCCAGCCAGACTGGAAGTTTCAAAATTACTGACACATTAATGACCCACAAATTAATTGATGGCAGTTGAAGAAGGGCAGGTGTGCTTGCTTTTTTCAACCACCATAATCTACAGTGATAAATAAACCTAATGGGTGGCAGTGAGGATGTACCAGAGGGTGGCATTGGTGTCCCAGAGGGTGGCAGTGGTGAAACAGAGGGTGCTGTGAACCTGTGATGATAAACCAGACGTAGAAACAACATAGTCGCGGCCGTTGCGAGCCGAAAAGTAAGTTCGCAATTGCGAACTTGTCCCAAAATCGGCGCGAACGCGCGCCAACACAAAAAACGGGAAAATCCGCAAATCCGCGAGAGTTCTCGTATCTTCGCGGATTGCGAATCCGTAAATCCGCAATTTTGCGTACGCGAGATCCGCTAGATCCGCCCATGCTTAGTCCCAACGTGCTTCCTCATCTGGGGCCATTAGAAGTGGGTGACAAGCCTTTTTAGGGTCTTGTTTTGCCCCAGATGTCCTGCGAGAAGCACGTCATGAGCCAGACCCATTAGAAAATTCCTGAAGCGCTCGGGTACCACCAGCACACGGGCTGCACCGGGGTCATCGAACTTAGGCTCACTATACAACAACTCATATTCCCAGTAAATTAGATGATCCTTGGACTCTCCACCTGCTGCCTGGTCTGCAGCCTGTTGCCGCACTTCAATGAGGGAAGGGCACTCTTTCTGTGCCTTGCAGAATTCCTCCCTGGAGGGGCCATCTTCTTGCTGCCAATGGGTCAGCTCAGGTAGGTCTCCCAGTTCGGCCACCTGTTCCCCGGTAGGCTCCAGGGCATCCCCCTCAGGTTCTGCTCCTTCCTGGGCCATGGGAACAACTGGGCCAGGTTTCCAGCACCCCCTGCCTCTTTCTCTCCTGGCAGGGTCCTGGGCCACTGTTTCAGGCTCCAGTTCTGCTGAATCACCCTTACTGGCTGCCATAGCCCGTGTGGTCACGCAGATCCACGCAGGCAAACCCAACATCTCCAGATGAGTCTGGTGTTCCACATCCTTCCATGGAGAACTCTCCAGGTCATTACCCAGCAGACAGTCTACAGACAAGGCTCCACTTGCAACAACTTCCAAGAGACCAGAGACGCCCCTCCACTCAAAGGGAACACGCGCCACTTTACAGAGGTGCACTGAGCTGTCAGCTGCAACTACTGGGCGGAGTACATTGGGAATGACCTGCTCTTCAGACACCCACTGACACCTCATGGATGTCACGCTGGCTCCTGTGTCTCTCAGAACCTCTACCTCCCTCCCATTTATGGTCACCTTCTGCCCGTATTTCTTAATGTTAAGGGGCAGAGAGGTTTCCTGGACCATCTCTTGGTCTCCTAGAGAGACAAGGGTCATGACTGCTAATCCCTCCTCCCCACTGGAAATCAAATCCCCTCCCAAAGCTACACTTGCTAACCCTGGGGCTGGAGCACCAGTGGGTGCTGGAGATTTCTTAGGGCACCTATTGATAACATGTCTCACCTCATTGCAGTGCTAGCAGGTAGGGGGACCTCTGTTATCCCTGGGGGGGCCAAGGGTGCTTGGGTTTGGTGGGTTGGGATTCCTTTCCCTGGGAACTATTTTGGGGCCCTTGAGAGAACTTCTTTTGGTTACCCCCCCCCACTCTTCTGCTGGAGACCCTGCCCACCTTTGGCTGTGGTACCCACAATTCCTCTGTGGACCCTGGTACTGGTCCAGCGGTCCGCCTCCTTAGCAAGCTCAATGGGTTATGTCAGCTTGCTGTCTAAAAGATGCTGGCGCAGCTCTGGAACACAAAGACTACTCAAGTGCTCCCAACTAATTAAATGCAACAACCCCTTATAATCAGTTACTTTGCTGCCTTCATCCAACCTTCCAGTGCACGCATGTACAAATTTACACACTCCATCCAAGTCTCAGACTCTTTCTTCTTAGAGTTCCTAAACTGCAGTCTGTACTGATCTGGAGTAAGTCCATACCTGAGACATAGGGCCTCCTTCATATTGGGGTAGGTCATGGTACCTGCTAACTCTAAGGGCTCTAGAGCACTCCTCCCAGAAGCCTCAAAATGTTTCCACAGGCCTGCCCCCCAATGCTGTTCAGGCACACCAGTCATTCTCAATGCAATTTCATAAGAAGTAAACCAGGCATAAATATCCTCACTCCTTTTGTAGTTCTGTACTAAATCCTTGGGAAAATATACTTTACCCCCTGGCACTGGCTGTGCGCTGCCACCATTTAAACTGGAATCCACCTGCTTGGCCTTGATATCCAGTTCCGTCATGCTCAACTCATGAGCCAAAAGCAATTTCTTTTCCTCCAGGGCACGGGCATTTTTGCTCTCCTCCGCCACCCTCTATACTTACAATTGCTTTATTTTCATTCTCATGACTTCCAAGTCATAGTCTCTTATTCTCTGATTCTCTTCTGACTCTTCTGGGGTAGAACCCCGGCTGGAGTGGTGACTGCCAGCCCTTGAGCCTGGATTGCCCATTGGCAATTCATGGGGCTGAAAACCATTCCTCCCATTTGCATCATTTCCTTCTTGGGCCTCCTATCAGGCCTTCAAGATTCTTTGCAACTCATGATGCTTTGAAGAGTTACTAAAAAATAGAACTATCCAAAAAAACTTAACCGTAGTATGCGGTGGCGTAGTGGTCTGCACTCACTAGTGATGTACACCAGTCACTGTGGGTCTAGTTCAAAATCCCACCGCTGACCAACAATGTTAGAACTGGGGGTCTCTAGTTGGCAGAGGTAGGTACCACTGTCCAAATAGGGACCCTTGCTTCTAGTCAGGGTAAGGAGACAACACACTTCAGATAACCCCTGCCCTTGGTAGCTTGGCACGAGCAGTCAGGCTTATCGAAGACAATGTGTAAGGTATTTGTACCAACACTCACAGTAACACAGTGAAAACACCACAAACTGACTCCACAACAGTTTAGAAAAATAAAGGTATTTAATCTAAACTACACAAGACCAAAACAACAAAAATCCAACATACACAGTTCAAGAATATGGTTTCAAAAGAGTTCTTAAGGTTGCGTTAAAATAATCCACACTTGCGTCACGTTTTAGCCAACAGTACCTTTAGATGCGACAAAAGTTCCAATGAAAGCTGTAGCGTTGAAAAACAAGCGATGCGTCACTCCTGAGACCCTGGGGAGGCGATGCGACAACCCCGCTGGACGCAGCGGGAGTGTTGCGGTGACTCCGGTCTGTATGGGGAGGGTACGATACATTGCGTGGATTCCTGTGCACAGGTTTCAGTGGAAGCGGCTCGCAAAAGTACGTGCGACGATCTTCGGGGCGGCGACGATCTCCGGTGCGGTGACGATGCGCGGCTCAGTATCGATCTTCTCCTCTCGTGGCCCCTCGATTCGATGGCTCTGCGCCGTCTCTCGCAGCGACGTTATGCGGTCCGCAAGCAAGCGGTGCGACAATCTCACCCAGTGACGACAGGTTCTGCGACGATACTCGCAGCGATGGTAATCCTCCCGCAGCGGACTGGTGCGTCCCGCAAACGAAGGATGCGACGACTCTGGCAGAGGCAAAAGGCGCTGCGACAATCCCGGCCTTTGTAGCGGTGGGAATTTCCTCGCACTCACGGGGATGTGCTCCGCAAGTGGGCGATGCGATAAAACTTGCAGAAAGACTTTAAAATCTTGATTTCCAGCTTCCCAGCACAGGTACAACTTCCAGAGGCATCACAGCTAGCCCAAGCACTCTAGGAAGGACAGAACTCTCTCAGCAGAGTTCAGGGAAGCTGGGGGTGAAGTTCCTTTGTTCCTGGGACTTCTTAAAAAGGAGCCAGCTCTTATTCATGCCATTGGAGATTCCTTCAAGCAAGGGGACACAGCAAAAAGCAAAGTCCTTCCCCTCTCCTTGGCAGCAAAGCAAATGCAGGTCAGTCCATCAAAGCAACAGCAGGACAGTCTTCCTTCTTCAGTCTTCCACCTTTCTCCTTGGCAGAGGTTTCTTCTTAATTCCAGGATGATCTAATTTTCTGTAGTCTGGGGACCTGTAATTATACCCCTAAAAGTCTTTGTTCCCTTTGTGCAGGAAGGCTCTGAGCCCTTTCTGAACCAGTTCTGGGTGTTCCTTGAGCATTTTGTTTTCCTGGCCTCTTCTTTCCTTTCAGAGAGTGGGGCAGGGTCGTCAGCCACCCAGCAGGAGGTGAACCCAGCATTGTGGAAGGCAGGCACAGCTCTATTCAGGCCCAGGTGATATCCCCTCCCTCCACTCAAGATGCAGATGCAGTCATTTAGCCTAGGGCTGACTCATCCAGCCTCCCGGGGGTTCTCCAGCCTCTGTCCCTCACAAACCAGACAGTCAATTCACAAACCAGCCAAGGCACACAGAAAGGTCAGACAAGAGAACAGTCACTTTCTAAAAGTGCTGTTCTCAAACACAGGATTGAAAAACCACCTTTCCTAAAAGATGTGTCATTAAATTCTCAGTTCAGGTACACCAGACGTTTATGTCATATCTTGCTCCTATGGGAAGATATGCAGGTAACCACTGTAGCCAGCATTCCCCATGATAGCCTATGGGCAAGATAGCCTTACAATAGTGAAAAACGAAAATGGCTGTAATTCACTTCAGGAGCATGTCACCTGCACTAGTACATGCTCTACCTTTCACATACACTGCACCCTGCCCAAGGGGGTACCTTGGGCCTTCCTTAGGGGTGACCAATGTGTACAGAAAGGGAAGGGTTAGGCCTGGTCAGTGGAGACACTGACCAGGTGGACATGGCAGTTCACAGACTGCACACAGGTACTGCGGTGGCAGGCCTGAGACACCATTTTAGGGCTACTCATGTGGGTGGCACAATCAGTGCTGCAGGCCCACTAGTAGCATTTGTATCAGCAGCCCTGGCACACTCAGAACACTTTACTAGGGACTTCTTGGTGATACAAATATGCCAATCATTGATAACCAATTACAATAACAATTTACACAGGGAGCACTTGCACTTTGACACTGATCAGCAGTGGCAAAGTGCCCAAAGCATCTACACCAGCAAAAACGAAATCCAGCACAGCGTCAAAAATACAGGAGGCAGAGGCAAAAGAACAGGGGAAACCACACCAAAGATGCCAGGTCTAACAACGGTCTTCTCGATGACCTTTGCCGGAAATGGGAGCATGGAGATGGACCGAAAGTTCTTGAGGTCCTTGGGGTCAGCCTTGGGTTACTTGAGTAAGGCGTTGATCTCTGCTTGCTTCCGACTCTCTGTGAAGGTCACTGTCTTGAAGGAGATGTTGGAGGCTTTCCGGAGATGGGGTGCGATGGTGGTGCTGGCTTTGTTGAAGATGTGGTGTGGGCATGGGTCTGACGGAGATCTGAAGTAGACGGTCATGATTTCGATGGTGTCGTCGTCGTATATATTGGTCCAGGCGAGCAGGGTGTCGGTGCGGATGGTGGCCGTGGGGATGGAGGTCTCGGTGGTTGTCGGGACGGTTGTGACGTTGAAGCTGTCATAGATGTCAGCAATCTTGCGATGGAAGAAGGTGGCTAGGGAGTCGCACAGGTCTTGCGAAGTTGGGATGTCGTTGGTGTTGGAGAGTTCCTTCCCGATGTTGAAGAGCTCTTTGCTGTTGTGTGCGTTGTTGTCTAGGCGGTCTTTGAAGAAGGCCCTTTTGGCAGATCTGATGAGGTGGTGGTGTCTGTGGGTGGCATTCTTGTGAGATGTAGTGAGGTGGGTGAAACTAAATTTTGAGGAACAGAAACTAGATTAGTAGATTGCTGGAGATATCTACATCCAGATGACAGGGACTATTCCTTTTTTTGCACATACACAAATCCCACACCAGAATAGACATGCTACTGAAACACTTTATGATGCACATATAAAAGAGGGTTCGATCTGAGACCACACAATTAGAAATTGACCTGAAGAGGGGCCCATCTCTAATCTATATGAACCATCTACAGCAAATAATCCATCAAACAAGGCTGAGTTAGCACAAGGTATCGAAGATTACTTTTTGGGAAATGACAAGGCCTGGGCATAAAATTCCACTATGCTCACGGAGTTTGCGGAATTTGGCAATTCCGTGGAGAACCAAAAGTTACTGATAAACTCCACAATCAGCAATGGAGCGGAATCGTTTTCTGTTGGTGCATGCATCACATCATTTAGACCATGTGGGGACTGCAACGAGACTTGACGGGATGCCCATTTGCTAAAAAGTTGACAAAGGGGGCGGGCGAATGCCCATTTGCTGAGAAGTTGAGAAAGGGGGCTGGCCTCCAACGGCATCTCTCCAATCGCGCTGTGGGGGACTTACTTGTCGCAACAATGCGCCCGTTGCGAATAGTGCGCCAGGAGGACCCTTTGCAGAGTTTTTTGAAAAGGAGCAGGCCTTCAATGATGTCTCAGCAACCCTGCTGTGGGGGACTTACTTGTCGCAACAATAGGAGATCTTGGCCCCCAACGACCCTCTGCAGCCAAGGGGACTTCATTTCTCAACCAGTAATGCGCTAGGAGGTCCCTTTGCAGAGTGGTTGAGAAAGAAGACGGGCTTCCAATGAGGTCCCAGCAATCTGGTTGAGGGGGACTTACTTGAGAGAGCAATATGGGTCTTGGCCTCCAATGAACCTCCTCAGCAGCAGGGGGAATTCATTAGGTGTGGCTGAGCAATACTCTGCCTGCTTACGGAACTCTGCAGAATTTGGCGAGGTTTTTGCGTACATACGCTCCCATAGTAAAAAAAAGGACGTCCCGGACAAGGGCGCCCCCTGTCGCGGGGACGCTTTGGTCCCGCCCGCACCGTGTATGCATGTGTAGGGGGGACCCTTGGGACACCCCCCGTGATTGAGTCGTAGGGCCCCGGGTGAAGAGGGGACCTCTACAGACCCCTGAAGTCCACCTCCCGGAGCTTTCCGACTGCTCGACGCGCGCATCATACTTGATGGTGGAGTCGTCCGAAGGTGCTCGCTGATGCGTATGAGTCGTTCAGAGTGCGAGGTGATTTTGTCATCGTACGCGCTCGCTCGTACAGCTGTACAAGTCGCCTGGACATTGCGCGTACCACTCAAACTCACTCCTGACAGATGCCGTCAGGAGTGCTTCCGAGCGGGATGAGAATCGGGCCCTAAATATCCCCGGGATGCGTTCAATGCAACAATCTTGGGAACTGCCATCTCCATGAAGGCATGAATGCACAGGAAAGAACACCTGTTGGAAAAAGGTTTTACCCAGTTGGAAGTTTTACCTTTGGACTTAGTTTCTGAAATAGAAGTCAGAAATCCTCAGAGGAGCAAGGCACCTGGTTGTGATCGAATATGGACTCCATGATGCATGTTGGTGAAGACATTGACTTTTGAAGGGAACGCTCTGAGTGAGAGAATAAATAGACAATTGTCTTTTGTTTTTTCTAAAGCCTGCTAAGGAGGACACTGAATAGGAGGGACAGAAACATTATAAGGAGGAGCAAGGAGCAGCTGGGATGAGTGGATTGCAAGTAACAACTGCTATATTGTGCCTGAAAGGAGGGAAGATAAAGAAGACTTATTAGTAGTGCGGTGTACAATAATATTAAAGTGCATATAATACTCTACAGGCAAACAATGCTCTTTCACCCTGCTGAGGCTTGGACTTCATCACCCACAATCCAATGGGGTGTTTACTCCTATGTGGTGGAACACCTCTCTGCTGGGTGCTTTAAAATGGGCCATGCTTCATGGTGCACTGCACACTCTTCCACAGTGATGGGACTTGGACTTCATCAACCACAATCCTGTGGAGATTTTGTTGCTGTCTGGAGTTGGGGCTCTCTGCTGGGCCCTTAAAAGGTGCTTTAATTCTTATTGTACTGGACACTCACTAAATGCATGTGGATGAAGACCGGGCCTGTCAGAGCCCAAAAGACCCTGTGCTAGACCAACCTACTTGATTCAACATTCATTTGCTAGACCCAGCCTTTAGAGGTGCTCTGATTACTTGATCAAATTCAGCATTGTATATTAGTTGGAAATCACACTTAATAAACCCTCCACCTTAGTGATAATCTATATATTAGTTATAACATTGAGTCTAGAAGCAGCACCTTGTTTTGTTTTCTAGCCCGGGAAGTGGGTGTTATCTTTAAAGAGATAGATCTGGCAGAAAATGTGTATCTCTGAACCTCTTTGAGTCTGTAGTTGTAGATTAAGGGAGAGGGATACATCATGTGATCTCGGGTATTGCCCACCCCATACACATACCTGATTCAATTGCTTAAGAATGTTCAAACTGCACAGATTCTGGCCCTGATGCCAAAAGGAAGAAAAGATCATTGACATCACAAGCCTAGATGGAGGGCCCAGTGATCTGTCCAATAAACTTACAGCAGACTGACGCAGTCAAGGTGAACAGGGCGCATAATTCTGATCCTGACTGGGATATATTTTTTCTAAATCATGATTGAGTCCTGTGTGAGCCTTCTTGTAGAGTGTCTGGGAGTCCTGAAAAAACAGATTGCAAATCTGACAGCATCATGAGTGGAGGCAAATCCAGAAGGTATGAACTCTATGGCTCTATCTATGACCCATGTCTCTGAACCACACCAAGACTGTGCCATCCGATCAACTCCTTGTAGACTTAGGCAAATTCCTCCTGGGGGGCACGAGTCACAGGGAGCCAATAGTCAGCATAATAAACATGCTTTAGTAAACACCTATGAGGCAGACAAAGCACAAAGTGAATTACCTCCTAAGCAAGATTACGGAGCTACAAACATTGTGCTCAATCTACCATCTGAAGCGTGCTCTTATTTAGCCCTGTTGGCCAAAGTTCCTTTACTGGCACCTTCAGCTAGAGAGTCAACTCATCAGTTGAGTAATAATGTGTGTCATTGGCTTTCTAGACATTCTAACTTCAACATCATGCTTTTTGTAAGACAGGTGATTGGATAGGCCTCCTGAGTTTGAGCATTGAAGGGGACTGTTGCCATAAATTGTAGATATCCATCCCTGGCGCAACACCTCTTTTCACAATCTGCTGTTAATCCATTTGCTGAAAAGCATATCAGTCTCCTGTCTTTAGGCTTCTTCTATAAGCATTTGCAACAAATCACAGTCACACATAACAAGGCATATAAATTATATCCAGCACCAGTCTCATCCAGATTGGTCCCTGTACTTTCCTGAAATTGTATTTTCCCACTCTTGATCTTGAATGACATAGACTGACAAAGTGAATGCTTTGCAACACAAGTTGCCTTGTTATGTACATCAGCTGTCATCCCTCCCACTATAGTCCAGATAGTTCATATTGGCCTTTAGTCATGCGATTTCATGCCTCCATTAGCTATGCTGGAATATCAAGAAATATATCATTTCTGTAAGAAATGTGGTTATTTGTTGAGGAGGTGGAAGCCCTACTCAGGCAACAATCACAATCCTTGTTAGGGTGAACCACAAATTAACCTGTGCTTAACCCTTTGGCAACTTTGTAAAAATCAGTCAGGTTTAATTTAGAGGCAATGTGTAAAGTATTTATGCAGCACACCAGTAGTAATAAAACACGACACAAGAAAAATCTCCAACCAATTTAGAAAAAGAGGTTACCTTTTAATAAATAAAATGAGGCCAGAACCACAAAAGTCCAAACAGTAGAATCAGAGATACACAATTTCAATGTTTTTAGTAAACATAGTGCGTAAAGAGCACTACTTGAGATCATCTGGTCGGGTGTTAAACCGGGGTAAAGTCACTGGTCCCGGCCAACCATGATGGAGGTGCGGGTCACATAAGGTGACCAGGTTAGTCCAGCTGAAAGAGTTGCTTTCTCAAAGTCTGGCACGGAAATCCGCTGAGGAGGAGGCTGCCACGAATAGCAGGTGGGCAGTTGTCGCTGCATTATGAAGAACCAGTCATGGATGGTTGTTGTTGGAGCTTTGCGTTGGTGATCACTGCAGGATGTCATTGAGATAGTGTGAAGTGCAGATCCCACGTTGCTGGTCATTGCTGACAGTCGATGTAGTGCGAACAGCTGGTCTTCACTGGAGCTTCGTGTTGAGAGTCATTACCGGTGGCAGTGTTTTGGCAGGATGAGGCCCGGTTTGTGGTCGCAAAGAGCCCAAACTTCAGGATTTTACCTTTACTTCTTAGGAGGAATTCAGACTGATGCCAGCCAAGAGTCCAGGAGCAGTGGAGCAATTCTTGGGGAACAGGAGCTATTTTTATTTTTTTTTTTATTTTTTTTATTGAAGTCTTGGCTAAGCTAAGCAAAAACATATACTGACATATCATATGCTAACCAGAATGTACACATACCCCAACAAATTCAGGAACCACACATAAGGCCATCTCATAAGGGTTGAACACAGAATAAAAAAAAAAGCCCAACATAATCAATTTAAATCAATTAAAGTTGAAATACGAACCCCAGATTTTCTGAAATTTGCGAATGACCCCAACTCTTTGAGCATACAATTGTTCGCTATTTCTGACTTTTTGCATTTTATAGCACCATTCATCTACATTAGGGCAATATTGTGAACGCCAGTTCTGAAGAATTAGCAATCTCGCTACAGCCATGGCTATATATATTAGTTTCACTAGTTGCCCATCTAACATCAATTCAGGATCAAATCCATACAAAATCAATTTAAGATTAACCGAAATTGGGGAACAGGAGCTCAATCGAGCATAGGACAGAAGTAGTCAGGCAGGCCCAGTTGCATGTCTAGGCAGGTCCAGTTGCTGCAGGTCAGTTGGGAAGTTACAAGCAGGCCTCTGGAGATTGTTATGTCCCTGTAGCTCAAATGGGAGGACAACCAACTGACACTTGGAGTCACATAAGTTAGCCTGGGGTGAAGGTAGGCAGGTCCAGTTCCTACCCTCCCTACTCAGACAGCAAAGCAGTCTACTTCAGAAGGGCAGTCCTCTGGCTGCAGGGAAGCCCTTCTTCTGTAATGCCCACAGGTCCAGAAATGTTTTGAAAAGTGGCTTTGAAAGTCCAATATTTACACCAGGTTCCAGTCGTTGTGTGTGGGGGCACACCCTGTCCTACCCCAAATCTGTTTCTGGGAAGTTCTTCCCTTCCCCTGTCAAGGTTGCAAGAGGTCTTGGGTGACAAAAGACAGGACAGGTCGTGTGTCAGATTCCTTTGTGTGCGCAGGAGAGGGAGCCCTTTAAAATGTAAATGGGGCTGGGTATTGCCCCTCCCAGTCATCCTACCAGGATGACTCATCTTGTCCACACCTAAGCCCATTTGAGTTACTGTCTGGCAGCAACACACAAACCCCAACAGCAGAGCCATTCACAGTCACGTGACCCAGGACACTAACGGGGGGCATACATGGATAGATACAAAAATTCCAACTTTTTAAAAGCGACATTTTTAGAATTGTGACATATAATCTCATTTTGCCATTAAAGAGGACTTTAAATTACAATTCATTTGAGTATAAACAGCAGATATCTATCGGCTCCCAATTCAAAGTTGGCACTTATTAAATGTAATAAGGTAACCCAGTGTAAGTCATTCGGAGAGATAGGCCTTAGGACAGTGTAGAATGACATTAGGAGTTTTTCAGTGCCAAGACATGTAAAACGTAAGAGCAGATGTCCTGCGTTATAAATACAATGCACACTTCTCTATGACCCTTTAGGACCCACCTTAGGGTTTACCTACATGTATTATAAAGGAATGTTTAGACTGACAAAAGGTTATTTTGCCAGGTTAAAATGGCAGTTTAAAACTGCACTACAGGCTGCAATGACAGGCCTGATACATTTTAAAAGGCTTCTTGAGTCGGTGGCACATTGAGTGCTGCATGCCCACTAATAGCATGTAATTTACTAATTTACAGACCCTGGGTACATGTAGCACCATCCAATAGGGACTTACAAGTTAATTAAATGTGCCAATTAGGCGTACTTCAATGTAACCATGTTTGAAGAGATCAATGATGAGCAGTGGTGAGGTGTGCAGAGCCCTAAAGCCAACAAAAATGAAGTCAGCAAACAGGAGGGTTGAAAGCAAAACATTTGGGAGAGTGCCACTCTAAGAATGTCCGATCTAACAATTATGTTACAAGACATTTGGGACACCAAAGACATTAAATAGGACGGCTACCATTATCACTGTATGCCAACAGTTATTTCTGCTTTGGGTAGGCTAAGGAGGGCTATTTATCCTTACCTGGACATCACTGGCTCTCAAGTCTGTTACGGTCCCTGTCCTTCGTCTTGGTATTCAAGTCCTCTTGAGTTTTCAATCCCCAAGTCTTAATTTATTTTTGATAAATGTTAATAATGTTGTAAATCAAAGAAATACATCTGAGCCCCGTTAAATGTCACTGAAGTTTGGAAGCAGATATCCTACTCTATACAAAACTGCTTTAATGCAATTGTAGAAGGTGATTTTATTGCAAAGATTGGTACTGGTGTTACCTTTTCTAACCCTTTCTATAGCATAGACATGGTTGTAAAACAGCCCAATATGAAGTCGAAAGGGTCTAGACTCTAAACTGTGTAGAAATAATGAGCGAGGAGGAGAAACAAATTGCAGCCGCTGGGGACAGGGGACCATCATTGGCTATATGTTTATCTCAAGGTCTTTGCATCTGCATGTGGAATCTTTCAGAACCTTGGAGACCAGTTATAGGTATCCTAATCACTTGGTTCTAAGTGTACTAACATCGAAGAGTGATGGGTCCAAGAAACCTCGCCACCAAAGACAATTAGGTGCAGTTAAGGTGGCGGCTGGCAGATATCCAATAGTTCCTCTGTGATACAATTAGGACACATTTTCAGGTAACAGGTGAATATTTAATGATCTGCCCACCCACCTTAAATCAGACTGATTAATATCAAGGGGAAGATATATCACGAGAGTATACTGTTTCCCATATCTGGGGATTACTTTTAATTCCTCTGGTACTTGGACTCCATGTATGCCTAATAGGCTGACTAGCTTTTTAGGTCTCGTGACCTTAAATGCGCGCAAGCGCATTGAGGAACGAGAATTCAAGTGCTCAAAATGCTCATGAAACCACCAGCTTTTTGCTGGCGTTTTCATGCAGTTCATGTGAACCACGTGTTCAAACATGAACGCGCATCAGCCTCCCTCCATTTGCCGCACAGCACATCAAAGGGCTTCGTCCAGCGTGCGCTCTGCGGCTTCTCGGCTTCTCCTCCCCTAACTTCCTTGCATTTCTCCTCCCCCTCCCCAGCCAGCTTCCCCCAGGCCGTGTTCCCTCATCCCTTGCACCCCCTCCAATGATCGCACGTCACGACCAGAAGATTTGTTTTTTTAGAACAACCTCGTACAGCTCCTGCCTTGACTTTTCTTGCTCCGTCTCTTCTCCAGTGTCTTCCTTCTCGTCCATGTCTCCCTGGTCTTGTTATCTGCCTTTTTTTTTTACCACTACTTGTAATTGCACACATGTCACTTTTTCCTCTTGTAACGTATCGCTTGCTACCTCTTGTATTTTGTTTGCTTTTGGCACATGCACAATTGTCATCTTTGCCTCATGCAATGTAACGTTTGCTTTTGTAACACGTCCACTTGTAATTTTCTCCTCATGTAACGCTACTGTTCCCATTGTGAAGCGCTTTGACACCTTCGGGTAAAGTCCGCGCTATATAAAAACGCATAAAGTAAATAAAAAAATCAAATCTATTCTCCCTTTCAACAGCTGTCAACGTCTAGCCTCCTGTCACTGCTCTTTCGTGTCCATGTCTCCTCCGTTCACCCTCTCTCTACTCTGGCTTCTCCAGCGCCGTCGCATCTTTCTTAACCTCCCCCTCTCGCTTGAACTCTTTCTTCCGTGGTCTACTGTTCGGGATCTTCAGGATCTCAGCGTTCCCAAATCCCAAGTCTCTGTCTCCCTCTCTGAATAACAACTCCACGCTTGCCCCTGTTGGTGGGTCTCCCTCTTCGGGACTCCAGCATCTGTCTCCTCACCTCTTCCCGCCCTTCAACGCTCCTCCCTTTATCTGGCCTCACACTGTGTCGCTCCGAACTCCGCACTTCCCTGCCTTTGAATCTCTATCTCTTCCCCCCCCACACACACACACAATGAGCGCTTTATTTCTCTTAGGGCAGTTTAATACAGAGCGACTTCGAAGGTATTGGAGCGCTTTACATGAACACCATGAGGTGTTACAGAACACTAACTCCCATCTTTGTGTTGCGAGACAACGCCGAGACTCGAACATGGTGTCGGAATCTCTGGCCGTAACGCCACATCCTAAAACTTTTTTTTTTTTTCTCGGAGATATGACCCTCTTTACACCGTCCCAAATGAAAAGGTAAAACTTGCCAGTATTTTTGGCCGTTCTTTATACTGCTTACAAAAATGTCCAATGCAAGATTTTAACCCTCGCGCTTCAGTATTTCTTCGCACGTTGAAAATCCCAACGCAAACATTTCTATGGCGAGTTAAACCCTTTACATCCGCACGGAACGCGCAATCGACAGAAAACGTCTGTTTTTTCACTATTTTTTTCGGCCCCGTGAAACTTACCGCGAAAGCACCTTCGAGCGTCCTTCTAGGAAGGTGAACTCTGCAGTCTGAGCCGCGGGGAGCAAGTAACTCAGACGTGAAACCGAAACTTCCATAATACTTGCACTTTCGATATGAATGCTCGCCCAGCTCAAAGTTCAAGGGTGTTTACACAAACACAGGAACAATTACCTAGCAAACGTCAACTAATGTAACACCTACACAAGCCAGTTTTTTAAAACAAGCATTTGCAATGCAATAGGTCTCGTTTTAACGCAAATTTAAGCTATAGGCCTTGTAAATGACAAAGCCTTTTATTTATGTTCCAAAAACCAGAATGCAAAAATAAAGGGCATTATCATTTACAATGCTAATAGTTCAGACTCGCGTTATTGCGAGACCTATTGCATTTCCAATGCTTGTTTTAAATGGGCTGCGTGTTTTCGAAATTCAGTTCTATTTTAAGATGACACATTTACAGATAACATTTTATTACTACTGTACTATGTCAAATTAGTTTCTAATATTTTAAGACTGTGCATTTATCTGTACACTGTTTTTTAAGCTGTTTTAACTGTTTCTAAACCTAATGTTGAGCATCTTGTATTAAGTGTGTGTACTTTTATGGCTAACTTTGTAGCCGAATAAAGACAAAGATGATGCAGGCAAACAAACTTCCCACTTTACCCTCCTTCCTAAAAACAGTTCCCTGTCATAAAAATGAGTTATAATTACACATTATATTCTCCATTGCTACCTTCATAACGTTTCGTCCTCTTCGAGGTATAGTAATTCACAATTTAAAGTCGACAATATTGCTCAGCACTTCCTATAGAAGACTGTGCAGTGAGAGGAGAGTCATGGAGGAGTCCCAGCACCTTTGAGCTCGTCTCTCTCTCCTCCCCACTTCCTGACGATCACCCTAAACTGAAGCATCCCCATGCGGCCTGCTGAAATCCTAAATGATCTCCATTTAACAGGGATTAATGGAGCAGATTTTTTAATCCTAACAACAAAAGAACCGGGGGGTCTATAACAGAGCTTCAAGTACTCCGAGCTGCTGCAAAACTCCTACATAAGTGAGTTAGGCGCTAATAGAGCTACATAAGTCTCTATATCAGAATGTGTGCCAGGACAAACCTGTCGAAGGACCTACTGAGATTGTTGGTAAGACCCGTACAGAGATGTGTTGGATTCCCATCAAATAGGTATGTAGATCAAGTGTTCTCATTTGGTCATCCAAAAATGGGGTGGTATGTCTCTTGATCAATGAGACCCATCCATAGGAGTTTTGCAGCAGCTCGGAGTACTTGAAGCTCCGTTATAGACCCCCCGGTTCTTTTGTTGTTAGGATTACAGTTAGGGGGATACGAACTGGGCAGGTCTTTAAATTTCCCTCAGACCCTTCTTCAATTGTTTGTGTTTTGCAGATTTTTTAATCCCAATACATGGTATTATAACCTGTCCATTCCACTCCCAGTCCTCCTGACACCCTCCCGGATTTGCCACCGTAGTCTCAGACTGCCCTACCTCCAACCTATAAAGTCTTTAAAAAACACATCCTTTAATGAACACAATAATTTATGTACACATAAAAAGATGCATTTGCATATCATTATATACTGCATTATTTAACTATTAAACATGGTTTAGCATCTTGCCAGGCCCTGCTTTTGTTATACGTGAAATGTGTCTTTGCATCGTTTTTATGCGCAAGACGAAGGGAACAACGTTTAGCATTTTTTTTCGGGGGGGGGGGGGGTTGTTTTATTTTGTTAATGGTCTTTATGCGAATATTGCACCCAATACATGTGATTGCCAACAGACTTTAGAGGCTCCAAAACCAAGAAACGAGAACATGTTTTAATCTGTGGAGACACAGCCCCATGAAGCCAAGCTTGAAAGAACTTTACTGATGCACTGTGGATGTCCTATTACTTACCGGTAATCTTCATTACTCCTGGTCCCGTTGACCTCGTCCCATTCCTTAAAATATGGAGATAACCATCTCCATGACAGAAAAAAAGAAAAGGAGCATGCTGGGATACCCTACCTGCTCCCTCCCACTGGGAGTACATAAGCAGTACCAGCCCAGCATGCAGCCTGAAAACACCAAGCCAACAACAGGAAGGCCGGCCGCAAGGGAGGGAAGTGAGGAATGGGACGAGGTCAATGGGACCAGGAGTAATGAAGATTACCGGTAAGTAATAGAACATTACCCCCAGGTCCCTCCTGACCTCGTCCCATTCCTTAAAATATGGAGAATACCAAAGCAGAGAACCCGGCCTTCCGGAACCCCACCAACAACAAGGGCACCAGACCAAAAAGACAGAACCCCACAGATCCGAACCAAGACCCCAAAGGCCAGAAGGGGACCGCCACACGTTAGGAAGGCACAGAAGCAGAGTCAAGCCCCCAAGGGAGCAAGCAGAGGAGCCAAAACCAAGGCCCCCCCAACACGACCAAAGGAAGCCTAGGAGAAGCGCATGCGCCCCAACTGAGAACGGCGATACAGAAAAGGGGGTGGTGATGAACAGAGTGTCTGAATTAAGCAGACCACTCTTACCCAGTCCAAAGATCAGGGCTTGATCCATCACCGTTATTTATCTCACTGCCCCATCCCAGCTCAGAACCTGGCTATATGCAAATTAGTCTGTCCCTGGCCCAGTACATCATGGGAACAGGGCAGACCAAACTACAAAGCCAATTCTTCACCAGAAAGGAGACAAGCTACCGAGGACCGGTTTCTGGCATTTCAGCCTCTTCGGCCCGGCTTGCTTGAATCCTGATGGAGCAGTGAGAAAGGGACTCATGTCTGAGTATACCCTGCCACACCTATAGTGGCCAAAAACGATACAGAAAAGGGGGTGGTGATGAACAGAGTGTCTGAATTAAGCAGACCACTCTTACCCAGTCCAAAGACCAGGGCTTGATCCATCACCGTTATTTATCTCACTGCCCCATCCCAGCTCAGAACCTGGCTATATGCAAATTAGTCTGTCCCTGGCCCAGTGCATCATGGGAACAGGGCAGACCAAACTACAAAGCCAATTCTTCACCAGAAAGGAGACAAGCTACCGGGGACCGGTTTCTGGCATTTCAGCCTCTTCGGCCCGGCTTGCTTGAATCCTGATGGAGCAGTGAGAAAGGGACTCATGTCTGAGTATACCCTGCCACACCTATAGTGGCCAAAAACGATACAGAAAAGGGGGTGGTGATGAACAGAGTGTCTGAATTAAGCAGACCACTCTTACCCAGTCCAAAGATCAGGGCTTGATCCATCACCGTTATTTATCTCACTGCCCCATCCCAGCTCAGAACCTGGCTATATGCAAATTAGTCTGTCCCTGGCCCAGTGCATCATGGGAACAGGGCAGACCAAACTACAAAGCCAATTCTTCACCAGAAAGGAGACAAGCTACCGGGGACCGGTTTCTGGCATTTCAACTGAGAACGGAGCCAGGAAAGGGCAAACAACCAGCGAGAAGCCCCCAAGGGCGAAGCCCCCGAAACCAGGCCGCCAAAGAAACAGGGACCAACAGGCCAATCCAGCCCAAAGGACAAGGGCAGAAAAGAACAGCCCGCACAGGGCGGACGAACCGAAGGAACAGGAAGGAACAAAGCAGAGGGATAACCCTAACACAGCAGGGGAAGCCCCCAGCAGAACCGAAAAGAGGGCAGCAACAGGGAACCACAGAGGAACCAGGCCACAGGGAAGGACCAACCAAAGGTCAACCCCCGCAGAGACACCGCAGAGCAGCAGCACCGAAAAGGCCAACCAACCGGGAGAAGAACCCGGCGCCCCAAAAAGACCAAGACCGGGGCAAAAACGAGGGTGCAGCCAAGAAAGACAACAAAGGCCCACACGGAACCAGGGAAACCAAAACCCCAGAACCGGACAGAAGGAACCGACCACCAGGAGGAAAAAGGGAGACACCACGGAACCACCGAAGGCGAAACCCCAAAGGCAGAAGGCCAACAACAAGGCCCACAGCCCAACCCCAAGAAACCAGCCGAAGAACAGGCAGGCCAGTCCGCCAGGAGGCACACAACACCGCACCACCAGGACCCAGAAGGAGAGGCAAAAAGGAACCCCCAACCAGGAAGGGGCACAGGAAAGGCACAACAGCCAACCACAGCCAAACCTCCCAGAGAAAGGAGAACCAGAGGAAGGAAGCCCAGAGTCCACACAAGGGATCCAGCGCCACAGACAACCGAAGGGAGCGGACCCAGAAAGGACCGAAGACCAACCCAGGACCGCGACAAAGCCCAAGAGAAGGAGCAGCCAGGAAAGGAACCCAGCAGGGACCCAAAAAACAAGGACACAAAGCAAAGAAGGGCCCCACAGCACAAAGCCCAACAAAAGCAAGCCAAGAGGCGTACCTGACACCCAAACGCAAAGCGAACAGGATGCCAAAACAGGGACCGGAAAGGCAAAACCAACAGAGGCAGAGCCACGGCCCCCAGAGCACACGGGAAAAAAAACCCGGCACCGAAAGCAAAGGACAGGAGCCCAAAGAAGCCCAAGGCGCACCACTCAACAAGGGAGCGGGAAGGGACACCCCAGCACCAACGAGAGAGCAAAGGTCACAGGCCGAAAACAGCCCGTGCGGGGGCACAGGGCCAACGCCAGGCCCCCCCAAAGCCCCAAAACTGAAGCAAAGCCAACCGCAACCCAAGGCAGAGCGAGAGAGGCGGGAAGCAGAAACCCGGCTACACACCAGGGGAGGCAGACACCCAAACCCCACGGCCGACAGGGCAGGGCACAAGAGGGGAAACACGGCAGCAGGCAAGAAGAAACCCGAGCCAACACCACCAAAAAGGCCAAGGCCCACCAGCACAGAGGAAGGGCACAACAAACCCAACCCCCCCCCCGGAAACCAGGGGGAGACACCACCAGAAGGCAGACACCCCTAGCACGGGGCAAGCAACAGCACCCGAAGGGAGCAAAAAGCGCCCAACAGCGAAAACCAAAGGTAGGCAGGCAGGAAGGCAGGCCGGCACCCAGACAGGCACTCACCCCCACAAACCAACAGAAGGGCAGGAACCAAGGGGCGAAAAGAAGGCGCAGAGAGGCCACACACCCGGGGAGACCGACACCCAAAACCCACCAGCAGGGAAAGGGCACAGCCCAGCCAGGACTGGCAGACAGGGAGAGGCACAGGAGCCAGGCACACGAAGAACAAGCGCCCACCGAAGGCAGAGCCAACGACCCAGCCAACACCGGAGGCAACAGAGGCTAGCGAAGCAAAGCCCCAAAACACAACCCACCAACCAGAGAAACAAGAGGGGAGAAGGAAACCACAACAGGAAACTAAACCCCACCAGGCAGAAGGCAAGAAGGAGGAGCACAACCAGCCCGGCCCGGAGCCAACAGCCGAACAAGGACAAGGCGCCACCAGGACAGAGGAAGGGCCCAACAGCCCCCCCAACAGGAAAACAAGGGGAGGACACAGGAACCAGCCGAAAACCGGAAGCCCCGAGCACGGCCCAAGCAAAGCACCCGAGAGGAAGCAAGAGGCGACAGGCACGCACCAGGACCGAACCCACAGGAACGCTCGGAACCAAAGGGCAGAAGGCCGCAGAAAGCGAGCCACGGCCCTGCAGGAAAACACCCCACCAGGGACGGCCAGGCAGCAGGAGGACCAGAAGCCACAGCCACAGGGCAACACAGCCGCAGAGCACAGCACAAGCGGCAAACGACCCAAACCAAGCGGCAAGCACCAGAGGGAGAGGCCGGACGGATACAGAAAGAAAGCCAGCAAGAACCCCGGAACAGAAAGCACAGGGAGCGGCAGCAGCCGGAGAACGACAGAACAGGAGCCCGGCAAGGCCCAACCGGAACCCCCCAAACAGGACACAGGCCAGGGGAACAGGAAGAAAAAGCCCAAACCAAGGCACAAGGGCAAGCCAACCAAAGAGGCACGCCCAAGGCACACAGGGGAAAACAGACACGTCCCCAGAACACAAAAAGGAAACACAGGGAACCAGGGCGTAGGCAGGAAGCGAGAGGGAACGTACACCCCACCAACACAAGCGCACCCACCAGGGGTGCAACAAGGGCAGAGCAGGGGGGCCCGAGCCACAGGGGACCCCCCTCAGCAAAAAAGACAGGCAGGACAACGCCCGAGAGAGCCAAAAGGAGTGGGCCAAAACACACGAAGCAGGAGGCCCCCACCACAGGAGAAACACCCCAGAACCCCCCCAAAGACGAAACCCAAGAGGAGGAGAAAGGACTCCAAGGTGGCAGGAAAAACGCACCTCCAGCCCACCGCCCCGAGCAACAGAACACAAGCAGCCGAGGAGGCATGGGGAAGGCAAACCAAGGCAGCAACAGAAGAGCCAAGGTAGCACAGGAGACCAAGCGACATGCGGACATGAGCGGATGAAACAGTGCAGGAAAACAGCACACACCCCACACCACCGGCAGGGAGACGCCCGAGGACGACACCCACCAGCAACAGGCACTGACAACAGCAGGCAAAAGACGGAACCATGTCCAGCAAGGCCAACCCACCCATACACAGCCTTAACCGCCACACAGTGCACAAGGACAGTGACCAGGAAAGAAACAGGGACTTCCGACACAAGGTACTCACCAGGGGGGCAGGAAGAGGGCCACAACAGCACCCCCCTCCCCCCCACCCCCAACAGACCGTCCAGGCGCCCACCAGAAAACTGGCCACAGGCAGGGAGCCAAGGAACCGGCCCAGGAGGAACCTGCAAAAGAAAGACAGCAGGAAAGTCGGACAACAACAAAGAAAGAAACAGGGACCGCTATGCGGAACTCACCAGGAGGGCAGGAGGAGCGCTCCAACAGCTCGTCGCCCCCCAAGAAACCTGCCCAGGCGCCCACCAGGACATCAGCGCCGGGCAGAGTAGGCCACACCACACGCACATCTGGGGAAGACAAACAGCAGCCCCAAGTGAGGACACACCGGAAAAGACCCGCCAAGACACCAGCAGAAGCAACCAGACTGCGTCCAGCCGGCAAGGGAAAGCGGCTCCCCGTCCAGGAAACGCACCGACACTCTCCCGGGTCCACAGCCTAAATAGGTATTACCAAATTCGTTGCATGAGGACACATTCATGTATGTAAAGGCACGGGGAAATAGAACGACATACCCAGAAATACAGGATGGCGAGCGCCATTGCCGAGACTCGAACCCGGTTCCTCAGCTGCCACGCAGACTTCACTCGCCTTAATGCTACAACATCTCCCATTGCGAGCGAAGGCAGCGGCTCCAGAAAAGAGTCAAACACCGCAAAGCGGGACTCACCCACAGCGGGGGCCGCAGCACCAGGAAACGAGGCCCCCACACACCGCCGGCACCAGAATCCAACCAGCGCCACGCCAGCAAGCCACAGGAGCAGCGCGTCCCTCACCCGGCCAAGCACGGGGAGACGCGCCCTGGCTACCCGGAAGAACAGCGGGATGACGGCGCACCAGCCGCAAAGGGCCGGCAAACCGGAAAGCAGCCAAGAAGAAGCCCCGCGACCCAGCAAGCCAGGCAGGCCAGGAGGCAGTCAAACGAAGAAACCAGGAAACAGCACCCCTGCCCGCGAAGCCAGGCAGCCGAGCAGGGGAAGCAGAGAAGGACCAGCATGCCACCCCAGCCCAGCAGGAGCGGGCGCAGGCAGTAAGTAGAACATCACAGCACACTCGAACATCCATTCTGTCGGAGACAGAAAAAAAGAACAGGCTGCATGCTGGGCTGGTACTGCTTATGTACTCCTAGTGGGAGGGAGCAGGTAGGGTATCCCAGCATGCTCCTTTTCTTTTTTTCTGTCATGGAGATGGTTATATCCATATTTTAAGGAATGGGACAAGGTCAGGAGGGACCTGGGGGTAATGAAAGAATATGTTTTTCTGTCCTGTGTGCTATGCTCAACCCTTACTGAGACAGACTTCCTGGTTACCCGTTGTGTATCGGCTGTCCGCTACATGCACAACAGAAACGATCAGCTACATCATACCTTATCTCCCAAAAGCCTTCAAGATGGACAAAACAAAGAGGCAGATCTGGGGGAATCCAGGGACCCAGACTGTGGAACTCATTGAAACCAAGCCGAAGGGCTTAATCAACATGGCATCCATTTCAGGAAAGGCAGAACTGTTCCAGCTGTGTTATGCCTAAACCCCACACCTCTGGACTAGTGATGAAAGAATTTCAGACCATGTTATCAGGACCATCCTCACAGACTGGGCTCTAACTCCCCCCATTTTGTATCTACTGGCACTCAGAAGTAATGGAAGAATACACTCAGAGGCATATTTACTAAGAAGTGATGGAGTGCGGCGTTAGCCTTCCTGGCTTTAAGATGCACTCCGCCATTTCTAAAACGCAGGGCTTCACCATATTTAAAACAATATGGTGCAGCCCTGCGTTTCCCCCTGTGCTGGCGCTACATTTAGCAGCCTAGCACCAATGAAGACACCCTTGCACTACAGTGCAAGGGTGTCTACGTTGAGGGGCAAGATTGTTTATGTGCAGGAAGGTCTCCCTTCCTGCACATAAACAATCTTTAACCAGTCCCGTGCTCACATCGGCCGTTGGCCGACCCGAACACTCCCTCCCTGGTGCCGCACATGACCATTGTCCGACACAGCCCCGCCCACTTAATAGAACACCCGCACCGCGGCAGAATGTTCGCAGTGGTAAACGGGTTAAATAGTGTTTTGTAACTTCTATGTGTGCTGCTTAATGCAGCACACATAGAAATTGCAAATTTTTTTTTTTTAAATGATTGTTTATGTACAAGAAGGAACACCTTCCTGCACATAAACAATCAATGGCATTTTGTTGGTTCCATGTGTGCTGTACAACGCAGCACACATGGAAACAGCAAAAACGAGGAGTTTCACCAGGTTAAGACCAGGTTCTCCTTGGTCTTAATTTTGGCATGGCCTCCTATTTATGCCACCCTTGTAACTAGGGGGCAGTGTAAAAATCAGTGGGTGTTGCTGTGGAACGCCCACCGCAACACCCAACCGTAAGTATAGCGTGAAAGGGTGCCTTATTTACAAGGCAGCGTTAAGCCACGTTTAGTGAAAATAAGGCAGAGCGCCTATCACCACTACAACATCCTGAAAAGTGACATTGCGGTAGGTAATAGGGGCTTGTAAATATGCCCCTGAGTGCATCATAAAAAATCATCGAAAAAAGTAAATATGTATGTGGCAAAACAGTGCATGGAGTATCGGTGTCCAATGTAGGCCCTAAAGCTCAAATTCCATGACAGATTTTTCTAATATGCAATGCATGTAAGGTAAATGTACACACAATTAATGTAAAAGAAGCTAATTTAATTGATTAACCTGACAAATGACATGGACTCAGTCTTACAACATACATGTCCGACACCCCTGGTCTAGACGTACCTCGGTAGCAAGAGATAACATGAACAGGCCAGCAGACAGTTCGATTTGATTACAGCCATCACTGGTGAAGAAGCTCAGACTGTGAACACTCAGACCCCTGGAACAAATGCTTAAATGTGGAAATAGAAATATAAGCAGGCAGCTGTCTCCAATGATGGCTATTCACATTGTTTTATTGGACTTATTTTTATCGATAATCTTATTCAAAGAATAGACATTTTTTTCAATCTAAAGCAAATTTCGTGAGGCAACCACCTCTTCGCACCACACTTACCGCTATATGTATCAAGCTATTTAGCATTCGCAAAGGCCGAAATTCTGCGAATTTCGGCCTTTGCGAATGCTAAATAGACAAATGGTATGTATCAAACAAGTTTGATGCAAAATAAGGAATAGCAAAATTTGCTAATCCTTATTTTGCGATTGCACTTAAGGAATAGCAAATTTTGCGATTCCTTAAATGCAATGTATCAAGCAAATAATATGCAAAAAATGCCATTAAGGATTAGCAAATTACCACCAACTTCTAGTTGGTGGTAATTTGCGAATTCTTATCAAAAAGCTTTTCTGAAAAAAACCAATGGTGCCATATGACGCCCATACATGCCCTTAGGGCATGTATGTGCGCCATATGCCCCCAAATGTCTTTTTCAGGGGTGCAGCAGGGTGTTCTTGAGACACCCCTGCACCCTTGGAAAAATCCCTAATTTGCGATCAGCAAATTGCTAATTGCAAATTGCACTTTCATTCCTATGGGCCTCCTGGCCCATGGAAATGAAGGGGTAATTTGCGATTAACAATTTGCTAATCTCAAATTAGGAATGCTAAGGAATCGCTATTGGAAAGCGATTTTGTACATACATACCGTTTTGCATTTCCTAAATAGCGATTCCTTAAAATTCGCTATTCAGGAAATGCAAAATGGTTTGTTGATACATATAGCGGTTATTTCCCAAACACGCACTCTTTATTAATGCGAGGCAGCTTGTTATCCTTTACTTTGAGCGAATTTCATTTTGACTTTCAATTGTTTGTTAAGCACCTTGAGATCCAGGGAAGGGCTTAATTAATTTCTAGACACAGTCTTCTTAAATGCCTCAATCATGCTCAGATCTTTATTCATGAGCTGGCTTCTTAAATCTCTACTGACACCAGCAATGTTTTTGTTATGTTGTACTGATCCTAAAACACGTGGGGCCAGTTGTACGATGTTTGTAGCAGTCGCAAACAGAGATTCGGTCAGCTTGCGACTGCTAAAATGGCTTTTGAAATGTACAAACGCTATTTGCGAGTCGATAACCTATAACCGACCTGCAAAATAGGGTCTGCAAGTCGCTATTAGGAAGGGGTGTGCCAAGGGCGTCCCTTTTTAATAGTGAGCTGCAGGTGGATGTAAAATTGTTTTGCGATTGGAATGCAGTTGCAATCCATTTGCAGTTTGCTGCCTACTTCAATTAGGTGGTAAGCTAGTCGTAAATGCCTACTCTTAAACAAGTATTGGCATAGCCAATAGGTCTCACCTTTCGGACCTTATAAGTATTTAGCCATGCAGCACATTATCCCGAGTGCTACAACAGTAGTGGAAGCTTTGACACTAATAGGCGCATTGTAGCACTGCATTGAAAAGTATTTATTTAAAGTGATATTGTTGTACAATTGGTAGTCTAAACTCACATATCTGGTAGTGCTTTTATACATGATTATGCAGAAAAAAAGAGTTTTAATGAAATAAATAATTAAGGAAGCCACAATGCGTACAGGTTTACTGGTTTCACTCTGTACAAATTAGCCAATAAATGCGGCTGCCCGAGGCCACCCGGTGGCCATCAGGAGGGCGGCCCCGTAGTCACAGAGGTCCTCCCCCGCCCCCTGCCTTCAGTCATCCACTCCTCCCCGGGCAGGAGGAGTCCCGGCGGGAGGGTGGGCGGGCCAGTGACGCATGTCCGGGGCGGCAGGCAGGGCGAGGGGTATTTAGCTTCCCCTCGCCATCTTAGATGCCTCTTTGCCGCTCCGGACGCTGCGTGTCGTGCATCAGGGACACTTTTTTAGATGCGGTGAGTGAGGGCCCAGGGGCCGGTACCCCCCCTCCGCCTACTCCCTCTTTTCGGAGGTAGAGCTGGGCTAGGCGGCCTGCTTAGGAGTGGGCTGCTGTGGAGGCGGGGGTGCAGAGACATCACATGAGCCCACGCAGTGGACCTTCACCGGTCACACTGGCGGGGGATCAGGGCAGGCATTGGCCGTCCCAGATGTACCCACTGGGTTCTCCACATTGTCCGCTCATCACTGTGCGCGGGTGGGTGCCCATGGGGACGGGAATCGGATGCTACCCCTGCCCGCCATTCCGGGCCGTAGCACGAGTCCTCGAGCGTTTTACCCAGCGGGGGTCAGGTGGTTAGCTCATGCGGCATCCAGCCCTCCCCCACACCCCCCCACACAGACCAAATCATTCCCGTATTGCAGTCTCGGTAGGGTGTGCCTTTGCTTTGCTCTGCGGGGGCAATATGTCGGTCGGCCTCGTGGTCTCGCCTCCAATATTGGGCCGTTGTGCCGTCCTTTCAGGCTTGGTCGTGCCCCCCCGCCCAGGTAACAGCTTTCACCTGCCATCGTTCGTTCCATCCATGATTAGCTACGGTGACGCCTGGCTTAATGATAAGGCGTCCGACTTTGGATTATAAAATGGAAGGTTTCCAGCCCCACGTGCTATTTACTTTGCCTCTGGGAACGATGAGTGCGGTGAGTCAGCTTTAGTTCGCCCCCCCGGTCTCCTGGTCACCCAGACTAGGCACCCTTTGCTCGGCCCCCTTTCACAATTATGCAGGCATCAGGGCGGCATGGGAGCGCCACAGCAGATGGCCTGGGGCGAGTGCTTCCGGAGTTGCAAGTATCGTGGGTATGAGCTCCTTAGCTGTGTCTTTAGGTCCTGGATTGCACGCAAGAGTGAAGTCCCCCCCGCTTGTTAGGATTGCGGTCACGGTATTGAGTCGCGGAGTGCAGTATGGCTACCGGCGGCCGGGTGGCGATAGAGCACGGGGGCGCGGTGTCGGGGTACGGCACCATACCTGTGCTGATAACCCGAACTCCCCCCTGGCGCCCCCGCCCATTCCTTGGGGCTGGGGTACGGTTTAGATGCGGGCGTTTAATTAAGCGTGGACTGGGGGGTCTGCAGGAGCGCGCCCTCCACCTGGCGGGCGCAGCTTGCACCCCTCCCCCCCAATTTTGGATTCCCACCCCCTGGCGACTCGGTGGCGGGGGATGGGATCTGGTCCTCGGCCGTGGGTCCTGGGGAAAGGAGGGAGTAGCGGTTGTATGTCATTACAACGTGGGCTTTTACCCCGCATGCCATTACAACGCAGGGAGTACAAGGAAAGTCGTTACAACGACTTTTGCAGGAGGGCGCTGGATAGTGGAATAGTTTAATTTTCTATTCCAACTCCAGCCCACGTTGACAGTAGGGAAGGTGTTTGATAGAAAATTAAACTATTCCCTATCCAACAGCGCCCTCCAGCGAAAGTCGTAACGACTTTCGTTGTAATCCCTGCTTTATAATGGCAGTGCGGGCTAATCCCCGCGTTGTAATGACTGTTCACCGGGAGTGGCGCTCGTACCTGGCGTGGCCGGCTGTGCCGGCTAGCTGTACTGGCTGGGCAGGATCCGGATCCAGTTAGCGCTGGGTCGGTTAGTGCCATGTGGCGCTCGCCGACTATTTTGGGTACCTGGTGTGCCCATTCTCCACGCGGGGGACCGGGCGGTGGACATGTTGTTCCTTGTCTTCACGCTTGGTATAGCTCCGCGGTCCCTTCCGACCGAGCCGTCGCAGCCTGGAGTTTTCGTGAGCCCCCTTCCCCGGGCTGGGTCTTGCCCCCCCCTCCCCCTCCCCCGCGGACGCCGTTCGCTGTGCTGTGATATTATCGGGACACAGTCACTGCAAGTTATTGTGCGGAACATCTTGGGCATTTTCGAGGACACGGGTTAGCTCTCCCCCCAGTGGATCGTAGGCACGTCTGCTGTTAACGATTAGGGAGCGGTTTCACTCTGTAGATAGTTGCGGGACGCGGGGATGGCAGGGTGAAGTGGCCTGGCCTCGTGGTGTCTGCCCTCCTAAGCCTGTGTTTAGGGGTAGACCACGAGGAGGCATGCGGGGGTGGAGATGAGTCCTCACCCCCCCCCCCCCGCCGAAGCCAGCCACCAAGCCACGTGGCGGTGATCATGGTGACCAATAGGCGGGCAACGAGTTAGTTCCGCGGTGCGGTGGGTCCCTCGGTATCTGCGATGTTGACTAGGGTTAGTCTTCCCGGGACAGGACATAGAGTACCGACCAGCACTGTTTACTTGGGATCCGGGTCGGACCACGCCGCCGCATATATGGACCTTGCCAAACCAATCATCCCCCTGTGCCTACACATCTAGAGCACGATTTCATGGTTCCCTGCCCATAGCGTTATCCTGGGACCTGGCTCAGGTAATGCTCATCACGCTCGATCGGTGCCCCCCCTCACCTCTGGCCTCGCAACGCGGTGTGGCATAAGGTAGCTTGCTAAATGCTTAGGTAGCGCGGGTCGTCATTGTTCATTGCGCGGCCGTATCCCGCCCGGGCAGCTAGATAGTGGCCCCCTCTGGGGGTTAGGCCTCGCTTGTAGTGCAGTGTGGCTCGGAAGTGCATCGCACCTCAATACGTAGAATGTTACAGCCTCCTCCCCGCAGCGCTAGAGGCCCGCTATGCCCTCTAAACTACCTGCATAATGGAGCGGTAGCTCAGAGGCTAGGGCTTCTGCCTCTGGGGTCACGGGCCTCCCTGAGGCAAATGTCCGGCCACTAGCTGGGGGGCAGGGTCGTTTTCCCCACGCGGCGTAGCGGATAGGAGGCGCCGTAACGCATTGACAAATTTTGTTAGTAAGGGCATCCCCTCCTTGGAATCCGAGCGTCTGCATCACCCACGGTTCCCGAGAGGTAGCTAACCTGGTGAAGCGTCCATCTGAACAGGCAAGGGGACGGCCTGCACCCAGGTATACCTGACATTCCTGGCACACGATTAGAATAGGAATCCCACGACATTCCTGGCACACCATTAGAGTAGGACCCCACGTTAGCATCAAGTTAGGGGAGAGGTCCGCCGACTTTGGCGCGGGAGACCAGGGTTCGCGCCCCAGGGCCGTTCCACGTTACACCTTCGGGTAGGTTCACGCCATATATAATCGCATTAAATAAAATTCGGGGAAAATGACTCTTTCATCCCGGTGCCTAACAGCACGTAGGTGTGTCCTGGGGTAACGGAACTGGTGCGAGGTGAGCGCTCAGTTACCCGGTTCATCTCGGCGCTCCTCTGTGCCAGTGCAGGGAATGTCTCCACGGACACAACACACACAGAATTCCGCTGCCACTTCTAGGCCATACCTGGGGTCCGATTCGTGGTTTGCAGGGCAGCAGGGGCTAAGGGATTCACGCATCAAAAGGGGCACCTGACATGATTGCACAGCACTTATAACATAGATTTCCCTGGGTCATAAGTGAGGATCACTAGTCGGTGGCCTTGTGGCCTCACCGCCAATATTTTATTAACAGAACAGACCGGCTCCCCATAGGGCACTGAACTAGGGAGAATATAGATGGCTCCTGATTTCATGTGGAAGGGTCCCTCAAAGGGGGAAGGACTACACAATTTTGGGCGCGGCTTATGACGCACACTAGAGAATTGGTGCCTTGTGCGCCGCCCATGTGGATTTTGATTTCCGGTCATTGCACATGGATACAGTATACAACAGGTAGCAGCACACATACAAGTCCAACCATTGGCTTGGTTTAGGGGGCTCGTTGCACAAGGTATATAAGTAGTAACCTTGGCAGGTACATAATGTTGGTAAGGCTTACACTTAGAGCCCTTGTAACAGCAGGACAGTGCAGCTGCTCCCGAGCTTGGCAAAGGGAAGGGAGGCCTAGAGAGTAAATGACCATATATTCCCCCTCCCGAAATGTTCCTGGCTCGAACATCGACAGTAGTGGGGGGTAAGAGATGGCATGGCAGCATTCAGGCTAGGCACCCCTCTAAATGGTGGTGAGGGGGCCTCAATGCGTAAGCGGTCGACTTGTTGCAGTGCGTAAGCGGTCGACTTTGTTACAGGCGAAGCGGGTGCGAGTCTTGCCTTGCCTCTCTCATCCCGCAGGAGTGGACATCCTTGCACGCTATCTATGCCTTCGTACAGCGCGGACCTTTTCAGCATGTGTCTGAGCGCTCCTCAATATGAACAGATCCGATACAGGAGAGCAAACATAAGTGAACACGTTTTAGATGCAAATATAGACCTGTTCTCCTGTGCAGGCATGCAAGAGTAGCATTCAGTGCTTTCAGGAGACAGGTTTCAGGCGTGCAAGCTACAAGTGCGTATTGAGTGCAGGTATTGGCATATTTCTGCAAGAGCTGGGGACATGAAATATCAAGTAGCAAACGTCGTAGGCGATGGTAGCACTGGTGCACGTACCGTTCCAAACACTCGTTAAGAAATAGCAAACAGGGTGTTCTAAGAGAGAAGTAATGTGCGTGGTTACAATAGGTACCAAACACAGGTAGAAGGTGAACACGTCGTATTTGGCGTCTCTCTAACAACATTAACACCCTGGGAGGGCTCCTGAGTCAAGGAGAATTGATTTTCTATATAAAAGACTCTTTTCAGATAACAGCGTAGGCATGACTACTCAGGCGGAGGCGGTGAGGGGAAGAAAAGTAAACAATGTTCCGCAGTCAATTTTAATTACCATTTGATTAGTAATATAGTTTCTACCTGTCCCTACTCCGTATGAGTGTTTTGTGGTCGACCTGCTTCTCCTTACGGATATACAGGCTTGCCTCTGGTTGTGGCGGCATGGAGGGTCCTTGTCCCTTGTCAGTGAATTCATATTGTCAGATGAAGGGGTACAGGCCTTTTATAAGGAGGTTATGTTTCAATTGCGGGAACCACTAAGGATCCACCCTAGCTACTTGGGGGGCCACCGGAGGGGTCTTCAGGCTAAGGCACCTGAGCATACTGGCAATTGTGTGGGGCTGTGGGCACAGCTGGGTGGTGCCAAATCAGTCAGAAGGGGTGTTGTATGTCCTCCTAGGGGCAGTTTCTTGGTTAGGCTCCTGCTTTATTCAGCGCGCAGTTATTACGCATGCGTACTTCAGGCCATGGTTCATCACATGCACGGCACATCACATACGTCCACCAGTTCTTACAAGATACAAGCATGACCAATTTTTAAACAGCGGTTGAGAGCTGCACTTCTGGGGCTACCGAGCGAACCAGGGTAGGTGTCATTTCACACCCAGGGTCACTTTTGGGACAACAGGTAGGGTAACCCGGGTTAGGACTTCAGCAATTAAGCGTGAGGGGAATTGTGTGGGTCACCCAACAGGGGATGCAGTGCCTGCCTCTGTCTTTATCGACTTGGTCATTGTTTCACAGGCCATCTATTTCTTTCAGGTAGCGCCACATTGGCCCCTGTTTGCTAGATGAAGTCTATTGTGTTAGGTAGGAGACCCAATCATCCTTTCCACCGGCCTTTTCAAGACCCAGCATTACACATTTCGGGTCTTGAAACATGCATGCTAGTTACAGCCGCCGGGATAGCAAATATGCCTTTGCTTCGGGCCGGATGTACCAGGGTGACTCAGCCATGACGGGAGTCGAGCTGATCGCACTATAGTATTTTGGGCTTCCTCCTTTTGACATGCACTAAGGGCAGTTAAGGTTTACAAGTGGCTTATTATCCCAAGCTCATGTACCAGCAGGCGTCAAATTTTTTTTTCATCCACCTGTTTGGGCTAATAGGAGGCTGTACGTTCCTACGCGCCGCAAGTAGATTTGTGTATATAAGCTATTGGAAGTGTTCGTATTAGCTATTTTTTAAACTACTTTAAATTACTGCGCGATATTATTCCTGAATATCTTAAATACTTATTTTTACAGACCTTCTGTCATGACTTCCTCTGGTGTTTCACAAGGGGGAGGGGCCCTCACTAATTCCCCCTTTAGTTTGTGCGGGGGTGCACACTGGTCAATCTGGTATCCTTTAACACCCACGTTTGCACGTTACACCCAGAGGGGTTGTGGTTCAGCACGGTGGGCATCATCAGGAATTGGACACACGGATTCACGAACACAGAATATGTGTGGTTGGTTTTCCCTGGCTTGAACTGATTCAGCCTTGTGAATAAACTTGCGCAACCTATAGCTTCTGGGGAGCCCCTCCCCATCACCTGGTCATCCTCTTGGGGGGTTGCGACCTCATGTATTCGGAGGACTGCGTGACTGCAGAAGATGATAGTTTGACCGGGGTGTAGTCTGCAGACGCCTGGGGCTATGTGAAGTATGGGGGTCAGGTTGTGTGCCACGTAGGGCGTGGCAGGGAGCCGAATCCTGGGTAGCAATTGCGATTCAGGACTGGTTCTAGGCTACTTTGAGGTCGACGGTGTTCACCTCTCCCCGGTAGGAATGGGCCTTTTCCCCTTAGACTTGCAGGAAGCATGCAGCTTCAGGGTTTCTGATAGGATAGGAAGCTGCTAGTACAGTCCCTTGCCTAGACTCGAGGACTTGCTAGCTTCAGTGAGAGCCCCTCCCCATCGCCTGCTCTCCCACCTTGAGAGCTTTGGCCTGACGTACTTGGGAAGGTCTGCGCTACTGCAGTAGATGATATTGGACCTGGGTGAAGCCTGCAGAGTCGTTAGGGAGTATGTGGTAGAGTGGCAAGTATTGGTGCCACGGAGGGTGTTGTAGGGCACCTATTAATGTGAAGCATTAGAGAGGTCTAGGAGGAGATTCACCAGCGCAATGCGTAAAGTCACCTGCAGTGGGGCATTAGTTTCATCAGGCATGAAATGACCCATGGCAGGAACAAGGGTTACTTTGAGGTTGACGGGGTTCACCTTTCACCGGAAGGATGGACTTGTTCCTCCTGGACTTATGTGTAGCTCTGCAGAGCAAGGATTGCAGGTAATCTAGGTAGCGAAGTGGTGGGGGCCCGGACGGCGACGTGGACGCCGGCCGGGCTGTGGCGGAGTTACAGGGCGATCCGGAAGCAGAGAGGTACAGCACTGTACTTCAGCGGGCACATAGGGGTGCCAGAGCCTAAAACCTGGAACCTCAAGGGAGGCCGGGAACCCGTGTCGGCGCCCCAGTAGTCCTTCGGGCGGTTGTGGGCCTGTGCAAACGGGGGTTTGCCTAGACACGCCCCGCAAGGGGCGTGAGTATATTTATTACCATAATGGTGCAGCATATGGGTGGTTCGCCACGGTGAAGCTTGGCTCATCAGGCGGGCAGGTGGCGAGAATGCGGCCTGCCCTTGGATCGCCCGTAAGATAACCCACCATGATTACATAACGTTGTATGTAATAAACCTGCAGCAATTTTCCCCAATCTAACACTGGTGTCTTGTGTGTTATTTGCGGGATGTTTGGGTATGTTGCAGGGCGGGGGGTCCTGTTGACATGATGTGACTATGGGCATTTCCCTATGCTAGGGTTTGTTTTTAACTAAGTGCACTTTTTAATATTCAGTGCAAACTCACCCAGAAGGTTATTGGACCACTTTACATGAGCACTAGTTCCATTACACGATGTCACATGCAATTGTTTATAGGGATGGGGATTTGCCAAGAATCACAGGATGTTGAGCCAAAACTTGAACCTGGTTCTCCAGTTAGCAGCTTTGACTGTAACACCATATCCTGGGTATTGAAAGGCAGCACCCCAAATCCGAGTAGGGTGGGTTCAGACAGCACACTTTCCTGCCTCTACAAAGATAAATGTATACTTGAGCACTGGGAACTATCAGCAGCTGAACATACAAATGGCTATTGTTTCTCCATTATCGCGGCTTAGGTTTGATTACGCGTTGCTACAAGTGCTTCTTCGAAAACAGCAGGTGTCGTCTCCTGTGCATGTTTTAAAGCCAGCAATTAAGCCATGATACATTGTGCTATATACCAGTGTCATTTTAAAGCATTACAAATGTGCATGCACTATGAATTCACTGTGCTATGTGTGCATCAGCTAATTACAACATTGCCTTTTTCAAAGGATGTAAGGTAGCAAACTAAAATAAGTTTTACTTAAACCTGATGTTACGTATTTAGAAATGATTGTGTGCATACTAAACTACAAGGCATTGTAATAATCTGTGACATATTGCCTCTAGGAGAGGACTGTGAGGCTGGACCCAGGTTCACCAAGCATTAGAGCTTGGCTCTACAGGGACATATACAGCTAGATTCATCAAAGACCCGTTTTGCGAGTCTTTAATAGCGATTCATAAGGAATCGCTATTGAGGACTTGCAAAACGGGATTCATGTAGGAATTGCAAAAAATATTGCGATTCCTACATGTTCCTTATTTGCGATTAGCAAATTGCTAATCGCAAATAAGGAATAACTCCCCATGCATTCCTATGGGCCAAAGGCCTCAGTGAGAGCCCCTCCCCATCGCCTGCTCTCCCACCTTGAGAGCTTTGGCCTGACGTACTTGGGAAGGTCTGCGCTACTGCAGTAGATGATATTGGACCTGGGTGAAGCCTGCAGAGTCGTTAGGGAGTATGTGGTAGAGTGGCAAGTATTGGTGCCACGCAGGGTGTAGGCCCATAGGAATGCATGGGGAGTTATTCCTTATTTGCGATTAGCAATTTGCTAATCGCAAATAAGGATGCGATTTCAAGGGTGCAGGGGTGTCCAAAGGACACCCTGTAGCACCCCTGAAATGTGAATTTACACTGATGTTGTGCACACACATGTCCAAAGGACATGTGTGTGTGTACCATGCAACTTAGAAAAATGCATTAAAATGCATTTTTCTAAGTTTTCGCTATTTACCACGAGGTTTGACTTCGTGGTAAATAGCGGTCCTAAATTGCGAATTCGCAATTTTTAAATGTTTCATGAATGGCATTTAAGGAATCTCTAATAGAGATGTCTTAAATGCTAATCCTCACAAATTTGCGAATTCTTTATTAGCGATTTTTGCATTTGGGATGATGAATCCCAAATGCAAAAATTGCACTCGCAAAGGGCCAGATTCTCAGAATCTGGCCCTTTTGCGAGCGCATTTCGCTTGATGAATCTGGCTGATAGTCGCGGACAGTGATTCTGCATTCACACGGTGGAAAAGGTGTGGCCCAGCGGCCAGGGTGCCTGACTCCGGACCACAGGGTTCACGGTTCGATCCCTTTCTCCAGCGGCAGGTTAGCACAGCACCATGTGACTCTGGGCAATAGCTTGCTTAAGCTTCCTGATGGCCCCCAGCGCCGGGACACCTCTCCGGAGGTAGCTGTGCGCTTTACAAATGCTGGTATTATTCCCCAGTGCTAGAGCCTGGCTCTACAGAGAGCTCTAATCATGGACTGCAATACTGAACCCTGGTTTACTCAGCACTGAATCCTGACGCTACAGGGACCTCTTATAACAGACTCTAGTACTTCACCCTGTGTACACAAATGATGTTCCATCTTACGGGTCTCTCTATCGATATATCCTGTGCTGGTGCCCACATGTCTGCATGCTCAACAGAGGTGACAAGGTACTGAAACACAAGTGGATAAAACATACTTACGTTTCAGGCATTAACTAAGAGGAAGTGACAGCAGAACTGAAAATTAAAGCCTGTGAATATATAACGAGAAAAAGCCACAAAAATGCATCTCAGTATCACTTGCGTTAAATATGTAACAATAGGATGATCGCTGCCCCAACAGGGTCTGTGTTGAAGGTTCAGAGCTGGCGTTTTCAAAACTTGGGAGAAATTGCTGACCTTGTGCGCAGCCCAAGTCCTGGCTTGTTTTATTGCCAGTGTGATTGTCATTACAATTATTACCATCACCCTTGCTGGTTTTAAGTGTGGTGAACCCGGTGCCCTAATACCTCTGGTAGTTTTTTTACCGTTTGTGATAATCATGCTTGCTTTTGAATGACCCTGATGTTTACAGCCCACTGTCAGAGAATACAGACCGCTGACCTAGCCCCTTTTTTAAGGCTTTTTAATTGTCCCCTGGTACACTGCAGAATCCTTAGGTGTAGCACCCTGTGAGGTAATGCTACCAGCAGTGTTTCGCCAGGTGTACTACGCAGGCAAGGCAGACGTGAAGCTATATTTTGAATTTTATATATATAGCCAGTGCTGGTGCCCACAGGTTTGCCTGGTCAATAGATGTGACGGGGCACTGAAACAGGGGTAGATCCAACATACAGATGTTTCAGGCATTATCTAAGAGGAAGTGACAGCGGGCCTGAAAATTAAAGCCATGAATACATAACAATAAAAAGCCACAGAAATGCATCTCTGTATCACTTGGGTTAAAGATGTAACACGCATGGAATAAACAGCAATGCTAGTAAAGAAAAAAAAAGGGAGGACCCATCTCTTTCCTTCCCGGCTAAAGTCATCAAGAAGACCATCAACAAACAACTGACTGCATTCCTCGAAGCAAACAACTCGCTCAACCCATCCCAGTCCGGATTCCGAGCCAACCACAGCACCGAGACTGCCCTCATCGTAGCCCAGACGACATCAGGACCCTGATGGACAATGGGGACACAACCGCTCTCATTCTCCTAGACCTCTCGGCCGCCTTCGATACCGTCTGCCACCGCACCCTAATAACCCGCCTCCACAACACTGGGATCCAAGGAAAAGCCCTGGACTGGATCACCTCGTTCCTCTCCGACAGAACCCAGGGAGTCCGCCTCCCTCCCTTCCGCTCCACGGCCACCAAGATCATCTGCGGCGTACCCCAAGGCTCCTCGCTCAGCCCGGCCCTCTTCAATATCTACATGAGCCCCCTTCGCCGCCATCGCTCACAATCACAACCTCAACATCATCTCATACGCCGACGACACCCAGCTGATACTCTCCCTCACCAAAGACCCAGCCACCGCCAAAACCATCCTCCAGGAAGGAATGAAAGGCGTTGCGGAATGGATGAAGCTCAGCCGTCTGAAACTCAAATCAGACAAAACGGAGGTCCTCATCCTCGGACAATCTCCATCTGCCTGGGACGACTCCTGGTGGCCCATGACGCTGGGCCCCGCACCGACACCCACGGACCACGCTCGCAACCTGGGATACATCCTGGACTCCTCCCTCACGATGACCAAACAAGTCAACGCCATCTCATCGTTATGCTTCAGTACCCTGCCCATGCTCCATAAGATCTTCCGGTGGATCCCCACCGAAACCAGAAAGACAGTCACCCAGGCCCTCGTCACCAGCCGACTGGAGTATGGGAACACGCTGTTCGTAGGAACCACAGCCAAACTTCAGAAACGACTTCAGCACATACAAAACGCCTCCGCACGACTCATCCTCGACATCCCTCGCCGCAGCCACATAACACCCCACCTGAGAAACCTGCACTGGCTCCCTGTCAGCAAGAGGATCACGTTCAGGCTCCTCACTCACGCACACAAAGCGCTCCACGACATTGGCCCTGAATACCTCAACAACCACCTCTCGTTCTACACTCCAACCCGCCAGCTCCGCTCCGCCAGCCTCGCCTTCGCCATCGTCCCACGGATCCGCAAAACCACAACCGGAAGAAGATCGTTCTCCTACCTGGCCGCCAAGACATGGAACTCCCTCCCCGCACACCTACGACTGACCCAGGACTACCTCACCTTCAGGAAGCACCTCAAGACCTGGCTATTCGAGCAGTAACAGCACCCCCTCCCTTCAGCGCCTTGAGACCCTCACGGGTGAATAGCGCGCTCTATAAATGTATTGATTAATTGATTGATTGAGATTGAACGTTACAGATCACTTAACAGGAACTTGTGGACACCCAATAAGAACCGCCATTTTCAGTGCTTTGCAATGCATGGGAGAGTACCTGCACTTCTCAGCACTGGTGCAATATATTTAACAGGGGAGTACCGACACTGACGCAATACATTTAATGGGAGAGAACCTGCATTTCTCGGCACTGCCTAATACATTTAAATGGAGAGTGCACACACTCCTCATGAGCAAAAGGGTACTCTAGATGAGTACCTGCACTTCTGTATTTCCATTTCAAGCACTGTTCATGGAGGAGCCCGGAAAGTTGTGAACATAAATTGGAAACATTACCTGAACCTAGAAGCTGTTGTAATTCACGTTCTGTCATAAAATGATTGAGGGCTTTGGGGTTACAGCGGTATCTATAAGGGGGTATTATCTAAAGTTCGATTAGATGCACCACCTAGAGGCACTGATACCTCACTTGATGTTGACACTGCAACAGCAAGGCCTCCCCACCAGAACCTTGGGAGGCAGGATAGCGCAGTACCTAACAGCGCAGGCACTCAAAACAGTTTCCCTCGTATGGCATGTGGTTGATTAGAGCTAATGGTCATGGTATGGCGGCTATCTTAAACTGGGAAAGTGGTCTACTTCATTCAGAATAGTTCAGCAATAGTTCAGCCGCCTTCTTCTTCTTTCTGCTTTATGGGTGCAAACTTTTCAAATTATCACTACGCTGCACGCTTTTGCTGTTGCTGATACAATCTGCATGTGTCGCAACACTTTGCATGTGCAGTGTCCATAATGCGCAGGAAACCTGTATTGCATGCAATACATGGCAACAACCCAGCTTAGACTGTTAAGGTTGCTACCTTTTCTTAAACAAGTAACATGGTGGGAAGGTTAAGGGACGGTACAGGGGCAACAAGCAATGGGGAGATTAAATTAACTGGGAGGACAGCTAGGCATTGAAGCTGAACACTGACTGAAGACACGAGCAGCTAGGAGCAGAGAAAGTGCTGAAGCTGAACAAGCACCAAAGACACAACAGGGCCGGCTTTAGGCATGTGCAAGCTGTGCACCTGCACAGGGCCACCAAACCCCAGGGGCCACCACGCCAATATATATCCTTAATATATTAATCCTCTGAGGATGGATACATATTTGCGTGGTGGCCCCTGACAGGGATTTGGCGGCCTCCGGCTCTGTTCCACTTCTGGCCCCCTCCCCTCTTTACTGGCCTGCGCGCTCGGCCCCGCCCGGACCCCCTCTTCCGGGCCCCCTACCTACGCTCCCTGCCCAGGGCCACCATGAGCCTAGAGCCGGCCCTGGACACAAACAGGAAACAATAAAAATGAGAAAGCGGAAATAAAAAGTAGTTCACTGAAACAAAACATATGGAGGATAGTGGAATGATCAATGTAGCAGTGACAATCTCCAGGGCAGAACAAAACAACCAAGAGGCAGGACAAATATATACTATGCACCAATAAAAACAAAGGAATTTCTAAATGCATATGAAAGAACCAATGGAAAGCGCAGGGTGTGTTTAAAGCCCATAGAGTGAATAATGCATGTCTCGAAGAGAGCGCATGCTTGACCTAAATATGAAAATGAAACTTTTAATTTTTCTTTGTTAAATGCATCCTGATTTCCTTTAAAGAAAACGGGTTGCATTTTGAAAAAAAACTGCTTTATTTAAAAAGCAGTCAGACAATGAAGTCTGCTGACCCTAGCAGGCCACCATCCCTGTGATGGCTGCCAATTCCCGATGGGTCGCAAATTTCGACCTGCCTGATAAATACTGATGGGGCGGGTCCCTTGCGACTCATTTGGGAATTGCAAACAGTGTCTGATACACTGTTGTGCACCAGGTTTTGGAACTAGCAGATTGCGGGTCGATATAGAGTGCAATTTGCAAGTCGCAAAACCTGATGGTCGTAAATGTGACATTTTATGTTTTTGGGATCTTGATAAGGCCTTTGATTCTGTTTCACCCTCAATGCTACTTCTACCCATGCCCTTCTTGTATTTAAAGGTCCTTCATTCAGTCTTCAGAATTTCCTGGCTATGTTAATGAAAGGGCCGTCTGCATTCATGCTACTACACACTTACATCTACATCATAACACTGCTATTTTAGCATAGTAATGTTAGCTAGCACATCACTAGTACCACAGTATATAATAAGAAAAGGCAGTCAATAATGAGCCGAGGCTCTATTGTAGTGTAAAGCATAGAAATCTTTTTCCAGTGGCACACAATTTTAGAAATTGTATTTTACAATATTTTAATTAGTGTTTCAATTGCATTCAACAAGATTTTTTTCATTTTTCTACCAATTTCCTAAATCCAAGCTTTTCCCTGTTTACTGTTTTTACAATAACCGTTATAAGACATCGTGTATGTTTTCCACTCTCTTACTTTTCATGAGTGTATTAATAAAACCAACACTTGCAACAATAAACTATCCTTTCCTCGTGTATGGTATTTTTGCTGTTCCCCAGTGTCTTGTGATGGTCTGTTTTGCATTTGACAGTAACAGTTTAATTCAGTTTACAGTTTTTGTTCTCCATTTGCTTGAAAAGTGGCGATTTCATTGTGTAGACATTAAGGGTGGGCTGTTTACTGTTTTGTTTATGGTCTTTATTGTCTTATAAATGCTTGTTTTCTCAGATACACTCAATAGAAGAATGCAACTATCATCATCTACTCATGGTGTACCCTTAGGTGCTTCTTATTTTATGCTCTGTGATTTGTTTTTATCTTTCAGATTTCCAGGACTGGTAAACAGGCCAGGCACCATGCTCACTCTGAAAATGTCTTACCATTCCATTCAATACAGTCTATTTTAACATGTTTTGCAATTGCATTTATATAGCACTTACTACTCCTGATTAAGCGTCAAAGCACTTTTTCGGTGAGTGTCATGCTACTCTGCAATCTATGAAGGATTAGTGGTTAATTAGTATAGTGAAATTTGAAAGTGATTTAAGTGGTGGATATGTTAGTCAGTTATTTAGATTGAGAGGGATAGTGGAGGGATAGAAGAGGTAAAAAAAGGTTTGCATTGATATAGCGCTTGCTACCCTGGATGGGGTGTTGTAGCGCTTTTTGAGCGACTAGCATTCTAATCCGGAACCCATAAAGGATTAGTGGTGAATTACTACAGTGAAATATGAAAGTAATTTGAGTGGTGGATATGTTAGTCAGTTATTCCGATTGAGAAGGCTAGCGGAGGGATAGAAGAGGGAAAAAGGTTTGCATTTATATGGCGCTTGCTATCCCTGATGGGGTTTGGAAGCTATTTTTTGGTGAGTAGCACGCTACTCTGGAACTCATAAACAATAAGTGGTGAATTAGTATAGTAAAATGTGAAATTAATTTGAGTCGAGGAATTGTTAGTCGAATGTTTGGATTGAAAAAGATTGTGGACGGATAGAAGAGGGAATGATTTAGAAATATATATATATATATATATATCAAAGAAAACCCGACCGCCGATGACTGCGGTCAAAAGTCGGGCACGGACCTCCTTCTCCTCAACATCTTCTCTCACTTCCAAATCAAGTAAGAGACGCCAAACACAATGGAGTGTAGCAGTGCAGAAAGATTTATTGCAGAATAGTTGAGCAAGTGCTGTGCATATATATATATATATGCACAGCAAATCCTCGAACCTCCACGCCGACGGCGCAGCGAAAGAAGAGAGCAGACCCCGCGTTTTCAGGCAGGATGTTAAATTTATTTAAGACCTTTTCAAATGACGCGTTTTGAGTACCATGTACTCTTGTTCAAACACCGTTAAAGCAGTCAGCCTGTTATTTATATATGCTTTTTTCCCTGACCCTTCCTAAGGGCCACACCTCCTGTCAAACATCACATGACAGTGAACATAAACATAGAAATGGGTGCTAGATTGTAGATGGGAAAACAGACGACATTTCTTGTTGTGATTACTTGAACACAACATAGCAAGAAAAATAATACAATGTGTAAAACAAATAAATCTGTTTACAAAAACTGTATTGCGTCTAAAAATGATTTAAAACAAAAATGAATATTGTAAAATTTTTCTTAAATCTATTTTTTTTCTATTCTTCTCTCCCCTTTGTTCTAAATCATTGCACATATCTCATAGACGGTCTTTTCACATATCATAACTGCATGAATGCAAATGCCCAAAATGAGGGCTGTTAAAGTGACTGGTGCTTTGGTATTGATATATATATATATCAATGCTCGAAGGTGTCCACCTTTGAGTAGCACGCGAACAGCAGCTTGGTTCGCGTGCAGATCCCGTACGGAGCGGCGTCTACGAGTGGATCCCCGTCCTCACCTATACATAAACCAAGCTGCTGTTCGCGTGCTACTCAAAGGTGGACACCTTCGAGCATTGATATATATATATATATATATATATATATATATATATATATTCACTGAAAAAACCATAGGTTATAGACCATATATAGTTAGGAATTAGCATTTAAAAAACCTTATTTTACTCACACAAAACCATTGAAATTCCATATATAGTTAGTTGCACTAACTATATATCGCGCACCCGCAATCCACTGCTGATGATGTCACATATTACATCATTCATGACATGGTCAGTGACATCACTGATGACATCACTGATGACATCTCAAATGACATCACTGATGACATCACTGATGACAACATCCAGTGACTGTATGTTTCTGTAAAGTTAAAATGTGTCTTACATATTGAAGAATGAGTGGAAGTATAAGTGTCTGGACAAAGGATTTAGTAGGTGCATGACTGAATGTATGAGTGAGTGATTAAATGTGTCTCACTGAGTGCATGGGTTAGTGACTAAACTGTCTTAATTTGTGCATCATTATGTCTGTTGTTCTGTAAACTGCTGCATGTGTTGATCAGTAGCTATATGATTAACTATATGGGTTATTGATTGATTGTCCAAGTATTTGTATGGGAGACTGAGTGTGTGTGTGGCTGGCTGGGAGGTGTGTGACTCTGTGCAGATCAATGTGTACTTGTATCAATGATTGTATAAGAAAGTAAGTATGTGTTAGTATATGTTTGAAAATGTAAGGTGCTCTATGTTTAACTGTATAGACAAGAAAATGGAAGTGTGATTGATTCTTTACAGGACTGACTAGGTGTGTGAGTAACTCCATGGATGAGTGGCAGAGTGTGAGTGTCTGTATAGGTGTATGAGTGCATATGATAGTGTTGTAAAGATGAGTGATTGTATGTATGAATGATTGTATGGGTGAATGAGTGAATGTGTGTGTAGACGTAGGAATCAGTGAGTGCGTATGTAGTAACTAGTATTGGTGTGTCAATGGTTTCAAAAATTATACTCTGTATTTAACACTGGGTGAAACAGAGGTTATATTAAAATGTGAGGAGATGCATTGTATTGTCACATGAATGATATCATCAGTGATGTGGTCATTGATGTCAAATGAGATGTCATCAGTGATGTCATCAGTGATGTCATTTGAGATGTCATCAGTGATGTCATCAGTGATGTCACTGACCATGTCATGAATGATGTAATATGTGACATCATCAGCAGTGGATTGCGGGTGCGCGATATATAGTTAGTGCAACTAACTATATATGGAATTTCAATGGTTTTGTGTGAGTAAAATAAGGTTTTTTAAATGCTAATTCCTAACTATATATGGTCTATAACCTATGGTTTTTTCAGTGAATTTTCAAGGTTTTGTAAATGCTAATTCCTAACTATATATGGTCTATAACCTATGGTTTTTTCAGTGAATTTTCAAGGTTTTGTAAATGCTAATTCCTAACTATATATGGTCTATAACCTATGGTTTTTTCAGTGAATTTCAATGGGTTTTTAATAGCAAATATCATAAGCTGTCGAATGTCAAGTACGTGGTAAGTAAAAACATTTTCGTGTTTATGCACACTGATCTGCTTTGAATGCTGCCCCCCCCCCTCATTTCTATTAGGAGTACTCTCTCTTTGCAGATAGTGAAGGGTAGTTAACGCAGGCCTTTGCCCCCGTTGTAATCCGTCGTGCCTGCTTCTCTCTCCATTTGATTGATTGTTATCCAAGCATTTACTGTTTTAGAATTGGTTCTCTTTGGTTCATTCTCTATTTACAAACAAGCACAGAGTCGCAATACTCTGTTTAGTCTTTGCAGATAGTGAAAAATCGTGTAAAAAAACAAAAGGAATCGAGCAAAATCAGTAGGCCACTAATGGGATCTCTTTTTGACCTCGCTAAAATAGAAACATTAGGAACAACCCCTCATGAGAAATACGAAACTAGTGAGATGAACTGAGCTCCACACCATGATGGCTGCAAGACAGCTCGGCTCCGCCACCCACCCCGCCCAAAATAACGATAAACTCTATGCAAATATTACAAATATATACAACACACCAGCAAAGTAACAGGGTAAAACATTTTATTAAATAACTATTTACATAACTATTTTATACTTTTTGTTGCCCGATCCGGCTAGCTCAATCGATCGAGCATGAAACTCATGCACTCTGATAGTTCAAAGTTTTGAGGAGTGCTTGTTAGACTGTCTGAAGCTTATTTGCACCTGCTACAGCTTCACTATTCTCAATGTAAGTGAGGGCTGTTTGAGGACGTGACTGCATTTGAAAACAATGTGATGCGGTGCCTCCCTGAACCGCTTGACGGAGGCCCCCGAGGGACGGTGTGATGGCGCGGACTCGGAGGGGGCGCTTGGCTCCGGCCCCCTCCCCAAGTCGTGTTGCCCTGGTGTGGCCTGAGATCGCCCCCGACATAGGTGGCCGGCTCCCTGGGTCAAGCGGAACTTTTTGCCTTTTGGTGACTCTTCCATTCTGGACCTTGTCCCACAATCCGTTTGACCTGAAGACACGCTGTAGTGGGGCGCCCCTTTACCGTTTCAGTTGCCATTCCGCCCGCTTTTGCTACACTGTGCCTCTTCCGCTATTCAGCTGTTTACCGCCCGCTCTTGCGACTACAGCGTTTCGCTCACCATGTAGTTGAGTTGCTCCCGCTCTTGCGGTGCAGCGATAGGCGGCTGCCACAGGACTCTCAAAATGGCGGCCGGGAACTTCAGATTTGGGCGTGGTCCACTAAAATGGCCCTGCGACACCTTGGAACTCGGACGCTTGTCTGCTAGGGCTTGGGCTCCATTCTCGAAAGCGTCCCCTTAGCCTTGAAGATTCTACAAAAGTCTTGGGGGCCCCCGACTCCCGCAGGCTTCTGGTGGGGAGCGGCTGCCATGATTGCTCGTGGAATGGCCACGACGGAGCTACGAGATGGTGGTGCTCTCATGCTGATGCCAGCTTCAGTCTGAAACATCCAGAAACACTGTAGACTACCAACTCGATCAGTTCCGGTAGCGCCCCAACGTGACCCGGTAGAGAAGAACTTGCCCTCCCCTCTTTGACTGATGGTTCTTGTTGCCTGTCCCTTCTGTTGTCATTTAACAGAACTATTTAGCCTGCTGAAAGGGGTTGTGTTCCGACCGCTGGTTGGTGGAGACATTTTGACTATATTCTGGACCTGCGTTGTCGCGTAATGCGTCATATGACGCGCCGCGTTAGCGCATCCGGAAGTGCTCCGGTGCGCGAAGCGCAGCTTCCCTGAAGCGATCCGGGGCGCGGCGCGCAGCGCGTAACGTAAGCATAACAGGTCATGTGACTTGTTAATAAAACTTTTCATTGGTTTTCATTTTACTTTTCTTATTCTAATGATGAAAGGCTTGGTCATATGACCTAAAAATTACGCTTTTTATTGCTATCGAACATTATTTTTTCTTAAACATATATGTTATAATGTTCCAGGCTAATGTACTTTCCCGGAAAATTTACAACTGTCCTGCAAGTAAAATATATTCCTTTTTCGAGAAAAAGGGCGTTTCTTCGTCCCATGACGGAGCCGTTGAGCAAAAGAAGCTCGGCCTGCTGTCTTAGTCGCCGATACGCCTGAATATCAGATTCTTATCGATCACTTTATGTTGCAGGAGTAGAAAACACAACAGCCCTTGACCATTTATCTTTACTGCGTTCCTGCGTATTATACCTTTTACCCTTCATGTAATTGGACTGCTTTATTTCACTTGCCTTTTACTGATTCGAAAACAGTGACTATTATTAAAAACTTTACCAATGTAAATACTACTACCATGTTTTCTTTTAAAAACCTTTATTGTGAAAATGTCAGTATACAAATACGGGCCTATAACCACGTGGGCCGGCCACGGAGCAAACTGTAATCGTATATGATGAGGAGACATTTACACTGTAGAGGAACGTAACGGGCGGGCCATTAGGTTGCAAGAACTAAGGTGTCTAACAGTTGCGGAATCGGTGGACGTACATTTTATAATTAAAATACGACAGGGCCAGTTACAATAAAATTATCTAGATATACATTTGCGGGCAAGTACCATGGGTGACGTTAATTGGAACTTTCAATAGTACAGTAATCAATAACACATCAGAACTTAATATCAATAGGGATGTCGAAATATTCAATCAATTCTCATCCCCGCCCGCCATGTGCTTCAAAACTGCATACGTATCTCGTGATATCAAGGTTGTGCAACCAGTACACAACAAGGAGTTACGAGTCCCATTTATTCCGGCGCCATTTTGGGCGAGGACGGGCAGGTCCAGGATATAGTCAAAATGTCTCCACCAACCATCGACTATGATGATGTTCATATGCTGTATTTATTAGAGTAACACTCATCTGTCCACATGAAATTAATTTGCCACAATTACCATAACTATATTTTTTTTCGGTTCCTCTGGAGAGTACATCGTGGCAGATGAGGCAGGTAACGTACCGGGCATTTACCTCTTTTTGCATGTAGAGGAAAGGAAAAAAAATTCGAGCGTCCGAGTTCTAAGGTGTCCCAGGGCCATTTTAGTGGACCAGGCCCAAATCCAAAGAACAGGCCGCCATTTTGAGAGTCCTGTTGCAGCCGCCTGTCGCTGTAGCAGCAAGAGTGGGCGAAACTCAGCTAGACGGCGCTCCACTGAAGGAACATAGACTTGCTGTGGACCTTCCATCTTTTCAACACACACCAGTGCGGCAACTTGCTAGACACCACCTCGGTGCCATCCGGATCTTGGCGCCCCACTGCAGATGAAGTGCCTCCACATGGAGGGAGAGACTCGTTTGCGCCGCCTCCCCCCCCGCTTCTCAGAACTCTCAACTATGACACTACCTCGGTGCCATCCGGATCTTGGCGCCTTGTGCTGGTTCCGGCCTATTCACACATCGGTCCGCTACTGACGCCACCTCACAGGCCAACGGGGCACCCCACGCTGACTTTCGGCGCAGCATAGTAGGATGGCCACAGCAGTGCGGCAACTTGCTGGACACCACCTCGGTGCCATCCGGATCTTGGCGCGTTGTGCTGCCTTCGGCCTATTCGCCGCAAGTGCGCACGCAACTCAGCTGCATAGCGAGTGAAACACCAAGGGGCGCCCCACTGCAGCCGAGGAACCTCCATCTTGGGGGCGACGCACAGCATCACATTGCTTTCCAATGCAATCAGATCATCAAACAGCCCCCACTGACTGACGCAAACTCACAGGCCAACGCGGCGCCCCACGCCGACTTTCGGCGCAGCATTGTAGGATGGCCACACCAGTGCGGCAACTTGCTGGACACCACCTCGGTGCCATCCGGATCTTGCCGCGTTGTGCTGCCTTTGGCCTATTCGCACATCGGTCCGCTACTGACGCCGCCTCACGTGCCAACGGATTTTCTACGCTTTTTATAGCCCTATGCCGCATAACAGGTCATGTGACTTGTTTATAAAACTTTTCATTGGTTCATTTTACTTTTGGTTTCCTAAAGATGGAAGGCTTGATCATATGACCTAAAAATAACACTTTTCATTGGATTAAAACATTTTTTTTTCCCAAACGATGAAAGCCCCACCTTGTTTCTGGATGTTTCAGACTGAAGCTGGCGTCAGCATGAAAGCACCACCATCTCGTGGCTCCGTCGTGGTCATTCCGAGAGCAATCATGGCAGCCGCTCCCCACCGGAAGCCTGCAGGAGTCGGGGGCCCCCAAGACTTTTGTAGAATCTTCAAGGCTGAGGGGACGCTTTCGAGAATGGGGTCCAAGACCTAGCAGACAAGCGTCCGAGTTCCAAGGTGTCCCAGGGCCATTTCAGTGGACCAGGCCCAAAAAGGAAAGAGCCTGCCGCCATTTTGAGAGTCCTGTGGCAGCCGCCTATCGCTGCACCGCAAGAGTGGGCGCAACTCAGCTGAATGGCGGATTTTGGCACAGTGTACCAAAAGCGGGTGGAATGGCAACTGAAACGGTAAAGGGGCGCCCCACTACAGCAGACGAGCCTCCACCTGGGGAGGCCCGTTCACGCCGCCTCACCCCCCCCCCCCCCCCCCGGGGCGCCCCACGCCGTTATTCGGAGCAGCATTGTAGGATACCAAAACCAGTGCGGCAACTTACTGGACATCACCTGGGTGCCATCCACATCTCAGCGCGTTCTGCTGCCTTGGGACTATTCGCACAACAGACCGCTACTGACGAGGCCTCCCCCCGCACCCCCCGGGACTCCCCACGCCGTTTTTCGGAGCTGCATTGTAGGATACCAAAAACCAGTGCGGCACCCAGGTAACATCACCTGGGTGCCGTCCAGAACTCAGCACGTTGTGCTGCCTTGGGACTATTCGCACAAAACACAGCTACTGACCATTGTTGCTTCTTTTTTCAAAAAAATGTTTAAATGTATTTACTGTTTTTGTTGCGTTGTATATATTTATAAGTTATTAAAGTTTTATAATCCTACTACTTTGTTGGAGTGCTATATATTTTTCATGTGACACATAATTGTAAAAACTTTGATGTACAAAGAGGCATCCCTGGAATCTTCCGCTTCAGGCTCGGTCCCCTCCCCAATCACAATACAGGATGGTTTTCAGATAGTAGGAACGCGTGTGGTGTGACGGATCTCATCGGGTGGGGGCCTTGATCTACTGTAACTCCTTTGAAGAGGGGTGATTCTTTACAGCTGGGGCCATAAACTACATCTGCAGGGCTAGGTGATAGCCTGGGACCGGCCTGGACAATCGGACACAGAGGAAGAGGAGTGTCAGAGGGTGCGGTAGTGAATAGGGCGTAAGGGAGGTGTCGGGCGGGCACAGGGTGTGATTCTCAGGGAAGAGCAGCGCAGATGGGGGGAGGTTTATTGCCCATGCATAAGACAGAGAGCGGGGGTGACCAGTGCCTGGGGGAGATGCTTGCGAGGGTGGGGAGCCATGCTAAGGATCGACAGCGTGCAGAGAGTGGGTCTGGTCAAGGCATCTAAAATGGCTGCCGTGCACGACAAAAGTGTGGCATTTGAAAAAAGGCAAGATGGCGCAGACAATGTTTATCAACACTTCCTGATTTCCTTCGAATCGAACGTTAACAGACGTTATCTCTCCCACACTACCGGTCCCCCTGGGCTTAAACGCCGAGATGGTAGGGACTGCATCCCGTGGAGATAGGCCGAGACGTCACTCAGCAGAAAAAAAAAAACCAGTCTATAAACATACAATAAGTTAAAAGTCAATCATTCTTGTTTCCTTGTAGTACGCTCCCCAGTCCGCTTTCCGTTACGCGTACCGGGCGCACCCCACGAAAAAAAACGTTTTTTTTTTTGTTTTTTTTTTTGCCCCGCGGGGCCCTTTTAAAGCCTCCACATCAAACCTAGGGGGTCAGGGAGGATCTACTATGCCCCCTTATGGTCATTTGCCCCTTCGCTTTGGCCTCCTCTTGTCTCTCGATCCTACCGAGAGACAAGATGGCGGCCGCTACGGACTGTTTGGAATGTTTACAGACACCGGAGAGCCAATCAGCTTCGCTTCGCAAAGCTCCGTAACGCGAAAAGTACGCGAAACGGAGCGCTACCCGGGACGCTGTCACAGATATATATCTTTTTTTGAACGTTAATTTCTCAAAATCCACTGGAGCACATATATTGAGACCTAGCAAAGGCACATCGGGCTACCGGTCCCTACAATTTTGCCAAGTTTCGTGCAAATCCATTCAGCCGTTCGGGCTAAAAGTGAGGCCAACGGCCCTATGGAAATTAACATGGGAAAAATGCGTTTTGGGACCCCCCTTTTTTCTCGACCCCCCCTTGACGACCCCCCCCAAATTTTCAGGGGCTGCTCAGAAACAAAATGTTCCATTTTCCAGAAAATTTCAGCCAATTCCGTCCACAAACGCCAAAGTTATTAGACATAGAATTTTCAAAAATCCCATAGAGAAAAAATCCTAACTATATATACCTACTGGCGACCGCCAGTAGGTAATATATATATATATAAATATATATATATATATATATATATATATATATATATATATATATATATATATATATATATATATATATGGAAGAAAAAGAGTTGCCCCTGGGTGGGATGCACTTACAGGTAGGAATTAATGTCAACGCAAGGGCGCGAGCCGCGAACAAAGTCCTTTTCCTGCCAGACGCGTTTCGGGCCAACGCCCTCTTCAGTGGCAGACCATGTGACATGACGGCAAGCTGCAAGCACCAGTAAATATCCACAGTAATTATACACAGGTGTGACACCTGAAGCAATGCTTTCTGAGACTGGTGGTTTAGTAAAACCCAAGTGGGTCGCCGCCGCCATTCACATGCAAAAAAGTATTAAAAGGATTGCCAATGTCCCCGCAAGCACCCCGCAAGTAAAAGGCACCTCCCGTACCACAGTAAGCTGCCCAAATGAGGTAGCTGTGGACACGCAGTTTTTCAACGGTAGTGCAAACCCGCGACCGTGCCGGCCGCTAACAAATGGAAGAAAAAGAGTTGCCCCTGGGTGGGATGCACTTACAGGTAGGAATTAATGCCAACGCAAGGGTGCGAGCCGCGAACAAAGTCCTTTTTCTGCCAGACGCGTTTCGGTCCGACGCCCTCTTCAGTGGCAAACCATGTGACATGACGGCAAGCTGCAAGCACCAGTAAATACCCACAGTAATTATACACAGGTGTGACACCTGAAGCAATGCCTCCTGGGACTGGTGGTTTAGTAAAACCCAAGTGGGTCGCCTCCGCCATTCACATGCAAAAAAGTATTAAAAGGATTGCCAATGTCCCCGCAAGCCCCCGCAAGTAAAAGGCACCTCCCGTACCACCGTAAGCTGCCCAAATGAGGTAGCTGGGGACCCACAGTTTTTCCACGGTAATGCAAACCCACAACCGGGCCAGCCGCTAACAAATGGAAGAAAAAGAGTTGCCCCTGGGTGGGATGCACTTACAGGTAGGAATTAATGCCAACGCAAGGGCGCGAGCCGTGAACAAAGTCGTTTACCTTCCAGACGCGTTTCGGGCCAACGCCCTCTTCAGTGGCAGACCATGTGACATGACGGCAAGCTGCAAGCACCAGTAAATACCCACAGTAATTATACACAGGTGTGACACCTGAAGCAATGCTTTCTGGGACTGGTGGTTTAGTAAAACCCAAGTGGGTCGCCGCCGCCATTCACATGCAAAAAAGTATTAAAAGGATTGCCAATGTCCCCGCATGCACCCCGCAAGTAAAAGGCACCTCCCGTACCACAGTAAAGCTGCCCAAATGAGGTAGCTGTGGACCCGCAGTTTTTCCGCGGTAGTGCAATCCCGCGACCGGGCCGGCCGCTAACAAATGGAAGAAAAAGAGTTGTCCCTGGGTGGGATGCACTTACAGGTAGGAATTAATGCCAACGCAAGGGCGCGAGCCGCGAACAAAGTCCTTTTCCTGCCAGACGCGTTTCGGGCCAACGGCCTCTTCAGTGGCAGACCATGTGACATGACGGCAAGCTGCAAGCACCACTAATTACCCACAGTAATTATACACAGGTGTGACACCTGAAGCAATGCTTTCTGGGACTGGTGGTCTAGTAAAACCAGATAATACATTTGCACTTTAGAAACTTTACTTTCTGTGTGGTCCATTCCTGTTGAAGAAACGCTGGGTGGAGTTTTGCCCTAATCCGTGTTTCCAAGGACTTGGCTTTCATATATATACATAAATACGAAGCACATTGCAGTAGGAGGAGTCTTGGGATGAGTAAAAGGGAAGTGGAGGGGGAAGAGTCAAATGGAAGGGTTTAGAAAGGCTTGTTTTTGGGGATCGGAATAGTAAAAGGGGTGATGCAAGGAGGGGTAAAGCAGGGAAGAGTCTGGAAAGGGGATATTTTGGGGATGATAATAGTAGTATGGGGTTTGGGATAAATGAGAGAGTGGAGGTAGAGGATATATTGAGATAAGGTAGTGCATTAGATATGCCGATTTAGAAGAAAAGTAATAAATATATAGATACATAAGTACATGAAAGGTATATAGATGGATAAAGGAAAGTAGTATATGTAGATTGCATTATATAACAAGCATTAGAAATGCAATCGGGCTCGGATTTATTTGAGTTTGAGCTAATGGCATTGTAAATGCCAATGTCTTTTTGCCATGTGTTATGGAGTGTGTGCATGTGGTGTGTAGTCGAAGTATCTTGGTTGAATTGTAATTTTACCAATGGTGGCATGCTGTGCTTTATATGAATATGTTTAAAAGTAAAGTGTACCATACTGCGATTGCTTGGTGGAAAAGTGCACTGCCGGCTGGAGGTGTGTGTGCCTGGTGGAAGGGTGCACTGACGGCTGGTCGGTGTGTGCTTGGTAAAAGCGTGCACAGATGGATGATGGTTGTTGGTGTTTGTGCATGGTGAAAGCATTCATTGACGGCTGGGGGTGTGTTGTTGTGTGTGTTGTTTTCTGTGTGCTGGTGAGTGTGTGGTGGTGAGTCTGTGGGGGTGAGCCTGGGGAGTGAGTGTGGTGGTGAGTGTGTTGTGTTGAGTGGTGACAAGTGTGTGGTGTTGGTGTTTGTGCATGGTGAAAGCATTCATTGACGGCTGGGGGTGTGTTGTTGTGTGTGTTGGCAATGTATACAGTATTAAAGTACAAGTTGTGAATCCTTTTAAATACAAGCATTTACAATGCAATGGTCTCGGCATTATTAAAGGTAGAGCTATTGGCATTGCTCATGACTTTTTTTTGTTTTTTTTTAAATCATGAATAAATGGCATAGTCATTTACATTGCCAATAGCTACCTACTCCAAAACATAATTTCTCCGGACCGGAAGCTGTGCTTTGCACAGCTTATAGGTCCCGAGACCTAAAAAGGGCAGCATTTCTAGCCCTAGATGTGACTTGGCCCAGACAGGCACCTACCCTTGTCCTCTCCACCCTTAGCTGAGACGCCCTGAGCCCGAAGGTTAAATAGCCCTAGGTTAAGTGACCTTTGGACAATGGGAAACCTAGGCCAAACAAATCATAACCCTAGCACCAATGGTAGACCTGGGCGTTTCAACCAGTCACTGCCCTATTAGCCAATCAAAACCCTAACTTCAATAGACACCTTAGCTCTAAGAAGCAATCTAAACCCTAGCCCTAAAAGTCAATCAGAACGCTAACCCTAAGGTCCAGTAGAAACTCCATCCCTAGAAACAAATCAGAACCCTAGCGCTATGAGCCAATCAGAACTCTAACCCTAGGCCCAATAGAAACCCTATCCCTAGAAGCCAGTCAGACTAGAGCACAGACGCAAGAACTAGAGATCTGCGGCTGATGAATTGTTAAAAATAACTACTGTTACCAGAAATACATGAGGCACTCACTGAAACAATGTTTTGTATTCTCAATTTTTTTATGGGGCGCAGCTAAAAGCAAGAAATATATTTTTGGCTTCGAAGTGTGCATTGTCATGATAGTCCGTGGCCATGAAGGGAACTACTTCGTTTGCGAATGTGCACTTGTGAAGGCAGTTGTTCCTTGCCGAAAGTTGAGCATAGGGCAACTGCAGAATTTTATTTTTCAACACTGCCTCTATTCAGTCCGTTAATCGCTCTAGACCTGCATAGTCTATAAGTAATAAAGCGAAACGTGCCGCAAGTTTGTACAAAATTGAATAAAAGCCACAATGTAGTAAACAGGTAAAAGTGCAGATGCGGTTCAAGCGTTTACAGTAAATTAACTTGTAAACTCGTAGGGAAAAAAATGCAACTGAAGCTCGCCTACTCGAGACCTAGTTAAAAAAAAATATATATATATATATTTATATTATGTTTAATATCTGGGAAACCTGCAGCCTAGCATGATGGCCCCGGGGACACGTTCCTTACAGAAAGCAGATTGCGAGGCCAAAAAGGGAGTGCTCATTAAGTTCTCAACTTCTTTTACTGAAGATAAATTTGCACTAAGTTCTTCAAGCTTGGGTTTTGTTAGTTTACAATATTTTTAGATGAAGAAAGCGTTAATACTTTAGGTGCAGGTCGCAAAGGTACATTTCTTCTGGCTGTGTGACGGTGTTATGCTGGTGCCTGCAGAGTGAGTGAGAACAGGGGATTCTTAACCATTAGTCTGTCTTCAATTTGATTTATGAAAGTCAACTGGATTATCCTTTTGTTATCTGCGATATGCAGCTGCGTATAGTTTCGCTTCATTTGCATGACAGAACTCTAAACTATTGACTTGAACGGTATTCTTCACTAGGGACTTTGGAGGAGGGGTCAGGATCTACAAATCACTTACAAAAGGGAGCATTCGTATTATAGCCGCTTTAGTACCTGCAGTGAAGGGAAGTGTTATTGAAATATTTTAAACCTTTCAGTGTAAGACTATTCATCTACAACACAAGAGGCTGTACTCCCTCTTAACCCATGCCCCGCGGTGCCAGGTTTGGGGGGGGGAGGGGGGGGGCATTTTTTTCTTTTTCAGTTAGGTTTACTGTTGAATACTGCGCCTACACTTAAACTTGTATACATACATACATGTTTTAGATGGCACTTCTGCTGTAACTTACCAAATGTAATGGTATTCGCATTTGGAAATGTACACGTTGGGAACTGTAACTTGTGGAGTGCTCACTACAAACTAGTCGTTGGAAGGCCAACGGGACACAGTATAATAAAACACAAGTAACTTCAGAGCCATATCGCCTGAGCCAACACCGGCGAAGAAACACAAGGTACAGTAAAATGTCAAGAGAGACAGTCACATGACGCACGTTTTCAGATCTCTTGTGAGGCCAAGGTGTCGCGCGCCTGAGGCTGTTCGAAGAGAAACGTAACCGCACGCGCCCTACCGTAAACAACCTGAATACATATGATTCCAAAGTGACCTCTGGAGGCCTTAACACTTTTAAACATGATAACATTGTGTGCTGGAGGAGGGGGCTGGGCAGACGAGCTATGATGTGCACAAAGCTGCAATTAAAACGGCACTTTGAAGACTTTCCATACCTGTCCCTTAAAGCGTTAAATGACCAACCAGATTCTCGAAATTCTAGTGCCCCGCGTTAGGTTTCTCAGCATCCCGCAGAGTAGGGTAATGACAGCGCGCTTCGGCGGGCTTTGGAGCGCCACATTAAAAGCAACTGCAATGCTAAATTCTTGTTTACAGACCTTTTTCCCAAAACAATCACACCTAACGTATACTTAAATATATTATATACAGATGTAAAAATATGGCCGGTTAAGACCACATTCTAAAAACTCCCGCGTAAGTGCAGTGAATGTCTTAGTCGTACATTTATAATGAAATTACTCCTGATTTCCCATTGCTCTCACAGTACGCTTCCTACCCAGACAGCTATGTTTGGGGCGTGGAATATCCCATCATAGCTTACAACAACGTGTCGTGTTCTGCCACACTCCAAGTGGGCGGGAGAGAATGCCTCAGAGACAGGGGTAAACAGAGGGGGGCAGCGTGCAGCAGAGGGGAGACGCAGGGGGAGCTCGGGAGAGAGGCGGTCGTTATATGTAGATATGTGTGTGGCCTCCGTGCCCTTACCAGTAGCAGATTACATGCAGCAGCCAATAAAACGGGAAACAAGACAGTCCTGTTCTCTACCTTGATGTGTCAAGAGATGGCTCCGAGGGTTTCCGCGGCTGAGAAGGAAGGAGGGTGCCCACACGCAGACTGAGAGAGAGAGAGGACACAGTCACCGAGACTGAAAGGAACGGCTCTATGGGCTTTATATAGAGGACGCGAGGGTTGGCTTTGAGGTGTGGTGGGGCTGCTGCTTGTGCGCTCCGGCTCCCGCTCCGTACCTGTGATCCTGTGCGTGTCTCCTGTCTGTGCCGGGCTGCCTCCGCCTAACTCCCTGGCCATCTCGAGCTCCCTTGCAGTACTCTTTCTTGTTCTTGAACTAATGAAGCCCTTTCACGGCCTGGCATGGAGCAGCTGCGCGCTGAGCGCTGCTGAATGGTGAACGCGCCCGGCCATCTGGATTCACTTACGGAGGCACCCTGACAGCTCCTAATTATAATTAATGTACTTCTTTGCGCGAGCACGAACGAAATATGCCCAAAATGGCGGAACAAAACTACATTTACCCTATCACTTCAAGCCTATTAAAACGACAACACAACGAAGACGAATCACTGGCCAGATGACAGAACACGCTAAGGAATGTGTGGAATTTCTCTCGGCCAAAGCCCTAGGAGATACTTCTTCTTTTTCTCCTTTAACATTAGGATCTCGAAACTCCTCCCCCACTTACAGTGGGGAGGAGTCCGAGCCCTAAAAAGTAAAAAAAAAAAAAGAAAAAAGAAGTTAAGTGCATGCAGATGCGCATTGAGCCTTTACTTACTTTCCTTCTGCCTGTGAGCACGGCCGGATGTGGCTGAAACATTAGGAAATCAGAGGAAACTGCAGTGCACAGATTTGAAATGAATGCGGTTTGCTGCCAGTATTGGGCCTCTACTGTTTTTTATGTTTAATGGATGGGCTGCTCCGTGCCCATTGTTCCAGAGGCCTCCCTGTATGGTCGAGGGCCCCGGTAACGAGAGACTTTTGTTTGTTGAAATTTATATATATATAATATATATATTACCTACTGGCGGTCGCCAGTAGGTAGTTATAGTTAGGACCTAGTTTCCATAGGAAATCTGCAACATTCCATTGGTAATAACTTTGGCTCCGGTTGATGAATCTTCGTGAATTTCTCAAAGAAGATGGCCCGCTCTACTCCGCTCCTTCCCTGAAAGTTTTGGGGGGATTCATCAAGTGGGGGCTGAGAAAAAAGGGGGGGCCCAAAACATGTTTTCCCCATGTTATTTTCCATAGGACGATTAGACACGGCTACAGCTCGAACGGCTGAATGGAATTACAAGAAATTTGGCAAAATGGTCTGATTCGCAGATCACGCTTTTGCTCAAATGGTGTAAATCCCTCCAGTAGTTCCTGAGAAAATCGAAAGAAAAAAAAAAATATATCTAGGCGTGCAAACGGTACGCGTACCGTACGCGTATGGTACGCGTACCCTCCCGAGCACAAGCTGAATGCTAATTGGCTGTCAACTGTCTGTCAACACTCCAAACAGAAATTGTTGGCAGCCATCTTGTGCCTCGGTAGACTGAGGCACAAGAAAGCAGAAATACAAACGTTAAGAACTCAAAAAGGGGGCAGGGTAGAAGCACCCTGACCCCCTAGGCCTGCTCAGGGTGTCCCACAAGGACCCCCAAGGCTCCAAAACAAAATTATTATTTTTTTTTAAATCGCAGGGTATGCGTACCGTACGCGTACCGTACGCATACGGTGCATGCCCCCCGCAATTTAAAAAAAAAAAAAAAAAAATTGGGGGCCTTGGGGGTCCTTGTGGGAACCCCTGAGCAGGTCTAGGGGGTCAGGGTGCTACTACCCTGCCCCCTTTCGGAGCATGAGCTGCATGCTCATTGGCTTTCAACACTCCAAACCAGGAAGTGTTGGCAGCCATCTTGTGCTCGGTAGAGCAGGGCACAAGAAAGCAGAAAAACCGACGTGTAGAACGCAAAAAGGGAGCAGGGTAGAAACACCCTGACCCCCTAGGCCTGCTCAGGAGGTCCCACATGGACCCCCAATGCCCCAAATCTTTTTTCAAAAAACCCGGTCTGCTTTTTTTCAAATTACCCGGGGGGACCAAATCCCGGGGACATATTGAAAAAGAAGGGTGGAGGGGCCCCAACCCCCCCCCCCCCCACACTGCCCCGGGGACTGCCACCCCCGGGGCAAAACAAAGCAGCCCCCTGGCGCATACTGGAGGTTCCAAGGGGAATTGGTTCCCCCTCTGCAAACGCGCCCGGGGGCTGCGTTCCAGAGAGGTGTAAAAAGGGACGTGGCCTCATTACACCTCTCTGCAACGTAGCCTCCTGGCGCGTACTGGAGATTCCCGGTAGGCTAGTTGGCCCCCAGGGACCCCCAGTATACAAGGGGACTTAATCCCCCAACTTAGAACACTCTACAGGGCGCGTTAGCACAGTGGTGAACGTAGGGGGCGGGGCTTGAGGTGATGTGAGTGCAAACATGCCCTGAGGCGCGTTTTAAGTTGGGGAATTAATTCCTGTTCAATCCAGAGGTCCCCTAGGCGGCAACTAGTCCAACAGGTATCTCCAGTAAGCGCCACGGAGCTGTGTTACAGAGTGCTGTAAAAAGGGGGCGTGCCCTTTGAACACCTTTCTACAACACAGCTGCCTGGCGCAAACTGGAGGTACCTGGTGGGCTAGTTGGCTCACAGGGGACCTCAGGATTGAAGAGAAATTAATTCTCCAATCTAGCTCACTACTATTCCTGAAAAGTTAATTTAACTGTACTTACCAGTAACTTGAATTTCCTTCCATAGTATATCATTGCCTGCTATATAAAATATATATAAATAAAAAAAATATTACATAAAAAAATATATATTACAATTTAAATATTTTTAAAAACATTTTTTTTCAATTTATATTAAAAATATGTAATGTAATTTAAAAAATAAAATATCTAAAAATAAATAGTTTAAAATAATGTAGTAAAAATGACATTATTAGAATAATGTAGTAAATCTGTATAAAAAAATATAACAATTAATACATTTAATAATTATCATTTACAAAACCCTTGAAATTCACTTAAAAAACCATAGGTTTCACACACGTTATAGTTAGGAATTAGCATTTAAAAAACCTTGCAAATTCACTGAAAAAACCATAGGTTTCACACACGTTATAGTTAGGAATTAGCATTTAAAAAACTTTGCAAATTCACTGAAAAAACCATAGGTTTCACAAACATTATAGTTAGGAATTAGCATTTAAAAAACCTTTGAAATTCACTGAAAAAACCATAGGTTTCACACCAGTTATAGTTAGCTGGACATTGTACTCATACAAAATCATTGAAATTCCCCCGTTATAGTTAGTTGTACTCACTATAACTCGCGCGCCAGCAATCCACTGCTGATGATGTCACATATAACATCATTCATAACATGGTCAGTGACATCACTGATGACATCTCAAATGACATCACTGATGACATTGCCGTGACCTGGACTTTGCCACTATACTTGGAAAAAGAAGGTTGCTGCTTCTGTGGGAGGCACTCACTGGGGGTAAGCCAAACTGGAAGGCAGCACTTTCAGGGCCTCTCCCCACGCTGGTACTCTCGACGCGTTTTGAAATACCTTTATTCCTCTGGGCAGTATAGCCCCTCTTTTTTTCCAAAATGCAAATTAGGTGAGTAAAAACTTGCATTGTGGAACTGGAAGTCTTAAATCCCAAGTGGGCGCTGCCTCGCAATTATTACAAAGTTCATGGTGAGACAACCAAAATTCTTAAAAGGCGCCTTAATCAGGAAGGCTCATCCAGCCCTGCCACTTCATGTCAGTGCAAATGGGGCTGACCCGCTTGGGTATCGCAGCGGTGCTTCCCGTGACCTGAGCTTGGCCACTATACTTGGAAAAAGAAGGTTGCCGCTTCTGTGGGAGGCACTCACTGGGGGTAAGCCAAACAGGAAGGCAGCGTTTTCAGAGCCTCTGCCCACGCTGGTACTGCCAACACGTTTTGAAATACCTTTCTTCCTCTGGCAGTTTGTAGATAATGAGAGGCAAACAACAGGCTAGCAGTATATCCCCTCTTTTATTTCCAAAATGCAAATTAGGTGAGTAAAAACTTGCATTGTGGAACTGGAAGTCTTAAATCCCAAGTGGGCGCTGCCTCGCAATTATTACAAAGTTCATGGTGGGACAACCAAAGTTCTTAAAAGGCACCTTAATCACGGGGGCTCCACCAGCTCCGCAACGTCATGCCAGTGCAAATGCAGCGGACCCGCTTGGGTATCGCAGCGGTGCTTCCAGTGACCTGGGCTTGGCCACTATACTTGGAAAAAGAAGGTTGCCGCTTCTGTGGGAGGCACTCACTGGGGGTAAGCCAAACAGGAAGGCAGCGTTTTCAGAGCCTCTCCCCACGCTGGCAGGGGAAATGTGTTCTTGCGATTTTATATGTAAGAGTAGTCTGGAGGCCCAATTCTGAATCTGTTTTAGTCTTTTCATGGTCGTTAAAGGTGATCCGTAGTAGAGGCTTTTGGCGTAATCGAGTTTGGACAGAACAAGGGAGATGGTAGTCTGGAGCTTGTGTGGAAATCCCAAATGGGGACAGATTAGTTGCAAAGTTTTTTTAAAGTTACAAAGCTTGATCTTGCTAGTTTGTCCACTTGGGCATTCATTGATATCTTGGAGTCCATGGTCATTCTGATGTTTCTTACTTCCTTCAATACTTTAGGTGGTGTTCCCAGATCATCTGACCACATGGTGAGCGGGTCATAATGTTCCCAATCGCCACATGTGAGTATTTCTGTTTTGGAAATATTCGATTTATAGATGGCTCCACATCGTCCATTGAGCCACGGCTCTTAGGCAACTGAAAATTGGCGAGAACCTTCACTTCTTTGGAGCATTCTATTTGAAGGAGTATTTGTGTGTCATCTGCATAATAATAGCTTACCTCCACGTTTCTAAATCTCATGGTAAATCCTTTCAATTCACTTGAGGGCAAATAGGTCATGCTGCCAAAGTCCTTCAAGGAAAATCTCTGAGATGAGGGACCCACCAACCCTGCAGGGTGGCTTCAGCATGTGGGTGCGGAGCAACCCATGATTTAACAGAGAAGAAAAGGCACCGAAGCATGGGATCATGACCGGCTTGCCCTCACATCAATGGAAAGGATTTTCCCTGGGATTTAGGGGCACATTATGATGGAGGATTTTCCGCATCCTCCTGGCCGGCGGAAGCCACCGCCGGCCCGGCGGATGCGGAAAATCCTTTGCGCCCACCGCCACATTAGGATGGCTGGTGGGTCCAGGTTTCAGTCCGCTGCTTTTCCGCCGCGGTTGGCTTACAACCGCGGCGGAAAAGCTCTAATATGGTGGCGGTGTCTCTCAGACATCGCCAGACATATTAGGATGGTGTAGAAGAGATGCTTTTCCGCGGCGGGTTCACTGCCGTGGAAAAGCATACGGATCTTCACTCTGGGGGCCCGTTGTGGGCCCCCTGAATGACGGGAGGTGGGGGGGTGCACATGGGGGGTACCTATGGTATCCCCCTGCATTTAGATGCTGAAAGCGGCAGGCACAGCGCGGTGCCTGCCGCTTTGTGCATGTAAATGCACTGCATGTGTTTTTAACATTGCGGCGGGTGCAGCTTGAAGCCGCACCCGCCGCAATGTTAAATATAGAGGATGTGACCGCCAGGGTGGCGGTCACATCCTAATTGCACAGGAGGGAACGCCGCAGCACATGCGGACGTTCCCTCCTACACAGGGATCGCGGACGTCCGCGATCGTAATGGGCCCCTAAGTGTGGAGATGAGCAAGGGAGTATTAGAGGGGGAGTGCCTCCTTTAGACTTTTTTGGACTGCCAGCGCTCCCAGACATTATATTCATCAGCTCTGCGCAAAGTATGAGATTGTATCAAGAAAATTATTAAACCAGACATTTTTTTGAAGGATTATTTGGTAACGTTTCTAGTGCACTATGGGAAATGTAAACCTGAAATTACAATGAGGTGGGATTTGATTTACAAATACATCATCATTTATGATAGAAATAGATTCACCTGTGAATGAGGCTCTACTCGGGTTGACATGCGTGAAGAAATGACATTAAGTTTGCTGTTGTTATTATCATGGAATAAAACCCTGTATTGTCCTGGAACTGGGCTTCAGTTCCTTGTCCTCTCTCGTTCTCTCTCTCTCTCTCTCTCTCGCTCTCTCTCTCTCTCTCTCTCTCTCTCTCTATATATATATATGTGATCAAGGGCATTCTTTGCCCGAAACGCGTCATGCCAAGATAAGACCTATGGAAGATAATAAACCTACCTACTGAATACTATCTGCTGCGTGGTGGTCCGTGTATCTGTGGTGGTATATATATATTCACAGAATAGCTCCGCAGCACCTCCAGCAAGCAATGCAGCAACACCAGCGAGAGAGGAGAGGAGACGGACCACATGATCAGGTGCAAAAGATTTATTAAGCACAAAGAAACAGCTTTCTTTGTGCCTGAAACGCGTTTCAGGCTACATGAGCCCTTGATCATGCTGTCAATCCTTTTAAAAATTTTCATTGCTTTAAATATGTGTTTGTGCAGACACGCGCCCCAAACAGTGACCTCATGTGTCACATGGTCATGAACATAAACAATATACTTTACAAAAGCTCACATATGTATATATATATTTTTTGCTTTACATAAATCGTTTGTTATAAATTCATATATATATATATGTGTGGCAGAAGGACGTCTTATAGATATTCAGCATCAAAAGACGAGGCAAACCCAAAACTGGTGTGTTATACATTTATTGTGCTCTACACCATACCGCCATAACGCGTTTCAGCCTGAAGAGGCCTTGATCACATGACATTAAGTTTGCTGTTGTTATTATCATGGAATAAAAACCTGTGTTGTCCTGGAACTGGGCTTCAGTTCCTTGTCTTCTCTCGTTCTCTCTCTCTCTCTCTCTCTCTCTCTCTCTCTCTCTCTCTCTCTCTCTCTCTCTCTCTCTCTCTCTCTCTCAGTCTCTCTCTCTCTCTCTCTCTCTCTCTATATATATATATATATATATATATATATATATTACCTACTGGCGGTCGCCAGTAGGTGTATATATAGTTAGGATTTTTTCTCTATGGGATTTTTGAAAATTCTATGTCTAATAACTTTGGCGTTTGTGGACGGAATTGGCTGAAATTTTCAGGAAAATGGAACATTTCGTTTCTGAGAAGCCCCTGAAACTTTGGGGGGGTTTCGTCAAGGGGGGGCCGAGAAAAAAGGGGGGTCCCAAAACGTGTTTTTAACATTGAGTTTTCCATAGGGCGGTTGGCCTCACTTTTAGCCCGAACGGCTGAATGGATTTGCACGAAACTTGGCAAAATTGTAGGGACTGGTAGCCCGATGTGCCTTTGCTAGGTCTCAATATATGTGCTCCAGTGGATTTTTAGAAATTAACGTTCAAAAAAAGATATATATCTGTAACAGCGGAACGGGCAGCGCACCAGTTCGCGTACTTTTCGCGTTACGGAGCTTTGTGAAGCGAAGCTGATTGGTTCTCCGGCGTCTGTAAACATTCCAAACAGTCCGTAGCGGCCGCCATCTTGTCTCTCGGTAGGATCGAGAGACAAGAGGAGGCCAAAGCGAAGGGGCAAATAACCATAAGGGTGCATAGTAGATCCTCACTGACCCCATAGGTTTGATGTGGAGGCTTTAAAAGGGCTCCGCGGGGCAAAAAAAAAAAAAAAATCGTTTTTTTGGTGGGGTGCGCCCGGTTAGCGTAACGGGAAGCGGACTGGGGAGCGTACTACAAGGAATGAAGAATGATTGACTTTTAACTTATTGTATGTTTATAGACTTTTTTTTTACTTTTTTTTCTGCTGAGTGACGTCTCGGCCTATCTTCACGGGATGCAGTCCTTACCATCTCGGCGTTTAAGCCCAGGGGGACCGGTAGTGTGGGAGAGATAACGTAGCATATTATCAAGGGGGTTTATCTCCGCTTTTTTGGCTTTAAAAGCCAAGAAAGCGGAGATAAAATTATCTCTGTATTACCTAGCTGTCGCTAACACCAGTTAGCGACCGCTAGTAGGAGATAGCGACCATCTTGGGCCCCACTTTGCATGTCAGTGATATTTATCACTAATGACATGCAAAGTGGGCATGCCAAGATGTTAGCGACTGGAAACAGTCGCTAACATCGCTATCTCCTATTACAACTTTTGGAGATATTCGCGCTAAGCGCGAATATCTCCAAAAAGTAACACCTGCCCTGAGCAGTTCTTAGCCATGTTATCCAATGGGAGGTGGATAACATGGCTAAGAGCATTAGCTCGGTAATGCATGAATATCGCTGACTTTTCAGCGATATTAATGCATTGCAGCCGTTTTTTATCGCATTTGCGATAAACCTTGATAATAGCAAGGTTTATCTGCGATAATTTCTGACGATGCTTAGCGGTAAAAAATTCGTTGCTAAGCATCGTTAGGGATAAATATCGCTTAACTTTGGTAATATGCCCCAACGTCTGTTAACGTTCGATTTGAAGGAAATCAGGAAGTGTTGAAAAACATTGTCTGCGCCATCTTGCCTTTTTTCAAATGCCACACTTTTGTCGTGCACGGCAGCCATTTTAGATGACTTGACCAGACCCACTCTCTGCACGCTGTCGATCCTTAGCATGGCTCCCCACCCTCGCAAGCATCTCCCCCAGGCACTGGTCACCCCCGCTCTCTGTCTTATGCATGGGCAATAAACCTCCCCCCATCTGCGCTGCTCTTCCCTGAGAATCACACCCTGTGCCCGCCCGACACCTCCCTTTCGCCCTATTCACTACCGCTCCCTCTGACACTCCTCTTCCTCTGTGTCCGATTGTCCAGGCCGGTCCCAGGCTATCAGCTAGCCCTGCAGATGTATTTTATGGCCCCAGCTGTAAAGAATTACCCCTCTTCAAAGGAGTTATAGTAGATCAAGGCCCACACCCGATGAGATCCGTCACACCACACGCGTTCCTATTATCTGAAAACCATCCTGTATTGTGATTGGGGAGGGGACCGAGCCTGAAGCGGAAGATTCCAGGGATGACTCTTTGTACATCAAAGTTTTTACAATTATGTGTCACATTAAAAATATATAGCACTCCAACAAAGTAGTAGGATTATAAAACTTTAATAACTTATAAATATATACAACAAAACAAAAACAGTAAAAACATTTAAACATTTTTAGGGAAAAAGAAGGAAGTAGCGGTCGGTTGTGCGAATAGTCCCAAGGCAGCACAACGTCCAGATTTCTGGACGGCACCCAGGTGATGTTGGCTGGGTGCCGCACTGATTTCGGTATCGGCGTGGGGCGTCGCGGGGGGTGGGTCATCAGTAGCGGTCTGTTGTGCGAATAGTTCCAAGGCAGCAGAACGATGGCACCAAGGTGATGTCCAGTAAGTTGCCGCCCTCCGTATAACGGCGTGGGGCGCCCCGGGGGGGGGGGGAGGCGGCGTGAACGGGCCTCCCCAGGTGGAGCCTCGTCTGCTGTAGTGGGGCGCCCCTTTACCGTTTCAGTTGCCATTCCGTCCGCTTTTGGTCCACTGTGTCAAAATCCGCAATTCAGCTGAGTTGCCGCCCTCCGAATAACGGCGTGGGGCGCCCCGGGGGGGGGGGGGGAGGCGGCGTGAACGGGCCTCCCCAGGTGGAGCCTCGTCTGCTGTAGTGGGGCGCCCCTTTACCGTTTCAGTTGCCATTCCGTCCGCTTTTGGTCCACTGTGTCAAAATCCGCAATTCAGCTGAGTTGCGCCCACTCTTGCGGTGCAGCGATAGGCGGCTGTCACAGGACTCTCAAAATGGCGGCAGGCTCTTTCCTTTTTGGGCCTGGTCCACTGAAATGGCCCTGGGACACATTGGAAATCGGACGCTTGTCTGCTAGGTCTTGGACCCCATTCTCGAAAGCGTCCCCTCCGCCTTGAGGATTCTACAAAAGTCTTGGGGGCCCCCGACTCCTGCAGGCTTCCGGTGGGGAGCGGCTGCCATGATTGCTCGCGGAATGACCACGACGGAGCCACGAGATGGTGGTGCTTTCATGCTGACGCCAGCTTCAGTCTGAAACATCCAGAAACAAGGTGGGGCTTTCATCGTTTGGGAAAAAAAAATAGTTTTCATCCAATGAAAAGTGTTATTTTTAGGTCATATGATCAAGCCTTCCATCATTAGGAAACCAAAAGTAAAATGAACCAATGAAAAGTTTTATAAACAAGTCACATGACCTGTTATGCGGCATAGGGTATAAAAAGCGTAGAAAATCCGTTGGCACGTGAGGCGGCGTCAGTAGCGGACCAATGTGCGAATAGGCCGAAGGCAGCACAACGCGCCAAGATCCGATGGCACCGAGGTGGTGTCCAGCAAGTTGTCGCACTGGTGTGGCCATCCTACAATGCTGAAAGTCGGCGTGGGGCGCCCCGTTGGCCTGTGAGATGGCGGCAGTAGCGGACCGATGTGCGAATGGGGCCAAAGGCAGCGCAGCAATATTTTCTGAATAGAAGACACCACAAGGCGCTGAGATGCCAAGATCCGGATGGCACCGAGGTGGTGTCTAGCAAGTTGTCGCACTGGTGTGGCCATCCTACAATGCTGAAAGTCGGCGTGGGGCACCCCGTTGGCCTGTGAGATGGCGGCAGTAGCGGACCGATGTGCGAATGGGGCCAAAGGCAGCGCAACAATATTTTCTGATTAGAAGACACCACAAGGCGCTGAGATGCCAAGATCCGGATGGCACCGAGGTGGTGTCTAGCAAGTTGTCGCACTGGTGTGGCCATCCTACAATGCTGAAAGTCGGCGTGGGGCGCCCCGTTGGCCTGTGAGATGGCGGCAGTAGCGGACCGATGTGCGAATGGGGCCAAAGGCAGCGCAACAATATTTTCTGAATAGAAGACACCACAAGGCGCTGAGATGCCAAGATCCGGATGGCACCGAGGTGGTGTCTAGTAAGTTGCCGCACTGGTGTGGCCATCCTACAATGCTGAAAGTCGTCGTGGGGCGCCCCGTTGGCCTGTGAGATGGCGTCAGTAGCGGACCGATGTGCGAATGGGGCCAAAGGCAGCGCAGCAATATTTTCGGAATAGAAGACACCACAAGGCGCTGAGATTCGGTTAGCACCGAGGTGGTGTCTAGCAAGCTATGCAGCTGAGTTGCGTGCGCACTTGCGGCGAATAGGTCGAAGGCAGCACAACAATGTTTTCTGAATAGAAGACACCACAAGGCGCTGAGATTCGGTAGGCACCGAGGTGGTGTCTAGCAAGTTGCCGTACTGGTGTGGCCATCCTACAATCCTGCTCCGAATAACGGCGTGGGGTGCCCGAAGGGGGGGGGGGGAGGCGGCATGAACGGGCCTTCCTAGGTGGAGGCTCGTCTGCTGTAGTGGGGCGCCCCTTTACCGTTTCAGTTGCCATTCAGCTGAGTTTCGGCCGCTCTTGATGCTACAGTGACAGGCGGCTGCAAGAGGACTCTCAAAATGGCGGCCTGTTCTTTGGATTTGGGCCTGGTCCACTAAAATGGCCCTGGGACACCTTAGAACTCGGACGCTCAAATTTTTTTTCCTTTCCTCTACATGCAAAAAAAGGTAAATGCCCGGTACGTTACACGCTTCATCTGCCACGATGTACTCTCCAGAGGAACCGAAAAAAAATATAGTTATGGTAACTATACCATGCATCGTCATATGGAGAGGTGGCACCGATTAATTATAGTGCTGCATAAAAGAGAGATTTGGTGGAGAACCCCCGACCTGCCAGTACATTCATCAAAGAAGTGGCACTGACAGCATCAGAGGCAAGGGAAACGGTCCCAAATATTTAGAAGAACTTTAGAAAGATTAAAATGACATGTTTAGATTGTGGCAAATTAATTTCATGTGGACAGATGAGTGTTACTCTAATAAATACAGCATATGAACATCATCATAGTCGATGGTTGGTAGAGACATTTTGACTATATCCTGGACCTGCCCGTCCTCGCCCAAAATGGCGCCGGAATAAATGGGACTCGTAACTCCTTGTTGTGTACTGGTTGCACAACCTTGATATCACGAGATTCGTATGCAGTTTTGAAGCACATGGCGGGCGGGGACGAGAATAGATTGAATATTTCGATATCCCTATTGATATTAAGTTCTGATGTGTTATTGATTACTGTACTATTGAAAGTTCGAATTAACGTCACCCATGGTACTTGTACGCAAATGTATATCTAGATAATTTTATTGTAACTGGCCCTGTCGTATTTTAATTATAAAATGTACGTCCACCGATTCCGCAACTGTTAGACACTTTAGTTCTTGCAACCTAATGGCCCGCCCGTTACGTTCCTCTACAGTGTAAATGTCTACTCATCATATACGATTACAGTTTGCTCCGTGGCCGGCCCACGTGGTTATAGGCCCGTATTTGTATAATGACATTTTCACAATAAAGGTTTTTAAAAGAAAACATGGTAGTAGTATATACATTGGTAAAGTTTTTAATAATAGTCACTGTTTTAGAATCAGTAAAAGGCAAGTGAAATAAAGCAGACCAATTACATGAAGGGTAAAAGGTATAATACGCAGGAACGCAGTAAAGATAAATGGTCAAGGGCTGTTGTGTTTTCTACTCCTGCAACATAAAGTGATCGATAAGAATCTCATATTCAGGCGTATCGGCGACTAAGACAGCAGGCCGACCCTCTTTTGCTCAACGGCTCCGTCATGGGACGAAGAAACGTCCTTTTTCTCGAAAAAGGAATATATTTTACTTGCAGGACAGTTGTAAATTTTCCGGGAAAGTACATTAGCCTGGAACATTATAACATATATTTAAGAAAAAATAATGTTCGAAAGTAATAAAAAGCGTAATTTTTAGGTCATATGACCAAGCCTTTCATCATTAGAATAAGAAAAGTAAAATGAACCAATGAAAAGTTTTATTAACAAGTCACATGACCTGTTATGCTTACGTTACGCGCTGCGCGTCGCGCCCCGGATCACTTCCGGATGCGCTAACGCGGCGCGTCATATGACGCATTACGCGACAACGCAGGTCTAGAATATAGTCAAAATGTCTCCACCAACCAGCGGTCGGAACACAACCCCTTTCAGCAGGCTAAATAGTTCTGTTAAATGACAACAGAAGGGACAGGCAACAAGAACCATCAGTGAAAGAGGGGAGGGCTAGTTCTTCTCTACCGGGTCACGTTGGGGCGCTACCGGAACTGATCGAATTGGTAGTCTACAGTGTTTCTGGATGTTTCAGACTGAAGCTGGCGTTAGCATGAGAGCACCACCATTTCGTAGCTCCGTCGTGGCCATTCGACGAGCAATAATGCTAGCCGCTCTCCACCAGAAGCCTGCGGGAGTCGGGGGCCCCCAAGACTTTTGTAGAATCTTCAAGGCTGAGGGGACGCTTTCGAGAATGGAGCCCAATCTCTAGCAGACAAGCGTCCGAGTTCCAAGGTGTCGCAGGGCAATTTTAGTGGACCACGCCCAAATCTGAAGAGCCGGCCTCCATTTTGAGAGTACTGTGGCAGCCGGCTATCGCTGCACCGCAAGAGCGGGAGCAACTCAACTACATGGTGAGCGAGACGCTGTAGTCGAAAGAGCGGGCGGTAAACAGCTGAATAGCGGAAGAGGCACAGTGTAGCAAAAGCGGGCGGAATGGCAACTGAAATGGTAAAGGGGCGCCCCACTACAGCGTGTCTTTAGGTGAAACGGATTGTGGGACAAGGTCAAGAATGGAAGAGTTACCAAAAGGCAAAAAGTTCCGCTTGATCCCGGGAGCCGGCCACCTATGTCGGGGGCGATCTCAGGCTACACCAGGAGAACACGACTTGGGGAGGGAGCCGGAGCCAAGCGCCCCCTCCGAGTCCGCGCCATCACACCATCCCTCGGGGGCCTCCGTCAAGCGGTTCAGGGTGGCACCGCATCACATTGTTCACAAATGCAGTCACGTCCTCAAACAGCCCCCACTTTACTTTGAGAATAGTGAAGCTGAAGCAAGTGCAAATAGGCTTCAGACAGTGTTACAAGCACTCCTCAAAACTTTGAACCATCAGAGTGCATGAGTTTCATGCTCGATCGATTGAGCTAGCCGGATCGGGCAACAAAAAGTATAAAATAGTTATGTAAATAGTTGTTTAATAAAATGTTTTACCCTGTTACTTTGCTGGTGTGTTGTATATATTTGTAATATTTGCATAGAGTTTATCGTTATTTTGGGCGGGGTGGGTGGCGGAGCCGAGCTGTATTGCAGCCATCATGGTGTGGAGTTCAGTTCATCTCAATAGTTTCGTGTTTGTCATGAGGGGTTGTTCCTAATGTTTCTATTTTAGCGAGGTCAAAAAGAGATCCCATTAGTGGCCTACTGATTTTGCTCGATTCCTTTAGTTTTTTTACACGATTTTTCGCTATCTGCAAAGACTAAACAGAGTATAGCGACTCTGTGCTTGTTTGTAAATAGAGAATGAACCAAAGAGAACCAATTCTAAAACAGTAAATGCTTGGATAACAATCAATCAAATGGAGAGAGAAGCAGGCATGACGGATTACAACGGGGGCAAAGGCCTGCGTTAACTACCCTTCACTATCTGCAAAGAGAGAGTACTCCTAATAGAAATGAGGGGGAGGGGGGGCAGCATTCAAAGCAGATCAGTGTGCATAAACACGAAAATGTTTTTACTTACCACGTACTTGACATTCGACAGCTTATGATATTTGCTATTAAAAAACCATTGAAATTCACTGAAAAAACCATAGGTTAGAGACCATATATAGTTAGGAATTAGCATTTAAAAAACCTTGAAAATTCACTGAAAAAACCATAGGTTATAGACCATATATAGTTAGGGATTAGCATTTAAAAAACCTTATTTTACTCACACAAAACCATTGAAATTCCATATATAGTTAGTTGCACTAACTATATATCGCGCACCCGCAATCCACTGCTGATGATGTCACATATTACATCATTCATGACATGGTCAGTGACATCACTGATGACATCACTGATGACATCTCAAATGACATCACTGATGACATCTCAAATGACATCACTGATAACATCTCAAATGACATCACTGATGACATCTCAAATGACATCACTGATGACATCACTGATGACATCTCATTTGACATCAATGACCACATCACTGATGATATCATTCATGTGACAATACAATGCATCTCCTCACACTTTAATATAATCTCTTTTACACCCAGTGTTAAATACAGAGTATAATTTTTGAAACCATTGACACACCAATACTAGTTACTACATACGCACTCAGTGATTCCTATGTTTACACACACATTCACTCATTTACCCATACAATCATTCATACATACAATCACTCATCTTTACAACACTATCATATGCACTCATAAACCTATACAGACTCTCACACTCTGTCACTCATCCATGGAGTTACTCACACACCTAGTCAGTCCTGTAAATAATCAATCACACTTCCATTTTCTAATCTATACAGTTAAACATAGAGCACCTTACATTTTGAAACATATACTAACACATACTTACTCTCTTATACAATCATTGATACAAGTACACATTGATCTGCACAGAGTCACACACCTCCCAGCCAGCCACACACACTCAGTCTCCCATACAAATACTTGGGCAATCAATCAATAACCCATATAGTTACTCATATAGCTACTGACCAACACATGCAGCAGTTTACAGAACAACAGACATAATGATGCACAAATTAAGACAGTTTAGTCACTAACCCATGCACTCAGTGAGACACATTTAATCACTCACTCATACAGTCAGTCACGCACCTACTAAATCCTTCATCCAGACACTTCTACATCTACTCATTCTTCAATATGTAAAACATATTTAAACTTTACAGAAACACACAGTCACTGGATGATGTCATCAGTGATGTCATTTGAGATGTCATCAGTGATGTCATCAGTGATGTCACTGACCATGTCATGAATGATGTAATATGTGACATCATCAGCAGTGGATTACGGGTGCGCGATATATAGTTAGTGCAACTAACTGTATATGGAATTTCAATGGTTTTGTGTGAGTAAAATAAGTTTTTTTTAAATGCTAATCCCTAACTATATATGGTCTATAACCTATGGTTTTTTCAGTGAATTTTCAAGGTTTTTTAAATGCTAATTCCTAACTATATATGGTCTCTAACCTATGGTTTTTTCAGTGAATATATATATATATATATATATATATATATATATATATATATTCACTGAAAAAACCATAGGTTAGAGACCATATATAGTTAGGAATTAGCATTTAGAAAACCTTATTTTACTCACACAAAACCATTGAAATTCCATATATAGTTAGTTGCACTAACTATATATCGCGCACCCGCAATCCACTGCTGATGATGTCACATATTACATCATTCATGACATGGTCAGTGACATCACTGATGACATCTCAAATGACATCACTGATGACATCACTGATGACATCTCAAATGACATCACTGATGACATCATGACACACCAATACCAGTTACTACATACGCACTCACTGATTCCTACGTCTACACACACATTCACTCATTCACCCATACAATCACTCATACATACAGTCACTCATTATTACAACACTATCATATGCACTCATACATCTATGCAGACAGTCACACACTGCCACTCATCCATGGAGTTACTCACACACCAAGTCAGTCCTGTAAAGAATCAATCACACTTCCATTTCCTCATCTATACAGTTAAACACAGAACACCATACTTCAGTGACATCACTGATGACATCACTAATGACATCTGAAATGACATCACTGATGACATCTCAAATGACATCACTGATGACATCATGACACACCAATACCAGTTACTACATACGCACTCACTGATTCCTACGTCTACACACACATTCACTCATTCACCCATACAATCACTTATACATACAGTCACTCATTATTACAACACTATCATATGCACTCATACACCTATACAGACACTCACAGTCTGCCACTCATCCATGGAGTTACTCACTCACCTAGTCAGTCATGTAAAGAATCAATGACACTTCCATTTTCTTGTCTATACAGTTAAACATAGAGCACCTTACATTTTCAAACATATACTAACACATACTTACCTTCTTATACAATCATTGATACAAGTACACATTGATCTGCACAGAGTCACACACCTCCCAGCCAGCCACACACACACTCAGTCTCCCATACAAATACTTGGGCAATCAATCAATAACCCATATAGTTACTCATACAGCTACTGATCAACACATGCAGCAGTTTACAGAACAACAGATATAATGATGCACAAATTAAGACAGTTTAGTCACTAACCCATGCACTCAGTGAGACACATTTAATCACTCACTCATACAGTCAGTCACGCACCTACTAAATCCTTCATCCAGACACTTATACATCCACTCATTCTTCAATATATCAAACATATTTAAACTTTACAGAAACACACAGTCACTGGATGAAGTCATCAGTGATGTCATCAGTGATGTCATTTGAGATGTCATCAGTGATGTCATCAGTGATGTCATTTGAGATGTCATCAGTGATGTCATCAGTGATGTCACTGACCATGTCATGAATGATGTAATATGTGACATCATCAGCAGTGGATTGCGGGTGCGCGATATATAGTTAGTGCAACTAACTATATATGGAATTTCAATGGTTTTGTGTGAGTAAAATAAGGTTTTCTAAATGCTAATTCCTAACTATATATGGTCTATAACCTATGGTTTTTTCAGTGAATTTTCAAGGTTTTGTAAATGCTAATTCCTAACTATATATGGTCTATAACCTATGGTTTTTTCAGTGAATATATATATATATATATATATAACATTTCTATGGCAAAACGAAACCCCTTATTTTGTTCCTTTTCAAATTAAATGTATTAAGTGTTACCACTTTATTCCAATCAAGATGACTTCAGGTGTGCCATACTTTTGTCATAAGTAAGACTGTTAGCGTTCTAGTTGTTCTTTAAAACACTCTGGGACATTCTGTCACTGGGCTATAGTTGGGCTACATCTGGCTGATATTTGGGCTACATTTGTTTTTTTTTGTCTCTGGCGGCCATCTTTGGGCTACATTGGGCTTCATTGGGCTTCATTGGGCTACATTGGGCTACATTTGGGCTCCAACATATATATAGCCCAATGTAGCCCAATATATATTTTTCAAAGTTAATTTTCGTAAAAACCACTGGAGCATATATCTTGAGACATAGCAAAGGCACATCGGGCTACCAGTCCCTACAATTTTGCCAAGTTTCGTGGAAATCCATTCAGCCGTTCGAGCTAAAAGTGAGTCCAACCGCCCTATGGAAAACTCAATGTTAAAAACACGTTTTGGGACCCCCCTTTTTTCTCGGCCCCCGCTTGACGAAACCCCCCCAAATTTTCAGGGGCTGCTCAGAAACAAAATGTTCCATTTTCCAGAAAATTTCAGCCAATTCCGTCCTCAAACGCCAAAGTTATTCAACATAGAATTTTCAAAAATCCCATAGGAAAAAAATCCTAACTATATATACCTACTGGCGACCACTCGTGGAGTCCATACAGGACTTGATTGTGTGCTTTCCGCACTACACTTCCCAGAAGTCTCATTGGAGCCTCCCATTGGCGGGTGAGTTATATGAAATTGGAGAAGTGTAACGGGTGCGCACACCGCTTCCGTTAAAGCCCCTGAAGAGAAGCAGATGGAGCTTCGAAACGCGTCGGGCAGATCCATTACGGAGCGGCGTCTACGAGCGGATCCCCGTCCTCACCTACACATAAATAAAGCTGCTGCTCGCGTGCTACTCATAAGGTGGACAACCTTGGAGCGTGAATCTATGTGCGGCAGTCCAGCCGCAGAGTATGCACCACCCCGTTAACGTGGGGGTCACGGCAGTGAAGTAGCAGCCGTACATGGGATCGAGGACGGGCCCACTCGTGGAGTCCATACAGGACTTGATTGTGTGCTTTCCGCACTACACTTCCCAGAAGTCTCATTGGAGCCTCCCATTGGCGGGTGAGTTATATGAAATTGGAGAAGTGTAACGGGTGCGCACACCGCTTCCGTTAAAGCCCCTGAAGAGAAGCAGATGGAGCTTCGAAATGCGTCGGGCAGATCCATTACGGAGCGGCGTCTACGAGCGGATCCCCGTCCTCACCTACACATAAATAAAGCTGCTGCTCGCGTGCTACTCATAAGGTGGACAACCTTGGAGCGTGAATCTATGTGCGGCAGTCCAGCCGCAGAGTATGCACCACCCCGTTAACGTGGGGGTCACGGCAGTGAAGTAGCAGCCGTACATGGGATCGAGGACGGGCCCACTCGTGGAGTCCATACAGGACTTGATTGTGTGCTTTCCGCACTACACTTCCCAGAAGTCTCATTGGAGCCTCCCATTGGCGGGTGAGTTATATGAAATTGGAGAAGTGTAACGGGTGCGCACACCGCTTCCGTTAAAGCCCCTGAAGAGAAGCAGATGGAGCTTCGAAACGCGTCGGGCAGATCCATTACGGAGCGGCGTCTACGAGCGGATCCCCGTCCTCACCTACACATAAATAAAGCTGCTGCTCGCGTGCTACTCATAAGGTGGACAACCTTGGAGCGTGAATATATATATATATATATATGTAAACAGCACACTGGGTCCTTCCGGGTACCTCCTCCCATAGTCAGGTGGCGCGGCAGATCGGCAAACCCAAAGCTGAGTAAATTTCAATCGAATTTCAAGTTTGCACATAAGCAAAACCGCGCACTCAAGGATTATCAGTCAGAAAGTTTTCGTTCCTGATAACGCTACGCGTTTCGACACCCCACGGTGTCTTGATCACACACGATAAATATATAATATATATATATATATATATATATATATATATATATATATATATATATATCTATAGAGAGAGAGAGAGAGATAGAGAGAGAGAGAGAGAGATAGAGAGAGAGAGAGATTTTCACTACAAAACAACCCATGAGTAATCTCAGCAGTGATGGCACTAACCATGGCATTAGTGATTAAGTGATGTTATATGTGAGGTCATAAGCAGTGCATTGTGGGGGACGTAAGTTATAGTTAGCTCAGGTAACTCTTACTGCTGAATTTCTATGGTTTTGTGTTTGTAAATTCATCGCAGTCAAACTATAATGTCCTTATAACCTTTGTTTTTTCAGTGAATTTCGATCTTTTTTAAATTCTATTTCCTAACTATGATTTCCTTGTAACCTTAGTTTTTTTAGGGAATTTTACTTTTATAATTATAAATTGTAGTAAAATTTGAACCAGAAGTTCAATTTGTTAAGATACATTTTCACAAGATTATAAATACATTTTATTCACACATTCATTCCTATTATATATATTAAAACTAAAAGTTTAAGAATTAAGGTAAGGTAAAAAATGTAGTTTTGCTATAAATGCAATGCACCAAGCCTTTCTTTTTTTAAATTCAGTTTATGGATCTGCAGATCCATTCCCAAACAAAAGCACTCACTCAATACTAAAAACAACAACACATTTAATACAAACATATGCCATTGCAATTTCTATAAGTGTATCACTTTTAGTGTGGGTATGTGATTGACTGTGTGAGTGATTGTGTGGATGTGTGAGTGGCTATATGGGTGTGTAAGTGGGTGTAAGTGGGTGTGGGAGTGGTTGTGTGGTTGTGTGGACATTTGAGTGGTTTTGTGGGTCTGTGAGTATGTGTGCCAGTGGCTGTCTGGGTGTGTGAGTGGTTGTATGGGTGTATAAGTGGGTATGTGAATGGGTATAGGAGTGGGTGTGTGAGTGGCTATGTGGCTCTGTGAGTGAGTGTGTGAGTGGTTTTGTGGGTCTGTGAGTGGGTGCATTAGTGGCTGTATGGGTGTGTGAGTAGTTGCATGGTTGTGTAAGTGGGTGTGTAAGTGTATCAGTGGGTATATGAGCGAGTGGCTTTGTGAGTCTGTGAGTTGGTGTGTGAGTGGTTTTGTGGGCCTGGGAGTGTGTGTGTGAGTTGCTGTATGGGTGTGTGAGTAGGTGTGTGAGCCTTTTGTGAGTGTGTAAGTGGGTGTGTGAGTTGTGTGAGCGGCTTGTAATTCTGTGAGTGGGAATGTGAGTGGTTTTGTAGGTCTGTGAGTGGGTGTGTGAGTGGCTGTATGGGTGTGTGAGTTGGTGTGTGAATGGTTGTGTGGGTGTGTAAGTGGGTGTGTGAGTGGCATTGTCCAAACTAAATCCTTAGTATCTAGTAGTTCAAAGGTTGACAAAGGGGTCCCCCAAGGATCAGCGATAAGCCCTGTCCTATTCAATGTTTATTTAGCACCTCTCGCGAAGGGTAATTGGGAACATATGACTTTGATGTAATTTCATATGCAGATGTTACCCAGCTGATAGTCACCCTTGTCCCCTTTCCTAGTGACACAAGAAGCAGATTTGTTAACTGTATGTCTCACATAAACAATTTGATGCAAAGACATTATCTACAGCACAATGCATGCAAGACTGAAGTGATTTTATTTGGTAAAGCACAAGCACTTTGGTCAACTGAGTGGTGGCCAATCAGCATGGGCCCTTGTTCTACACCAAAATCCATGGTGCGAATCCTAGACATAATAATAGATGACAAGCTATCCATGAAGGACCATGTAAAGCAGACCCTGGCCACATGCTATGGCATTATGCAAACACAACGAGAAATCATCCAATGGATACCTTTGGAAGGCAGGAAAAGACTGGTTCAGGGTGAAACAATTAGCCGTTTAGACTATGGTCAATGCACTCATGGCCTCCATTAATGAAGACCTATATAATAGACTCCAGGTATTGCAGAAGACCACTGCCAGAACAGTTGTAAATCTTCCATCCCGGTCCTCATCGGAACCCATCTTGAGATCAGCTCGCAATCAGGAAGGGTACTTGTTTCAAACGTATGTGTAACACACATATGTCCCTTTACTGAGTTGGGACAAGTAATTATTTATCCAAGAAACTCAAGTGGTATTTACCAAGAAAGAACTGCAGGTCTGGAAGAAAACATCTTGTGACCCCTTTGATAGTTTGAATAGCTGTAAATGGCGGTAGATCTTTCTCCTACCTGGACCCTCAACAATGGAACATCCTTGCAACACATATTCATGCTATAACAGATCTTAAACTGTTTAACAAAGCATGCTGACACCTTGGTTATTCTTAAATTCATCTTCCTATGTTTGGGACTCATTCCCAAGATAGCCCACTACAGCGCCATGAGACCCCTCGGGTGATATGTGCGCTTAATAAATGGTCATAACATAACCATGGATGTGTGAATGGCTGTGTGGGTCTGTGAGTGGGTGTGTGAGTGGTTTTGTTGGCCTGAGAGTGGATTTGTGAGTAGCTGTATTGGTGTGTGAGTGGAGTGTGTGTGTGTGTGTGTAAGTTGGTGTGTGGGTCTGTCAGTATGTATATATGTTTTTTTAACTGGGTTCTGGATCTGAGGATCCACCATAGCTCCGTGGACCCTCACATGCTCCCCCCAAAATTTTGGCAATTTGCTGCCCATGTGGGATCCCTCACAGACCACTCCATCAGTCCCATGCGGTCAGGGTACCTCTACCCTGACACCTTCTATCACTTTTTAATTTTACTTTCCCCCCAGGAACTGAGTGCACAAAATGGAGGCCTCAACTTTCATCTCAGATTGCAGCCAGCTATTCACAGCATTGCTGATGATGCATGAATCCGCAGATCCACAGTGGGTTATCCACAGTGGATCTGCGGATCTCGATATACATAAATCTTTTTACTTTAACAACTCCAAAACAAGTGAACTGATTTTCACCAAACTACAAAAAGCACTGTTTCTGGACCAGGAGCTAGCTTTCTGCCAAATTTGATGTAATTCCATTCAGTGGTTTGGGCTGTATTCGTGTCTCAAATCCCTATGGGAAATTGCATGGGAAAAATGAGTTTTGGAACTCCCCTTTTCTTGGCCCCCGCTTGACAGATCACCCCAAAACTTTCCAGAGAGCAGTTGAAGTGACTGGCAAACTAATTGTGAAGATTATGTGAGGATTTGTCAAACTGCGACAACGTTATTAGCAAAACAAAAAACACTCTTTCGTTGGAACCTGGGTCTTAACTATATTTACCTAGAGGTCTCATGGCTGCACTTTGCCGACCGCATTCCTGCAACAGAAAAAAAGAGTTGCTGATACCGCTGATGCAGTTTGTGCTTGTCAGGTAAAGAGGCTCCAGAGTTAATTTTACTGTCCCCATTGTCTATCTCAGACTGGCCTGCGTTTGCTAACTTGCTTCACTTTGTACTGCACAAAAGTGAAGTTCTGAGAAACTGACGGAAGTGGAGCACATAGATTGGGAGTTTATATCTGCCCTAATCGACTGTTTATGTATATAACATCTTCCATGGGACATTACTTGAATAGCTGTGTAGCCTTGGAAATTTCTTCATCGGATTTTGAAAGAAGAACTCTAACACAAGATTTTTTCTTTGTAAATGAGATTTGAGTAACCATGTATTTACTGACTTCAGTAGAGAGGCATGCATTGGTCTTGTTTTTGGCCACTTACCACCTTCATCCTAAATAAAAAAAAATGGCATAAGTTCTGTCTACTGTATTCCAAGTGTATTTCAGTGAATGCACTGCACATAATGGGGCCATTTTTTGATTGAGTTCAATGGGCCAAAAATGCATTGTCAGACACCCCTAACTTACTTCCACACACTGGAAGGACCTGGATTTAATGCAGTGGGTGCACTGAAAGTGCTTAAAAGATGAGTCTTCTTGAGCCTAAGCAGGCTGCCAGAGAGAGGATTTTGGAAAGTTGAACATGGCACACTGTTATTGTTAGGCCTCCAGATGAGAGACAGACATGAACAAGTAGCCAAATGTTAGCCAAAGTTTTTTGTCATCGGGATCTCAGGTAGGTAGAAGGCAGTTGAACAAGACATATGGATCATTGCACCCACCACTCATTTTATGTCGTATTTATGACCTGTTTGCCACCTTCATCCTCTGTCAGAACATGGCGGATCTTTTACCCCGTGTAACTAGCGCATTTTAGTTAATGGACTGCACATAAATGTGGACATCACATGCACTATGTTTAACTAGGATCACTGGCAGAATATCGACAACAGTAATATTGACGTACAGAAATATTGTGACAAAATATATTTGTCAAAAATATCGACCTCCTATCTTTATATTGGTGAGTACAAAAATACAGAGAAAAACATATTGTTGTTAAAAATATCAAAGTAGAAAATATCATTTTTTACATGTATAAAAATAATGTAACATGTAAATTAAGAAAATATTTAGATTTATTTGTATATTTGAACAATTATAAGTAATACATTTAATATAAAAATAAATTAAACATACATATTTAAAATGTAATATATATGTACTTTAAAATAATTACTAAATAATCATTTTAGTTAATCATAAAATGTTAGAAATATATTAAACATTATAAATAAATATATGAATACATACACCTGTAACATAAAAAATAAAAATTATATTATAAATTAAAATATTAAAATACGTAATATTTTTTAAACCTACATTATACACTGCATTGACTGCAATAGTAGGGAAAGTGTTGGAAAGTGGAGGAGAAAAAAATTACTATTCCCACTTGAGCAAGTGCAACAGTAGGGAAAGTGTTGAATAGCGGAGGGGAATAATTTACTATTCCTACTCCAATAAGGGCAAAAGGAAGGAAATTGTTGGATAGTGGAGGGGAATAATTAAATATTCCCACTCCAATGAATGCAACAGTAGGGAAAATGTTGGATAGCGGAGGGAAAAAAGTTACTATTCCCACTCCAACAAGTGCAACAGTCTGGAAAGTGTTTGATACCGAAATGATAAGAAAATATTATTCCCACTCCAGCCAGTCCAGCAGTAGGGAAAGCGTTGGATGGCGTAGGGGTAAAAATTACTGTTCCCAATCCAGTGAGTCCAACAGTAGGGAAAGTGTTGGATAGCGGAGGGTAATAATTTACTATTCCCACTCCAGCAAGTCCAATAGTAGGAAAAGTGTTGAATAATGTAGGGGTTACAATTACTATTCCCACTCCAGTCAGTGCAACAGTAGGGAAAGAGTTGGATAGCGGAGGGATAAAAATACTATTCCCACTCCAGGGAGTGCAACAGTCAGGAAACTGCTGGATAGCGTAGGGGTAAAAATTACTATTCCCACTCCAGCAATTCCAACAGTAGGGAAAGTGTTGGATAATGTAGGGTTTACAATTACTATTCCCACTCCAGTTAGTGCAACAGTAGGGAAAGAGTTGGATAGCGGAGGGATACAAATTACTATTCCCACTCCAGGGAGTGCAACAGTCGGGAAACTGTTGGATAGCATAGGATTAAAAATTACTATTCCATCTCCAGCAAATGCAACAGTAGGGAAAGTGTTGGAAAGCGTAGGGGTAAAAATTACTATTCCCACTCCAGTGAGTGCAACAGTAGGGAAAGTGTTGGATAGTGGAGGGTAATAATTTACTATTCCCACTCCAGCAAGCCCAACAGTAGGGAAAGTGTTGGATAGCGTAGGGGTAACATTTACTATTCCAACTCCAGTGAGTGCAACAGTAGGGAAAGTGTTGGCTAGCGGAGGGTAATAATTTAGTATTCCCACTCCAGCGAGTGAAACAGTCGGGAAAGTGTTGGATAGCGGAGGGATAAAAATTACTATTTCCACTCCAGGGAGTGCAACAGTTGGGAAACTGCTGGATAGCGTAGGGGTAAAAATTACTATTCCCACTCCAGTAAGTGCAACAGTAGGGAAAGTGTTGGATAGCATAGGATTAAAAATTACTATTCCCACTCCAGTGAGTGCAACAGTAGGGAAAGTGTTGGATAGCGGAGGGTAATAATTTACTATTCCTACTCCAGCAAGTCCAACAGTAGGGAAAGTGTTGGATAGCGTAGGGGTAACAATTACTATTCCCACTCCACTGAGTGCAACAGTAGGGAAAGTGTTGGATAGCGGAGGGATAAAAAAGTGCACTGTGAGCAAACAAAACTAGTAAGGTGAAATATATATTGCGGATTCATTAAAAAAGTTTGATAAAATTGAAGCCGGTTAGTCAGAGAGCTAACATTTGCAAAACTCAGCGATCTCTGCTGGCTCAGTACCTGCTGGTGGTATCGGCTTGCCCTTGAAAAATAAACCTATCTGATAATTGCTTGGGGGGGCATTGTATCTGGGTTATCAAGAAAATCAATTAGGTCCACTTCTTGGAACACACGTTTCAGGTAACTGAACTAGGAAATCTTCTCAGCATTAGACATAGTGAGATAATCTGTAATAATAGATCTTTAAAAGTCTAGATGCAAAGAAAGCCAAATCTTTTCAGAGTAACAAAAAAGGGTTGACGTGCTTTTAGGTACCATCAGAAGCCTTCTAATAAAGATGTTCTCTACAACTTGAAGCTTAGTGCAATACTGTGGTCCCACACTCCTGCCCTATAAGAGGCAATTGAGAGGCATTTTGCTTTATAAAGAATTATCAGCTCTTTGTCTGGTTTCTGGCCAAAATTTGCTGAGAAACGGAAAAGTGCCTCCACTGCTGCTATTTAGTCACATAGTTAGAGGAACGGGCCATAAATGTATCCCCAGTCAACCCCAACTTACTTCCTCACACTGGAATGGTGGGATTTAGTGCACTGAGTACACTGAAGGTGCATGAAAGAAAAGTCTTTCTGAGCCTAATCAGGCATCTACAGTGAGGTTTTAATGAAGGTGCATTTGATACCCTAACTATATTAAGACTATAGAGGAGATGGACATGAACAGATAGTCAAACCTTTACCTAGGTTTGTTTTCATGTGGATCCTGTGTGTAGGTAGAAGTAGATATCCATGCTTGAAAAGAAACTGTGATCAAGGCACTAACAGAACCATAGCTGGAAGTATGTGTGTAGTGGCGACTGTGTGGCTGTTGGCTGGCAGAATATGTGGCTGTTTGATGCCAGAATGAGTGGCTGCTGCCTGGCGGTCAGCAGGTGTCTGTTGTCTGGCAGAAATGTGTGTCTGTTGGCTGGTAGAATGTGTAGCTGCTGTTTGGTGGAATGTGTGGCTGTATGCACATATTAGTTTGCTAGAGGTGCATTTTTATAATAAGCTGGCTGATGAGTGGTTGACTGGCAGTGTTGACTGATGTTTCAGTCATGTTGGTGTATGAATGTGATGGGCCCTTTAATTACGGCAGTTTGTTGATGTGAGTGTTGTGCATATTGATTATGTGGCTGTGTATGGAAAGTGTGTGAATGGGATGTAAAATGATTAGTGCTTTGACACGCCTTTACAGCTTACTAACATTAAGTGATAGATTCAATATTCTGATACTGTTATTAATTTTGATGCTTTACCCTATTCTTACTATTAGTGCCAAAACCAAATGGTGCTTGAGTTTTGGCTAGACTCAAAAGTAAATGTTTAATCTCCTCAAATTTTTTTTAAACTGAGCACCCAGAGGTGTCTAGGGTGGTGATACGTGCATTAACCTCAATCACTTATCCGCAATGCCCTCTAAATTTCCAACATTTCCTCATAGTTGAAATCAAGCATTACTCACATTTCTGTGATGGACACATTCCGTATCTCTATTCACAAAATTAGTACAACTCAGTGTTGCACTCTCTGGTACTAGCCTCCTTATGTGGCTTGACGAAGCACCTGTGACACAAACTCTCCTAAAACACAAAGTGGAGATATTGTCAATAGGATTAGCTGCCTTATTTGGGCCTGTGTTCGGCAGCTTCTCAGGGAAACCTTCCAAACCACACATTTGTGAAAACTGGACCTGAGGGAGAGTCCAGGGATATGTGCCTCATATGGATCCTACAATTTTGTCTTACCCCCCAATATCCTGAAAACCTCAAACTTTGCCTAAAACACAACATTTTCTTAAATATCTGTGATGGAAAGATCGGAATCAGCAGGAATCCACAAAATTCTTATCACCCAGTGGGACCCACTTGCCCTGATAAAAACATTGTGTGGCTGAGCCTAGTGCCTATGACAGGAACTGATCAAACCGAGGTCAGTGGGAGGCCTGTCAAGGGACTCCTGTTGATCTTGATTTGATTCCTTCCCGTCACGGACAATTGGCCAACAGGACGTCTGGTGCTGTGCGATGCGCCCCTGATAGAGCGCGCAGGTCACCCGACTAATAATTTTACCATATGCACATTTGGGCCCATAAATTTTAATACACCATACTAAATATAATCGGGTTACCTACACTCTACTACCAGCAACCCTGTTCATTCCTATTTATTTCCAATGTACCCGACTTACCAATCCTCGTCACGGGTACCTATGATCCCTGTAACCATATTGGCTATCAGTATATATGGTGATCTTCGAGTTCCTCACAAATTTGCAGGCTTTTGTTAATGCAACCAATTCAGCTACTTGTGCAGACTTGACTCCATGTAAGTAGGATGCTTCCACTGGACCTCCTAGAGTACACACTGAGTAGGCAGCACTTAGGCCACCTTCCTCATGTCTCATGCATGAGCCGTCTACAAACAGCTCATAATCTTCATTAATTAAAGGATTTTCTTTTATATCTGGGCGTGGTTTTGTGCTAAACTCGGTCAGATCAATGCAATCATGTTCAGTTTCCTCCCTCACTTCTGCTGCGAAGGAGCTAGGCAGTAAGGTAGCTGGATTCAAAATATTACATCGGGAAATTTTCACGTTTCCTGCACCTACAATGATTCTCTCACACTTAGTCAGCCGACTAGGTGTGAGGTACTGGGTTTTAGTTCTTGTCAGCAAAATTACAACAGAATGTGGAACATATACAGTTACTGGATGTTATGTTATGTTAATTGGGCTCTTCTATAGCGCAACGGCTACTCGCAGTGGAGTGTCCCGGCGCTTTGGCGTAGAGGACCTTTATTGGAAAGGAAACATAACTGAGAATAAAAGACATCACAATTCATTAGTAAAAAGCCAGGTTTTTAATGCCTTTCTAAAAGACATCAGACTAGTGGCCTGCCTAAGAGCAAAAGGAAGATCATTCCAAGCGCGTGGGGCCAGGTAATGGAACGAGCGCCCGCCTTGTCTAGTTCGTTTGATGGATGGAACGAACATTTTGGACAAGGAGGCAGAAAGGAGAGCTCTGCTCGGTTGATAAAGAGCAAGACGCTTTCTAATATACCTAGGACCCGAGCCATGAAGGGCCTTGTATGTGAGCGTCAGACTTTTAAACAGCACCCTTTTGGCTATAGGGAGCCAGTGCAATTCCTTCAGCAGGTTAGAGGCACTGGCTCGTCTAGGGAGACCATATATAGCCCTAGCGGCTGAGTTTTGCACAACCTGGAGTCTCCTTACAAGATATTTAGGAAGGCCTAATAGAGGGAATTAACATAGTCCAGGCGCGACCCTACCAATGCCTGGACAATAACCCTTCGATGGTTCACAGAAATCAAAGGGAGAAACTTCCTGAGCATCCGCAGGATTCCAAAACATTTCCCTGCAAGACAGGCTATTTGAGGTCCAAAAGACAACTCATTGTCAACAATGATGCCAAGATTTTTAGCCTTGGTACTAGCATTGGCAGGAGGAAAAAGATCCTGAGGCCACCAACTTTTCCAGTTTGGTTCAGAGACACACCCGAAAAAAAGCAGCTCCGATTTATCGGAGTTGCATTTCAGGCCGTGTCTTTTGAACCAATCAAAGACTGCTTCTAAGCAGCCTCTGATACGGGTCCCATCAAACACCTCGTTCTTGTTCTGAGTAAACAAGAGCTGGGTGTCATCAGCGTAAGACACGATCTGAGAGCCAAACGACTCCGCAACCTCTGCAAGGGGGGCCATAAAGATGTTAAAAAGCAGGGGACTAAGAATAGACCCCTGAGGGACCCCCACTTCCAGGGCTGCCATAGCTGCGGAGTGAGGTGGCGCCCAGATCGTTTGTCGACGGCTGGCTAGAAATGATTTAAGCCAGTTCCACACCGTCCCCCTAAGACCACAATCCCAGAGTCGAATTAGGAGGGTGTCGTGGGGAACGGTGTCGAACGCCGCCGACAAGTCTAACATGACCAGCATGGCCTTGCCTCCCGAGTCTAAAACCTCTCTAATGGCGGTGGTGACTTCCAGTAATGCGGTCTCTGTGCTGTAATTCGCACGAAACCCAGATTGAGTACTGTGCAACAAGTTGTTATTCTCGATGAAGTCAGAGATGGATCGGTGCACATGTCTTTCCGCCACCTTCGCCAGAGCGGGGAGGAGAGAAATAGGCCTATAGTTGGCATGTATGATGGGATCCAGAGTTGGTTTTTTAATTAGTGGAAGAATAAGAGCACTCTTCCAAGCCTGAGGGACAATGCCAGAAGACAGTGAGGAATTCAAGATAGAGTTAATGGGACTATTTAGCACAGAGGCTATTTTATTGAGACAAGAGACCGGGCAAGGATCTAGAGGGGAGCCCGATTTCAAGCCTGTCAAGTGGTCTAATGAAGCCGCAAGGCTTAACTGCGGGAATTCCCAGAGAGTGGGATTAACCGAAAAGAAGACATCGGGATCAACAACCCGAGGCTGTTTGGAATGAGTCGCAAGATCGGCTTGAATGGTGGTTATTTTGTCGACAAAATATTGTGCAAGTTCATTCAGCCAAGATTCTGAGTGGAGCTGAGCAGAGATGGCTAAAGATGGGGAAGTGAAGTCCTTAACAATTTTAAAAGTCTCCTTACAAGAATTATCCGATTCGTCTATCCGACGTTCAAAATAGGATTTTTTTTCACTCCAAATCCACTCCATCACAATGGACTCACTCTGTTCAAGACTCATGCAGGTTGCAGCTACAGCTTTCAAGCATCCGGGTAATCCAGCTGCTACTGGGTCCAATGTGGAAGAAAAGTATGCCACTGGACGTCGAGTCAAACCATGAATTTGGGTCAGGACTGAAAGTGCACAATTGTCTTGTGTATCACAGAAAAGTACAAAATCTTTTGAATAGTCAGGCATTCCTAATGCAGGAGCTGTACACAGACATTCTCTCAATTTTACAAAAGCAGTCATGCTTTCGTCATCCCATTCTACAGGATCTTTGGCTCCTTTCTTTGTCATTTTTATCAATGGTCTTGCTAGTACTGCAAATCCCACAATCCACTGCCTACAGTATCCTACAACTCCTAGAAACATTCTGATGTCTTTCTGGGTATTGGGCAATTCCATGTTTCAAATTATTCTAATTCTTTCTGTGGTAACTTTCCTGATACCTCTCTCTATCTGGTGCCCCAGATATTTTACTGAAGAGGTACAGAACTGCAGTTTTTCTGGCGACACTTTATGTCCACCTTCACCTAAATGGTTCAGTAAGGCAATGGTGTCTGTCACACAGTCTTTTCTGCTCTTAGACGCCACCAAGAGGTCGTCTATATATTGCACCAGGACTGATTGTCCGGGCAATACCAGAGTTTATAGGCATTTTTTCAGAATCAGATTAAAAATCGAAGGGCTTTCTGTGTACCCTTGAGGAACACGATTCCAAACGTACACTGGCTCAATTCGACTGTCGAATTCAAGTGAGAAAATAAATTTGCTGTCTGGATGCAATGGAATTGAAAAGAATGCATGACATAAGTCAATGACGGTAAACCATCCAGTATTCCAGGGTATTTGGTATAGAATCACTGCAGGGTTATTAACCTTGCGCAGGTCCTGTACGACCCTGTACTTACCACTAGGTTTCTTTATGCCAATTATCGGTGAATTACAAGGACTGCTCAATACTTCTTGCAATATGCCTGCTTCTAGCAACCGTTTGATTTTAATAGCAACTCCTGCTTTCACTTCTGCACTCATTTTATACTGTTTAGTATTTGGGTAGACTGCATCTTCTTTTATGGCTATTTTTATGGGGTCAACATTTGCCATTAATCCTACATCTTTTCCAGTAAAATCCCATACCTCTGGTTTCACTGTCTCTTGGAGTTCTTCAGGTAAGTCTTGTATTGTCAATTTCTTGATTTCTGAATCGGGTCTTGCTAACATTAATTTGTATATCCTGTCTTCATCTGGGGTCTGAATTTCAATGCCATTTGGAGTGCAAAAGATAGTGCAGTTCATTTTGCACAGCAAATCTTGTCCTAGTAGGTTCACAGGACTGGAATCACACACAACAAACCTATGCATTTCTTTAAAATTACCAATTTTAATCTCCATAGGTTCTGTAACTGGGGTACTAATTAGCTGATTAGAAACGCCCACTACTTGGATCGCTTCTCCCGAGAGGGGTAGGTTTGGAACGTCTGCTGTTCTCACAGTAGAATGGGTAGCACCAGTGTCCAACAGAAAGGTGATGTCATTTCCTTCAACCTTTCCTTCAATGTATAGTCCTGACTGGTCCACCGGTAAGGAGGCGCCAAGCATGCACTCCTCGTCCTCCCCCCTTAGGCACCGTCAGTAGGTGTCATCACAGAGAAACGTGTCATTTAACAAAAAATGTGAAGTTGCTGCATTTCTATCCTCCCTTTCTTCCCAACCTTCAGTGTCTTCACTCTGTTGTGCTTTGCTCCTGTAGTTTGGCCTAGGTGCACGAGGCAACTGATTCTGTTTTACCTGCTGCTGGGTCTTCCGTGGTGTCTCATTCTGCATCTGTGGATTCAAATCATTAATTTGCACATTACCATTCTGCACAGCTTTACACTCGTCTCTCCAGTGACCTATTTTCCCTCACCCGTGACAGGGGAATTTCTTCCTTGCCTCTTTTCTGCTCATTTTTACTCTGGGCTTTCCCCCACCCCCGGGGCCTTGACTCTGATTATTAGTCATTTTGCTTAATTGCTGTTCTTGGTGCTCTGCTAATTTTACCTGTGCCCACATGACCTTTTCCTTTAACTCTTTCCGTTTATCTGCCAGCTCATCCTCGCAGTATTTAGCATACTTCAGGACTTCATCAATTGGTTTAGCCTGCCAGCAGATTTCATTGTCTTCGATCCACTGTGAGATCTCAGGCCTTAACCCTAGCACAAATCGATAAATGAAGTGGGTCATGTCCTTCATCTCAATGTTGTCCAGACCACTGTATGTCTTGAACACCTGTAACAGTCGTTCATAGTAAGAATGCACAATTTCATCTCGATTCTGGGTAGTTCTGTCTATACGGGTTCAATCAGTTTCCTTTGCAGGCACCTTTCCTTTCAGATACAACATTACCTGATCGTACTTCCTCATCACGTCCTCTGAAGGAGCCCCTGTCTTTGGTCCCTCGGGAATTCCTCACTAGGCCAATCAACAGCAATTTTACATTCAGTCCATAAATCTACAGGAACTACAATGTCAAAGAAACCATCTAAATCTTTCAGGAGACTTTTTTGAACTTTCACAAATCTCTCGACCTGTCTATACCAGTCTACAGGTTTCTCTCGTAATTTTGGGAAGTCATTCGTAAAGGACACAATATCATGTCGGGACCATGGAACATGTACATATCCTCCACCTGGCACCTCTCACATTGGATATAATTTTTCTACCTTTTCCGCTTCTTTTAAAACATATTCAGAAGTCATTTGTTTGGATCTAATTTCCTCTTTTTTCTTTGCCCACCTGGCTTTCCACTTTTCTAATCCTCCCCATTTTTGTAACAGGTTCTACAATTCTCTTATCTGTACCTTTTTTCCTGATACGTTCATGTTTTCCAAATCTTTGTCTGAGAATTCTGCTCTGTAGGGTGTTTGCAACACCTTAGATGTACCAATATCTATTCCCATACTAGCCGCAGTGTCCATTAAATTTTCATGGAACACTTTGGTATTACGGGTGATACTCTTGCAAATGAATAACAACTCTTCTTCACTAAGGGTGTTTAGTCTGTCCAACCCCACATTCCCAGCCATCAGTTCCTCCAATTCTATTCTCAGTTTGTATATATCCAATGGTTTTGGCTGAGGATTTGGTTTCTCTAATTCTCGGGTCCATCTATCTATTCCTTTAGGAGTCACTACCGTAGCACTTCTAGTACCTGAAGATGGCTCAATTCGAACTTCTCTCGAAGTAAAAGGAGTGTTCTTTCTCTGTGAACTCCCTTCTGGTTCCCTTATCGGTAAATCCATCAGGGAAATCACAGATTCACATTCGCTTGCCTGATCATCTACTATCAAGGGCTCTTTTCTCGTCTGTACTACAGATGGGGTTATAATTGAAGTTTTCGGACTACTTTGTTTATCCCCGTACAGAGGAACAACTGGTCCAATAGTTACTGGAATTGTCAGAGCTTCAGGACTGGTATTCAATTGGGAAATTTTCTGGATTAGTTCAGTTCTTTGTTTAATTAAAGCCTCTCGTTCTCTATCCTGCAGTACCTTTTCCATGTAGGTTTCATGTACTATCTGCGGAACTAATGAAGGGCTAAAACTCGGGGCAGTCGGATGTGTCATACTCGGTCCCTCACCATAATTAGGTTTCAGAAAGGGGTTTCCCGTACTCAAAGATCTTGATTCCTCCTGATAAGGAGGTCTTAGACATGAATCTCTCGCACTTAAAGATCTTGGTCCTTCGTTATAAGGTGGTGGATTTTTCATTAACAAATCCTCCAGATAATCATCATCTGAATCCCCACTGGTCATTAATTGCTTGGTCTTTTCTGTCCTTTTCCCTCCCATGGGCTCTTCTACTGTTATTATGGGGTACAGTCCTTCTACCATCATGTTTTGTCTCCATTCCTTCATTCTTTTTTCTCGGGTCTCTCTATTTACTTTCGGGTAACATTTTGTTAACCCTTTGTCATTTATGGGTCTGTCTCGCTCAAAAGCCTCTATTTCCCATTCTTCTAGTGCCTCATATTGCATTAGTCTAGGTCTGGGATGCAAATCATTCATTCAGGTTCTCAAATTGAACAGAATCCTGCCATTAAAGGTACCTTCTAACGGAAAGGCCAAAATTCCGTCATCTTTAGTATATTCCACCCAATTCTCTAACCACACGCAAGCATGGTAGCCTCTGTCAAACATCATAAATGATGCAGGAGTATTAGGTGGTGGAATAATAACTCCTTCTCTAGTTTTGATGGGTTTGTCTTTCTTGAAGTAATTCTTTACTTTTTCTACTAAGGTCATCTTTCTCTTGCTCCCGTACATAATGTTATATCTAGCTGTTCTCCACTGATCTCTCACAAAACCTTGATATTTAGGATCCGGTCGGAACTCGGGATGATTCGAATACCACATATACTTCTTCGCAAATTACTTTTGTTTACAAAATAACTTCCAATACAAATGCGTCTTTTATTTTTCTGCAACCAATGGGTGCGCGATTTCAAATAATTTCAACCAATGGGTGCACGGCGTTTCTCATGAAACGAGTTTTCACGCTCCTGTGCTCACCCCTCCTTTACAATTCTCTCTCAGCTACACGCCCGCTGTTTCAACCAATACCAGCGCGGCACTGAGTGACATCAGCGCAGCTCCGCAACTGACTCCCTCCTTCACAAGGTATCGTACAATTTAATTCTTTATTTAAAGTGCAAGTGCTCTGTTTATTTTACAACGCAAAAACATTTGCCACTGTACTCGAGTGTCTAGAAATAAAAGATTTGTTTCACTGCAAGTAAATCTCTTCTGTTTACTTTTCATACACTGCGGATAGAACCCTTCTGCCTATCCTTCACAAAAGCATTAGAGAACCTGCTACTCCTTCGACTCATCCACTTTGGGATATATATACTAAGCCAAAAGTTTCACCAGTGAACCCCTTTGCTAACAATCAAGCTCAGACGAACCTGCTACTCCTTCCGTGTGACCCTTACTAGGTGATATCACAATAGAAGTTTTGCCAGCGAACTCTTTGCTACCACTTATTCATACATTTATACAGAAAACCCTAATTAGTGCTTCGTTCTGCCCAACCTGCAACAAATTTTCCTCGAGCAACTGACCTCACTGCGAGGTGGATTCTCCTCACCACCCACTATTCTGCCCCCGGGATTCCAGACAAACATATAACAATCACTAACGAGTTGGTTAGAACATTAAATCAATATAGCAGCACATCAGAGAAAAATTTTAAACATTTCATAACATTTCAAAGCAAAACAATTGCATTTGATAGATCAATACTTTTAGCAGCAATAACATTTTCACAGTTAGCAGCAGTTTACCTATCTACTTTTTGTAACTAGTCCTACCTACCTTCAACTAGTCCCTAACCATCCTCTGCTACCAGAAAATTACTGATAGAGCGCGCAGGTCACCCGACTAATAATTTTACCATATGCACATTTGGGCCCATAAATTTTAATACACCATACTAAATATAATCGGGTAACCTACACTCTACTACCAGCAACCCTGTTCATTCCTATTTATTTCCAATGTACCCGACTTACCAATCCTCGTCACGGGTACCTATGGTCACAATGGATCAGGGAGCTAGCTGTAAAAGATAAGCAGTCACAAAAATACGATAACATTTATAATATTTGCACTCTTTATAATAACCACAGACTCAGGAAGTTTTGAAAACCTTTATCTAGTTCTCATTAATATCAGAAAGCATAATATTCACAGTAAGTAAACTATCAATAACCAAGATCATGAAAATAGAGTAACCATGCAGGAAATAGATTATGCCAACCATTTAAACTATAAAGGGAAATTAGGAACAGGGAACATGCTAGTAAGTGTTTTCAGAAATCAGACTTAGTATGGTGTCAAAAGGACAGGAAAAATAAGGAACATGCTAGAATGTCACAGTTTGAATACCCCTCGAAGGTGGGTATGGCAAAAGAACTTTAATTTGTCTATAGGGAATTTTGAAGATACCATGTAGCTATAGGGAAGGTAAAAATGGAACACGCTAATAATTCAGAGCAATCACTTTAATTCAGCTAAAAAGGAGGGTAAAGAAAGGGAACATCTATATTTCATAAACAGTATTTCACCATTTAATTAAAGGATGGGAAGAACATGGAACATACTAATAAAACAGCTAAAGTGTAAGACTTTATTTATTGGTCAGCATAGGGAGGGTAAAAAAAGGAACAAATGCGCAAATAAGACTTTAGCAGTTTCAGAAAGCAAGAAAAAGGACGTAGTTGTATTTACCTTACAGATATATATTTACCTAGAACGGTGTGGAGACCAACCCTGGCCACGGGTCATTTAAGGACAGTAGAAACCCCAAGGAATACGCAGTCACCAGTAGGCCAGCAGGTGAAGAATGGAAACCCAGGACAGGAAAACCAGATTAGGATCAGGACAGGACCACCAAGGTAAGACCAGCACCCGCAGTTCAGTCGCAACGCCTGCGCTACACCTTCTCTGCAGCTATCAGTCAAAACCCCGATTGGGTTCTCGAATTCCCCAGCAAAGTGCTTCGCCAGCACTTAAGGTTCTCAAAACCCCGAATGGGTCTGTGAGTCGGTCGGACAGAGTGCTCCGCAGCACCTCTGTTTCAATCAGCTATTGAGTGCGTTGGGTCAGTGACAGGTCAGCTATTCGGACAAGTCGGACAACTTCTCTAGCTAAAACTAGAGCCAGTTATACTGTTTCCGGGTCAGTGTACCACCCCCTGAATGTTGCAAATGTAAGGATCCCCAATTTCGATTGGGCAAAAGAGAGGACAGGTCGTCACACCTCCTAGGAGTTGACTGTCTCAAGCCCCTCATTTGAATTTTTCATACCCGCCCATTGAATTTCGGGTTCCCATGACATGTTCTTCACATATAACAATGGTGAATTTAACAATTATTACAATGTAATACATTTAGTACAAATCAGCGTCTTCTACTAGGTGAAGGTGCCTCTTCCCAGGAACATCTTGGCTGGGACCTCTGCGTTGGCGCGTGTTCAATGTCACAGAGTTCATCCTCTGGCGGAAGATTGCCATGCGCAGAAAGTCAGTTCAACATGGAGTATTCCCGTCCCTCATGCCCAAGGTTTACGATACTTGAAAAGTAAATAGAAACAGTTTTAAAACACAGAAAAAATTGAATGCACTGTACACCAAGAATCCCTATACTACTCCCCTTACTTTATAATATCTATGGCGTTAGAATGAATGCAGAACACACAGCACAGCACAAGCATCGCTGCAAGCTTCAGACATGTGAGAACACAAAGCAGCCATTTTATATCTACTGCGCAAGTGCAAAAGATTTCCCACCAGAACTGCGAGTACATCACATCACATGGGTATGACCGACGCATGCGCAGATGAAATTCCCGCGTAGCAGCAGCCACCTTAAATAGCAAGCGTATTAGGATTAGTAAACACATAGGCAAACATCACTGGGACACCCCAAATGTCAGAATAAAGGGAAAATTAGTAAGACAAACAAGTTGATTAATGCTATTAGGGTTATTTGAGGTTCATGAATTCAAGCAAGACGCTTTACGTGCGAATTCTTGCTCCATCACCCCCTCCATGCCATCATGCGACTTTGTACATCACAAAGAGAAGAAAATAAGCACCATTGTTGTGTCAGTATATGGAAAGAATGCAAAGGGAAATGAACTGAGCTATAGTCACACTCTTCAAAGCCAAATGAGGATAAGAGGGAGAGTGTGCACCAAATTGCTGCAGGACCAAGTAACTAGAAGACACAAAGGGGCATATTGTCAAGATGAAGTGATAATCATCGCTGAACGAGCTGAGCACGTTTCTAACTAATGCTGGCTATCGCTGGAATTCATTGCCATACTAGCGCTCTATTAACAACGATTTGCGCAATGGCGAAATAAATTCCAGCGATAGTGGGAAATGGGCCAACATTGCTGGAAAATCAGCGATGTTTACTGAAAAACGGCGAAAAGCTTGTTGATACGACCTTGTGGTTGTAACCCTCTGATCCACCTCCCATGGTAGGTATGCCTTAGTCAGGTTTTAATCAGGCGTACAATTCCAGCGAAGATCGGGTTTAGCGTGACTTTTGGTATTGCGGGACATCTTTGCTAATAGCGAGAAGATGATTAAGCAACCTTTTCTGTGTGTCTATTGTAAGGAACTCCTACCTTGCATGTCATTAGTGATAAATATCGCTGACATGCAAGGTAATAGAAAAAGTGACAGCTAACTCCACTAAGCTTGTGCTAACGCATGTTAGTGCAGGCTTGATAATAGGGTGATGAAAATATCGCTGCTTTTCGGCAAAAAGTGCTGCAAAAGTGGCAATATGGCCCTTGATAATATGCTCCAAAATGATTTAAGAGCATGCCTATACAAATAGTTGTGGTCAGCAAATGAAGCATTCTAATTGGCTGTCCATAACTGAACGTCCCTTCAGGTGGCTAACATTTATAAAAAATCTGCAATGTTTTCATTCTTTGGGGAGGTTCTCCCTGATGTATCCCTTCTTATTGGAAGCCAGAACAATTTGTATCTAATGGAATACTACCTTCTCTCATTATTTCAAATACATTTCTACCAAGGATGTCCCTGAATATGCTGTGTTACTGTACCTGTTATTGCAGATCATAAAAAGGAAATCCAGGACAGGTGTTTCACTTTGGCTAACTTTACTGTAGATTTCTCTGAAATGTTATGAATAAAAAAAGAAAAGTTTCAAGCCTGAAGCTGAAAACGGCCACATGCTTGCTGTAGGTTCACACTGTGCAGTTTCTTTTGTTGCAGGTGTACGTTTTAGACTACGCTGCAACTATGTGCTTCTGTTGCCACATTTATCATATTTATCTAATGTTATTTTATCAGTTGAAAATATTTTCTTCTCTGCTATCACTACCAGAGTGCTGAATCTTCAGAGTCGTGTCCCCAGCGTCACTATTATGTGATGATTTATTCCCTTCTAAAGACTCTCGAGGCTTCCAGAGACACAGATAATGCTTTTGTGATACCCCCCACCTATTTCGTTCAAATGTAATACCTTCTCAAAACCACACATTCAACAAAAAGGAAAGATCAGGGTTTCTCTAAGGAATTACGAGTCATCATTCACAATTAAAGTTATTGATAACATCAATAAAACGCACATTTTGGGGGCTGAAGGGAAAACAAGATCTGGCAACACGATAACAAAAAAGACAACTTCAGCACACATTTAGGCAAAGATAGCAAAGTAAATGCCACAGCAAAGAAGTAGGTTTCCCTAGTGCCTGCAGGAAACATTACGTAGCACAGCAGATTCCCACATGTAATTTGAGTGGCAAGAACACGCTATCATTCAGCACTTAACAGGGCGCACATTTTAGCCTTCATTTGCAATAATCTCACAAAATAAAATGAACTTATTTTCTTCCAGTTTTTTTTTCTCCACAAAGAAGAACGTCCATTTCAATGTTAGGATATTGTTGAAGTAAGTGAACTGATGTACATTGATTTGATAGGCCTAAACAATTTCCCCGAGAGGTGTTTAAACGTATTTTTAAGCGAGCAAAGTTTTGCAAAGATCCCAATCTAAAGTCTATAACTATTTCTCAATTCGTTTTTTCCCTACCTTCAGCTTTGAAAAAGTGCAGTGTTTTTAGATTTATCCTTAAAAGTCTTTTGTTTACGGCTTCGAAACTGAGTGAATATTGGAGATCTTTTTCTCTCTAAGCAGCTTAAAACTAAGGGGGATATTCTCAAGATATGGTGAAAATGATCGCTAACCTCGGTTACCAATAATTTTCTTAACGCCGCGTACCGCGGGAAACTGTTGCCTTTTTAGCGACGTATTCATAACACGTCACTACATGGCGATAGCTGCAGGGATCAGGGGTGAAAACTGCCGCTAACATTAACGTTAATGCGATAGGAATTCCATCAGTAGCGGGTGAAAACTTACGTTAGCCCATTAGCAATAAAAAAACTCACGTTAGTCAGCCTAACAAGAGCTTTTTTGTATTTATTAGAAAAAATAGCCTATCAGTCTACCCCCTATTGAAAATATGCCCTCCAAAAAAAGGAAAAGCAGAATGAAGCAGCCAGGGCCAAGTGCAGAACACATCAACAACCCCCTCAAGCCACCCAACATCCAGGATGACCAGGATGAGAGCCTGGATGCCTCGCTGGACCTGCGTCTGGAGCCTGGATGCCTCACTGGACCTGTGTCTGGAGCCTGGATGCCTTGCTGGGCCTGCGTCTGGAGCCTGGATGCCTCGCTGGACCTGTGTCTGGAACCTGGATGCCTCGCTGGACCTGCGACTGGAGCCTGGATGTCTCATTGGACCTGCGCCTGGAGCCTGGATGCCTCGCTGGACCTGCACCTGGAGCCTGGATGCCTCGCTGTACCTGCGACTGGAGCTTGGAGCCGAATGCGGAGGAGCTGTGGAGTTGATGAGCCGTGGCAGAAGACATTGAGGCGCTAAGATCGTAGTTACCTGGTGGTGAAGTCTGGCAGGTCGCATGGAGACACGCTGCTGACCTGTGTGAGAAGACCACCTTGCGATCCTTGGAGCTGTTAATGGTAGAGGCGCTCCTGTGCACCAACGTAGTGAGGTCCGCATCACATACTACGATCCACGACTACACCGGGGCGCACGGAGGGGATTACCAATGGTGTGTGCCATTTCCCTGCATCACAGACCGGATGATGCAACGTCACGCCTAAGGGGGGGCCTGCAGCTTCAACTGCATCTGGAGGTCCACCAGCAGACTAGGCGGTGACTGCTGTACCCAGCCTAGTGAAATCACACCTGTCTGATGCTCCTTCTGGCTGAGTCACAGCTTTGGAGAGAGTGCAGTGGATTGCGCCACAGTGTCAATGTCCAGGTAAAGAGAATGTGGGACGCGTAGTGCATGAGGGCCGGGGGTTGAGTGACCCAGGCCTAACACACGTAGATGACACACCCCAAGTGTCAGCTCTTCCGCTATGGTGGAAGAGCGTTGCCCCAGTGACTCAATCAGTGCAGAAGAGGAACAATCATCACATGATGATAGCTAACGGATGTTATCATGCCATGAGTCCTCAGGGGGTAGGAGGGTGGATAGGACTACTCAAAACACAGAGCAAGGCATGGGCGAATTGGCAATCCTACTTAATTGTGCTATGACTGTTTGGTCGGCCCACTCAGGCTGCCCAAAGCAGTCATGCGCACTTCCCTGTACATGCTCACCCCTCCGGCCCTTGGCTGCATGACTTGCCCATTGCCAACTACCAATCCCACCGCTGGACCGCTGCATCGCAGCATTGTGATTGACTCAGGGGAGGGAGACTGGCTGCCAACATCCCTCTCCTGGAAGCAGACGCAGGAGAGCAGGAGCTACGAAGACATGGGATCTGGCTTCGAGGTAAGACTTACCTCATTGGAATTTTTGCAACACCCGCACACACACACATCCCCGCGTCCATGCCCCATCCTGTGATCTTTCCGGCATTTACCGCCTCACGGCTGTCCACCCCCCCCCCCCCAGCAGTTCTCAATGGCGGCTGCTATGCACCCATGCACAGCGGGCATACCACTCACATACATATTAGCAACGTATGCCATAACGTTGCATTCTATTCCAATGCATACTAATACTAGGCATATTGCAACAGTAGAGTAGGTGTTGCTTAGCGGAAACATAAATACCACTATTCCCATTTCAGTGAGTGCAACCCCAAACTAACCTTTGAACCCCACACCCAACCGTGAACCCAGGAATACCTTTTTGAGCGTCAAAACACACCCCAATTTTCATAATTTATCCCAAAACACACCCCAATTTCCATAATTTATCCCAAAACACACCCCAATTTTCATACTTTACCCCAATACACACTCAATAATCACATTTTAACACATAACACACCCCAAATTTCATCTCCAACAACCAAAACCCATACACACCCTAAAACTAAAAGAATCCTATCACTGACCTCACAATTCTTTGTAATGGAATGCGATGTAAAGGCGTTGTTGGGTTTGCGCTGTAACGGCATTATGATGTAATGTCTGTGTTGTAGTGGACATCTCCCATGCCAAAGGCAAGCCATAGGCAAGCCAGTCTGTGTCTGTCTGTCCCTGGAATGCGCTCAGCACCAAGCACCCTTCCTCTCGGACACTCCACTGCCACTAGCACCCTCCTCGCCATCAACCCTGGACGCCACAACGTCTGCCAGGACCCACCTCTGTTCCAGACAGGACATTTCCATCTTATGGCTACTAAATCACCCGCAAGGATCACTCTGACTGTAAAGGAGGAGGCATTGCCATCACCTACGGAAGCACACTCCGACTGACCATGCTCTCTGACGACCCATCGGTGATGGAGCAAGGACTCGTAGAAAAGAGAATTGCTCGTATGCAATCCTCTCATGTAACCTCTAACCCTGTACTGAACCTTTATTTTATAAATTAATATGCACAACACAAAAATACAAAAGAAAGTGAAGCTTGCATATGTGTTTTACTAATAAGTAACTCAAGTGAAATTCTAAAATGGCCGCTAACTGAAAACCTTTAGTACGCATGCGTCTACTGCATCTACGTAGTATGAAGAACTATCGCTTGGAGGGAATTTTTTGCGCTTGCGCAGTTGCTATAAGAATGGCTACTTTGAAACTCACATGCTTGCCACCTGCTTCCTGAAAAACTAAAAGCAGCTTTTTTACTAATGCTAATGTGAGAAGAGCATTATTAAGTAAATGGTATTAGAGTATAGATAGGTGGTATACTGTGAAGTCATTTATTTTTGATTTTAACATTTGTCTTTTTGACTCTTTCAATAGTGCTTATTATGGGCCTTTTAACGTGAACTATGGCCTTTTCCCTCTCTTTCTGCTGTACATGCTTAGTACAATCGAGCCGGAAGAAGCAATGTCATCTTGAACACCATCCAAGGTTAAGGAAGGATACTTTTCCTGAGAACGGGATGACAGTCAACTGACATGCAAAGTCGTGGTGAATTGATGTTTCGGAGTCAATGTCAAAATGTGCGGTGGCATACTGGGCAAATCCAGTGAATTCAAGAATTCATTTGGGTAATTGACAACTTTGTCTTGATTCATCACAGTATCGATGAACTTATACGTTGTCGCTTCGCCTGGTATTCCGTTTTGAATGCTGAAATTGATGGCATTTACATCGTTGTTTGTAGCTGCTAATATAGCACGTGCACTGAGCCACTGATGATTTTTGTAATTCCGCGCGATATTCGAAACATTATGAGGGCCCTGGGGGGGCCGATATTTAAAAAACAATTATGCCAGAAACCTTTGCGGGAGTGTACTCAACAACTTCCCAAAGTTTCATGGCGATCGGATGAATGGTGTAGTAATGCATAAAGGACAAACAGACAGACAGACAGACATACATTCGTTTTTATATATATAGATGACCCCAGCGGTTATTGCCAGGTTGTTGTGAATGAATTTATGGGCCCAGGTGAGTATGTTGTGTTGGAATATCTGTTATTGGTAAACCGCTGGATCAACAGTGACCCTGAAACACCTCAACTTCCAGATCCGGGCAAACCCCAAAACCATCCTCTGCAGCACACTCATCTGCAGCCCCCACGGGCCATTGACCCTCATTCTCCGATACCGTTGCACACCCGGCTCTCCCATCCACCGACGACATCCTACTCTGTGTACTCAAGTTCCACATGGACAACCCCAGTGACCAGAACAACACCCCCTCCTGTGGAAGCTCAACAACATCGGAGTCAAGCAGCTAGTCACCACAGCAAGCAACATAGCAGGACACACAGTCGAGCATGTCTCTTCTGCCAGCTGGACCTTCAGCTACAGCCACACCACCGGACTCTCCTGGACCAACCATCATTGTATACATCATGTCTTCACCACGCCTATCGTACACCACCGCCATAATCGTTTACATCTCAGATGGATCAAGGGCACGAAGTACCTCTCGTCAACTCCCTCAGCACCACTACTACGTCTAAGCTTACAGATGATGACACCGAAGCGCCCAAACAGTGGATATCCAACTGCGCGAACACCCGGGCACCGCTCATGGATGGCACTGCATCAGTACCTTACGCCTGCCTGATGGTAGGCGTAAGGGTGATGCAGTACCACAGGGATAGGCTGGTACCATGCATTGCTGGAGTTGCGTCATGGTTGTGACACGACTGCAGCAATGTGTGACTTTAGCGTAGACAGATACATCAGGATTTCAGACGTATCTGTCATTACTTGCATCATGGAGCGTTGTCCAGTGAATACAGCGTATCTGTGGTGTCGCAGGAAGGGGGTAGTGAAAAGTGTTGCAACGCTGTCTTGTTGCAGCGCTGCAACACTTTTCATGAGTGAGGTCCAGGAATGTGTGCTATCTTATTGATGGTGCGCAGTCCTGCCCTGTAATTCTGTAGCAGGGCAGCGCTGCAACATTGGTTGCAGTGCGGTCCAGAAAAAAACACCTGCTGCAATGAGGCCCTAATGGTTATCTCCATTTTAAGACCTGATATTTTCTGATCTTAACAAAAACTGCCTCTAGTTGCAGTTAGAGGCATTTTTTTGGGTCCTATGGACTTAAGGAATTCCCTTGGCCATGTTCAAATCAGTCTTGACCCTATGCCTCATGGGAACAGTCCAGCCTGAATGGCCAAGCCAGGTCCTCCCTGGACCAGAAACAAGCATTCTAGGACCGGTTTCGGGGTTTTATCCCTCATCAAAGAGGTGTGGCGCCGCGGCTAGGGCGACTGACTCCGTAATCTGGGGATCACGGTTCAATCCCTGACACTGGCGACAAATTAGCCCAGCACCATGTGACTCTGGGCAATAGCTTGCTTAATATTCCCGACGGCCCTCAGCGCCTAGAGACCCTTACGGGTGATAGTGCGATTTACAAATGTGGATTATTATTATCATCCAGGACAGCTTGATTCCAGTGGCACAGTGAGCCCAGGACTCACGTCAGGGCATACCTGGCGCAGTTAGGGCGAGAAAGCATAAGACACACAGTCGACGGAATGCAGAACAAATCAAATCATTCACCTCCAGTCAAGAGATCTGGGTTAAATCCATCATTCCTTTGCTCACAATGACACCCCAGTTTAGACCTACTAGTAGCATTTAGTATACAGGTCGTGAGCACATATAGTGCCCTCTCCTAGGGACTTATAAGTAAATTTGGTATGCCAATTGTGGATAAGCCAATGTTATCATGTTTTGAGTACAGAGTATATGCACTTTAACACTGGTTAGCAGTTGTAAAGTACCTAGAATTTTAAAGCCAGAAAAAAGAAGTCAGCAAAACAGGAGGTCAGAAGGCAAAAAGTCTGGGGAAACCATGCCAAGGATGCCAGGTCTAACAACGCCTTTCAAGAAGCAATGATCTGTTTAATTCCAAAAGAGAATAGAGATCTTAAACAATGTAAAAATTATTGTCCCAACAGATTATAAATACCGATTATAAAATACTTGTGAAAATATTGGCATTACTCATTGATCCTAGCTTACAGAATCTCATCGGCCTTGAGCATTCCAGTGCTGTCAAGGGTTGATTGCTCTCTGATGATTCTTGTCTCTTTTTTGACACCTTGAGTAAGGCCTCGACGTTAGATTCGCCATAGGCTGATATTGTATTAGACGCTAAGAAATCTGGTTGGGATTTCATGTTTGAGTCACCTCATTCCCCCTACATTATGCAATTTAATTAATTTATTATATTCGAGTCCCAAAGCAATTATCAGGATATCAGTTAAATACTGACAAATATGAAATATTGCCTCTAAATGTTAAATACACTAAACAACTCTTTGAATTTGAAGAATTTACTTGACAATATGTAAGAATAGAATATATGGGATTATGGTTCACAAACACCAATAATGATACAATTAAATTAAACTTTAATCCCATTACTAAGGGGGTCATTGCGATAGCTTTGAATCCGCCACCAGCAGCCTGCCGGTGGTGAATTCACCACCATCGTGCGTCCATTCTCCGCCCGCCAAATTAGAATTTGGTGCGCGGTTTCCTCGTGGACAGGAAGTCCCTCCGCCACGGGTCTGACACAGGCAATCGTTATGATTGCCTGTCGGACCCGAAAGCATACCTAGAATGGTATCGGGACCTAGCAGGCACCGTCTGCCATATTAGGATGCTTCATCCCCTCCAGCCTTGAATGGCAGTTTACCCGGCATTCAAAGGCTGGCGGGGATTGACTTTAGGGGCCCGTAGAGGGCCCCCTTTAGCAGGGGCACTACAGTTTTGCACTTGGGGGGCACCTATGGTGCCCCCCAACATTTCCCTGCACCATGTGGCAGGCACTGTGTGGTGCCTGCCACGTACTGCAAGGAATTGTGAAACCTGCGTTTTTACCATTGCGGCAGGTGCTGCAGCCTGCATCACCTGCCGCAATGGTAAACATGCCCAATGTGACCGCCACGGTGGCGGTCACATTGTAATTCCATGTGCGGGATCACTGCCATGTAGGCGGCCGGTCCCAATTCCCGTGACGAGGGCAGATGGACTTAACTCCGTCCGCCATCGTAATGACCCCCTAAGTCCCTAAATGAGACAATTCTAAGATGAAACCCATTATTTGTTTCATGGTGGGGTAGGCTGGGCCCTATTAAAATGATGTTGACACCTATGATATTATACATCATTTCCAAGATCAAAATGCCAGAACTCTATTTTTTTATTGATTCTCTTCTTTTTAAATATCAAACAAAGGAAAAACCATCCTGGATACCTCTGTCTTCCTTAAAAAGAGCTAAATCGGATGGTGGCCACAATTTCCCTAACTCTCGGCAATATCATTATGGGCTCTCCTTATAACAATCAGCTCGCTGGCTCAATCACACTCATACTCCTTTATAAGTGCTACTAGAAAAATCCCTAATTGTTCCTTTTGAGTTCACAGAAATATTATTGTTTTCAACAAACATTTTCTAATTACGAATCCTGTTTTTTTTGCACACTCACATCATATTTGGACACCTTTATTTTCTGCTCCTCATATTTCTGCCTCTAACTTTCAACAACAATCTCTTTGGCATAGCCATCTTATGCTAATCAATAATCAATATATATATTGGAAAACCAGGAGGGATAAAGGATAATGACCAGATTTTATCATTTTCTAATTTTCAAAACAAGTTTTTCTAACCCTCTAATTCTCAAAAACAATATCAGCTCATCCGTACCTCTATAAGTAACTCCATATTAAAGTTATCCCAAGCAACCTAATCCCCTCAGATCTAATGAGCTATTTACACTTTTATCCAGCAATCCTAGAGCTTTTTCCATTTATAAAACACTATATTCTTCTAATGACAGGCCTAAATCAAAAACTGAGTTGGCTTGGGAAAAAGAGTTATTGGAAGGTTAGTTTACTGGTCTGTGGGATAGCATTTGGCTTAAAATTCCCAAATCCACTTAAGTTGAAAATACTTTGCAGGCTCTTTATTTAGTTGACACCGTTTGTTATTCATCCTCACAAGCTTGAAACGCATTTCTAAAGAATTGGACACATCTTGTTGGTCCCGTAATTGCTTGAACACAGAAATAAAGCATATGGCATTTACATGCCTCCTATTTTACAATTCTGGAAACAGATATGGCAGCAAATTAATAGGATTTCTAAAGTCAATATTCCTTTCTTATTTTCAAATATTTTCGTAGGTAATGGTGCCCCAGATTGGTCTGTATTAGCTCAAGGCCACAAATTGTTGGACTTACTGGTAGATGTTGCTTTTCACCTAATAACATCTCATTTGAACCATGCACATAATTCTCATTTCCAGTCTTGGAGGTATGCTGTATGTTTCAACCACAGGCTGTGTACTAATTCTGTCTCTCCGATTTCTTTAACTATAAAAAGAGACTTTTTATGGTTTTAATTACTAACTTTTTATCCAAATCTAGTTTACTTTCAAGTAAGAACATCTCATTTCCTTCTGAGATAAAGAAACCACCTTAAATTAATATGTTTAACTCCTCTCTGTCTTTATTCAGATATTTATTATTATATTTATATAATGCTTGCTCATTTTTATAATATGTCTACAGTTTATTATCATTGTACAAATTATCAGATAACTGATTCTCATCAACTTCTTTTCTCCCTCACCCGCCTTCTCCCTTTTTACATTACTCTTCACTGTTACTTTTCATTCCATGGTTCCACAGCACATGATGTATGTTTTATTTGATATCTTCTCAATAGTTGTGTCTTCCATACTGTTTGCTGCATATTCATCTTTAAATATTTTTAAATTGGACCTGTAAATTAAAGACTACTAGTGGGACTGCAGCACTCGTTGTGCCATCCAGTAAAGAAGCTCTTTGAAACATTCCTCAGGCCTGCCACCACAGTCTGCAGTGCATTTTTATCTGCCATTTCAGCATGGAAAAACAAACATTTTGCCAGGCCTAAACCTTCCTATTTAATACATATAAGTCCCTAACATAGACCCTAAAGGTTCTTAGGACAGGGTTCATTGTACTTAAAAAGCATGACTTGTGTGTTTAAAGTTTATATGTCCTGGCAGTGAAAAAACCCTAAAGTCCATTTTCACTGATGTAAGGCTATATATCTGATTGGCTAACACTGGGCTACCTTATTGCATTTAATATGTGATACCTTTGGATTGGGAGCAGATAGAAATATGCTGTTTACTTCATTTTAAGTCATGATTCTGAAAATTTCACTTTTAGAAAGTTGGCATTTTCTTGTCCAACCAGCTGTGCTTTCTGCTAGTTTCCAGTTGGATCACATAACTATGAATGGCTCTGCTAATGGGGTTTTTGTATTCCTCCTAGACGGGGAAAAAAGAGAACTAGGTGATCCAGGATGGGCCATCCAGCTAGGGCTACTGTGGGTGGGGCTGTGCCTTCAAAGGGCTTGCCTCCAGCACACACAATGGAACCTGATACTAGCCTTTTGTCAACCCAGACTTCTTGGAGCCTTGACAGGGGAAGGGAAACGTTTCCAGAACCAGATATTAAGACAGGGTGTTCCACCACACAAGGCTGGCACCAGATATAAATATTGGACCTCCTGAGCCACTCATCAGTATATTCCTGGACCTGAGGATGTTACATGAGAATGACTGACTTGCCCCACAGAGAACTGCACTGCAACTACTAGAGGACTGCCCTGCTTCTACCAGAGGACTATCTATCCTGCTGCTTGAAGACTGCCTTGCTCTCTGAGAATGAAGTATGGACCTTTCATCCCAGGCTAATGAGTAAATCCTAGGGTCAGTTGGTTGAACTTCTGTCTGTGCTACAGGAACACAACAATCTCCAGAGGCCTCCCTGCAACTGCCCAACTGACTTGCTGCAACTGGAACTGCCTGGACCTGCCTGAGTCTTCCTGGCCTCTGCTAGAGTGAGTCCCTGATCTCCAAGAGGTGCCTCCCCAAATTCTGTATTCTTGGCTGGCATCAGAGCCCACTTCTCTTCAAGAAAAGGAGGAACCCTGAAGTTTTGGACTCGTGCTGAGACTCTGCCACCCTTGACAATCACCAACATGAACGGCCTCTTTGTGCTATAGCGAGTGTCAGCTACGACTTACAGCTCGAGATCTGCACTTCACGTTACAGTAGAAACAACCCACGGTGACTGCCAATGCGAAGCTCCATCAATTACCATCCAAGGCACCTCTTTGTGCTACCATGATGAGAACCTGCACCTCCTGGCCTGCTCTTTACTCTACAGATATGCACTGTCCCTGTTAATCATGGCCACGTCCACAATGAAAGGAACTCTCCATGCCACAGTTTGAGAAGGTCAGTTTTCAGCTGAACCAACCTGGTCCCTGTATTAGGCCTGCCTTTCATTGCGGTCGGCCTGAACTTTCCCCAGCCTAGCATGATCAGATGACCGCAAGTGCCGCTTTATGCTTTTAGGCTGTATACTTACCTAAAACTTTGAACTTCCAGCATAGAGTCTCCAGTACTACTGTTTGCATTTTTATAGTTTTGGTCTCAATTTATTTATTAAAATTGACAGGATTTTTTTTTGTGTTTGAGATTTTTCTTGTACTATCATTTTACTCTATTACTGTTTATGTACTGCATAAACGCTCTACACTTCGGGCATCATTACGATGTCTGGCAGTCGCAAAGCAGACGAATTGCCCAACCATAGGTCGTGGGTCCGACAGCACAATTTGGATGCGACCACCCTATGGGCAGTCAGAAATACCCATTTCACAATGGCAGCTTGTGCAGTGGGCAGAAAAGGCCCGAAGCACAAGTTGCCATTGAAAAATTGATGTTTTGAAACATCCCTGCACCGTGTGGCAAGCACCTCACGGTGCCTGCCACATGGTGCAGAGATGCTTACGGCGGCACCATAGGTGCCCCCCGGGCCTCAAACCGGAGTCCGTGGATGGACAGGGGCTCTGCTACGGGCCCCCAAAGTCACTTTCTGACAGCCTTTCCAGGTTGGAAAGGCTGACATAGAAAGGCTGTCGTAAAGTCACAACATAATCCCAACGGCAGAGCAGAGGCTGGCTCTGCCATCATTATGGGATTATGTGTGTTTCTGATGCTCCAACTGACTCCTAAGCCTGTCAAAAACAAGGCGGATGGTCCCTCCGCCCGATACCACCGCCCACCTCATCGTAATGCGGGCGGACCGCAATGGCAGATGTCGAGCCCTATGTCTCTAAGTAAAGCCTGTCCCACCATTAAATGATGTTTGTGGTTCACCCTGACAAGGATTGTGGTTGTAGCCTGAAGGCTTCCATCCCCTAAAACAAATAATCCAATTTCTTACAGTGAATAACGAGCATAAAAATTGTTTAGCACTGTCAGTGGGGCTATTCACATTGCATGGTTCTAAATGAATATCCACATCGTTAAAAAATAAAATCATAAGAAGGGTCTGCTTCAAAAAACATCATTGCCTTGTTTTCTTAACCACTATAAGGTGTTCTTTAACGAAAGGGACTTTTGAGATATTATTGGAGTATAGCCAAAAACTGAGCAATTCAATCAGTAGCTATTACTGATTTTTGTACTGGTTTCCTCAGTTGACCCCTACCTTCATTGTTATAGGATAGCTTATGGTCAATGAAACATAAAATAACCTCCCACCTCATATGATAAAATAACATTTTCATTATGAATGTAATCATCAGTTTGAACAATTCAAATATGTAGATTTTGACCGTGACCCATAAAAATAATGACTCCTTGATAATGACTACAACTATATCCTTGAGATCTTTATGGATCCGTAAATATAGAATTTCTGTTTTTTAATGCTATATGAACTTACTTTGACAATATATAGGTACTAGAAATGTGGAGTTAAGAAGACTACATTTATATTTACCTTCAGAATGTAGTGCCAATCAATATCCTAGGGTCACCATTTTTGCAGATTAAGATGTATAATGTATTATTGACTAGTTGAAATCATTGGAACATATTAAAACACAGTCACCTTGGCATGCATTCAGATTAAATAAAACACCTTAACCTTGAAAACCCCTTAAGGACAAACTCTCTCACTCTTGAGGTCAAAGGATTAGCAAAAGGGCAGATCCAGTTATTCTGCTTTGGATCACATTGTTTTATGAAAGCCGTTTGTGCAGCATACAAGCCACCAGCACTTAAGCTTTCAACCCCCGAAGTCTAGTCATTATATTACCTTCCTTAGGGCCAGATGTACTAAGAATGGATTTGATAAAAGTCACACACTGTGCAGCAACTTTTATTCAATCCATTCTGTTTTTAAAACCAACCTATGTAATAAAAGGTCAGTTCACAAAAACACAAATCGTAGTGGGTCGCAATTCAACCTACGTTAAGAATGTTAGTGACCTAGGTGGCAAAATGCAACACACTATGATACACAGCCATCACAGGGATGGTGGTCTCCTGAGGTCAGCAGGCTGTCTTTTCTGTGATTGCCTTTTAATAAAGGATATTGTTTTAAAAATGCAACCCATTTTCCTTAAAGAAAAAATGAATCTTATAATTAAAAATTTTTAAGGGTAGGCAGAGGTCAATAGGATCACTACCTACTCTTTAAAAACATTTTTTTTCAACATTGTGATAGGGAAAAGGGTCCTATACACACCACTTCCTGTTTGCAAAAGGCTTACCACTATCCTTCAGTAGTTGGTAAAAGATTAATGTTTTTTTACCAGAATTTTGTCTTGAACATTAATATATACCACTAGAATTAATATTGGAAAGTGACGCCCTAAACACTCCCCTTCCAAATACAGATTCAGACTTTGGTCGCAGGCCAAAATTCTGATTTGGCACTGTGTTATTGAATCACAATTTTTAGTGTGTACATACAAAGGTCCATTTTGCAGTCATATGCAAAACCAACAGTTGATGGACAGAATGTAGAACAATGTCATACATTCACCCCAGTACAGATATCTGGGCCTAAATCCATCGTTTTTTTGCACTCCACACCACCCCAGTTCAGTCATGGCCATATGCAGATCAGCCTTGACCCTGTGCCTCATGGAAACAGTCCAGCCCGAACTGCCAAGCCATGTCTTTCACGGACCGGAATCAAGCATCCCAGGACCGGTTTCTGGCTATCAGCCGTCTTCAGCCAGGATAGCTTGACTCCAGTGGTGTGGAGAGCATGGGACTCACGTCTGAGCATACTCATCCCACTCGGGGTGACAAATGCAAAACCAACAGTTGATGGACAGAATGCAGAACAATGTCATACATTCACCCCAGTACAGAGATCTGGGCCTAAATCCATCGTTTTTTTTTTTTGAACTCCACACCACCCCAGTTCAGACATGGCCATATGCAGATCAGCCTTGACCCTGTGCCTCATGGGAACAGTCCAGCCCGAACTGCCAAGCCACGTCTTTCCTGGACCGGAATCAAGCATCCTAGGACCGGTTTCTGGCTATCAGCCATCTTCAGCCAGGATAGCTTGACTCCAGTGGTGTGGAGAGCATGGGACTCACGTCTGAGCATACCCATCCCACTCGGGGTGACAAATGCAAAACCAACAGTTGATGGACAGAATCCAGAACAATGTCATACATTCACCCCAGTACAGAGATCTGGGCCTAAATCCATCGTTTTTTTGCACTCCACACCACCCCAGTTCAGACATGGCCATATGCAGATCAGCCTTGACCCTGTGCCTCATGGGAACAGTCCAGCCCGAACTGCCAAGCCATGTCTTTCCTGGACCGGAATCAAGCACCCTAGGACCGGTTTTTGGCTATCAGCCATCTTCAGCCAGGATAGCTTGACTCCAGTGGTGTGGAGAGCATGGGACTCACGTCTGGGAATACCCATCCCACTCGGGGTGACAAATGCAAACCCAACAGTTGATGGACAGAATGCAGACCAATGTCATACATTCACCCCAGTACAGAGATCTGGGCCTAAATCCATCGTTTTTTTGCACTCCACACCACCCCAGTTCAGACATGGCCATATGCAGATCAGCCTTGACCCTGTGCCTCATGGGAACAGTCCAGCCCGAACTGCCAAGCCATGTCTTTCCTGGACCGGAATCAAGCATCCTAGGACCGGTTTCTGGCTATCATCCGTCTTCAGCCAGGATAGCTTGACTCCAGTGGTGTGGAGAGCATGGGACTCACGTCTGAGCATACACATCCCACTCGGGGTGACAAATGCAAAACCAACAGTTGATGGACAGAATGCAGAACAATGTCATACATTCATCCCAGTACAGAGATCTGGGCCTAAATCCATCGTTTTTTTGCACTCCACACCACCCCAGTTCAGACATGGCCAAATGCAGATCACCCTTGACCCTGTGCCTCATGGGAACAGTCTAGCCCAAACTGCCAAGCCATGTCTTTCCTGGGCCGGAATCAAGCATCCTAGGACCGGTTTCTGGCTATCATCCGTCTTCAGCCAGGATAGCTTGACTCCAGTGGTGTGGAGAGCATGGGACTCACGTCTGAGCATACCCATCCCACTCGGTGTGACAAATTCAAAACCAACAGTTGATGGACAGAATACAGAACAATGTCATACATTCACCCCAGTACAGAGATCTGGGCCTAAATCCATCGTTTTTGTTTTTTGCACTCCACACCACCCCAGTTCAGACATGGCCATATGCAGATCAGCCTTGGCCCTGTGCCTCATGGGAACAGTCCAGCCCGAACTGCCAAGCCATGTCTTTCCTGGACCGGAATCAAGCATCCTAGGACCGGTTTCTGGCTATCAGCCGTCTTCAGCCAGGATAGCTTGACTCCAGTGGTGTGGAGAACATGGGACTCACGTCTGAGCATACCCATCCCACTTTGGGTGACAAATGCAAAACCAACAGTTGATGGACAGAATGCAGAACAATGCCATACATTCACCCCAGTACAGAGATCTGGGCCTAGATCCATCGTTTTTTTGCACTCCACACCACCCCAGTTCAGACATGGCCATATGCAGATCAGCCTTGACCCTGTGCTTCATGGGAACAGTCCAGCCCGAACTGCCAAGCCATGTCTTTCACGGACCGGAATCAAGCATCCTAGGACGGGTGTCTGGCTATCAGCCGTCTTCAGCCAGGATAGCTTGACTCCAGTGGTGTGGAGAGCATGGGACTCACGTCTGAGCATACCCATCCCACTCGGGTGACAAATGCAAAACCAACAGTTGATGGACAGAATCCAGAACAATGTCATACATTCACCCCAGTACAGAGATCTGGGCCTAAATCCATCGTTTTTTTGCACTCCACACCACCCCAGTTCAGACAACCATAGGTCGTGGGTCCGACAGCACAATTTGGATGCGACCACCCTATGGGCAGTTAGAAATATCCATTTCACAATGGCAACTTGTACAGTGGGCAGAAAAGGCCTGAAGCACAAGTTGCCATTGAAAAATTGATGTTTTGAAACATCCCTGCACCGTGTGGCAAGCACCTCACGGTGCCTGCCACATGGTGCAGAGATGCTTACGGCGGCACCATAGTTGCCCCCCAGGCCTCAAACCGGAGTCCGCGGATGGACAGGGGCTCTGCTACGGGCCCCCAAAGTCACTTTCTGACAGCCTTTCCAGGTTGGAAAGGCTGACATAGAAAGGCTGTCGTAAAGTCACAACATAATCCCAACGGCAGAGCAGAGGCTGGCTCTGCCATCATTATGGGATTATGTGTGTTTCTGATGCTCCAACTGACTCCTAAGCCTGTCAAAAACAAGGCGGATGGTCACTCCGCCCGATACCTCCGCCCACCTCATCGTCATGCGGGCGGACCGCAATGGCAGATGTCGAGCCCTATGTCTCTAAGTAAAGCCTGTCCCACCATTAAATGATGTTTGTGGTTCACCCTGACAAGGATTGTGGTTGTAGCCTGAAGGCTTCCATCCCCTAAAACAAATAATCCAATTTCTTACAGTGAATAACGAGCATAAAAATTGTTTAGCACTGTCAGTGGGGCTATTCACATTGCATGGTTCTAAATGAATATCCACATCGTTAAAAAATAAAATCATAAGAAGGGTCTGCTTCAAAAAACATTGTTGCCTTGTTTTCTTAACCACTATAAGGTGTTCTTTAAGGAAAGGGACTTTTGAAATATTATTGGAGTATAGCCAAAAACTGAGCGATTCAATCAGTAGCTATTACTGATTTTTGTATTGGTTTCCTCAGTTGAACCCTACCTTCATTGTTATAGGATAGCTCATGGTCAATGAAACATAAAATAACCTCCCACCTCATATGATAAAATAACATTTTCATTATGAATGTAATCATCAGTTTGAACAATTCAAATATGTAGATTTTGACCGTGAACCATAAAAATAATGACTCCTTGATAATGACTACAACTATGTCCTTGATATCTTTATGGATCCGTAAATATAGAATTTCTGTTTTTTAATGCTATATGAACTTACTTTGACAATATATAGGTACTAGAAATGTGGAGTTAAGAAGACTACATTTATATTTACCTTCAGAATGTAGTACCAACCAATATCCTAGGGTCACCATTTTTGTAGATTAAGGTGTATAATGTATTATTGATTAGTTGAAATCATTAGAACATATTAAAACACAGTCACCTTGGCATGCATTCAGATTAAATAAAACACCTTAACCTTGAAAACCCCTTAAAGAAAAACTCTCTCACTCTTGAGGTCAAAGGATTAGCAAAAGGGCAGATCCAGTTATTCTGCTTTGGATCACATTGTTTTATGAAAGCCGTTTGTGCAGCATACAAGCCACCAGCACTTAAGCTTTCAACCCCCGAAGTCTAGTCATTATATTACCTTCCTTAGGGCCAGATGTACTAAGAATGGATTTGGTAAAAGTCACACACTGTGCAGCAACTTTTATTCAATCCATTCTGTTTTTAAAACCAACCTATGTAATAAAAGGTCAGTTCACAAAAACACAAATCGTAGTGGGTCGCAATTCAACCTACGTTAAGAATGTTAGTGACCTAGGTGGCAAAATGCAACACACTATGATACACAGCCATCACAGGGATGGTGGTCTCCTGAGGTCAGCAGGCTGTCTTTTCTGTGATTGCCTTTTAATAAAGGATATTGTTTTAAAAATGCAACCCATTTTCTTTAAAGAAAAAATGAATCTTATAATTAAAATTTTTTAAGGGTAGGCAGAGGTCAATAGGATCACTACCTACTCTTTAAAAACATTTTTTTTCAACATTGTGATAGGGAAAAGGGTCCTATACACACCACTTCCTGTTTGCAAAAGGCTTACCACTATCCTTCAGTAGTTGGTAAAAGATTAATGTTTTTTTACCAGAATTTTGTCTTGAACATTAATATATACCACTAGAATTAATATTGGAAAGTGACGCCCTAAACACTCCCCTTCCAAATACAGATTCAGACTTTGGTCGCAGGCCAAAATTCTGATTTGGCACCGTGTTATTGAATCACAATTTTTAGTGTGTACATACAAAGGTCCATTTTGCAGTCATATGCAAAACCAACAGTTGATGGACAGAATGCAGAACAATGTCATACCTTCACCCCAGTACAGATATCTGGGCCTAAATCCATCGTTTTTTTGCACTCCACACCACCCCAGTTCAGTCATGGCCATATGCAGATCAGCCTTGACCCTGTGCATCATGGAAACAGTCCAGCCCGAACTGCCAAGCCATGTCTTTCACGGACCGGAATCAAGCATCCCAGGACCGGTTTCTGGCTATCAGCCGTCTTCAGCCAGGATAGCTTGACTCCAGTGGTGTGGAGAGCATGGGACTCACGTCTGAGCATACCCATCCCACTCGGGGTGACAAATGCAAAACCAACAGTTGATGGACAGAATGCAGAACAATGTCATACATTCACCCCAGTACAGAGATCTGGGCCTAAATCCATCGTGTTTTTTTTTGCACTCCACACCACCCCAGTTCAGACATGGCCATATGCAGATCAGCCTTGACCCTGTGCCTCATGGGAACAGTCCAGCCCGAACTGCCAAGCCACGTCTTTCCTGGACCGGAATCAAGCATCCTAGGACCGGTTTCTGGCTATCAGCCATCTTCAGCCAGGATAGCTTGACTCCAGTGGTGTGGAGAGCATGGGACTCACGTCTGAGCATACCCATCCCACTCGGGGTGACAAATGCAAAACCAACAGTTGATGGACAGAATCCAGAACAATGTCATACATTCACCCCAGTACAGAGATCTGGGCCTAAATCCATCGTTTTTTTGCACTCCACACCACTCCAGTTCAGACATGGCCATATGCAGATCAGCCTTGACCCTGTGCCTCATGGGAACAGTCCAGCCCGAACTGCCAAGCCATGTCTTTCCTGGACCGGAATCAAGCACCCTAGGACCGGTTTTTGGCTATCAGCCATTTTCAGCCAGGATAGCTTGACTCCAGTGGTGTGGAGCGCATGGGACTCATGTCTGAGCATACCCATCCCACTCGGGGTGACAAATGCAAACCCAACAGTTGATGGACAGAATGCAGACCAATGTCATACATTCACCCCAGTACAGAGATCTGGGCCTAAATCCATCGTTTTTTTGAACTCCACACCACCCCAGTTCAGACATGGCCATATGCAGATCAGCCTTGACCCTGTGCCTCATGGGAACAGTCCAGCCCGAACTGCCAAGCCATGTCTTTCCTGGACCGGAATCAAGCATCCTAGGACCGGTTTCTGGCTATCATCCGTCTTCAGCCAGGATAGCTTGACTCCAGTGGTGTGGAGAGCATGGGACTCACGTCTGAGCATACACATCCCACTCGGGGTGACAAATGCAAAACCAACAGTTGATGGACAGAATGCAGAACAATGTCATACATTCATCCCAGTACAGAGATCTGGGCCTAAATCCATCGTTTTTTTTGCACTCCACACCACCCCAGTTCAGACATGGCCATATGCAGATCACCCTTGACCCTGTGCCTCATGGGAACAGTTTAGCCCAAACTGCCAAGCCATGTCTTTCCTGGGCCGGAATCAAGCATCCTAGGACCGGTTTCTGGCTATCATCCGTCTTCAGCCAGGATAGCTTGACTCCAGTGGTGTGGAGAGCATGGGACTCACGTCTGAGCATACCCATCCCACTCGGTGTGACAAATTCAAAACCAACAGTTGATGGACAGAATACAGAACAATGTCATACATTCACCCCAGTACAGAGATCTGGGCCTAATTCCATCGTTTTTGTTTTTTGCACTCCACACCACCCCAGTTCAGACATGGCCATATGCAGATCAGCCTTGGCCCTGTGCCTCATGGGAATAGTCCAGCCCGAACTGCCAAGCCATGTCTTTCCTGGACCGGAATCAAGCATCCTAGGACCGGTTTCTGGCTATCAGCCATCTTCAGCCAGGATAGCTTGACTCCAGTGGTGTGGAGAACATGGGACTCACGTCTGAGCATACCCATCCCACTCGGGGTGACAAATGCAAAACCAACAGTTGATGGACAGAATGCAGAACAATGTCATACATTCACCCCAGTACAGAGATCTGGGCCTAGATCCATCGTTTTTTTGCACTCCACACCACCCCAGTTCAGACATGGCCATATGCAGATCAGCCTTGACCCTGTGCCTCATGGGAACAGTCCAGCCCGAACTGCCAAGCCATGTCTTTCACGGACCGGAATCAAGCATCCTAGGACGGGTGTCTGGCTATCAGCCGTCTTCAGCCAGGATAGCTTGACTCCAGTGGTGTGGAGAGCATGGGACTCACGTCTGAGCATACCCATCCCACTCGGGGTGACAAATGCAAAACCAACAGTTGATGGACAGAATCCAGAACAATGTCATACATTCACCCCAGTACAGAGATCTGGGCCTAAATCCATCGTTTTTTTGCACTCCACACCACCCCAGTTCAGACAACCATAGGTCGTGGGTCCGACAGCACAATTTGGATGCGACCACCCTATGGGCAGTTAGAAATATCCATTTCACAATGGCAACTTGTACAGTGGGCAGAAAAGGCCTGATGCACAAGTTGCCATTGAAAAATTGATGTTTTGAAACATCCCTGCACCGTGTGGCAAGCACCTCACGGTGCCTGCCACATGGTGCAGAGATGCTTACGGCGGCACCATAGTTGCCCCCCAGGCCTCAAACCGGAGTCCGCGGATGGACAGGGGCTCTGCTACGGGCCCCCAAAGTCACTTTCTGACAGCCTTTCCAGGTTGGAAAGGCTGACATAGAAAGGCTGTCGTAAAGTCACAACATAATCCCAACGGCAGAGCAGAGGCTGGCTCTGCCATCATTATGGGATTATGTGTGTTTCTGATGCTCCAACTGACTCCTAAGCCTGTCAAAAACAAGGCGGATGGTCACTCTGCCCGATACCTCCGCCCACCTCATCGTCATGCGGGCGGACCGCAATGGCAGATGTCGAGCCCTATGTCTCTAAGTAAAGCCTGTCCCACCATTAAATGATGTTTGTGGTTCACCCTGACAAGGATTGTGGTTGTAGCCTGAAGGCTTCCATCCCCTAAAACAAATAATCCAATTTCTTACAGTGAATAACGAGCATAAAAATTGTTTAGCACTGTCAGTGGGGCTATTCACATTGCATGGTTCTAAATGAATATCCACATCGTTAAAAAATAAAATCATAAGAAGGGTCTGCTTCAAAAAACATCGTTGCCTTGTTTTCTTAACCACTATAAGGTGTTCTTTAAGGAAAGGGACTTTTGAAATATTATTGGAGTATAGCCAAAAACTGAGCGATTCAATCAGTAGCTATTACTGATTTTTGTATTGGTTTCCTCAGTTGAACCCTACCTTCATTGTTATAGGATAGCTTATGGTCAATGAAACATAAAATAACCTCCCACCTCATATGATAAAATAACATTTTCATTATGAATGTAATCATCAGTTTGAACAATTCAAATATGTAGATTTTGACCGTGAACCATAAAAATAATGACTCCTTGATAATGACTACAACTATATCCTTGATATCTTTATGGATCCGTAAATATAGAATTTCTGTTTTTTAATGCTATATGAACTTACTTTGACAATATAAAGGTACTAGAAATGTGGAGTTAAGAAGACTACATTTATATTTACCTTCAGAATGTAGTACCAACCAATATCCTAGGGTCACCATTTTTGTAGATTAAGGTGTATAATGTATTATTGATTAGTTGAAATCATTAGAACATATTAAAACACAGTCACCTTGGCATGCATTCAGATTAAATAAAACACCTTAACCTTGAAAACCCCTTAAAGAAAAACTCTCTCACTCTTGAGGTCAAAGGATTAGCAAAAGGGCAGATCCAGTTATTCTGCTTTGGATCACATTGTTTTATGAAAGCCGTTTGTGCAGCATACAAGCCACGAGCACTTAAGCTTTCAACCCCCGAAGTCTAGTCATTATATTACCTTCCTTAGGGCCCGATGTACTAAGAATGGATTTGGTAAAAGTCACACACTGTGCAGCAACTTTTATTCAATCCATTCTGTTTTTAAAACCAACCTATGTAATAAAAGGTCAGTTCACAAAAACACAATTTGTAGTGGGTCGCAATTCAACCTACGTCAAGAATGTTAGTGACCTAGGTGGCAAAATGCAACACACTATGATACACAGCCATCACAGGATGGGGGTCTCCTGAGGTCAGCAGGCTGTCTTTTCTGTGATTGCCTTTTAATAAAGGATATTGTTTTAAAAATGCAACCCATTTTCCTTAAAGAAAAAATGAATCTTATAATTAAAAAATTTTAAGGGTAGGCAGAGGTCAATAGGATCACTACCTACTCTTTAGAAAAAAAATTTTTCAACCTTGTGATAGGGAAAAGGGTCCTATACACACCACTTCCTGTTTGCAAAAGGCTTACCACTATCCTTCAGTAGGTGGTAAAAGATTAATGTTTTTTTACCAGAATTTTGTCTTGAACATTAATATATACCACTAGAATTAATATTGGAAAGTGACGCCCTAAACACTCCCCTTCCAAATACAGATTCAGACTTTGGTCGCAGGCCAAAATTGTGACTTGGCACCGTGTTATTGAATCACAATTTTTAGTGTGTACATACAAAGGTCCATTTTGCAGTCATATGCAAAACCAACAGTTGATGGACAGAATGCAGAACAATGTCATACATTCACCCCAGTACAGAGATCTGGGCCTAAATCCATCGTTTTTTGCACTCCACACCACCCCAGTTCAGTCATGGCCATATGCAGATCAGCCTTGACCCTGTGCCTCATGAGAACAGTCCAGCCCGAACTGCCAAGCCATGTCTTTCCTGGACCGGAATCAAGCATCCTAGGACCGGTTTCTGGCTATCAGCCGTCTTCAGCCAGGATAGCTTGACTCCAGTGGTGTGGAGAGCATGGGACTCACGTCTGAGCATACCCATCCCACTCGGGGTGACAAATGCAAAACCAACAGTTGATGGACAGAATGCAGAACAATGTCATACATTCACCCCAGTACAGAGATCTGGGCCTAAATCCATCGTTTTTTTGCACTCCACACCAACCTCAGTTCAGACATGGCCATATGCAGATCAGCCTTGACCCTGTGCCTCATGGGAACAGTCCAGCCCGAACTGCCAAGCCATGTCTTTCACGGACCGGAATCGAGCATCCTAGGACGGGTTTCTGGCTATCAGCCGTCTTCAGCCAGGATAGCTTGACTCCAGTGGTGTGGAGAGCATGGGTAGGCAGCGGTCAATAGGATCACTACCTACTCTTTAAAAACATTTTTTTTCAACATTGTGATAGGGAAAAGGGTCCTATACACACCACTTCCTGTTTGCAAAAGGCTTACCACTATCCTTCAGTAGTTGGTAAAAGATTAATGTTTTTTTACCAGAATTTTGTCTTGAACATTAATATATACCACTCAGAATTAATATTGGAAAGTGACGCCCTAAACACTCCCCTTCCAAATACAGATTCAGACTTTGGTCGCAGGCCAAAATTGTGATTTGGCACCGTGTTATTGAATCACAATTTTTTTTTTTTTTTTGGTTAAAAACTTTTATTGAGTAATCAAATAAGGGTCACAAGGATGGGCCTACACCACACGGGCCGGCCGCTAAAATCAAGGCACAATGTAAAAAACATACGATCACTCCCGTGGTCAGGCATTAATCAGATACCAAATGTTACTCGAAAGATAGAACAGGACACAACCATTTTCTGTTATATACATACAAAAACCAACGAACTACAAAAAGGCGAATGCATACTAATCAAAGTCAGCCCAGAAGGCGGAGGGGAAACTCACTAATCAGAGAAACGAAATCACAATCGATGGGACTCGGCAAGGTGGGAAGGGGGGACAGCGGGGAGGATAGGCAAATCATAGAACAGCATGAGAAATTTTGGGAACACCAGCCTAGGGAGACAGGGTAACATCGGGTGCGTCAACCAGGGGAGGAGTACAAATATTCCCACGATATTCGTTCCACTGACCCCAAATCTTCGTCCACGCCCTGGGTCTGCCCCTAGCTACATAGACTGTCTTCTCGCGGAACATGGACCAGTCCATGTTGTCCTCCCATGCCGAGACATCAGGAGGTCTAGATGCGCCCCAGAGTTGCGCAATGTCCCGCTTTGCAACCATGTATCCCAAGGTCGCCCATCTGGTCTGGGCCACAGAATAGTCGGTGGGTTCCCACACATTCAACAGGCATCGTCGGACCTCAGGCAGTAGGGCAATCCCAGTCACAACAGTCATCACCGCAAGCACATCAGTCCAGTAGGCCGCCACCCCCGGGCACTCCCAAATAATATGCAGAAATGTAGCACTCATCCCACATCCGCGTTTGCATAGACCGTCCGGGGAAAAACCCATCACAACCAGACGCGGACCCGTAACATACACCCGGTGGAGGATCTTAAGCTGAACCAAACGGAGACGGGCAGGGATGGCGACCTCTTTCAGAGAAGAGAGTGCCGACTGCCAATCCTCGTCATCTAATTCCAGCCCGTCGCCGACCCAAACCTCCCTAAGTCGGACAAGTAAGTCGGCGCGATTATTAATCAGCTTCTTGTAAATCAGGGAGATAGTGCTATCAGGAAGGTGGCCATCCAGAATGCGATCCTCGAGAGGGGAGGACTCGGGGAGGGCCACACCAGGAGTCAGAACAGAGGCCAGGGCATGGCGAACCTGCAGATACCGAAAAAATTCCCTATCACTCAAGTCATATTCGGTCCGAAGGGCCTCGAAGGACTTCACTCTACCGTTCACACAGACATCTCCCACTCTACATATTCCAATCATATCCCAGCGGTCAAAGCCCTTAGTAGACCAGAGACATCCCAAACGCTCAGAAGCATAAAGCGGAGTCGCCAGTGTCAGCCGATTCTCCCATCCCAGACTCACATTCGCTGCACGCCACACACTGACTGCAATCCTGGACGGGCCCGTAAGATGGCGCCCAGCCGACTTGGAATAAAGCGCTCTATTAAAATCCCCTCCCGGTAGCTGGAGTCTATCCATTTCAAAGGCCGGATCCCGACCCGGGGAATACATTGCGTGGTTAATGGCAGACAGTTGGGTAGCCCAATAATATCTTTTGATATCAGGGAGCGGCATGCCCCCGTCATACCAAGGGATGGTAAGTTTCGCAAGGGCGATACGTGGACGCCCGTCCCAAATCAATTGCCTTTGGAGATTCTCAATCTCTCGGAAATAGGTAGCGGGAACGTCATCATAGGAATTCTGAAGTGCGTATAGGAATCGTGGCAAAGACATCATTTTGAAAAGGGCAGCCCTGCCCAGAGGAGACAGGGGTAACTTACGCCAGCGGGCCACATCCAGTCGCAGTCTAAGAAGCGGGGGGAGGAGATTACATTCAAACCGGAGTGAGGAGTCCAGCGTAATAAAGATCCCCAAATATTTGAAGCCGGACTGGACAACCTGGATAGGAAATCTATCCGGCAACGGGGGCAGAACACCCGAAAGAACATACACACAGGACTTAGCCCAATTAATAACCAGACCAGAGTTAGCGCCAAACGAAGTGAGAACGTCAAATAGGACATTTAAAGATTTGCGCGGGGAAGTAAGGTAAAGAAGAATGTCATCCGCGTAAAGCGAGACGCGGTCCTCAAAATCTGGTGACCAATGGATCCCTTTGAGTGAAGGTTCCCATCGAAGCCACGCAGCTAACGGCTCCAAAGCAAGAGCAAAAAGTAGAGGAGACAAGGGGCACCCCTGTCTGGTCCCCCTACCAAGGCCAAAGGGAACAGAAACTCGACCTTTAACCACAACCTGCGCCAAGGGTTTGGCGTATAACAACTTCACCCAACCAATAAACCCAGGACCGAAACCAAATTTCTCAAGAGCCGCCCAAAGATAGGGCCACTCTATCGTATCAAAGGCCATCGAGGCATCTAGCGAAGCCAAAATGGCCGGCTCCGTCAGAAGCCCCACCCTCGCAATGGCTCCGTGGAGACGACGCAGATTAAGAGCCGTGTTACGATGCGGGATAAATCCGGATTGGTCTGGATGAATCAAACTGCTAATAACCGTCAGGAGGCGGGTAGCCAGGAGCTTAGCCAGAACCTTGGGCTCAACATTCAACAGGGAAATGGGCCTATAAGACGAACAAAGGTCCCGGGGTTTACCTTCTTTAGGAATAACAACGATCGTAGCCAGACGCTGATCATATGGGAGAATACCCCGCTCCCGGGACTCCAAAAACATGGTACGAAGAAAGGGCGCTACCCTGTCAGGACTTAGCTTGTACAACTCAATCGGCAATCCATTCGGGCCCAAAGCCTTGCCCGAACGGAGTGAGCGAATGGCAGTCGCTATCTCGTCCGTGGAAAAAGGGGAGTCCAAAGAGACTCGGTCTAAATTGGAGACACAGGGCAGAGCTATATCACGCAACAAGAGGCGAGAGTCATCCACATCCCGGTCAGACACAGGGGAATAAACCACACGTAAATAGTCCGCAAAACAGTCCACTATTCCCACCGGGTCAGTCACTCTCACACCATTCAGGGTCTGAATCACCGGCACCACACGATTCGCTCTCTCCTTCTTGTCCAACCACGCCAGCAATTTACCCGCTTTGTCCCCCACGTCATACAAACGACCCTGTTGCTCCCGAAACATCATTTTAGCCGCATCCGTAACCAGAGACCTATACGCAAATTGTTTCAGACCCAAGGCGTGGAGTTAATCAGGAGTTACAGCCGATTCCAAGTCAGCCTCTATCCCAACAATTTCCCTCTCGAGTTCCACCACCTCCCGATTTCTCGCCTTTTTGGATTCAGCAATAAGGGAAAGGGCCTGCCCGCGGATCACCGTCTTAAAGGCCTCCCATAGGGACACCGCAGAGGAGACGGATCCCTCGTTGTCTAAAAAATAATTGTCCAACGACTTGATCAAGAGACCACGGGTCTCGGGGGAGGTCAGATACCATGGGTTGATGGGAGCCACCCGGCCCGCCACCTCCACCCCCACCTCAAAACAAAGCCAAAGCGGAGAATGGTCGGAGATGCCCCGGGGGAGGTGTCTAATCTCCCGAACAGCAGACGACTGCGCCGCAGGCATCAGGAAATAATCCAGTCTAGACAGACTCCCATGGGCCCCGGAATGGAAAGTGTATTGAAGCTGAGTAGGGTGCATAAGTCTCCAACAATCCACTAAACCAAAAGAATCCAGGAACCCACCCAGCCATTGTTGGGCCGAAGGAGTGTCCCTAGGGGGGTGACGATCATGTAGACCGGAGAACACAGAGTTAAAGTCACCTGCAATGAAAAGAGTACTATCTGGGAGGCTCAACAACACTCGGCCCAAATCGGAAAAGGTAGAGGTCTGTAGACTGGGGGGCACATAAACGGTAAACAGGGAAAGGGTCCGACCCTCATAGCGTCCCACGAGGACGGCGTAACGCCCCCGATCATCAAGAATCACATCATCAATTGCCAGGGGGAGGGAAGCCCGGACAAGGATACCCACCCCCCTGGAACCCGTGGTAAACCCCGAATGTGCGACGAGGCGATAGCCCCACCTGTTCATTGCACGACAAGTATTGCCCACTAGATGAGTCTCCTGCAGAAAGACAATATCAGGAGACAAACGTCGTAGACATCACAACACCACACCCCGTTTTATACGATCCCCCAGACCATTGACATTCCACGAAATAAACCTCAACCCGCTACCCCCCATCCCACACAGTGATGCCGGAACCCTCCCCCAATGAGCATGACATCGAAAACACCATTAGCAAGCTAGAATCGCCTTGAAAAAACAAAACACAAACATCAAACTTCCCATCAACCCACCCCCCAACTACCAAGAAAACACCCCCCACCCTGCACCCCTGCAAGAAGCTAAAAAGCCACCCCAACATGCAGTGTGCCTGTCGCCCAAGAACCCCCATTCTACAAAAAGACCCCGGAGGAGGAAAGGCCCTGTCCCACCCGCCACCCCGATCAAGATAAAGAAGGAGGAAGACACACAGAAAATAGAGGCACTTAGGCATAAAATCCCTGAAGAAGTTACGTAGCACGGAGACCGGGGCATAGACAATAAGTTCAGCTCTCTATACCACCCTCGGCACCACCCAGGTGTTCGGCGGGCTCAGTCTCAGGAGGTCGGTCCGGCAGAGAGTCCAGCCAGTCATTCACGGAATCAGGCCGATCAAAGAAAAGGGTCCGTTCATTGTATTCAACTCGCAGCCTGGTTGGAAAAAGCATAGCGTAGCGCAGTCCCAAGTCCCGGAGACGCTTCTTGACTCCACGGAAGCCCATACGCTGTTTCTGCACCAATTGAGAAAAGTCCGGGTAGAAGTTCACCGTGGCATTCTCAAAAGCCACCGGGCCCTTCACTCGCGATGCCTGCAGGATAGCGTCCCGGTCTCTATAGTGAAAGAGTTTCGCAACAACAGGCCTCGGCGGGGCGCCCGGCTTACCCTGGCCTCCCAGAACACGATGGGCACGTTCCACTGCGAAGAATTTACTCAACCCAGACGGAGAGAGGTAGTTCTGTATCAGGTCCTCGACCAGGAGATCGACAGAATGCGGGTCCGGATTTTCCGGAACGCCAACCACACGCACGTTACAACGACGTGCTCTGCTTTCAAAGTCCTCCAAGCGCCGGGTCATGAAATCGTTCACCCTTCGGAGATTGCCAATCTCCGTCTGTATCTCCGAGACGTCGGTCGTGAGGCTGGATGACTTGAGATCCAATGACTTCACCTTCTCATTGGTTTTAGATAGGTCGGCCCGAATCAAGTTCACATCAATGGCCACGGTGTCGATTTTGTGGGCCAAAGCTTCATACTGTTGGCCTATTGTTTCCTTCATGCCAGAAATGGCGCCCATGATGTCCTGCAAGGACGGCTCCGTCAACGCTTCCACCGTGTGGTCAACTGCACTCGGGCCAGGCAAGGCGGTTCCAGGGGACCCCTTCGAATGGGTGTACCGGTCCATGACGTTAGACTGGACCGGGCCCCCGCGAAGGGGCGTTTTGGTCTTCCGAGTCTCTCGGTCCCCTCTGCCCGCCATGTTGGAGACCGCGTCCCAGGGGACTCACTCGAGCAGGTGAAAATGGCCACAGGAGAGGAAGGCGTTGTAGCCAAAAAGCAGCGGCGAGGGTACCTCTAGGCGTGAGCCAGCCCGGAAGGACAATAAGCAAGCCAAAGGCACAACAGCAGTCTCGTGCCGCTGGACCCAGCAAGGGCCAGACTCCTCTGCCAGACGTCGCAGTCCGAGGCAGAATCGAAACCGAAACCTAAGAGGGAGACCCACAAGTCGAATCCCCCAGCCGCTGTTGTTCAACTCAGACACGGCCACAGTGCCTCACCCAGACCCGGGCGCACCTCCAGGGCGGACCCCGAAAGTTCGAGTCGTCGTATCTTCGGTGCCCCCGGTCCGAATCAAAATCCAAAAACCATAGGAAGATCAGCCCGGTGTCCTCTACACAAATCCTCGTGAAGAATCAGGATATGTTCAGGATATTATGCCGGGAGTGGCGGGGGTCCGGAGAGCGCTGTGCTCACGCGGCCATCACGGATGCCCGCCAAGCTCCTCCTCCTAGAGGCAACTATTGAATCACAATTTTTAGTGTGTACATACAAAGGTCCATTTTGCAGTCATATGCAAAACCAACAGTTGATGGACAGAATGCAGAACAATGTCATACATTCACCCCAGTACAGAGATCTGGGCCTAAATCCATCGTTTTTTTGCACTCCACAACACCTCAGTTCAGACATGGCCATATGCAGATCAGCCTTGACCCTGTGCCTCATGGGAACAGTCCAGCCCGAACTTCCAAGCCATGTCTTTCACGGACCGGAATCAAGCATCCTATGACCGGTTTCTGGCTATCAGCCGTCTTCAGCCAGGATAGCTTGACTCCAGTGGTGTGGAGAGCATGGGACTCACGTCTGAGCATACCCATCCCACTCGGGGTGACAAATGCAAAACCAACAGCTGATGGACAGAATGCAGAACAATGTCATACATTCACCCCAGTACAGAGATCTGGGCCTAAATCCATAGTTTTTTTTTTTTTCACTCCACACCACCCCAGTTCAGACATGGCCATATGCAGATCAGCCTTGACCCTGTGCCTCATGGTAACAGTCCAGCCCGAACTGCCAAGCCATGTCTTTCCTGGACCGGAATCAAGCATCCTAGGACCGGTTTCTGGCTATCAGCCGTCTTCAGCCAGGATAGCTTGACTCCAGTGGTGTGGAGAGCATGGGACTCACGTCTGAGCATACCCATCCCACTCGGGGTGACAAATGCAAACCCAACAGTTGATGGACAGAATGCAGACCAATGTCATACATTCACCCCAGTACAGAGATCTGGGCCTAAATCCATCGGTTTTTTGCACTCCACACCACCCCAGTTCAGACATGGCCATATGCAGATCAGCCTTGACCCTGTGCCTCATGGGAACAGTCCAGCCCGAACTGCCAAGCCATGTCTTTCCTGGACCGGAAGAAAGCATCCTAGGACCGGTTTCTGGCTATCATCCGTCTTCAGCCAGGATAGCTTGACTCCAGTGGTGTGGAGAGCATGGGACTCACGCCTGAGCATACCTATCCCACTCGGGGTGACAAATGCAAAACCAACAGTTGATGGACAGAATGCAGAACAATGTCATACATTCACCCCAGTACAGAGATCTGGGCCTAAATCCATCGTTTTTTTGCACTCCACACCACCCCAGTTCAGACATGGCCATATGAAGATGAGCCTTGACCCTGTGCCTCATGGGAACAGTCCAGCCCGAACTGCCAAGCCATGTCTTTCCTGGACCGGAATCAAGCATCCTAGGACCGGTTTCTGGCTATCAGCCGTCTTCAGCCAGGATAGCTTGACTCCAGTGTTGTGGAGAGCATGGGACTCACGTCTGAGCATACCCATCCCACTCGGGGTTACAAATGCAAACCCAACAGTTGATGGACAGAATGCAGACCAATGTCATACATTCACCCCAGTACAGAGATCTGGGCCTAAATCCATTGTTTTTTGCACTCCACACCACCCCAGTTCAGACATGGCCATATGCAGATCACCCTTGACCCTGTGCCTCATGGGAACAGTCTAGCCCGAACTGCCAAGCCATGTCTTTCCTGGACCGGAATCAAGCATCCTAGGACCGGTTTCTGGCTATCAGCAGTCTTCAGCCAGGATAGCTTGATTCCAGTGGTGTGGAGAGCATGGGACTCACGTCTGAGCATACCCATCCCACTCGGTGTGACAAATTCAAAACCAACAGTTGATGGACAGACTACAGAACAATGTCATACATTCACCCCAGTACAGAGATCTAGGTCTAAATCCATTGTTCTGTTTTTTTTTTGCACTCCACACCACCCCAGTTCAGACATGGCCATATGCAGATCAGCCTTGACCCTGTGCCTCATGGGAACAGTCCAGTCTGAACTGCCAAGCCATGTCTTTCCTGGACCGGAATCAAGCATCCTAGGACCGGTTTCTGGCTATCAGCCGTCTTCAGCCAGGATAGCTTGACTCCAGTGGTGTGGAGAGCATGGGACTCACGTCTGAGCATACCCATCCCACTCGGGGTGACAAATGCAAAACCAACAGTTGATGGACAGAATGCAGAACAATGTCATACATTCACCCCAGTACAGAGATCTGGGCCTAGATCCATCGTTTTTTTGCACTCCACACCACCCCAGTTCAGACATGGCCATATGCAGATCAGCCTTGACCCTGTGCCTCATGGGAACAGTCCAGCCCGAAATGCCAAGTCATGTCTTTCCTGGACCGGAATCAAGCATCCTAGGACCGGTTTCTGGCTATCAGCCGTCTTCAGCCAGGATAGCTTGACTCCAGTGGTGTGCAAATTTAGTTTTTCACTATTGAAAAGCTATCTTGCCCATAGGACAGAATGGGGAATGCTGTGTAGCATGTTTACCTGCATATCTTCCCATAGAAGCAAGATTGAAAATTGGAATCTGGTATCTCAGAATTTAATAACACATCTTGTAGGAAGGATGTTTTGTCTGTTTGCCTCTGCCTGTTTGTGGATTGACTGTCTGGTTTGAGAGTGACAGGGGCTGAGGTGGCTCCAGGAGTCTGGGTGAGTCAGCACTAGGCTAAATAGACCTATGTGCATTTGGAGTGGTGGGAGGAGTAGTACCTGGGCCCGAATAGGGCTGTGCCTGCCTTCCACAATGCTGGCTCACCTCCTGTGGTGCGTCTGATGACCCTGGCCCACACTGACAAAGGAGGAAGTTGGGCACTGGCAGAGTGCACCCAGAACTAGTTTGGACTGGTCCCAGGACCCCTCACACATAGGGAACAAATACTTTTAGGGTATAAATATCAGAGCTGAAACCCCTGAAAGTTAGACTACTTCGTGATCAAGAGGAATCCCTGCCAAAGAAGATCAGCTGAAGAGACTGAGGAGAAGTACTGCCCTTGCTGTGTTGGCCTGGTCTGGGGTTGGCCTGCAGTTTGCTGTTTCTACTGAGGAGAGAACTAAAGGACTTTTGCTGTGTGCTGTGTCCCCTGCTTGAAGAAGGACTTTGCTGTGTGCTGTGTCCCTCTGAAGAAAAAGTCTCCAAGGACATGTGAAGAGCTGGCCTTCCGTTTCTAAAGTCCCAGGCACTAAAGGACTTCACCCCAAGCTTCCCTGAACTTCCTTGCTGGGAGTTCCAGTCTCCCAGGAGGGCCTGTGACTGTGTGAGAGGCCTTTTTGCTAAAAAGGGCTTCAAGTGCGTTGCAACGAGAGAAGTGTGATGCCACCGCAGCAGCCGCTGTTGCATCATTGAGGAAGCGCGTCGCCACTGCCGCTGTTTGCCGTTGCATCACAGTAGAAGCGTGCCGCTGTACAGAGGGGGCAATCACATCACCGGAGAAGCGTGTCGCAGGGTCATCGCATCGCTGAGGAAGTGTGCTGCTGCTGATCGCCTCTGCAACACCAGAGAAGTGTGTCGCAGTCACCGAGGGTGTTGTCGCATCAACGGGGAAGCGTGTCGCAGGGCCTGTCGTTGCTCAGAAAACCACAGAGTTTACTGCACATAACCTCTACGTTGTCGCATCGCATTCAAGACGCCATTTTCTTGCATCGCACCGGATCGTCGCAACGCATTGAGGTGCCATCTTGTCACATCGGTACCGGAGCGCAGGAAGAATTGACACACCGCCTTCTCTGCGACCCTTTTGCTTGTTTTGCATTATGCATCCCAGGTACTTTGTGAGTAAAGTGTCGCATTTTATCATCAACAAGTTTATTTTTGCAACAACATTTCTGAAAATATTCTACTGAGTTTTTGTATGTTGGATTTTTGTGGTTTTGGTCTTGGTTAGTTTAGCTAAAGAGATTTTATTTTTCTAAACTGGTGTGGTGTCCATTTGTGGTGTTTGCACTGTGTTACTGTGAGTGTTGGTACAAATACTTTACACATTGCCTTTGGAATATGCCTGTCTGCTCGTGCCAAACTACCAAGGGGGTGAACAGGGTTTTTCTAAAGAGTGTATCCCCCTTACAGTGACTAGAAGCAACAGTCCCTATTTGGTCAAAGGTACTTACCTCTGCCAACTAGAGACCTCCATTTCTAAAAGGTACCATTTCAAGAAGGCCGCCTAAGAATGCACATGTACAAGTATGCTTGGTGGGCATCTTTCAATGTGTCTTTTTATTTATACTAATTCCAGTTAAATATGCCCCCATGAATTCATGTTCATACGCCTTAGCCATCTTTGAATGGAAATTTCAAAAATTCAATACAATGCTTTTACGAATGGCCACCTTGGATGAGTATGCATCTACAGCAACCATCTTCGAGCAAAAATTGTAAAAAATAAAAATAAATGCTTTCAAAGTTGCCTGCTGTAGATGTGTGCACATCTTTAGAAGCTATATATCTGAATGCATTTTACTTTTAGAAATCTCATTTAAAAATAGCTTGATTAGTGGAAGCATTTTCCATAAAACTAAAAGCATTGGCCAAGCGCAGCTGCAGTGGCGGCCAGCACGGATAGGGGTGGTTATGCAGGGATGTAAAAAATAGAAAAACACTTACCATATCACTGCGTCCTGCGTCTCTCCTCCGTCAGACTTGACTGAACCAGGAAGCACTGCCAGGCTCCCCTGACCAATCACAACGCTGCAATGCATCGTTGTGATTGGTCTGAGCGCCGTGGCTCACCTCCCTGAGGGGGGTTAGGGGGCCTGTGCATCTTCTCCATGCAGGCTGTAATGCAGCATGCATGGAGAACATGCAAAGTGTGCATGACGGTTTGGCCGGCCCGGGAGGGCAGCTCAAAGCCTTATTGCCCACTTAGGCGGGGGAAAACTACTACCCCAAAACCGGTCCCAGGATGCTTATTTCTGGTCCAGGGAAGGCATTGCTTGGCAGTTTCAGCTGGACTGTTCCCATGAGGCACAGGGTCAAGACTGATTTGCATATAGCTGGGTCTGAACTGGGGTGGCGAATTGAGCTAAAGAATGATGATGGATTCAACCCAGATCTGTGATTGGGGGTTAATGTCTGAAAAGTTTCAGCGGTCCATCCTTCATCTCCTTGTGTTTGCTTACTTTCCTTCAGCACAGCCAGCCAACGAACCTAACCAATTCTTGAGCTGCTACAGAAGCGCCAGGATTGGTAAGAGCAGGCTAACCCAGCACTCCTTTAGAGACTGGGGATATGTGGCTGCAATCTGTCTGGCTGTTCAAAACAACTTGGATTAGTGCATCTGAAGGGCACATGTCAGGCTGGCCGTAGCAAGCCGGCCAATTCAACATGTGCAATTTATCTTTAGGATGTCATCATCCCTGCTGTCAGTCAGCAGCTATGGTCCCGCCCCCACGCTCACTTGAGCTTTAAAGTTAAGTAAACAGCGGCACTGTGATATTAAATGGAACGTTAAGGAATGAAGAACATTTTATTAAGTTTGCTGCAGCCTCGCAGTAGGCGGGGGGACACTTTTCCACCCTAAAGGATGCACTGCCTCTGCCTGTACTCGATTACATACTAGGCACATCTAACCATAACAGAAGTGTGGCAACTGTCTTGACAAACACTAAACATTTTACCCCGTACCAATAACATTTTGGGGTTATTCACAAATTGCATTTTTTAGTTTAAACTTCCTAAAAATAACGATTTAATTTCATTTAAAATATCTAAATTAATTAAATATTTAATTATAAATTAAGTTGATAGTGCTGTAGCACTTTATATTTTGTTCTAAATTTGAAGAAATATAACATTCATTTACATTAACATTTAACAAAATAAAGTTAACATTTTCTTTTTCTTTTCCCCATATAGTTTTCCATTGGGAGACGCCACAGTTGGGGTGTAAGCTTATGGTATGCAGAATTACATATTGGGAAATGTGAGCCTGGTGAATATGTTACATGGCATTTCCAGTGGTACTCTTGGAATGTTTGTGAATTCCAACAAGCAGTATGTCTGAGCCTGTTCGTATGACTTATGTTGATGATGCAGAATCACTACTTTTTTGTGACCTGCCGTGAAATTGTTCCTATTTGAATAGGTTTACTCACAGAAGTTAAGAAGTCACACCGAAGTTTGGAATACATTACATCCAGCCACAGAATACAACTGTACAATCGTGAATTATGAGTTTAGTAATAGTTGTTAGGCCCATAAAATAATGAAAATTGAAAGCTTCTAAAAGAGTAAGCAGCCCATACAATGAGGGAACTTCCATGTTTAAATTCTGATCATGCCTAAAATCTGGAGATTACATCTTCACATTGGGCATGCTTTTGACGTTTTCTAATTGACAAAATAAATCTCCTTTCCATACAAGTGAATGCTGGGATGGTATATGCAAATTAAGTGCTTTTTAGCATGCAAGCAGTGCTGATAAGATCGATGTGTGATGAATTCTATGGCAGGACCGGAGGCTACGGATTATTCCTTCTTCCTTCACTTTTATTTTTACAGCAGCAAGAAAAAACACAGAAAAACTACTTTTCCCATGAACACTTGGGAAACAGTAGAAATAAAACATAAGTACTTTGTCAGTCTTCGCACTCCGGCAGCTTCCATCATGCCCCGCTGCTGCTTCCTCTTCCTCTTTCTTCGCTGCTCAGCAGCAAGTTAAGTGTGTTTTCTTCTCTCTCCTGGGTTTTTGGGGTCTGTGAGCTTAGCGTTTTTGGTATTTGGCAAGCGCTGGTGTGTTTTGGCCCTTACAGATTCCCCTGGTAATCGCGGGACGCTTTTTGCGCTCCTCACGTGATTTTTGTCCCAGTAGAGCGCGGTGTGCCTCTCCCACCGCTAGGGGCAGGCTTCCATCTTGGCAACCAGCGCGCTGAGGAACGCTTTTCCAGAGGCGTTTTTGGCGCGTTTGCCACAAGTTGTGAATCTGACCCTGATCACCCAGTTTGACACCCTGCTGGTTCGCAATTAGGCTTTCCCATTTCTTGTAAGCCCTGTGTGGGTTGTATTTTTCTGTTGGTTGACACCCTGTGGGGTCGTAATAGCGCCGGTGTAGTGGCGCGTGGGGGCGCTTTGCCAGGTGGTGCCCTGAGAGTTTGAGGGCTGCAGCGTCCCCTGGGTTAGTCCCGTAATTGTGTGCCTTTGTGCCCCCATATTCTCTGGACTAGCTCCCAGGCTACATATTGTGCCCGTTAGGGTTCTGGAGATTCGCTGTGCCATTCCTCCCTTAGCCTGCAGAGCCCAATTTACCTCATTATGCAGGGGGAGTCAGGCCAGTACCCAGATGAGGACCCTCTGAATTATGTTCCCTGGGATGATGACTTTTACCAGGCGGTGGATGACTCCATCTATAGGGCGGTGGACCAGGCCATGGTCCCCCTGGAACAGCGCCTCTCGGCACGCTTGGATGAGGCCTACGCTAAGTTGGCATCCCTTATTCCAACGCCGTCCCCGTCCCCGGCCCTGGGTCCCGTCCCCTCACCTTCTCCTCCCCCCCCTAAGAAACCTTGTAGGGAGGGTCTGGACCCTGAGGCTTTTGCTAGAGTCAAGAGCGCCTTTATGGCGCACAAGGGGCCCCAGCCCGCTCTCGTCCTCCCGGTGGTGGTACCACCTCCTACCCCGTGTACTATGTCCGCGGAGCCACAGCAGGATGATGATTCTCCGGATACGGATGAAGAAGTCTGCTCCTCTAGGTCGTGGCTCCCGTGCCAGCCTTCCTCGTCCGCGGGTCCTTGGACATGTTGGACCCGGATGACATTGTCCACCCCCGGTCCTCGGAATGGGTTCCAGGGGATAAGGTAGCCCAATACGTGGCGAACCGTCTTAGGAAGCCTGTAGATAAGGACGCCCGTAGCCACCTTAGAGGGGAAGGTAGCGATGACCCCTGACATTGATCAGAAGATGGCAAAATTGCTGGCTAAGTTTGTCAAGGACCCTTGTAAGGATATTGATAGGTCCTGGCGCACATGCCAGGACAAGCTGTTGGATGCTGTCGGCCCTTTGACCAAAATTCTTGACATGGGTGAGGAAGCCAAGGTGTCGGGGGACCTTATCTCCCCGGATGTTCTTTCTAATTGGGCGCAACGCGCCATTATTTCCCTCGGCAATGCCAATTGTGCCCTCTCTACGGAGAGAAGGAGGTCACTGTTAATTAAGATCGACCCTAAGTTGGTTGACCTCGCCTACTTGGAGGCTGGCGCAGTGGCACAGGGTGGTCTGTTTGGTGACCCGTTTATCAAGGAAGTGGGTAAGTTCGTAGCCACCTTTACTTCTTTGGACCGAGCTCAGTCCAATATTAAAAAGGTTTTTGCCCCTCTGGTTTTTGAGAGGGCCGGACGTGGCAGGGGCCGCTCGTTCGGTCGTGGCAACAGCTCCAACAGGGGGCAAGGCTCCGGACGCGGGCAGTTCCAGGACAATGCCTGCTTCAATAATTTCTACCCCACGAGAGGACAGAGGTTCCGAGACCGCGGGGGCCAGAGAGGCCAGCAACAAAGTGTTGGAAGAGGTGAGTGTGTTACCCTCTGCGAGTTTGCGGGTAGGGGGCACCTTGCACAGTTTCTCCCAGCGTGGGTTTCCCTTACAAACGATGCTTGGGTGCTGCAGACGGTTCAGGGCTTCCAGCTGGAGTGCCATGGCCTTCCATGTCAGCTTCGGCGCCCCCGCCCCATTACCTTCTCACAGCGTGATGCAGACTTGGTGCGCAAAGAGGTTGCCTCCCTCCTCTACAAAGGGGCGATTTGTTGCGCATGCGAACACCCGGGCGGGTTCCCCAGCAACCTCTTTTTGGTCGACAAAGTCGACGGAGGCCGCCGCCTGTCATCAATTTGAAGGAGTTCAACGCATAGCTGGTGTACTGTCATTTCAAGATGGAGGGGATTCACCTCCTGAGGGATGTGTTGCGCCCGTCAGATTGGATGGTCAGGCTCGACTTAAAGGACGCTTACTTGGCGGTCCCGGTTTTCCCTCCACACCGTTGTTTCCTCCAGTTCAAGTGGGAAGGTCAAGTTTACGAATTCACCACGCTGCCTTTCGGGCTCTCCTTGGCGCCGTGGTGCTTCACAAAGGTGTTACGCCCGGCGGTAGAAGCCTTGCGGGCTCGGGGTATCAGAATGATAGTGTATCTGGATGACATGCTGTTCATGGACCAGAGTCCGGAGCGGCAAACGTCCCAGCTGCAGTTTGCGGTCGACCTGCTTCAAGGTCTGGGCTTCGTGATCAACGAGAAGAAGTCCCTTTTGGTCCCTTCCCAGGGCGCAACCTTTCTCGGGTTCACCATAGACTCGGTGTATCCACCTTGAGTCTTCCTGCCAGAAAGATGGCGAAGATCAGGCACGAATTGCGCCAGACCCTGGCGAGGCCACTAATATCTTTGCGCCATCTGGCGCGGTTGGTAGGCCTGTTGTCGTCTTCGCTTCAAGCCATATTTCCGGGCCCTCTGCACTATCGGGCTATGCAGCGCCTGAAGGCGCACCATCTCAGGGAGGGCCTCACTTACTCTCAGCTGATTCCGTTATCGGAGGAGGTGAGGGACAAAATGCAATGGTGGCTGACGCACATGGAGGCCTGGAATGGCCGTGCGATTTTTGGCTCCGCCCCAGACATAGTAATAGAGTCGGACGCCAGTCATTCGGGCTGGGGAGCCAGATGCGGAGATTTCTCCACGGGGGGCGCTTGGTACCCCCTTTGAGCAATCATTGCATATCAACTGTTTGGAGTTGCTGGCGGGATCCTTTGCGGTCCAGTGTTGGACCAAGGACAAAGTACAATCCTGTGTCCTCCTCCGGATGGACAATGTGTCGGCGGTCCGGTACATCAACCATCTGGGTGGCACCAGATCTAAGATGTTAGCGGACCTTGCGAGAGACTTTCGGCATTTTTGCCTGGACCATCAGGTGTCCGTCACGGCGGAGTACTTGCCGGGTCAGCAGAACGAGGTGGCCGATTGGCACTCCAGGCACCTCTTGGATGCCAGCGTGTGGAAGCTGGATCTTCTGGTGTTCTCTCAGCTGAAGGACCGGTGGGGTCCCTTCTCGGTGGACCTGTTTGCCTCGCGCCTGGACCATCAGCTTCCGAGGTATTTCAGCTGACACCCGGACCCGTCTGCGGAGGCGACGGATGCTTTCCTCCAGGACTGGTCGGGCGAGCAGGGGTATGCGTTTCCCCCGTTTTCAATGATAACGCGAGTATCAGCGTTGCTGCGTCGCCAATCAGTGCAGGTGGTGATGATTACGCCATGGTGGAAGTCTCAAGTGTGGTTTCCGATTCTACTGGAACTTTCCTGGGATTCTCCAATCCTACTCCCCCACTCTCCTCACATTCTACTCAATCCGGACGGAATTCCCCATCGACTAGTCCAGGGGGGATCGCTGAGGCTGATGGCCTGGAGGATCTCCGGCGTCGCTGGACGCTCCCAGGCCTTTCGGGAAAGGCAGAGGATCTGCTCTCTAAGGCCTGGGCAGTTGGCACGACCAAACGATATCGATCAGCATGGCACAGATGGCGTTGCTGGTGTGTGCGACGGAGTTATGATCCCGTGAGGGCGGATGTAGTCCATGTCCTTAACTTCCTGGCCAGTTTGGCGGAAGAGGGTCTGGCTTATCGTTCAATCAATACTTTCCGTTCTGCAATCTCGGCCGGTCATGACTTGGTGCAGGGTTCCCCGGTTGGAGAGCACCCTTTGGTGTGCAGGCTTTTGAGAGGGATCCACCTCTCGCTGCCACCTGAACCGCGTTACTCTGTCCTGTGGGACGTTAATAGGGTGTTGAACTTGTTTCTCTCTTGGCAAGCGAACAGATTTCTTTCCCGTAACGAACTTACAGCTAAATTAGCGATGTTGTTGTGCCTGGTGTCCTGCAGGCGAGTCTCGGATGTACGAGCTCTTGACATCACAGCCAGAGTTTTCTCCCCGGATGGAGTATCTTTCACAGTGAGCAGGCGTACCCATCTTTTCCAGATTCCCCTAAACTGTGTGTTGTGCAGTGCCTCCGTGCTTACGAGGATATGACTGATGATTCTCGCCCACCAGGCGAAAGACAACTTCTTATTGCCCTACGGAAACCATACAAGGCTGTTTCATCCCCAACAATCGCCAGATGGGTGCGTTGGGTGATGCAGGAGGCGGGGATTGACACCAAGCAATTTGGAGCTCATTCGGCAAGAGGAGCTATGGCCTCCAAAGCTTTCGCCCTTGGGCTCGCCTAGAGGATCTGATAAGGGCGGCCAATTGGTCCTCAGATTCCACTTTCAAGAGATTCTATTATAAGCCAGTGTTAGAAGTGGCTCGGCTGGTGGTCGACAAGCTTTGAACTGGCATAATCCGAAGCCTCCGGTCCTGCCGTAGAATGAGAATTTGCCTAGCCTTCGTGCTGGTAAGTTCCAATTCTATTAAGGTCTCGGAGGCGAGGATTATCCCCCCAATGACTTCCAAGAAGTGGACCCTCCCCGTATGGAATGTAAGTAATGCGTTCATGATGTTTACTGTCATGATTGCTGTTGCTCTGCACTGTCTTGTACTTCTATGTACTGTGAGATATGCTGAAGTGACGGTCGGTTTTTGACTGTGTGGTTTTTTGCAGGGATTGATGGTCCCAAACAGGATGCGTGAGAATGCCGGAATATAGGCTTCGCGCAAAGAAAGAGGAAGAGAAAGCAGCAGCGGGGCATGATGGGAGCTGCCGGAGGTCAAAGACTGACAAAGGACTTATGTTTGATTACTTCTGTTTCCCAAGTTGTCATGGGAAAAGTAGTTTTTCTGTGTTTTTTCTTGCTGCTGTAAAAATAAAAGTGAAGGAAGAAGGCATAATCCTCGCCTCCGAGTCCTTATAGAATTGGAACTTACCAGCTCGAAGGCTAGGCAAATTCTCATTTAGCTTGCACAACTTCCTTGTATATTAAAAGCAGACCACCTTACATTTTCCACTGAAACCACAGGGAACTGTGCAGTACAGTGAGTGAAAAATACTTCCACAGAGTGACAAGCCATTTCATAAAACAAAATGACTAATCATTTGGATGGTAAATTTAGAGTAACACACCATGTATTCAGAGGTTGATTCACAGTAGCTGAATATCGGGCACATGCATCAAAGTTACAAATTGCGATGACCAAATAGCGATGATTAAGAAATCGCTATTTGGTAATCGCAAATGCCTATGCATATAGGAATCGCCCAACAATTCGCAATTCCTTAACATTAACTAACTGTGATTCTGAAATTGCAAATCGCTATTAGCTAATGTGACTCCATTAATTCCAATAGGCCCACAGCCCCACAGGAATGAATGGCATTGCATTCGCTGATAGCGATTACCAACTGCTAATCGCAAATAGAGAATGCAAATCCAAGGGTGCCTGGGGGCCTAAGGCCCCCCTGAAGCACCCCACAAAAAAGGTAAGTGTGCACATGTGAAGCACACACATGCCCTAAGGGCATGTGTGCGCTACATGGCACTTCAAAAATGCATTTTTGTGCCTTTTCAAAGAATGCACATATTACCATGAACTTGAAGTTGATAGTAATTAGCATTTCCTAAATGCACAGTTTGTGTTTAGGAAGGCTACATGCATCGGTATTAGGTAATCGCAAATTGCGTATCCCTAAATGCATTCGCAATTTAGGTCATGGCGAAAAGTTCTGATTACCTAAATTGTGAATAATAAAACCTATATGCACTGGAATGTGAACCGGCCCGTTTGCCAATGGAAAAAGGCTTGATGCATGTGGCCCTTTGTCTTTGATTTGCACACTGGTTACTCACAAATTATTTTTCAGTCTCAGGGCAACAACAATAAAATGAGTCTTTGAGTAATTTATGGAATAGATTAAGGAAAGAGCACTCTGTATTATAATACATAAAATATCGATGCACATACATTAATCATTGAAGATTCATTTGGGCTTCTACTATATAATGCATCATTCATTATTACATCATACATCATATATTACAATGCATTATAAAAACAAGCATTCCTTACAGTACTGCAGAATGCATGAATGATACAAGGCGTGATACCCCCAGAACATGTCACAGGTTTCCATAAAATATGTGGGGGTATTCTGGAATAGCAAGCAGCTTGTTTATGTTACTAAGACTAAGGTGGACTATAGCCCTTCGTAATTGTAAATTAAAAGTTTCATGATTTATTGACCTCTATTTACTTTTTTTTTTTACAGCTAATACAGGACATCATTATTTACATTACTGCCTGCATTAGAGAGTGTACTTTCGACAATGAATGACAACTACAAAATACAGCAACTGTGAAATACATTTACATGTTTATTCACGGATTAAGTGATTCTGCTTGGTGAATTAAACATAACAACGAAAGAGAAAAGTTAAAGTCAGAATTATACTGTAAATCCGTTTGCAATTATGTATTGGGCTGACTTAAATAATCAATTGCTCGTGAAGGTAACTCCTTTGTGATCCATGCATGTTGCCACAGGTGAGTTTGGCTAAGATTACTTTAGTCGCTTTAATTGGGAAGTTGGCTCAATCATGTGTTTCTCATCAGTTGTGAATATGTGCTCCACTGTGTCAGGAAAATACCAGTAAGACTGAACACTCTGAGGCCTATTCACAAAGGTATTTTGGAGTAGGTGAAATAGTACTTCTGTAGTTCTCTTTATGTACTCTAACATGCTTCTGTGAATTCACAAAACAGCATCTAAAATGAGAATAAAACCAGACAGGAATAGTCATGGAATATTAATAAGCAATTAGTATCAGGAGAAAGAAGTGTGCCCTCCTTGTACTTTTACTAATAGGTAGTAGGACCCTTTGAGGCATGTCACAAAAGGCACGTAACAGTACGTACAACAGTACTCCCATAGTACATCTTACCGTACTCATAAAGATTTTTGTGAATGTGCCTCATCATTTGTTCTTAGTGAGGTCGCATTATGAAGAAGCAAGTTGCTTTACAATGAGATGCCATTTCATAAGCTGATTATGGTGTGTGTGATGTTTTTTGTCTACAAAATCTGAAACTAAGGGCCAGATGTAGGTCGGTCGGTAACGGCCGAAAATCGGTATTTTCGGCCGTTACCGACCGGTATATGGGTGACAGGTATGTAGGGGGGCATTATTTTAACGAATCGGTAAAATTACCGATTCGGTGTTTTTACCGATTCGGTAAAATAAAAAAATCGGTAAATTTACCGATTCTGAGGCACCGATATGTAGGTGGGACTCTTCAGAGTCCCAGAGGCCTTACAGAATCGGTATTTTACCATCAAATCCAATTTGATGGAAAAATACTGATTCCGGTGTGCATGCACACCTATGCCATGTGACAGGCAGACCTGCCCTTTGGGCATGTCTGCCTGCCACATGGCAACCGAGCCTGTTTTGGGGGTGCCAGAGGGTGTCAAAGTGACACCCCCTGCACCCTTTTGCAAATCGGTATTTACCGATTCGGTAAATAGCGAATCGGTAATGCCCATTCATTCCTATGGGCTTCAAAGCATTACCGATTCGCTATTTACCGAATCAGTAAATACCGAATTCTTCAGAATCGGTATTCCAGCACATCTGGAATACCTACATATCCACCCCTTAGATTTACCGATTTTTAATTACCGAATCGGTAAAATTCGGTAATTAAAAATCAGTAAATCTATTTTACCTACATCTGGGCCTAGGTTTCTAGTTTATTATTAGTGTTTTAAAATAGCATGTTGATTAGCATCTGGGATTCACATCTGGAAATTCACAAATTACTTTCAGAGATCCCAGTACAAGAGGCCATGACTGACTGTGAGATAATGATATGTACTATTTGATACAAAACCAGAGCTCATTGCCAGAAAACTTCAAATTCAGATGTTTTCCGAAAGTGATCTCCACGACACTAAACACCATACACCCCTCGACAATAAGCTTCCTTTTCTGAAAATGTAAGCCTGCTTTCACATACCAAACTTTAGATATCAGCTGCGGCCCGTGGAGGGAGTTACTGTGGGGCAGGGAGGCAGGGAGGGGGAGGGGTGGGTGGAGGGTACTAAAAACCGGCATATGGATAATTGCAGGTAAGTAAACAATTTATTTAATAAAACGAATTTCGTAGCGCGCACTGCATCGCATTTTGCTGTCTCACACCCTGTAGCTTTGTAAATCAAAAGGTTTGTCATTTCAAATGTGCTTTGTATATCATGACCTTAGCTGTGACAGATGGACAAACTAGAACCCTTTAGATTTTCCTCAGCTAGCATAATGACCAAGTCATGTGCATAGGGCTGGGCAGAGTTTGTGGATTCCCACTACGTGGAATTCCGCAGAGTCGCAGAAAAACTGTGCCACGCTACGCGGTGTTCCAATTTCGGATGGAGTCTGCGGGCGCACCTATTCCCATTCCATCAGAAACATGATGTGCTTCTACGCATGAACATCACTATGCTGTCCTGAAGTGTGCACCCGTTCTAACTCGCAAGCGAAAAGCACCACACGGCATGGGTGCGACCATCTTGTTTTTCTGCTCTTGGTTATAGTGCTGGGCCTAAATTTTTATCTCTACTTAATCTCTGCAATAATCCTCCTTTATTATTTTTCTACCCCTATTTTTTATTTTTTATAATAGTGTGTGTCTTTGTGTATTTTACATGTTTGTATAAATGTTTTCATGTTTTTGTGACTTTTTGACTTCCTTTATTTCCTTTTCTTTCCCTTTTTCTATCTTCTTTACTTTCCTTCCTTTTCCTTCTTAGTTTTTCCCCACCCAGCACCATGGCGGAGGGGTGACTTCCATGCGTGGGGCGGGAGGGGCAGCACAAATGTATTTTTGTGCAGCACCACCTACACTCTATGCTGGCAGCAGGCGGCAGGCCCGGTAGCAGCTTCCCCCTGCGGGAGAGTCGGCGGCGTGGGGGACGGTGCGGTGGTGCGTGCAACATGCCAGCCAGGTTGGGTGCATCGCCCAGTAGCTGGCTTACCGCTGGGCAAACATTCTCCACCAGGAACAGGACCTGTTAGACCAGCTAGGCGTTGAGATTCCGGGGCTCAGTGGGTATTAATTATTTGTTGTGTTTGTGTTCTACAATGCTAAAAAAGAAAATTGAATTGCATGCTGCTCACACTCAGAGGTACGTTATGTTTAGTAAAGTGTACACTGATATATTATTGTGTGAACCACTTTCTAGTTTCTGCTAGGCAGGTGCATCTACATAATCAATCAATCAATCAATCATGCCATTTGTATAGCGCACTACTCACCCGGGAGGGTCTCAAGGCGCTTGGGGGGAGGGGTATGCTACTGCTCGAACAGCCAGGTCTTGAGTTGTTTCCTGAAGGCGAGATGGTCCTGGGTCAGCCGAAGGTGGATGGGGAGGGAGTTCCAAGTCTTGGCAGCCAGGTAGGAGAAGGATCTTCCTCCGGCGGTGGCTCTTCGGATGCGTGGTACGGCTGCGAGGGCGAGGCTGGTGGACCGTAGCTGGCGGGTGGGCTTGTAGAAGGTCAGGCGGTCGTTGAGGTACTTGGGGCCCAGGTTGTGTAGAGACTTGTGTGCGTGGGTGAGGAGCCGGAACGTGATCCTCTTGTCGACAGGGAGCCAGTGCAGGTTCCTCAGGTGGCTGGAGATGTGGCTGCTTCGGGGGACATCCAGGATGAGTCGGGCGGAGGTGTTCTGGATGCGCTGGAGTCTTTTCTGTAGCTTGGCTGTGGTTCCGGCGTAGATGGCGTTTCCGTAGTCCAGTCGGCTGGTGACGAGTGCCTGGGTGACAGTCTTCCTGGTCTCGGTCGGGATCCAGCGGAAGATCTTGCGAAGCATACGCAGGGTGTTGAAGCACGATGAGGAGACGGCGTTGACTTGTCTGGTCATCGAGAGGGAGGGGTCCAGGATGAAGCCCAGGTTGCGTGCATGGTCGGTTGGCTTGGGTGCGGTGCCCAGGGCTGGGGGCCACCAGGAGTCGTCCCAGGCGGAGGGCGAAGATCCCAGGATGAGGACTTCCGTCTTGTCCGAGTTCAGTTTCAGGCGGCTGTCCTTCATCCACTCGGCGACGTCTTTCATCCCTTCGTGTAGGCAGGTTCTGGCGGTGTCGGGGTCTCTGGTGAGGGAGAGGATCAGCTGGGTGTCGTCGGCGTAAGAGATGATGTTGAGGTTGTGCTGGCGTGCGATGGCTGCGAGAGGTTTCATGTAGATGTTGAAGAGGGTGGGGCTGAGTGAAGATCCTTGCGGGACGCCGCAGATGACTTCGGTGGCCTCGGAGCGAAACGGGGTGAGTCGGACTCTTTGTGTTCTTCCGGCGAGGAACAAGGTGATCCACTCCAGTGCCTTCTCTTGGATACCGATGTTGCTGAGGCTCTGGACTAGGGTTCGGTGGCAGACCGTGTCGAACGCAGCGGAGAGGTCCAGGAGGATGAGGGCCACTGTTTCCCCCTTGTCGAGCAGGGTCCGATGTCGTCGGTGGCTGCGATGGGGGCGGTCTCGGTGCTGTGGTAATCACATTCATCAGGTGCTTGCTATGGCTGGTTAATTAGGAAGCCATTGCAGACTGTTTCCTGTGTAACTATAATGAATCACTGAGTAGGGAGTTCTATCTGTGACTTTGTTTATATACGTCGTACAGTTCCAGGTTATTTAATTGAATTCACAGTGATGATGTGAATTATGCATCTATACATTGCAAAAAAGAGAGACTGAGTTGGCTCATCAAGGGTGTTGGAAAATGGGAATAGATAGAATCAAAGGCCATTCACTGCAATTCATTGATTCCCATGTAGTTTTTGTTAAGGAGATTTGGAATAGGGATTTACCAACAGTCACTAGACTTGAGTCGAAACTAGTAGTACTATAGGTGAGTTTTTTTAGCGACTGTGTTTGCTTTTCAATAAACATTTTGTGGAGATTATTAACAGAATCACTAATCTATTTTTTATTTATCTTCTTAATTTCTTTCTTCAGCATCCAAGGGCAAAATGAGGGATGAATCGGAGGGTCTGAGACAAGCTTGTCAGCCGGCACCAACTACCAGTGCCTCTGTCAAGGGCTCTGCTAATCCCAGTAAGTCCTTTGATGATTGTTGTAGACATTTTATGGCAGAAACGTCAAATCCTGGGGAATTTATCTTTTGGAATGTGCTATTTATCGTGATTTGTGAAGATACCGATAGCAAGCCCAAGGAAGCTGGTATTCTAAATAAAAATCACCATGTATGTTTCTTCAAAAGACTTTCTTTTTTATGCTTATGCCTAGCTCTAACACCGTTCAGTTCACAAGACAGTAGCCATGGTCATCATGGACCATACCCCCTCCCCCCAATGTAGTGTGCTGCAGACCCGTTCAGTTATAATTACAGTATACCCGCAATTTCCAATGATAGTGCAGCAAGGCGGGAAATATGTATGAGGTCCCACTGCCATTGCATTTGCCATCCAACACCATATGTCTTTCATTGACCATTATTACACGCCTGGCTTGTCGAACTTTGTGAACCAATCAATCAAATGCCCAGAGTGATTTTTGGAAGAAGCTGGAGTGCTACCTGAGCTGTAGTGCTGCATTGCTGTTGTAATTGGGGTTGCGGATCTGGGATCTAAATTATGTGTAATGTTTTATTCTAGCCACACAGAGCATTGGTGATGCGGGCTCCAGTGCCACTGCAGGAGGAGACGGCGACGGGTCAGCTGGAGGGGGAGAAGCAGCAGGGACGGGCACTGGTAAATCACATATTTCTTGGGATTACTATGCTCACTAGCTATTGCCATGGCATTACTCGTCATCATCAAAAATGACTGTGAGGTGAACCTCCCCCCCAGTTTACCAGCCACAGCGGTGGTTGAGTTGTTATTATGGAATCTATCTGCAATGCAGGAAAAACCGCACATAATGAGCTGTAATGGTTTGAGGGAGACATGAAAGAACGGAAGGTAACTTAAAAGAAAGGAAATGGTATATGAGTGAAAGAGTGGGTGGGTGAAAGGGTGCACAGTGGATGGGCAAAAGGACGGTTTAAAAAAAGGGTTGCTATGTATTGAATGGGTAGATAATGAATTGGAAATGTTGGTGAAAGACTGGATGGGAGAAAGTAACGCTTAATCATAGTGGCTAAGGGTGAATAAGAATAAAAGGATGAATTAATATTTGGATTGTTTGGATAAATACGCAAGGCAGCTCTTCTTCAGTTCTCATGGGGAGCTTGCTTCTGCTCATCTACTCTGCTCACTATCATTCAAAGCTATGGTTCTTCTAAGTGGGGGGTTATTTATTCATTTTTATGCTTTGTTCTACTTCCTTGACTTGCAGTATTTGTTAAGTGAGCCAGATGTATCCTACCTATCATTCATCATACCCCTCCCCCTCATGGCATTTTTGCCAACTATGGCCAAAGTGCAGTGTGGGGCAATCAATTTGTGACTGCAGTGTTGGCTGTGTAATGTGCATTTGCTCTAGTTAATGTAGCATTTATAATATTTTCAATGCATTGCAAACCAATGACACAAGGTGTGTTATCCCTTCGCCCACTCAGTCACCTCTTAGTACTTCACTCCTTTATTTTTTTCCTAAGTTCTTCTATCCCAGCCTACCAAAATGAAAAATCCATTCTTGGCATGTGCCACATTTAATCACGCGATACCCATGTGAAGTGATTCCTGAACATATTTCATGGTTTCCCATAACAGATTTAATTTACACTTGTTCACATTTTCCCTTTCGAATTGTACCAAGACTGAATAAGCCAAAGATGATGAATCGATAATCAGTGTAGTGATCTCTCTATTAGATATAAAAAAAGCTCTACCCTACCTGTCTAATCCCTCTATCCTACCCCCTGTGTAGAGAAAATTAAGTTTCATTTCCTTGGTAACTGCCCCGCAAATGAAATTGTTGGAAATATGTGCTGGCGGACGATGCCACAGAGTAAAGTGGGAGTAAGTGCATGATTGGATATCACATTTGGCATATGGGTTACACAGTGTTGAATGTGCTTAATGAAATCTATATAATCAATTCCTTTACCTGTAGTGCAGTCTATTAGATTTATTTTCCTCAACGTCTACTTACAGCAGGCATGATAACATATTAATATCCACATTTCATACATGCGGTGTGTGACTGATGTAGTATCTTATTTATAATCCATCTGCCTCTTTGGAGACAGGGTAGAAAGAGAAATGCATTTTGCAAAAAGCAGGGCCATTGGAAATAAAAATAGATAATTGTTAACTATAGCTGCAGACAGTAGCAAACTAGCAGAGACGCTTGTAAGAAATGAGCATGGCTTCAATATTTTAGCACCACACGCAACTTGTATACCATATAGTGCATAATGCCGTACTCATAAATGAGAAGTCATATATTTTTCAACTCAAATTGTCTGACTCGCTTTATAGTTACTTTAAAAAGCCTTTAGAAAAAAAAATCAAATCACTGTTTTTTTAATCCTGTGATGTTATTCTCTGCCTGTTACTTTTCTGCGTCAGTGCTTTTTAATGTTTGGCAACATGTGTGGGTAAAACATAAAATTGGCCTTATGCCTCTCCTAATCATAAATATATCAAATACATTTCAATGGCCCTTAAAACAATTCTTTGCACAGAGTATTATTTACTATTTGCCTTTTTTGTGTTTTTCAATATAGCTGCTCCTGCTGGTCCTGCCGGACCATCCGACAGGCAAGAAAGAGTGGCACACTTGCGGCGGCATAGGCTGGAGTGTATACAGCAGGAATACCGGTGGCTGGTGGTTCTGGAAAAGGAGGAGGAGGAAATAAATGCACAACAGCGAGGTCCCAGCCTCTAGCCTCCCGGCCATACCATCACCGGCGCCGCTGTCAGCCAACTGCTGCCACCCCCAACCAGAATGGCAACAGGCCATTGCTGCACTGTATCCTGCAGTGGCTGGCCACCATAAAGGGCTGGCTCACCTCAATGAACCAGCTCAGGACTGACGTCCATAATGCCCTCGTTTAGCCATTTTTTAGATTTTCGGTTTTGGTAGGAGTGATTTGTTGTTTGTTGGGGCTGGGTGGAGAAGGTATGAAAGGGAGTTGGGACTGGAGAGTCTTTCTTGGACATTTTGAGATTTGGAGCTTGGGTCAGTTTTTTTGGGGGAGAGGTGGGTCGCTTTGTAAATAAATAAATGGGAAACTATATTTTCTAATATAAATTTATGCCTGAAGTAGTTTTACTTTTACTTTACACTGCTGCCTTCAAGTAGTTTTATGCAACCTGTTTATGTGCTTGTAATTTAAGAAAGAGTGTAGCACTTAGTTATAGAGTCTGTCACGTGGCCAATAGGGACATTGTTAACATCATTAGGTTAGCTTGAGCCCAGCAGCCATGATGCAGATTTTGCGCATGTTACTACATGGTTTTATTTTTGCGAGACTTTGTTTATGCCTTTCACATTAGAACCTTCTTTGTTCATTCTCTGCCTGTTCCTGGAGTTTAGTCTGAACACTGTGAGCAAGGTCGATAAACAATGCCCCTTGTTGTTCTGAACTGGTCAGTCCATTGCACTTAGACAAAACATGCTAATGCAGCTGCTGCTGGAAACTTGTACATTGATATTATGGGGATGCATGTTTACGTAATACACACTTGGAGAGGGAGCTTTCCAGGGAGAAGAGCAATGTGGTTCCAATGATGTAGGTATAACATCTAGGCACTAAGTCTGCTGACAAAGCCCGGAGATCTTCTATTATATAATGATACTTCTTCTTACGAAGGGTAAGGTGGTTAGGCCTTATAGTCCTTTCTCCACTGTCTTTATATGATGACATCTCCCTTTATGATATATTGCCTAGCTGCAATGCTAACTGTATTAGATTTATGCATTTGTCTGGTGGTTGTGGCTCGTATCCTGCATTTTAGAGCAGAAAGGAATTGAGAACAAAGAGAAGAAGGCATGCAGGCCTGTGGTAAAAGCACACTGGCTACCGACACAAAATGAAAAGCGAACTGACAACATGATGAACCAGCAAGCAATGAGGCCTGGTCGCAACATAATGATAGAAGAACAACACATGCAAGCCTATGGCAAAAGCACACTGAATGCCTACGCAAAATGGCCACAAGCCACATGGTCAGAAGAACAACAACCAGCAAGGAGGCATGGTCACTCACAAACAAAGAAGACATGCAGACCTATGGCAAAAGCACACTGTCTGGCTACACAAAATGGTTTGCTAGTCACATGGTCAGAACATAAACAACCAGCAGGGAGGCATGGGCACAAACAGAGAAGACATGCAGGCCTATGGCAAAAGCACACTGGCGGCTACACAAAATTGCCACCAGCCACATGGTCAGAACAACAAGCAGGAGGCCTGGAAAACAAAGAACATATGCAGGCCAAGCATGTATACACACACATTTGGCAGACACAAGAGGCATGTTAACACAGAGAACACAGCATTAATTCAGCAATGCCAAAAACAAAAATTTAACAGGGCTAAAAATGTTCACAACAACACACATCCTCCAAAGGCATTACCCCCACCTAAACTCTGTTTGCAAAAAAACACATTTTGTATTTTAATCCAGTGCCATCCATGGCCTTAATGATGTTTCAATTCTACAGACACCACAGAAACAGTTGTTTCATGCACTCATGAATAGTACAGGATCTCTAAGCTGGAAGCCCATTGGTAGACTACGCCACATAGTGAATTAAACAATATTGCAAAATTATTAAAACACATGGAGAAAAAAATGCTCTGAACTGTGCAACATTTTCCCTTTACAAAAGAAGATACATTTGATGAAAAAAAAAATTAGGCGCCTACTAAAACTGCAGGCTACCCTCCACAATACATTTTAAAAATGTAATAAAAGTACACATAAATCCAGGTGCATGCCCCCAGTCAAACAAACAACACCCTTATACACTAGTTTTTCCACTTACTTGTGATATCTCAAAAACAAAGTCCTTAAATCCAATGGTATATATGCAGTGGAAAAGGAGAGTGATCCTTCCAGCTCCAAATCCCAATGAAAAGTGACTGGGACAGGCACATAGCACTGGGAGGTGTCTGCTGGACAGGACCAGATAGTTGGAGTTTCCTGGGTACTTCCTTCTGGTTTGAAAACAAAAGAAGTTTAAAAGAATGGCTTGTCGCACAAAAAAAAACAACTCCAATGGTCAGTTTGAGAAGAAAATCCACTCAAATGACTCTCAGTTGTTTCTCAAGCAGAGAAGCTGCTTGACCGCTCCGTTTGCAATCGGCACTAAGAATACTAAATTGGTGCAGTCGCGGATGGATGTTGTGCGAGTGGGCACACAAAGTCTCGAAGGAGCTGGCTAGCAGTGTGAGAAGTCTTGTGCGTGCTCCGAAGTGACCTAAGAGAAAATGTGAGCATGCCAACAGAAAACTCCGCTTTGCACCTGAATGGCGGAATTTTGGAATTTCGTGTTCCTCCGCGAGTGGCAGAATTCTGCAAACTCCACAAGCGGAGCAGAGTTTACCACCCGGGCACCATAAGCCCAAATCTACGTATGATATTTGTGCTTTTCCTAGTGGTGTTTCTAGAAATGAATTCAGCATTTCACAGCAGAACTCGGAAAGAGAATAATTGTTAGTGAAATTCCCCTGTTACAAAGTGTAGTGCTTCACAACACAATATGCGCTTGGAAATGTTAGATGGGAACATCATATGTCCCTTGCTGCTGTACAGCAAGTCGAGTACACTGCCACTGGTTTTCAAGAATGCTCTTAGTTCCATTTGCATTAAAATGCACAGGTGCTACTCACGTACTACTTTCCCATATGCAAAAATAGAACGCTTTCAAAATGTTCTCAAATGTTTATTTTCTATCATACAGTATATATACAGCACTTATAAAATGTGACATCAGAATAGATAGCTTTAGCCTGCATAGATATACAAAACACTGCATTTAAAAAATACATATAAAGAAAATAAAAAATCTAGTTTATACTTAAAGTGCAGCGTGTATTTCAAATTAAATAAATAATAATTCTCAGACAAAATTGTTCATAAGAAGGGCAGGTATGTAGAGACTATTATCCACATGCAGATGTGATTTCGAACATAAATGCAACAGTCATTAGACTGCTTTAAATTAAAACAAGTTTTATTCAACTGAAAAATGAGTATATATCAAGGGCACAGTTCTTAAAAACAGTTGGGTATTCACACTAGCAGGTTTCCGACTTCGAAGGCGTGCACATTTCTGGCTGTCTGCATTTCACAAAGCATCTCCAAGTTACGCCGAAATCCTCATCAGATCACAGCTATAAAGTGATAAAGTTTTGTGAATCCATTTTTGATTCGCAAAAAGAAAAGTCTGTGAGTCCCAGATTCAACTGGCCAGAGTTTCCCCCTGCAACAGTGAGTGGAGCAAGCTTGTAAAAAGAAGGCAAGAAGCAGTAGCGGCCGGTGTCCTTGCAAATCGGCAGGGCGGCAGGTAGGAGGGGCTGGGGAAAATGGACAACCAACCCCCAAAAAAGTTCTTACCTGCCCCTCCCACACTCCTCTCTGGCACCATGCACTGCAGGCACACTGGCACAGGCTCCCAGAATCCCCTGCAGCCGATTCTGACACTGTCTCACATAGAGAGCAGCATTGCGATTTGCCGGATTGCTCTGAATTTGCTCTCCCAGTTAGACTGGGAGCCTGTGCCTGCTATCAACAACCCACAACACACAATATGCCTAAACCACCCTTATGTTTGTAGAACACATTTTTTGGCAAATTTGGAGGAATAAATGGTTGATTATAGTAAAAACTAGCATTATCTACTCTAGAGAGTATTAATTAGTCCCATTAATTTGACTGTATTCCTCATCTTTTGATGTGGTCGTTCATTTCTTGATATCAAATATACATGAATATATTATGTGCTGTTTTTTGTAAGAATTGTTTTTTTATATAAATTTAATTTCGTGTTTATATGTATTTTCTTATTCGTGTTTGTAAATCTTCATGTATAATAGTGTAAATATATAAATATACAGTTGGTCCTGTTTTTGCTAATCAATGTGTTAGAAAAAAAGTCTTTAAAGAAAAAGAACAAATGAATGGTATAAAATAATAATACCTGGTCGAAACTCAATAAACGGCTTTTTGACCTACAAAAAATTGTGTTGTACAAAAATAAGGGTGGTTTAGGCATATTGTGTGTTGTGTATTTAAAAAGGGTCCAGCCTATTCCATGCCCAGATGGGCCTAACTCCTTAGGGTTACAAAATGCTATCAACAACCCGGCAACATAGTTTGGGTTGGAGACAGTTTCAGTGCCAAGAGGGTTTGGCTGTCCTAAGACAGCCAGTCAAACCATCAGGCGCACTTACAACCATGCACTACCACTCCCCTCTACCTGTCATCCCCATTGCCCTGCCCCCTAGACAAAACACTACAGAGTAAAAGAAAACGATAACAAACACAGGTTTAATATTGTTTTATTTTTCATATTTTTGGCTGCTGGCAATCGGGGTGACAATCTTCCCCCGTAGCGGAGGAGCATTCACTGGCAAGAAGACACATTTACTCCCTACTGTACACAAGTTTTGAGTAGTTGTCACATGTCTATTTTTTTACCAGAAACACTAGCAGGTGCCTGTACACTGTAAACAGTTCGGGCTGAGCAAGCCCTTCTTGGTTTTTCAGTCCTCGAAAGCAAAGATGCATAAGTGTCTCCACTTTAGACGCACTCCCGTCTTGTGTGCAATGATAGCCTGAAACAAGCTTCCGAGGACCGGTTTCTGGCATTCCAGCTGTCTTCAGCCCGGCTTGCTTGAATCCAGTGGCAAAGTGAGCAAGGGACTCACGTCTGAGCATACCCTGCCACACTTATGGCGGCCAAATCGAATCGGAATCGGATCGGAAGCTTGTTTCCGGTCCAGGGAAGGCATGGCTTGGCAGTTCGGGCTGGACTGTTCCCATGAGGCACAGGGTCAGACTGATTTGCATATAGCCATGTCTGAACTGGGGTGGCAGAGTGGCTAAAGAACGGTGATGGATCAAACCCAGATCTTTTGACTGGGTGTGAGTGTTTGATTGGTTCTGATGCTCCATCCATCACCACCCCCTTTTGTACCGCATTGGCCGCCATAAGTGTGGCAGGGTATGCTCAGACGTGAGTCCCTTGCTCACTTTGCCACTGGATTCAAGCAAGCCGGGCTGAAGACGGCTGGAAGCTACCACACCTACCTACCTACCTCTTCCAACTAGGGACCCCCATTTCTAACAATGGGAAACTAACTTTGCCTCTAGAAAGATTTGATATTGAGGTGATACAGATTCTGATAAGAATATAAGCCAGCAAGAGTGCCTGATGGGCTAGTCTGACAGGTGACTGTGTGGGCTGTGTTTTGCCTGTTTGTGGGCCTGTTTGTTGGTCTGATGGGACTGATTTTACTGTTCATTTCCCTGATAATAAACAGGCATTGTACAAAGTGTCTTTACAAGTTCAACTGCCCCAATTTGCAAACATGGGACACTTTTTTAGGAATCTAATTCACTAATAGGGGGCCCTCTTTTATTTTGGTGCCCATGCCTAATTTCTGCCCCAGTCCGACACTGACCAGAGGTCCCACCGTTCAAAACACATTTGAAAGTCTATTGCATGTTATGTCTTTGACACTTCCACGAATTTTATCTATTTGTTCCTATATACAGAAATATTTGGAATAAAGCACCATTATGGTACAAATGCCTCCCATGGCAACCTGTACACAATCAGTTCAGTAAAATAACAGTTTGATGAACAACTACACGGATAGAAATTAACTATGGCTGTGGTATTGTGTTTTCTGCCTCCTTCAGTATCTTGGTGTATCTCTTGGATTGAAAGTTCCATTCCATAAGTTGGGATCTAATTGGCATAAAATTGAGATTCTCTGAAATGTCTCTTGGTTTTCTCTTGTGTAAAATGGGTGGATGCATGGGAAAATGCTTGGTTGAGGGCGCAAAGTGGGCAGTTAAGAGGATACATACCAGTTCCTGAGTAGCCAAACATAAGCTCTATATAGTCGTATTCATAGTAATTAACAGCCTGATCACTTCGATTGAGAGGTACTCTGGAAGGTTCGGTGGTTTGTAGACGTTCAACTTGAGAACATTTGGAGAGCAGAATAGGTTCAGTGCACTTAAGAGTGGACACATTGCTGCACTGTACCTCATGAAAATACTACCATCTTTGCAAATTAGCTCTTCGGCAGTAGAAGCTAAATGAACAGCAAGGGGAAAAATTTGTAGCAGTGATATTTCCCTATCTGCAAGAGAGAGAAGGTCAATCTAGTTGTCACACTAACAGATGAAATACCCATTAACATGTAGATCACTGCATCAATGGGAGTCTTCAAAGAAATGCCACTACTGGAAAGAACAAGCATTTGCAATGCAATCGGTCTTACTTTTGGAACCTTATATGTATTCAGCTATGCTGCACATTAGTCGGGTGCTGAAACAGCTACTGTTCTTTAACATGGAGGGCAAGGAAGCACCGAGCTGCGGAACAAGCCAGGTATGGGAACACATGGAGAGAAATATTGCCTAACAACGGTAAATGTTATACTCTAAAGCTCTGTTTTTAATATATAAAATCTGGGCCTTTTTAGGCCAGAGCACTGTGCAAAACTCTTCCAAGCAAACACTTCCCTTTAGTGTAGAAGCTCCTGGTGTGCAAATGTGCTGTAGGGCCTTGTCTGGGTATGAAGTGCTTCCAACGAAGTACTACCCTGTGATGTAGCATGCTCCGGTGTGCTGTGCTGCAGGATCTTGTCAGGGGTATGAAGTGATTCCAACCCAGCACTACCCTGTGTCTGTGCTCTGCGTTGATCCAAAGAAGAGCTAGCTATAGGTTAAACATGTATCAGTTCACTTTGTACGTACCAAGTCTGTCATATTATGGCCAAGATCTAATCACTTTCGAGTACATTCCCTTGCTCGAATGCCCTTTCCTGAACAAAGCAACCCAAGTCCCTATGCAATATACATACGCCTTGTGTGCGCCAGTTTGCCACCCCTCCCCAACTTCCTCAACCCTAAGCAATTTCAGGGCTACAGGCTGGACATACTGTGTAACACATTATAAGTACCAGTGTATGCGGCCCTTGCCAAAGCATACACAAAACTACCGGTTAAAGCACACTGAGGCACTATTGGATGTACCCACCCCAACCCTCAGGGCATACTAAGGGCTACAGGCTAACCACACTGAGGCACTATTGTGAAAATAGTGGATGTACCTACCCACCCCCTCCAAATCACACCCAGGGCTATAGGCTAACCACTCTTTGCCACTATCGTGTGTAAAGTGGATGTAACTACCCCAACCCCTCAAAACACTCCCAGAGCTACAGTCTAACCACACTGTGACACTATTGTGTGTATAGTGGGTGTACCTACCCCACCACCTCCAATGCACACCCAGGTCTATAGGCTAACCACACTGCAGCACTATCATGTGTACAGTGGTTGTACCTACCCCTCCTATTCCAAAGCACACCCAGGGCTATAGGCTAACCACATTGAGAGACTGTCGTGTAAATAGTGGATGTACCTACCATCCCCCTCGAAAGCTCACCAAGAGCTGTAGGCCAACCACACTGAGGCACTATTGTGTGCATAGTGGATGTACCTACCCCCACACCCTCCAAAGCATAACTTGGGATATAGGCTAACTACACTGAGGCCTTGTTGTGTGTGTAGAGGATGTATCCACTCCACCCCCTCCAAACACACCTAGGTCTATAGGCTATCCACACTGAGGCTCTATTGTGTATGTAGAGGAGTACCCACTCCACCCCCTCTAAAGCACACCCAGGGATAGAGGCTAACCGCACTGAGGCACTATTGTGTGTATAGTTGGAGTACTGCCTGCCCCCCCCTGCAAAGCACACCCAGGGCTATATGTTAACCACACTGTGGCACTATTGTGTGTATAGTGGATGTAACTATCCACCTGGTCCACAGCACACCCAGGGCTATATGTTAACCACACTGCTGCACTATCGTGTGCACAGTGGAAGTACCTACTTACCCCTTCCAGAGCACACCCAGGACTATAGGCTAACCACACTAAGGCACTATTGTGTACATAGTGGATGTTCCTACCCACCCCCTCCTAAGCACACCCAGAGCTATAGGCTAACCACACTGCAACACTATTGCGAAAATAGTGGATGTACCCACCAGGGCTATACAGGATAACCGTACTGCACCACTATCATGTGTACAGTGGATCTACCAACCCCACCCTGTTCAAAGCACAACTAAACAGGCTAACCACACTGAGTCACTATCGTAGGTATAGTGGATATACCTACCACACCCTCTCCAAAGCACACCCAGGGCTATAGACTTACCACAATGGGCACTTTCGTGTGTATCGTGGATGTACCTACCCCACCCCCTCCGAAGCACACCCAGGGCTATAGGCTACACACTTTGGCACTATCGTGTGTATAGTGGATGTACCCACCAATCCCAGAGTACACCCAGACATCTAGGCTAATCATATTGGGGATGAGTCGTAGGTATTACTGTGTGTGCGTGTTTGTGTGGGAAAACCATATGTGGGGACTAACACCCTAGGTTTCATCAGTGAGCCCTGTACAAGGCACACTGGGAATACAGGCTAAATGTCTCGGGAGCTGGCACGATCCCTACTCCAGTCTGTCCAGTGCCCTGGCTGAAACCCACGCATGCAACAGGTTATAAATATCAAGGCACACCTTTGCACTTGTGTGCGTTTGCCAATATATGTACATACAGGCCCCAGACCACGGCACTGCAGCTCAATAGGCTACCTTTAGGCCTGGGTAGTGAATTCTGTACCGCTCGCGGAATTTGCGGATTTTGGGTAATTTAGCTGAATTTTTTGTTTGTTTGCGCTATCAAAATGCGTGTTCGCAAGATATTTCCTCATGAGCACTCAAACAGCATTCGTGAACAGGAAAAAAGCATTGCAAACGAGCGGGACAAGCAATGTTGCGTGTTCGCAGAATTTCTGCATGCTTACGGAGATTTTTTACTGTTTTGCAGAGGTTTGCGTAGCACGACTACGCAAATTCCGCCCACCCCTAGCTACCTTGCATCGGAGTGAGTACTTGTGACTTCATGCCCCGTGGGGTGGGTAGGCAGAAGAAGGAGGGCTACAGGGTGAAACCCCTATATGTTTGCGCAACACACTTGTCAGCCTCAAGCTGAAGGTGAAGTGTGAGTTTCACACGTGACTAACTGGGCTCTTGGCCACACACTATAACCAAACTGCGCATCAAGTGGCAAACTGACTTCGGAGAGCTATAATTTGGAAATTTGTTGCGGCCAAATGTATGCATATAGAAGATTAATCATAATTTATGTAAACCGATATTTGCATCGAGTTAACACTTATTAAATAACCCCAAAAACGTCACACAGTTTTAAAACGAGGATGGCGATTTTCAGTTTTCATTTTGTTGCAACGTTTGTGCCTCTGCTTTACGTTTCTATGGCAGGTCGCAACTCGACCAATTCAGTAAGGACGTTTGATATTAGCCTCCCGAAACAGGACTCCCTGTTCAGCCCTGATAAGCAACTGCAATGCCGGGGAATTTTTTTTAAATATTAGATCAATTTGCATTCACTATCTCCTTCGTATATATATAGATTTTTCAATAAATGTAATGGGAGAAAGAAGACATAAATTCACCTTTCACCTGATTCTGGTTAAGGCGGGTGGAGCCGGGACTAGCACGCCAGTACGTAGGACTGCCCAGGAATTCATCCGCACAGAGTCGATTCAATAACAAATACAGTTTTTAGGTAATTATGTAAGAGTTCAAAAACAATCAAAAATATTCAGCAAAGTCTTTCAATAAACAAAATCACATGTTGCACGTTATTTGTTACCCTTTCTTAGCATTCCATTGCACAAATGCACCATATCAATGTAAATACGCAGAAACAAAAATATCCTGTGAAGAAAATAGTGCTCAAAGTCTAAATAAAACATACCATGCAACACTCTAAGTAAAGGGGCTAGTAACCATGGAAGGATACAAATGACAACATGGCCGTCATGAGGAGGGACTAACAAGCCTAAAACCATTCGGAAGGCAGCATTTAGGAACTAAGCCAATGAAAAAGATGGGCAGAGAGTGGGCGGAGCTTCCACAGAGATTCCACTCCATAGTGAATACTGCATGCTTCGCAAAGCGAGCAGCGCATGCGCACTGCCACTATAGGCTCGACCTTTAAAAAGTGTCAGTTGGAACCCACTGGTGGATTATTGAAGAAAGGAACTTGAAAACAAAGGGGACATAGTCTGGGTGACCAGGGGTTCGGAGGTGAATGCCCACCAATGTCGGGTGCTTCAGGAGCGAAGAAAGAGACCTTGACTCTGCAGTCACAGGGACTAGGAGACATCAAAGATGACCAGGATCAGGATACAAGCTGTCCCACGAAGGATGTTGAGTGCTGAGGGGTCGGTGTCACTTTTGCTTGGGAGCATGTAGGATAGTCGGATTGGTGTCTGAGAAATTGTAATTTAAAATCCTTTTAATGGTGAAGTTTGATTTTAAGTCACAATTTTGAAAATGCCACTTTTTGTCGGGGTCCCACAAATCAGTAATGAGCGCCAGAACAAAGGAACATATTCAGTAATCACACCAAAAAGGATAGGGAATGTCCTTGGCAACACTCAGAAATATTGGTGATTCAGATCCCGTCTGAAGCTAAAACGCTCAAATTTATCAGATCACACCTTTACACTGAGTCAGAAGCCCTGAAGAGAGTCCCACGAGTATCACTGGGACTCGCAACACGTAGGCAATCTCTCTTTTTCATCATTAAGGAACAGATAATTTATAAATGTAAACAGGTCTGAGGGAAATGTAGCATTGACTCCACCCCAGCTGTGACTCCTTTTGTTCTTAATGTTTAGCATTCCCCTTTTAGGTCAATATGAACTATTTATGAAAGGGTTTGCTATATGTCTGAATCGAGATTGGTGTATAATTGTTTATATTAATGTTGTATTACTGCACATATTTCATGTATAGGACAGTATTTGTTATGTTCACTTGTCTGAAATGAACAATGTATTTTCCATTTCAGACATTTATGAAATGATGTAAAAAAAATATGAAATATACAAAGAAAAGGTTAAATAAATGACCAGGTCCAATGAAATTGGATTATTGGCCCTTTGTCTGTTTAAATGGATAGCAGCACATAAAATAGTAGCTAGGTTTTTCAATGTATTAATTTGATAAGGCCCTATCTAGCTACTGATCTTCGGGCCTATCCCCTCCGCATTACTTTTAGAAAGTATTTTTCTGTCCCAACTATTCGGTGCTTGCTGTCTGGGTCCTGGGTCACATGACTAGGTGTTAGTGGCAGTTTTCCATTGTATATTCCTCCCAAGCAGCCACACAACTGAAGGTTTTAGGTGTGCCTGAATGAGCCATCTTATATAAGATTGGGGGTTTGAGCTGGCTATAGCCCCACTTTCAAGTCAACCGAGTGTGCCATGCCTTCTCATAAAGAACTTCACAGTAGTCTTTTGTGCCTGTAGCCAGGATGGAGCCAGGGAATGGAGGCAGGAAATTTCAATTACTTTTGAACAGGGAACTTTTAGAAACTTCACATATTTCAAAGGAGGCACTAGGTATAAGAACTCACAGGTCCACCCTTCAGATCATTTCTGGACTTGTGAAGAATCAGAAGAAGGACTTCTCTGTTGCTCTGCTGCAAGAAGGACTGACCAATTGCTTTGCTGCCCTGCTGCACTGCTTGCAGGAGGGACCGCTCTGCTTTTCTCCTACCTGAGAAAGAAGAACTGGAAAGGCACCATAAATCCATAAATACTTAATAATAATGATGATATATTTATTTTTCACTTTAGGTGTTTTTTTAATTTAAACTTCAATTTAATCTAATCTATTCAAAACACTTAGATGTTAAATTAAAATGCATTTAATAGTGCTGTAGCATTGTTTGTAACATGATTCTACATGTAAATTAAATATATACCGATAATTTACAATATTATTTAACATAAAAATAGTTGTACTTTTTTTTAAATGTATTAAACGTTTTTACTTTTCCTAAACTTTACTATAGGAAGATCTCCGCCACTTTTCCCCATTTTTTCCCCATTTTTATATTTATACTAATTTATCAGCCTCTCCATTCTACCACCTCACATATCCTCTCGCTCGCCAAAGATATTTGTACATGGTCTTTAGGCAAGGTAAATCTCATACTCCTGGAAAACTAAATCTTTGGCATGAAGATTACACCAGGTCTCCATTGGAATTCAAGGAACGTTTAGACGTTTTTAACATCCATTTGATCAATTCATATCAGACTTATTATGTTTGCCTCCTGCTCTACACTATTTCTTCTACATTTAATGCAGTTATGGTTATGAGCTAATCTCCTTGCTGTGGATGGACCACCATACAATTGCCTTTTTTCATTCCTTTTCTTGAGATTTCCTAAACTTGGATGAGCGCTCTACGTTCTATTCTGTTCTGAGAAAATTCCCTTAATTTTCAACAGCTCACTGTGTGCAGATTGCCATTGTTAGACCTGTTTTAGCAAAACATTTTTAAACATAGATGATATAAACACATATTTCATTATCTTATTGTTTCTCTAGCTGGGAAAACTACTGATCAAGTTAGTTTTTGCCTCCTCTGGAGCTTTGTGGAACTGAATGATATTATGGACTTCTGTCAATCTGTTTTTCACTCTGGAGGCATCTAACTGGTGGTACTATCAGTTCTTGATGATTTACAACGAATGGTGTTGATGTAGAGGCCTTGGTTTTACTTGGGCTTTCAGCATCCTTTGACACAATAGACAATACACTGTGTTCTGTTCTGGCTAATAACATCATTTCATATGTTATAAGTGTTTTATTTAGTGCAATAAATATGCAGCCTATAGCTTAGGTAATATTCAAGTAGTGCATGGAGAAGTGGCGAGGTATAGTTAATGTAGTGTTGCGAATGAGGTGACAAGACTGTCTACCGAAGTGCACAAGTGACATCAATTGAAAAGTGGTGTGAAAATATAAATGTGAGAGGTAAGTAGGGGTGGGGGAAGAATTCCATTCTGCTGGCATGAGTCCACAGAGTTTTGCCCACTCCGCGTGTAGTTCGGAACAACTCCGCAATTTTCTCTTGTGCTGCTCACCAACATTAAGTTGGCAAGCATGAGAAATCCTGCAATAGACCACTTCCCAGCGAGATTGAACACTGCCAGTCATGGCAGATTGAGTTGAGGAAGCTGCCACTTGAGTAGAAAATTCACTCAAGAGGCAGAAAGAAGCAGCGCCCCCTAGCACTCTGCGTGATGCAGATTGCACTGATTTAACAACATGCGAGAATTTCCAGGCACTAAAAATCCACACAAACAGCATGATGTACTGCACTGCGCTGCTTGCAGAAATCCGCATAGCACAGCTCTGTGAACTTCCCCCAGGCCTAGTGATAAAGTATGACTTACAATAATATGAAAGTGGTGCGTAAATGGTAATTTCAACAGATAAGTCTGGGTTTTGAATTTGTTATGGTTGTGCAATATAAGGTGGGTTTGGCAGAAATATGTTACAAATAAGTGTCAAGTTGGGTATAAATAATAAAATCAAGAGATAACTATTACTGTAGAATTTCTAAAGTTTGTGAAGCTTAATTTCGGTTTGTATACCAACCTAAAGACAGTTTCCGTAACCATAACTGATGTCTAACCTTTATTTTTTTGTGAATATATATATATATATATATATATATATATATATATATATATATATATATATATACATATATATATATATATATATATATGTATATATATATATATATATATATATATATATATATATATATATATATGGAGGTGCATTTTGGGAACTGTAGTTACACCAAGGACTGCAGTTGCCTCCAGCAGCGGGGTCAGCTGATCTCCCGCCAATGGGAGCGCCACAATCATTTGAAAGGTGGGAGGAGGTGAAACCTAGGTTAACAAGCGGCATCTGAGGAAGGCGGTAAGCCGAAATGCATTATGCCTAGCTGTTACCTGTGAATAAAAGGCTTCCTGACAAGTACCCCGTGTGTCCTTGGATTGCTTGAAGAGGTGATCGTGTTGTTGATATTTACGTGCCTGCCAGGAGCGCGTTACAAGGACCCGCCTTGCAAGTTGTTTCGGGACTTTCCTGGCAAATGAACTGTGTTATTCAAGGTGTTGAATTATCCCGAGACCGCCTCATCAACGAGCCCGGCAAGTGGCTGCTGTCACTGACAGACCGTGACTGCACGGGAAAGAGGGATGACTACATTCTCTTTACAGCTCGGCTTGGTTCGTGCAGTGAGGCTGAGGCGTTGGGGGCCCGAGGGAAACCTTAGCACTGTTATAAAGGGGACACCAGCTGCCACACGGCCCCACCTTTGAGACGGCAATTTTCAGCATCCACATGGAATTTAGTGATCCGGCTGCGGTATTTACAATGGAGGTGCATTTTGGGAACTGTAGTTACACCAAGGACTGCAGTTGCCTATAGCAGCGGGGTCAGCTGATCTTCCGCCAATGGGAGCGCCACAATCATTTGAAAGGTGGGAGGAGGTGAAACCTAGGTTAACAAGCGGCATCTGAGGAAGGCGGTAAGCCGAAATACATTATGCCTAGCTGTTACCTGTGAATAAAAGGCTTCCTGACAAGTACCCCGTGTGTCCTTGGATTGCTTGAAGAGGTGATCGTGTTGTTGATATATATATATATATAAATATATATATATATATTACCTACTGTCGGTTGCCAGTAGGTAGTTATAGTTAAAACCTAGTTTCCATAGGAAATCTGCAGCATTCCATTTGGAATAACTTTGGCGCCAGTAGACGAATCTTCGCAAATTTCTCCCAAAAAAATGGCCTGCTCTGCTCCTCTCCTTCCCTGAAAGTTTGGGAATGATCCGTGAAGCGGGGGCCGAGAATAAAGGGGGGTCCCAAACCGTGTTTTCCCCATGCAATTTTCCATAGGACCTTTAGGCAGGGCTACAGCCCGAACGGCTGAACGGAATTACACCAAATTTGGCAAAAAGGTAGAGTTCGGTTCGTAGATGACCCTTTCTGTTGAATGGTGTAAATCCGTTCAGTAGTTCCTGAGAAAATCATAAGTAAAATCATAAGTATTTCTAGAGGACCTTACTGTAAGCTTACTGTACTCTGTACCTTCCCGAGCACGAGCTGAATGCTAATTGGCTGTCAACTGTCTGTCAACACTCCAAACCAGAAAGTGTTGGCAGCCATCTTGTGCCTCGGTAGACTGAGGCACAAGAAAGCAGAAAAACAAACGTGTAGAATTCAAAAAGGGGGCAGGGTAGAAACACCCTGAACCCCTAGGCCCGCTCAGGGGGTCCCACAAGGAACCCCAAGAGGCCCCCCCCATTTTTTTTTACATAAATCGCGGGGTACAAGTACCGTACGAGTACCGTACGAGTACCGTACGTGTACCTTTCCGAGTACGAGCTGCATGCTCATTGGCTGTGAACACTCCAAACCAGGAAGTGTTGGCAGCCATCTTGTGCTCGGTAGACCGAGGCACAAGAAAGCAGAAAAACAAACGTGTAGAACGCAAAAAGGGGACAGGGTAGAAACAGCTTGACCCCCTAGGCCTGCTCAGGTGGTCCCACAAGAACCCCCAAGGCCCCAATTTCTTTTTTTAAACCCGGTCTGCTTTTTTTCAAATTACCCCCCAGGGGGACCAAATCCCGGGGGCATAGTGAAAAAGAAGTGTGGGGGGCCCCAATCCCACCCACACTGCCCCGGGGACCACCACCCCCAGGGCAAAGCAACGCAGCTTCTGGTGAATACTGTAGGTTCCAGGTGGGCTAGTTGGCCCCATGGACCCACAGTATGCAAGGGGAATTGGTTCCCCCTCTGCAAATGCGACAGGGGGCTTCATTGCAGAGATGTGTAAAAAGGAGGTGGCCTCATTACACCTCTCTGCAATGCAGCCCCCTGGCGCATACTGGAGGTTCCTGGTGGGCTAGTTGGCCCCCATGGACCCCTAGTATGCAAGGGGAATTAGTTCCCCCTCTGCAAACGCGCCCAGGGGCTGCATTGCAGAGAGGTGTAAAAATGGGTGTGGCCTCATTACACCTTTCTGCAATGCAGCCCCCGGGCGCATATTGGAGATTCCTGGTGGGCTAGTTGGCCCCCAGGGACCCCCAGTATGCAAGGGGAATTAGTTCCCCCTCTGCAAATGCGCCCGGGGGCTGCGTTGCAGAGAGGTGTAAAAAGGGGCGTGGCCTCATTACACGTCTCTGCAACGCAGCCTCCTGGCGCATACTGGAGGTTCCCGGTGGGCTAGTTGAACCCCAGGGACCCCCAGTATGCAAGGTGACTTAATCCCCCAACTTAGAACACTCTACAGGGCGCATTAGCACAGTGGTGAAGGTAGGGGGCGGGGCTTGAGGTGATGTGAGTCCAAACATGCGCGTTTTAAGTTGGGGAATTAATTCCTATTCAATCCAGAGGTCCCCTAGGGGGCAACTAGTCCAACAGGTATCTCCAGTAGCGCCACGGAGCTGTATTGCACAGTGTTGTAAAAAGGGGGCAGGCCCTTTGAACGAGTCTCTGCAACACAGCTGCCTGGTGCATACTTGAGGAACCTGGTGGGCTAGTTGGCTCACAGGGGACCCCAGGATTGAAGAGGAATTAATTCCCCAATCTAGCTCACTACTATTCCTGAAAAGTAAATTAACTGTACTTACCAGTAACTTGAATTTCCTTCCATAGGATATCATTGCCTGCTATATAAAATATATATAAAATAAAAAAATATTAAATACATTTTTTTTTACAATTTCAATATTTTTAAAAATATATTTTTTCAATTTATATTAAAAATGTGTAATGTAATTTAAAAAATAAAATATCTAAAAATAAATAGTTTAAAATGATGTAGAAAATCAATATGAAAAATATAACAATTAATACATTCAAAAATTATCATTTACAAAACCTTTGAAATTTACTGAAAAAAACATAGGTTTCAGCCACGTTATAGTTAAAAATTAGTATTTAAAAAACCTTAGAAATTCCATGAAAAAAACATAGGTTTCAGCCATGTTATAGTTAAAAATTAGCATTTAAAAAACCTTAGAAATTCACTGAAAAAACCATAGGTTTCACACACGTTATAGTTAGGGATTAGCATTTAAAAAACCTTAGAAATTCACTGAAAAAACCATAGGTTTCACACATGTTATAGTTAGCTGGACATTTCACTCATACAAAACCATTGAAATTCCCCTGTTATAGTTAATTCAGCTAACAATAACTCGCGCGCCCGCAATGCACTGCTGATGACGTCACATATTACATCACTCATGACATGGTCAGTGACATCACTCATGACATCACTGATGACATCTCAAATGACATCACTGATGACATCACTGATGACATCAGCCTTGTGAAAGAGTGGCAGACCTCCTCTCAGCGTAATATAACCCTTGATACACACATTCAAAAATAGAAACTAACATTTTCAAAAAAATGGAGATACCAATTCCAGTTAGAAGAACAACCTATTCAGTAATTCCAAAATCTACATACACATCCAGTCATCTACGTGCAATTGTCAATAATGACACGGCATACCCGGTAGCCAGGCACTTTAAAGCAGTGCAAGGCAACGATCTCAAGTGCCTCAGTTATTTTGTTATCGCAGCTGTGCCAATTTCCCTTTGTAGAGGAAATCGGGAACAAACTCTGAGTCAACTTGAATCAAAAATGAACCTAGAGCTAGATAGCAAACATCCAAAGGGGTCTTAACAATACTGAAGATCTTCATAACTTTCTATAATGCATAGAACAATAAGTTATACTACTCTATAAGCACTGAACAATAAGTTTAAAAAAAATATTAGTTTTTCCTCCAGCTGTAACCTACCCTTTCCGTTCTCTTATATATTTAAATTCATTTTTGATATTTTAACATCCACTGGTGAGGGATCAATTATCACATTTTGCACTTTTGCACACAAACAGAACATTTCACAACTAGCGCATTGCACACCATAGCCAATATCAATATGATGCTATCTGATTGTTAACATGATTACATCTTTGCTGAATTTCTACGTTTCTGTTTTTTTATATCAATAGTGTATGATTGACAGTATATGCTGTGAATTCATTCAGGAACAACAAAGATATGGCCATAGAGGGACAGTTTTGCTTATTTTGCACATGCAATTATCAATGAATGATTTTTAAATAATTGAAATGTATTTATTGTTTTAGCATTACATATTTAATTGGGAACAAAAATCCCCTTTTTATATATATTGAGTCCCGTATTTTTCTAAATATTTATTGAGATAATACACCCTTGTAAATGTCAATCAGCCATATCAATGTTAAAGAACCGAACAATATTAGCTTTGCATTTATGCAGTCCAAAAACATGTATGTATGCACTACAGCTTTTTAATAAAACATTCTACTGTTTAAACACATTAATTAGATATACCAGTGTGGTTTTAAACAAAGATGAAAATTCTTACCTGTACAGCAAACAAATTTGTTTAACAAAGGCAAGGCAATGCGCATCTGTGTCAGTATGTCTTCTATGTCCATCTTAACCACGTGACATAGAACTACCATAGAGTTTTCACTTTTCACCATGCACTGTGGGTATTTAAACAATATGCGGACGGCGTTTCAGTATGTGAGCAAGGTTACTGAGGTAACTGAAACGGGTCATAGCTGTTGGAACAATAAAGACCTGGCATTTACACAAAGGAATTGGTGTCCGTATCCTGTTTTCCTTTCGCGACCGTCTGGCAGCGGATAGGAGCGGAATTTACTATGTATATATATATATATATATATTGATATATATTCACGGAAAAAAACATAGGTTTCACACATGTTATAGTTAGCTGGACATTTCACTCATACAAAACCATTGAATTTCCTCCGTTATAGTTAGTTCAGCTAACTATAACTCGTGCACCCGCAATGCACTGCTGGTGACGTCACATATTACATCACTCATGACATGGTCAGTGACATCACTCATGACATCACTGATGACATCTCAAATGACATCACTGATGACATCACTGATGACATCATGCTTGTGAAAGAGTGGCAGACCTCCTCTCAGCGTAATATAACCCTTGATACACACATTCAAAAATAGAAACTAAAGTTTTCAAAAAAATGGAGATACCAATTCCAGTTAGAACAACCTATTCAGTAATTCCAAAATCTACATACACATCCAGTCATTCACTAACAGTTCTATGTAGGCACTCATACATGTACTCACACATCATATGTACTCATACACCTATACATCTTATTACACGCGGACACTCATCTATAGAGTTACTCACACACAAACTCACACATGCAAGTAAACTATCAAACATCCACTTACTTCTACAGAATCGTTCACATACTTACACTCTTAAACAATCACTTACAGAAACACATATTATTGATACAGGAACTCTTACAATCTCTCGCTCTCACATATACTCACTTATATACATCAACACTCACATATACTAGTTTAACACATATGTAGTTACTCATAAAGATACTATTGAGACAGGGATTCACTCACTAACACACCCATACACAAACTCATCCACCCATATAGTCCTGCACACATGCTGTCTTCAAAACACACACAAACAGTGAGTCACTCATTCATGCATCTATGCAGTAAGTAATACCCCCCACCAAACCATACAGACACTCATACTGATACTCTACAAACCAACTAATAACCCATATTGACACTCATGTAGCTAGTCACGAACACATGCAGCCACTTATACACAAAGTGAGACACTGATATAGATATTTTCATATTTAAACATTACTCGCTAATACATGTATTCACTAAGATACACTTAATAAGTCAGTTATACAATCATTTTTACAAAAAAACATCCATTTAGACACTTATTTACACTTTTTTCCTCCATCGACCTTTAGATATACATATATAAAACATATTTATTTTCCAGAAAGACACACATTCACTGGATGATGTCATCAGTGATGTCATTTGAGATGTCATCAGTGATGTCATGAGTAATGTCACTGACCATGTCATGAGTGATGTAATATATGACATCATAAGCAGTGCATTGTGGGCGCGCGAGTTATAGTTAGCTGAATTAACTATAACGGGGGGATTTCAATGGTTTTGTTTGAGTGAAATGTCCAGCTAACTATAACATGTGTGAAACCTATGGTTTTTTCAGTGAATTTTTAAGGTTTTTTAAATGCCAATTCCTAACTATAACGTGTGTGAAACCTATGGTTTTTTCAGTGAATTTCTATGGTTTTTAAAATGCTAATTTTTAACTATAACATGGCGTAAACCTATGGTTTTTTCAGTGAATATATACATATATATATATATATATATATATATATATATATATATATATATATATATATATATATATATATATATATATATATATATATATATATATATATATATATATATATATATATCAAAATCCATTGCAGGCGCTCCAAGTGAGTAAGACTCCCCAGGGAAAATTCAATGAGGCTTTATTGACACCTTGCCAGCACAGGAAAATCAGCAGTATCCCCCTCCAAAGCTTTAAAACGCCGGACGCGTTTCAGGACCTCTTCCCTTCATCTGCGGCGTGGTTTGAAAGGAACCGCTTGCAACAAACCAACGCGCACCTGTGTTAAAAGCCTACCCTCCAGGGCGTAGCTGAGTGCAAGGCCTGCTGGCTCTTGTAGTGCGCGCTCTCTTTTTACCCATGTGGGTGTGCAAAACAGTTCGTGATAAATTCAAATAATAATCCCAAGTGGGCAGGGGGGGGAATCACACTGATGTCCTGTACCCTGCTTTGCAGCTGCCATCCTCATTCAGCAGGCGTCGTCCTGCACGAACACCTGCCAAATCCCTGTTCCTGTAGTCCCAATACCGAAGAGTGTGGGCAGGACCCGCACTTCTGCGGTGCATCTTAAACTCGCGACCATAGCCAGCCGCTCAAATCAAAATCCATTGCAGGCGCTCCAAGTGAGTAAGATTCCCCAGGGAAAATTCAATGAGGCTTTATTGACACCTTGCCAGCACAGGAAAATCAGCAGCATCCCCCTCCAAAGCTTTAAAACGCCGGACGCGTTTCAGGACCTCTTCCCTTTATCTGCAGCGTGGTTTGAAAGGAACCGCTTGCAACAAACCAACGCGCACCTGTGTTAAAAGCCTACCCTCCAGGGCGTGGCTGGGTGCAAGGCCTGCTGGCTCTTGTAGTGCGCGCTCTCTTTTTACCCAGGACGACGTCCGCTCACCAGGAAGGCATCCACAAAGCGGCGCACAGGGTGACAGCTAGCTTTCCCCTCCACCCACTGGGGAATGAATTTTGATTTTATTTTGTAACTGTTTGCACACCCACTGGGGTGAAGTAATACGCGCACTACAATATCCAGGATGCATTGGGATCCAGCCACGCCCGTGAGTCAGGCAGTACTTGAACGTGCGCAGAGACATTACGTGCCAGCAGCTGCTTTCATCACACGCCGCAGATGAAGGGAGGAGGTCCCGAAACGCGTCCGGAGTTAACATTATGGGAGAGGTGCTGCTGATTTACCGTGTGCTTGCAGGCTGCCATTAAATTCCTGAACGAAGTTGCTCCTTGTGGTCTCCCTCAATTAGAGTGCCTGCATTGAATTAATTTTTGCGGCCAGCTGCGGTCGCGAGGAGGGCCCGCCGTAGAACAACGGATCCTGTCCTTGTGCCTGATGGTGTTTGGAAGCACAGGAAAGGAGGGTGAGCCGGTAATCGTGCAGGACGACGCCCGCTCACCAGGAAGGCATCCACAAAGCGGCGCACAGGGTGACAGCTAGCTTTCCCCTCCACCCACTGGAGAATGAATTTTGATTTTATTTTGTAACTGTTTGCACACCCACTGGGGTGAAGTAATACGCGCACTACAATATCCAGGATGCATTGGGATCCAGCCACACCCGTGAGGCAGGCAGTACTTGAACGTGCGCAGAGACATTACGTGCCAGCAGTTGCTTTCATCACACGCCGCAGATGAAGGGAGGAGGTCCCGAAACGCGTCCGGCGTTAACATTATGGGAGAGGTGCTGCTGATTTACCGTGTGCTTGCAGGCTGCCATTAAATTCTTGAACGAAGTTGCTCCTTGTGGTCTCCCTCAATTAGAGTGCCTGCATTGAATGAATTTTTGCGGCCAGCTGCGGTCGCGAGGAGGGCCCGCCGTAGAACAACGGATCCTGTCCTTGTGCCTGATGGTGTTTGGAAGCACAGGAAAGGAGGGTGAGCCGGTAATCGTGCAGGACGACGCCTGCTCACCAGGAAGGCATCCACAAAGCGGCGCACAGGGTGACAGCTAGCTTTCCCCTCCACCCACTGGGGAATGAATTTTGATTTTATTTTGTAACTGTTTGCACACCCACTGGGGTGAAGTAATACGCGCACTACAATATCCAGGATGCATTGGGATCCAGCCACACCCGTGAGGCAGGCAGTACTTGAACGTGCACAGAGACATTACGTGCCAGCAGTTGCTTTCATCACACGCCGCAGATGAAGGGAGGAGGTCCCGAAACGCGTCCGGCGTTAACATTATGGGAGAGGTGCTGCTGATTTACCGTGTGCTTGCAGGCTGCCATTAAATTCCTGAACGAAGTTGCTCCTTGTGGTCTCCCTCAATTAGAGTGCCTGCATTGAATGAATTTTTGCGGCCAGCTGCGGTATCGAGGAGGGCCCGCCGTAGAACAACGGATCCTATCCTTGTGCCTGATGGTGTTTGAAAGGTATGATTTGTTTATATTTTTCTGTAAACACACCCAGCCTGCAAGTGCTGTATGGTCAGTATTTTCTTTTATATTTATTTTTTATAGTTTCAAAAGATATATTTTACATTTTTCTTTTGTATATCATGAGAAACAAACAATCATCAAACAATAAAGAATGCATTCAAAAGACAATGTGCACAATATATACAGGTGATCAATATATACATCATCAATACAAAAACGATTTCAAAGAAACCAGAACTAGAATGGTATTAAACAAATTAAATAAATATGATGCCTAAGTGAGGTTATTTTAATAAAGGTAGGCTCAATGACCGAAGTCCAGACATCAAGTTCAGTCTCTGCTATGACGCCAAAGCCTTACCATTTCTTGATGTTGAAGTCAAGACATCACCAGACGGACTGGCATGTACACTCTTCCAGAAAAAGACAGATAAAAACAATGCTCTCCATTTCACCAGCTACCACCCCAGGAGCCTTAAAGATAATCTGCCCTTCGGGCAATTCCTGAGGGTAAGACGAAATTGCTCTAGCACTCAAGACTTTACTACCCATGGTGAAGCCTTAACGAGGAAATTGCAAGAGAGAGGATATCCTCGTAAGCTGCTCAAGCATTCCATGAAACGGGCCAGATGGACCCCAAGGGAATACCTATTGCAAAAGAGGCAGAGATCTCCCACACAGAGAATGGTCTGTGTGTCCACGTTTGGACCCCACACTCAACCCTTGCAAAAGATCATTCGGAAAAACTGGCATCTGGTAGAGGAAATCATGCCTGAGGTGGGCCCACCACTATTCGCCCTTAAGAAGAACCGAAGTAGAGGGCAGCTGATAACATCAACCCGTCCTCCACCAAAGAAGGACACCCAGAGCACCATATTTGGTACGACCCCTGTAAAAGGACACAGAAAATGCGGGACATGTTCCGTCTGCAACCTCACCATGGAAGGTTCTCTCTTTTCTGATGGAAAAAGGTTCTGGCGCCATGAAGATCACACCAACTGCAAAACCAAAAATGCAGTATATGCCATCCAGTGCCCGTGTGACAAAGTGTATATCGGGAAGACAACACAAGAGGTCCGGCAAAGGATCATACAGCATCGTTCCAGGGTCAATAACAAGGTCCTTACAGCACCACTAGTGTCCCATTTTCTACAACATAGGCACTCGGCAAATGATCTGAAATGGACTGTGCTGTCAGTCATCAAAGGTGGACATGGGGACCCCGAAACCCGATTGTCCCAAAAAGAGGCTTATCTAATATTGAAATTCGATACATGTAACACGGGGCTCAACGAAATGTCTGAAATTAGTAACTTGCAATAATGTCCCTTTTCCTTGAGTCTGCTTTCCAATCAGTTTGTCTGTGATTTCTTTCCTGCTTCGCTTGAACTACTAGTACCAGCAATCCCGGCAGCCGGTGACGCCCAGCCAACATGGCCGCCTACCCTGTCTTAACCAGCCACTTCGGTCCGGGTCACTTGCATGAGAGACGCCGGAGGTAACGCTGGGAGGAGAACGCTCGCATTACGAGTAAGTGAAGCATTCTTGCACGCTATCACCGCGTTGCGCAAATGCCGCACGCCGCCCGGCTCCTCGGAGCAGCGGCTGTTCTGTGCCAGACTTGAATTCGTGTCCCTTCACTTTCCAACAGCGCCTTTTGAAATTACCGCTGGACCGCACGGCCAGACTTCCTTCCTTCGCCAGCGTGAACCATTCAGACAGGTACGTCTCCCTTTAAACGAAAAGTGTAGCGTTGAACTTAGCGAGTGCTCCGGCCCCACGGGTTCATATGTGGCTGTAATTCTTCCCTTTGCAGATACTTCACGTGGCACATGAATCCACTCCCTCTGTCCAGATTTACATCACGGATGCCACTTAATGACCAAGGTACGCTGATAACAAAACCATTGATATCGCCCCACGTTGGCAATATGTTTCAATCAGTGACAGGCAATCCTCCTTTATTATTCTCAGTGCAGAACAGGAGTACCATGTGAAGCTGGCGCCCCCCCATACACATCTCAACCGTGAAGACTACATTCAGGTAGAGGAAATTATGAGTGTACGAGCTTCTGAGTCCAACAGTGCTTATGCTCCATCACTCAAACCAGACTCCATTTTTATTATATTCACAGTCACGACTATATCCAGTCCACGTCCTGAGGAGAACCCCCAATCACCTTGTGGTTCGAAACGCGTTGACTACGAGCCAGTGAGAAAGAGGAAGAGTGCCACTAGAGACCCAAACAAAGCTACACCTCTAGTCCCTAGTTGTGCAACTACATCAATGTCTAATCACTGGCTCAGTAAGACTAGCCGGCAGTTTCTATGAAATGTGTTGCCCGCTGGTCTTCAGTTATAAAATCAGAAGGACTGGTGCCTACCTTTATTAAAATAACCTCACTTAGGGATCATATTTATTTAATTTGTTTAATACCATTCTAGTTCTGGTTTCTTTGAAATCGTTTTTGTATTGATGATGTATATATTGATCACCTGTATATATTGTGCACATTGTCTTTTGAATGCATTCTTTATTGTTTGATGATTGTTTGTTTCTCATGATATACAAAAGAAAAATGTAAAATATATCTTTTGAAACTATAAAAAATAAATATAAAAGAAAATACTGACCATACAGCACTTGCAGGCTGGGTGTGTTTACAGAAAAATATAAACAAATCATACCTGACTAGCCCCCTTTTTGTTTAGTATATTGCAGTGGTCCAAGCTAGTCAGAGACTGGACCCAAACCTTCTTCGGTTGCTCTGTTCGTAGAGTGGGCACATGCCCGCAAGGTTTCTCGGTACACATAAATAGGTGTATAAACAATTCATTCATTGGCTTTGGGCCTGTCAAGTCCCGAGGAACAAGTATGTCGGAAAGGGACACGCTATCATTCAGTGAGGACCACATCCAGAAGCTACTCTCAGACTCGACACTCTTTTCCTCTGTTAACCCCTTAATTGCTGCCGTCGGCCAACGGTCGTCACGGCCACTACCTCCCCAGTGCTGCGCACGACCGTTGGACGTCCATTCAGCACTAGTTCCAATGGACAGCGCAGCACTGGGGAGGTCTATTTACGACGCTTTAAAGGGGTTAAATTGAGTAGTACGGCCAAGCAGGTAAACGTCACAGACAAACTTATCAGACTCCAAAAGAAACATGTTCGAACCGAACTCCATGGGCATTTTCTACTTGCCAACCTAAAAGCTGGTACAATCCCATGGGGACTGCAGATCAAGAATATTCCGGTCATCTTCACGGAAGACCCCGTATACAGAAAAGGGTTTAGTTGCATAAGCACTAAATGCAGTAGAGACTTGATGGTTCACACCGTCGAAACAGCCCAACGTATCTGTAAAAAAGAAGAAGAGGAGATTGAAGAACAACTCCAAGCTATCAAAGACAATCATACCGAAACTGAAGCAAAAATTCTTCTAGATAAAATTGAAAAGGAACTGTCCACATTCAAGGACCATACAATCAACTTTAAAACTTCCAAATTTGAGAAAGATTTGAAGAATTTCAGCCTTGAAACGGTCTATCCTTATCTTAAGGATGACTTTTACACACGCCCTGATTCCACTAGACATCTGAATACCTATCAGGGGCGGTCCAGAAAGAAGTTCCTTACATTCTCGGAGACTTCGTCTTCAGACTCCACTGTGGATTCAGACGCTGGGGAAGGTCCTTCAAACAGAAATTCCAACAAAAGGCCTTTTTTAGGACAGGGCCAACAGCAGAAGCGCACCAGATTCAAACCGCAATGGGAAATGACTACACGCAAACAGCATTACAAGTCATAAGTAAATCTCCCATTATCAACCTGTCCAATAAGGAACTTTCAAAAGCTGAAAAAGAAGTACTAGAATTGGGCTTGTCATTTGTACCGGGCACCACCACTGACCTTACTAAGATCAAGCTGGAAGTCTTGGAATTTTTTCGGAAGGTGCGTTTGAGATGGTTCTTTAAAGATTCACCCGATCCATTACAAACGGAGGCCTCCGGCCTGCGGAACAAATCCACGTTCTGCCCCTCCAACCACAATATGTCAAAAAACATCGTTGCCTTTGAGCGCGTGGTCATGTCATCCTTGAATCAATTGGAAAGACAACGTCAGTTCGTCCCTGCCAATCTAACGAAAGACCAAAAAAAAGCCATCTGTGAATTGAAAAATCAACAAGACGCCATCATCAGACCGGCAGGCAAGGGAGGAGCGGTGGTACTGTGGTCTAAGGAACTATACCGAGCTGAAGGTAGAAGTCACGTGTACAATCAGGAATGGTACCGCCTCATCACACAAGATCCTACTTCCCAGATCACACAAGAAATTTCTAAACGGGTCCATGATGCCAAGGAACAGGGGATACTGGGTCCCAAAGAAGCAGAATACCTTGTAAAGAAGCACCCTAGGGTCCCCCATCTGTATTTTCTACCCAAAGTACACAAGGATGCCACCAAACCACCCGGGCGGCCCATCGTGTCCGGGTGTGATTCGGTCCTCGAACCAATCTCCCAATTTGTTGATGTGTTCCTGAAACCACTCGTGGTGGAGGTTCGATCATATCTCAGAGACACCATGGACTTCATTAACAAGGTGGAAGGACGGCAATTCGACCCAAACAAACATCTCATGGCTACGATGGATGTATCATCCTTGTACACTCAGATCCCACAGCATGACGGACTGGACGTGATTGAAATGTCCCTTGATAAAAGGCCCCGTCCACACCGTGTGCCTACCGATTTGATCGTTGCATTTGCGTCTTTGGCGCTAAAAAGGAACTTTTTCACGTTTGAAGAAGAAATGTTCATGCAAATCAAGGGCTCCGCGATGGGCTGTCCCTTCGCTCCAGAAATGGCGATTTTATACATGGGCTATTATGAAGAGAAATACGTACACAATAACAACCCTTATCAAGACCACATCCTCCAGTGGCTAAGATATATTGATGACGTGTGGTGCATCTGGAGTGGTACACCGCAGCTTCTCGAGGAATTCCATTGTTGGCTCAATGACCGAAGTCCAGACATCAAGTTCAGTCTCTGCTATGACGCCAAAGCCTTACCATTTCTTGATGTTGAAGTCAAGACATCACCAGACGGACTGGCATGTACACTCTTCCAGAAAAAGACAGATAAAAACAATGCTCTCCATTTCACCAGCTACCACCCCAGGAGCCTTAAAGATAATCTGCCCTACGGGCAATTCCTGAGGGTAAGACGAAATTGCTCTAGCACTCAAGACTTTACTACCCATGGTGAAGCCTTAACGAGGAAATTGCAAGAGAGAGGATATCCTCGTAAGCTGCTCAAGCATTCCATGAAACGGGCCAGATGGACCCCAAGGGAATACCTATTGCAAAAGAGGCAGAGATCTCCCACACAGAGAATGGTCTGTGTGTCCACGTTTGGACCCCACACTCAACCCTTGCAAAAGATCATTCGGAAAAACTGGCATCTGGTAGAGGAAATCATGCCTGAGGTGGGCCCACCACTATTCGCCCTTAAGAAGAACCGAAGTATAGGGCAGCTGATAACATCAACCCGTCCTCCACCAAAGAAGGACACCCAGAGCACCATATTTGGTACGACCCATGTAAAAGGACACAGAAAATGCGGGACATGTTCCGTCTGCAACCTCACCATGGAAGGTTCTCTCTTTTCTGATGGAAAAAGGTTCTGGCGCCATGAAGATCACACCAACTGCAAAACCAAAAATGCAGTATATGCCATCCAGTGCCCGTGTGACAACGTGTATATCGGGAAGACAACACAAGAGGTCCGGCAAAGGATCATACAGCATCGTTCCAGGGTCAATAACAAGGTCCTTACAGCACCACTAGTGTCCCATTTTCTACAACATAGGCACTCGGCAAATGATCTGAAATGGACTGTGCTGTCAGTCATCAAAGGTGGACATGGGGACCCCGAAACCCGATTGTCCCAAAAAGAGGCTTATCTAATATTGAAATTCGATACATGTAACACGGGGCTCAACGAAATGTCTGAAATTAGTAACTTGCAATAATGTCCCTTTTCCTTGAGTCTGCTTTCCAATCAGTTTGTCTGTGATTTCTTTCCTGCTTCGCTTGAACTACTAGTACCAGCAATCCCGGCAGCCGGTGACGCCCAGCCAACATGGCCGCCTACCCTGTCTTAACCAGCCACTTCGGTCCGGGTCACTTGCATGAGAGACGCCGGAGGTAACGCTGGGAGGAGAACGCTCGCATTACGAGTAAGTGAAGCATTCTTGCACGCTATCACCGCGTTGCGCAAATGCCGCACGCCGCCCGGCTCCTCGGAGCAGCGGCTGTTCTGTGCCAGACTTGAATTCGTGTCCCTTCACTTTCCAACAGCGCCTTTTGAAATTTCCGCTGGACCGCACGGCCAGACTTCCTTCCTTCGCCAGCGCGAACCATTCAGACAGGTACGTCTCCCTTTAAACGAAAAGTGTAGCGTTGAACTTAGCGAGTGCTCCGGCCCCACGGGTTCATATGTGGCTGTAATTCTTCCCTTTGCAGATACTTCACGTGGCACATGAATCCACTCCCTCTGTCCAGATTTACATCACGGATGCCACTTAATGACCAAGGTACGCTGATAACAAAACCATTGATATCGCCCCACGTTGGCAATATGTTTCAATCAGTGACAGGCAATCCTCCTTTATTATTCTCAGTGCAGAACAGGAGTACCATGTGAAGCTGGCGCCCCCCCATACACATCTCAACCGTGAAGACTACATTCAGGTAGAGGAAATTATGAGTGTACGAGCTTCTGAGTCCAACAGTGCTTATGCTCCATCACTCAAACCAGACTCCATTTTTATTATATTCACAGTCACGACTATATCCAGTCCACGTCCTGAGGAGAACCCCCAATCACCTTGTGGTTCGAAACGCGTTGACTACGAGCCAGTGAGAAAGAGGAAGAGTGCCACTAGAGACCCAAACAAAGCTACACCTCTAGTCCCTAGTTGTGCAACTACATCAATGTCTAATCACTGGCTCAGTAAGACTAGCCGGCAGTTTCTATGAAATGTGTTGCCCGCTGGTCTTCAGTTTTAAAATCAGAAGGACTGGTGCCTACCTTTATTAAAATAACCTCACTTAGGCATCATATTTATTTAATTTGTTTAATACCATTCTAGTTCTGGTTTCTTTGAAATCGTTTTTGTATTGATGATGTATATATTGATCACCTGTATATATTGTGCACATTGTCTTTTGAATGCATTCTTTATTGTTTGATGATTGTTTGTTTCTCATGATATACAAAAGAAAAATGTAAAATATATCTTTTGAAACTATAAAAAATAAATATAAAAGAAAATACTGACCATACAGCACTTGCAGGCTGGGTGTGTTTACAGAAAAATATAAACAAATCATACCTGACTAGCCCCCTTTTTGTTTAGTATATTGCAGTGGTCCAAGCTAGTCAGAGACTGGACCCAAACCTTCTTCGGTTGCTCTGATGGTGTTTGAAAGCACAGGAAAGGAGGGTGAGCCGGTAATCGTGCAGGACGACGCCCGCTCACCAGGAAGGCATCCACAAAGCGGCGCACAGGGGGACAGCTAGCTTTCCCCTCCACCCACTGGGGAATGAATTTTGATTTTATTTTGTAACTGTTTGCACACCCACTGGGGTGAAGTAATACGCGCACTACAATATCCAGGATGCATTGGGATCCAGCCACGCCCGTGAGGCAGGCAGTACTTGAACGTGCGCAGAGACATTATGTGCCAGCAGTTGCTTTCATCACACGCCGCAGATGAAGGGAGGAGGTCCCGAAACGCGTCCAGCGTTAACATTATGGGAGAGGTGCTGCTGATTTACCGTGTGCTTGCAGGCTGCCATTAAATTCCTGAACGAAGTTGCTCCTTGTGGTCTCCCTCAATTAGAGTGCCTGCGGTCGCCAGTAGGTATATATAGTTAGGATTTTTTCTCTATGGGATTTTTGAAAATTCTATGTCTAATAACTTTGGCGTTTGTGGACGGAATTGGCTGAAATTTTCAGGAAAATGGAACGTTTTGTTTCTGAGCAGCCCCTGAAAATTCGGGGGGGTTTCGTCAAGGGGGGGCCGAGAAAAAAGGGGGGTCCCAAAACGTGTTTTTAACATTGAGTTTTCCATAGGGCGGTTGGCCTCACTTTTAGCCCGAACGGCTGAATGGATTTGCACGAAACTTGGCAAAATTGTAGGGACTGGTAGCCCGATGTGCCTTTGCTAGGTCTCAATATATGTGCTCCAGTGGATTTTGAGAAATTAACGTTCAAAAAAAGATATATATCTGTAACAGCGGACCAGGCAGCGCTCCAGTTCGCGTACTTTTCGCGTTACGGAGCTTTGTGAAGCGAAGCTGATTGGTTCTCCGGCGTCTGTAAACATTCCAAACAGTCCGTAGCGGCCACCATCTTGTCTCTCGGTAGGATCGAGAGACAAGAGGAGGCCAAAGCGAAGGGGCAAATGACCATAAGGGGGCATAGTAGATCCTCCCTGACCCCCTAGGTTTGATGTGGAGGTTTTAAAAGGGCCCCGCGGGGCAAAAAAAATAAAAATAATAATCGAACGGCTGAATGGATTTGCACGAAACTTGGCAAAATTGTAGGGACTGGTAGCCCGATGTGCCTTTGCTAGGTCTCAATATATGTGCTCCAGTGGATTTTGAGAAATTAACGTTCAAAAAAAGATATATATCTGTAACAGCGCTCCGCTTCGCGTACTTTACGCGTTACGTAGCTTTGCGAAGCTGATTGGTTCTCCGGCGTCTGTAAACATTCCAAACAGTCCGTAGCGGCCGCCATCTTGTCTCTCGGTAGGATCGAGAGACAAAACGAGGCCAAAGCGAAGGGGCAAATGACCATAAGGGGGCATAGTAGATCCTCACTGACCTCTTAGGTTTGATGTACCATTTTGCCAAGTTTGGTGTAATTCCGTTCAGCCATTCAGGCTGTAGACGTATCTAAATGTCCTATGGAAAATTGCATGGGGAAAACACATTTGAAAGTGTTGAAATTTAGAACCAATTAAAATGTTACTTTGGTTTTGTATTTGTGTGTGATGAAAGTTAATTGGTTATGTATATATCAAAAATTAGAGGAAACCACAGCCATTTTGTGATACTACTAATGTCTGAGGTACATTTGTGAGGAATTTTTGGTGCTCAATTTCTGGTGTTTGATTTACACAGTACTAACACTTCTCCTACTTTCAAAAAGGTAAGGGGAACTATGTTGTACACTTTAAGATAATTTGAAAAATGTTTTCTGTTATTCATTTTCAGTCCTTCTGTTATACTAAATACTTGATAAAGTTAGTTTTATATTATGTATTACTAAAAACGATAAATGAAAGTGATTATTTTTTTCTGCAATTTACAGCAAGAAATTTCAAAATAAAATGGATCACAATGAAGAGACCGTGGCAATTTCTTTTGAATTATCCACTACATTTATTGAAATTGACAGCACCAATAATGAAATATTCTCACAAGGAGGAGATGACTTGAATGATTTTTTTGATCAATCTCTTGACGGCGAATTTATCGAATGTTTGGAGACCATAGAGTTACAAGAATCATCATTGCAGACTTTTCATGAGGAGATTTCTGATGAGATGATTGAAGAGGAAATTCCTGATGAGGACATGTTACTAGTTCTTTCAAATTATGAAAATTCAGAAGAATAAATTTATATTTAGAAATCAAAAATTGTTTGAGACATTATTCATTTTTATTTTTAATTTATGAGGTTGTAGCGAAGTGATTGTAGTATAAAAAAAGACTTATAGTATAGAGTGCAAAAATTGGTTCTTTTTGGAGGGACAAAAAAAAAAATCGTTTTTTTGGTGGGGTGCGCCCGGTTAGCGTAACGGGAAGTGGACTGGGGAGCGTACTACAAGGAAAGAAGAATGATTGACTTTTAACTTATTGTATGTTTATAGACTTGTTTTTCTGCTGAGTGACGTGTCGGCCTATCTCCACGGAATGCAGTCCCTACCATCTCGGCTTTTAAGCCCAGGGGGACCGGTAGTGTGGGAGAGATAACGGGGCATATTATCAAGGGGGTTTATCTCCGTTTTTTGGCTTTAAAAGCCAAGAAAGCGGAGATAAAATTATCTCCGTATTACGTAGCTGTCGCTAACACCAGTTAGCGACCGCTAGTAGGAGATAGCGACCATCTTGGGCTCCACTTTGCATGTCAGTGATATTTATCACTAATGACATGCAAAGTGGGCATGCCAAGATGTTAGCGACTGGAAACAGTCGCTAACATCGCTATCTCCTATTACCAACTTTTGGAGATATTCGCGCTAAGCGCGAATATCTCCAAAAAGTAACACCTGTCCTGAGCAGTTCTTAGCCATGTCATCCAATGGGAGGTGGATAACATGGCTAAGAGCATTAGCTCGGTAATGCATGAATATTGCTGACTTTTCAGCGATATTAATGCATTGCGGCCGTTTTTTATGGCATTTGCGATAAACCTTGATAATAGCAAGGTTTATCTGCGATAATTTCTGACGATGCTTAGCGGTAAAAAATTCGTTGCTAAGCATCGTTAGGGATAAATATCGCTTAACTTTGGTAATATGCCCCAACGTCTGTTAACGTTCGATTCGAAGGAAATGAGGAAGTGTTGAAAAACGTTGTCTGCGCCAACTTGCCTTTTTTCAAATGCCACACTTTTGTCGTGCACGGCAGCCATTTTAGATGCCTTGACCAGACCCACTCTCTGCACGCTGTCGATCCGTAGCATGGCTCCCCACCCTCGCAAGCATCTTCCCCAGGCACTGGTCACCCCCGCTCTCTGTCTTATGCATGGGCAATAAACCTCCCCCCATCTGCGCTGCTCTTCCCTGAGAATCACACCCTGTGCCCGCCCGACACCTCCCTTTCGCCCTATTCACTACCGCACCCTCTGACACTCCTCTTCCTCTGTGTCCGATTGTCCAGGCCGGTCCCAGGCTATCAGCTAGCCCTGCAGATGTAGTTTATGGCCCCAGCTGTAAAGAATCACCCCTCTTCAAAGGAGTTATAGTAGATCAAGGCCCACACCCGATGAGATCCGTCACACCACACGCGTTCCTACTATCTGAAAACCATCCTGTATTGTGATTGGGGAGGGGACCGAGCCTGAAGCGGAAGATTCCAGGGATGACTCTTTGTACATCAAAGTTTTTACAATTATGTGTCACATTAAAAATATATAGCACTCCAACAAAGTAGTAGGAATATAAAACTTTAATAACTTATAAATATATACAACAAAACAAAAACAGTAAAAACATTTAAACAATGAAGAGACCGTGGTAATTTCTTTTGAATTATCCACTACATTTATTGAAATTGACAGCACCAATAATGAAATATTCTCACAAGGAGGAGATGACTTGAATGATTTTTTTGATCAATCTCTTGATGGCGAATTTATCGAATGTTTGGAGACCATAGAGTTACAAGAATCATCATTGCAGACTTTTCATGAGGAGATTCCTGATGAGATGATTGAAGAGGAAATTCCTGATGAGGACATGTTACTAGTTCTTTCAAATTATGAAAATTCAGAAGATGTTGCCTGGGGGTGGGTCGTCAGTAGCGGTCTGTTGTGCGAATAGTTCCAAGGCAGCAGAACGCGCTGAAATCTGGATGGCACCAAGGTGATGTCCAGTAAGTTGCCGCACACCAAATAACGGCGTGGGGCGCCGCGGGGGGGGGGGAGGCAGTCCAAAGTTCCGTTAAAAGGGCAAAGGAAAGGATCGGTGGTTTGAACCATCAGTCAAAAAGGGGAGGGGGTGCAACAATTTTTCCTACCGGGTCACACTGTGCTTTCACCGGAACTGAGGTCTGCAGGATTCTAGTCATTCAAACTGAGGCTGGCGCCAGCATGGGAGCGCCGACGTCCCGCGGCTACAGTTTCGTCACTCCACGGGCGATCATGGCAGTCATTCCCCATCGGGGGTGTCTGCGGGGGTCAGGGACTCCCGCGGCTCCTCTAGAATCTTCAAGGTTGTGGAGGACTACGGTGGTGGAGTCAACCAGTGACCGGGCCATTTCTTTATGCTGGGCCCGCTCTTGCCAGGTCGACCGCCATTTTGAGAGTTCGGTAGCTACCGGCGATCGCGGGGTCAAATGAGCGGACGGGCTCCACCCTGCCGGGCGAGACGTTGCAGCATCGCCACAGTGGAAGAACCCTTTTCCGGGTGCCTGGAGCGCTGAGGGTGCAGCTGGGAAGCCTCCACCTGGGGAGGCGGGAGAGGCCTGTTCGCACCGTCTCTCCCACCCAGTGCACCCCACGGCGTCTCGCTTGACATTTGTTATGGCCGGACCAGGCGATGAGGACGAGGGGGGGGGGGTCGGAGGCATGTGCAAGACATCCCCCCCCCAGTGTTGTCGCAGCCATTATAAAAGAAAGAAGAAATGTCCCGTCCGTCTTTGGGCCGGACCTCCGGTGGATGGCGGCCGGACGCCCTTTGCTCTGGCCCCATGAACGGGTTCCTTGGCTCATCCGGTGGGGCAGGCCTTGGCGTGTGGTGCCTCTCCTGGGCCTTTCGTGCAGTGGCCTCTCCACTCCCAGGCCCTCCATGGATGCTGGCCCAGACTGGGAGAGAGAGGGTCTAACCTGCAATTCTCCAGGGTTACCGCCACCGCGGCCGGATCCCGTCGGCCTCGGCATCTGGTTGATGGTGGCCGGACTGGGAGAGAGAGGGGAGGGTCGAGGACACAGACATTCCCCCCCTTGCAACTCTCCAGGGTGGTCGTAGCAATCCCCCTGGACGGGGGCCATTGGCCTCGGCCTTTCCTCCGGCTACACCCTACGTGATGATCTTCTGCCGACGGTTGGCAGCAGGACCCGCCTTATATGTGTTGCTTCCGGCTGGGCGTAGCCGGAAACCTGTTGTACTTTGGAAGTTTCCAGAATGGGGCGGATGTCTGCTGACTTGTATCTTTCCCAGTTTGCCGTTATTTGGCCGTGGCAGGCGGTGGGACAGACACGTTTTGGGGCAGTGAGGGGCGATGAAGCCTCGTTGCCTTGTGGCCGTTGCAATGTCACACTTGGTTTCTCTTACTGTTTTCAGGTTTCTTATTACGGGTTTACTTCTAACGTTTCTTGTTTCTAGGACAATAATAGGTTTTATCATTACGTATTGTTATCGTTTCTTTGTTTGTTATTTAATAAAAAGTTCATCAGTGGCCTACTGATTTTCGTTTTCCTATTCCTTTCTTTCCAGGTTGTTTCATGCTAAAGTTTCTGTTAACAGGATACAGTGATCACTTCGTTATTATTGCATATGTCCTTTTCACTAGGGGTGCTCTCTGGTCGGGCCAGATGACCTATCTCTAGTAAATGGTCCGGGTGAAACAGGTGCATCAATCAGTGGGGAGTAGATAGGCATGACAGATTACAACGGGGGACAAAGGTCCGCATTACCTACCCTTTCACTACTTGCAAAGATTTTCCTACGTTTATTTGCAAACAGGGAATACCTCCAAAAAGAACCAATTCCCAAACAGTCAATGTTCGGGCAAACAATCAATCAATGAGGAACGAAATAGGCACGATGTGTTAAAGGTTTGCGTTACCTACCCTTCACTATCTGCAAAGGGAGAGAGAATATTCCTATTCTTCCCCGTTTGCAGGCAGAGAAGATCCTTAAGAGAACCAACTTCGAACAATTCAATACTCGATTCAATCAATCAATCAATGGGGAGAAAAATAGGTATGACGGATTACAATGGGGACAAAAGTCTGCATTTACCTATCCTTCAATATCTGCAAAGACTAAACAGAGTATGGCGATTCTGTGCTTGTTTGCAAATGCTTGGATAACAATCAATCAAATGGAGAGAGAAGCAGGCACGACGGATTACAACGGGGGCAAAGGCCTGCGTTAACTAACCTTCACTATCTGGAAAGAGAGAGTACTCCTAATAGAAATGAGGGGGGGGCAGCATTGAAAGCAGATCAGTGTGCATAAACACGAAAATGTTTTTTCTTACCACGTACTTGACAATCGACAGCTTATGATATTTGCTATTAAAAAACCATTGAAATTCACTGAAAAAACCATAGGTTATAGACCATATATAGTTAGGAATTAGCATTTACAAAACCTTGAAAATTCACTGAAAAAACCATAGGTTATAGACCATATATAGTTAGGAATTAGCATTTAAAAAACCTTATTTTACTCACACAAAACCATTGAAATTCCATATATAGTTAGTAGTACTAACTATATATCGCGCACCCGCAATCCACTGCGGATCATGTCACATATTACATCATTCATGACATGGTCAGTGACATCACTGATGACATCTCAAATAACATCACTGATATTATAGGATAATCCACACGGGCACCGCAATAAGTATATAACATTCTCTGTGTTACATGTTCCAGATACTTTCAAATGTATAGGAGTGCCTTTAGTTGGATGGTTGATGACATTACCCTTGATGATCGCTGAACAATTTCCACAATTATGGCAAGGTAGTGTTCCATTGTATTTCACAGCTTCTTGCTTTTTTGGTTGATTTAATAATTCTTTGAGATTCTTAGTTCTTTCATATGCGAAAATTGGAGGTGAGGAAAAAATTCCTTTGAAGTCTTCTTCTAGTGCTAGTAATGGCCAATGATTGCGAATGATCTTTTTGATTTTAGTGCTTTTCGTGGAAAATTTTGACACAAATACACATCTTTTTTCATCAGGTTTAGTTACTGATCTTAGTAAATAGATGTCTTGCATGTGGTAACGCAAGTTGTTGTGGTAAATAGAACCCATGCTATAATCTCTGAGGAAAGCAGAAACAGATTTATTAACATGTCTCCTTGCTTTCTCAATTTGTGCACAATGTTGATTGGACCAATTCCATTTCTGTCTTTAGCATATATTGGAATATACCAAGGCAGTTCGAGGAAAAAGTGTCATCAATTGTCTAAAGGTGTCTTTTAGAAGCATTTCCAGACCTACCCCAGTCAATGTGCCTAGATCGTTACCACCACAGTGCACAATTATAAGGTCTGGTTCTGGGAGATGCATAAAAGTTTTCACCAATGGTATTAATTGGTGACATCTTAATCCTCTTTGCCCAATCCACGTTATCTGCACATTTGGTAAATCAAGGTTGGAAATTCGTCTGCTTGCTGCATATTTTCCACTGCAGTGAATATAGCTGTGTCCTAAAAGCCAAACCTTCATTTTCAAGGCAGATGCAGTCGTGCTCCGATGGGTTGTGGAAGTGGAATGGCAGTTAGAAGCTGAAATTCAGGATAAAAAAATGGATGAGGCTTGGTGTGGTTGAAAAACAAAAGATGATTGGTTGATTCTAATACGTGAAGATTGAAAACTACGTTGCATGTTAATGTTATGTAAAAGAAAAAGTAGTATTGGGTGTGAAAAAAATGACATGTAACAGAGCTGTGGATAGGCAGGTGTTTCTGGAGGGAAAACAGTGTTGTTAGTTTGCTGTAGAACGTTGAGATATGAACTTTTGACCTGTGCCTTCCGCCAGGTGCAGAATGAGGTGTTACCATGGAAACAGCCAGAGATGGCAGTGGGTGATGGGTGACTTTTATGTGACATTGAAAATATTGTGAGGGACAACCAACTGAAATGTAAATTTGAATACAAAATTTTGCGGGAGGAAATATGATTGGCTGAAGAGACATATATGAGTCTGTATTGACTGGATATCTGTGCCATTGAATTTTGGTTGCAGTGATAGCAGCATAATTGAGACTTCCGTCAAACGAATATCTATTTTGTGACTGTCACTCTTGTACATCGTACAAAGCATTGGTAAAGGTAAGTCTGTAACTGTTTGTTTTGTCATGTACTGTAAAAGAAAGGGTTCACGGGCTGTTATAGGCATGTGGGTTCTAGTATGAGTAAATCAGGTCGACAAAAGAAAATATTAAGTTAGTACAGCTGAAGTTACGTGGAACTCATGAATACTGTTTCAATATACAATCATTTTAGTTGAGATTATGGATTAAAAGAGAGAACGTGTATATTTAAAATGTTTATTCAGAAATGCACTGTTTTCAAGGCAAGTTTCTTATCTAATACGAGTGCAGACATTGTAAAAAACAAAGTAATCGGTATAGCCACTAGTACATAAAATACAAACGGTATAGTTGATGAAAAATGAATATGGTTTAGCAAAATTAATTATACACTCTTATGAGGAAGTATATTGGGGCAGATTTATGAAGGCCTTGCGCCGCCGGTGCGTTACTTTTAACATAAATAAGGCTCATTATATGTTAATAAATGGATGAAGGTCTCTGGCCTTTCAGTTTAGGAACGATACATGAAAATGCTAGTGGTTAGACCAGTGTTTCCCAAACTGTGGTCCGCGGACCCCCTGGGGTCCTTGACCCATTCTCAGGGGGTCCGCAGGCAGCAGTTTTAAAAGCACTTCAAAGTTCCTTGCAGAATTATCAGTTTTGGAGCAACAATAAAAGTGTCAAGATAACACCAGTGATTAATGTACCTGCTGGAGAGAGGAGAGTTTTGTCCAGTGGCAACTTCAACTTATCTAATGTAGCACAGAGGGTTACTGCAAAGAATATGTACCATGTATTTAATTTAAAAAAATGTTATATGCATAGGTCAGTGGGTTACTTACTGCTTTTGTAAGTAACTTATTTTTCTTCCCAGATTGTCGTATCCTTGTGCATAATAAGGTCTTCATTTACTATTCTTTGAAAGCTAATAAAATTCAGTCTGTAATGATAACTGTGTTGTAGACTGCACCATTGTTTCCCAAAAACCTTTGGGGGAGAGCATTCCAAAGCACCCTCTGTAGTGGTCAGGCTCACTCATTGCACTTGGTATGCACCGTATGGGGACTGGTCTGAAAACATTTTCTAGGGCTGCTTTTGGTTTCCAGACTGGCCCTTGCAGGAGCAGGAGCCTCGAACAGCAAAATAAAACCAGCCATGTAAAGGTTTGTCACTGGGATGCAGCACCAATCTTCCCATTAAATTATTTAGTTTTTTGTAAATTCACAGAAGTGGAGGAGCGTGTCGTTATCCTCCTTGGCTTAATGACACGGTCCACCACTTCGGAAACTAGGGTTTTGGCCATATTTACAAGAATATGGTGCAGCCCTGTGTTTCCCCCTGCGCTTGCGCTACACTTAGCAGGGTAGCGGCAATGCAGGCACCCTTGCACCATAGTGCAAGTGTGACTGCGTGCAGGGGAAGATTGTTTATGTACAGGAAGATCCTCCTTCCTGAACATAAAAAATCCAAGGCGTTTTGCTTTTTCCATGTGTACTGCATAAGGCAGCACACATGAAAAAAGCAAAATCGAGGAGAAATAAAGCATTTATCCTTGTTTCGTCAAGTTAAGTCCAGGTGTTTCCTGGTTTTAATTATGGCGCAGTCTCCTATTTACGCTGCCCTTGTAAATAGGAGGCAGCGTTAAAAAATCAATGGCTGTTGCAGTGGAACGCCCATCGCAACACCCACTGCCCACCTCTTTCACGTTAAGTATTGCATGAAAGTGGTTCTTATTTGCAAAGTAGCGTTAAGCCATAGTAAGTGGCTCAACGGTGCCTTGTACATAGGGCGAAACCCATATCGCCACGGGAATATCGCAAAAAGTGACGTTCCCATGGAGATAGGGGTTTGTAAATCTGCCCCAAAAATTGTTAGTAATTCGAGTTTTTCTTTTGTGTACACCTGAAACAATTTCCCTGAGATATGTGGCATACAAGGTAAAACAGAACACCGGGACCTTTATCGATTGCGTTATGTTGCACAAAAGAAAAAAATACACGTAACAGACTTGGATCATTTACATTTTCACTATTTCTGGGCACTTTGCTTTTTGACCTTTCAGTAACCGACTTGCTTTATTTCGCCTGTATTTTACGTAGATCGGAAACAATGGCTATGTATTCGAACTTACCAATTCAAGAGCTACTATTATATTTGGTTTTCACAAAATCTTTATTCAAAAATGATGACGTACAAATGCAGGCATACAACCACATAAGTGATGACGCACAAATGCAGGCCTAAAACTACGTGGGCCAGCCACGGAGCAGACTGGGGCTGTACAAGAGGGCATATTTATCTGAGGAAAACATAACTGAGTCGGTGGTCATTTTATTTCATCAAGGTACGATAAGTGCAATAGAATCATATCGAAAATTCATTGTGGGCAAGTACCATCAGTGTTGAAAAATCGACCTTTCAATAATACTGTAATTAATGATGCGTCAGAACTTAATATCAATTCATTGTCCGAATGTTCAAGCAATACTCATCCCCTCCCGCCATGTGCTTCAAGAACTGCATCCATATTTCATGATCTGAAGTCTGAGCATCCGGAACACAACGGGGAATTGCGAGTTACGTTTATATCGGCGCCATTTTGGGTGGGGTCAGGCGGGCCCAAGTATAGTCAAAATGTCTCCACCAACTCGGGGTTGGACCAGAATCTCTTTCGGCAGTCCAGAAGTTCCGTTAAGGGGCAACAGAAGGGACCGGTGACATGAACCATCAATCAAAGAAATTGAGGGGCAACAATCTTTCCTACCGGGTCATACTGATGTTCCACCGGAACCGATCGAATCAGTAGTCTGCAGGATTTTTGGTCATTCAAACTGAGGCTGGCGTCAGCATGAGAGCGCCAACGTCTCGTGGCTACGCTTTGGTCGTTCTGCGGGCAATCATGGCAGTCCTTTTCCATCGGGGCGGTCGGAGGCCCGCGGAGGCCGAGGGCCCTCCGCAGCTCTTGTAGAATCTTCAAAGTTGAGGAGAACGCCTCTGGACAGGTGTCTTCCATTCAGAAAATATTGTTGGCAGCATTTTGAAAGGAAAGACAGGGGCCCATTTTCTGGTTAACAGGCGACCAGGCCAACTTTTCACGCCAGGCCCATTCCTGCAAAGTCGACCGCCATTTTTAGGAGATCTACAACCACCGGCAGTCACTGGGTTGGAGGAGCAGATGGACTCAAGCCTGTCGGGCGAAGCATCGTTGCACCGCCACAGTGGACGAGACCCTGCTGGGTGAGTGGAGCGTCGCTGTACCGTAAGAGTGGACGAGTCGTTTGCTGGGTGTGTGGAGCGTCCCTATACAGCCACAGTGGGCGAGTCCTTTGCTGGGCTCGTGGAGCGTCCCTATACCGCCACAGTATGCGAACCCTTTGCTGGGCTCGTGGAGCGTCCCTATATCGCCACAGTGGACGAACCCTTTGCCGGGTGCGTGGATCGTTGGGGGTGCAGCTGAGGGGCCTCCACCTGGGGAGGCAGAAGAGGCTCGTCCGCGCCGCCTCTCCCTCCCAGTGCACCCCACGGCGTCTTGCTGACATTTGTTATGGCCGGACCAGGCGATGAAGAGGGGGGGGGGTCGGAGGCATATGCAAGACATCCCCCCCCTGTGGCCTGCAAGGCGCCGAAAAAAGAAGAGAATGGGAAGACAACTACATCTCGGGTCGGGCCCATGCCTTCTCTGGCCGATGGCGGCCGGCCGCTCTTTGCCATGGCCCCAGGAACACATCCCTTGGTTCATCCTGGGGACATGCCTTGGCGCATGGTGTCGCCTCCGGACTATTCGCGTAATGGTTCTCCACCCCAGGCCGTTGCCGACGGCTTTTGTAGACTTTCTGACGCTCAAAAACCCTACTAGCCCAAAAGTAGCCCAACATTGCTACTTTGGGGAAGGAGGGACAGGGACGGCGTCAAGTTGACGGCGAAATGCATTGTGGGTTTGTTGCTGCGGCCGTTTGTCATGTAAATAGTTGTTTTAATATATTTTTGTTCAAGAATAAAAACGTTTTAACCTGTTATTTTGCTGTCGTGTGGTATATTTCTAATATTTGTCGCTCTGATGTCGTTTCCCCTCCCAAATGTAACATGTGATTGTAATCTACAGCCGGACATTCCGACAGGACATGAGAGCAAAAGGGGGGGGTCAGATCTGAAGTTGGGCAGGCGATAAGATCACGTTTTGCTATGTGGGGCTATCTATGTTCGTGATGGGGCCTAAAAGGGGGCAAGATGGCGGGGCCACTGTGCCGTGACTTTCGCTTTAACTCCAACAGTGGTGAGGGTGAACACAAATGAACGCCGCTTATGTACATATACATTTTCATTTTCTACACCACATGAAACCTGCGTCAGGTTTCATATAGGCGTTTTGTTGCAGGGTGGGCATTCATTTGCATGAAAGCCCTGTAAAACTAACACAGTGAAATTTAGAAGATTTCACTGAGTCAGCTTTATAGCATTGCTGAATCAAATCCTTACGCCTGTTTGAAACAGGCATAAGGAGTGATGCACCATGCAATTTGTGGCTTGCTACTGTGCATTGCAGTAGACATGTCGCGCTTACGACGTGATTCCTGCAATGTGCTGCTTTTGCGGCACAGATGCGTGACGCATCTGTGTTGTTTTTGCTCAATGGTGCTCCACATTGTAAATGCGGCACACCATGGGTGGCAGAGCAGCGGTGCACATTAACTGGTGCATCTCTGGGGATGCGCCAGTTAACATAAATCTGCCCCTTTACATTTAAGTATGAGCAGGGGACACAGAGTTGGTGAGGCTTATCCAAGGTTAAAAAGAGATGAGTCCTGTTCACTGAAAACTTGGACATAGGACTCACCTCCTCAGCATCGCTGGACATGGCTAAATAATAGCTGCAAAATGTTACTCTTGTTAAACAATTTTACTATTATAGTCTCTGAGATTTGTCTCTTACTCTGCAACATCTCATTGTTGTTCTCTTTCTTTAAAGATAACGACAACATTAACCATGAGTGATAATATGCAATCCGTTGATCTCGATCTTATCGTTGAACTTGTCATTGAAACGTCAGTGGAAGTGGATCCCTTAGATGATTTAAATCCTGAGGATGATGAAGAACATGATGAGGATGCCGATTTGTCAGAATTGTATGACATAGGGTGGGAAGCTGACGTGCTTCAGCATATGGAACTATAAACATTTATTTTTAAAATTTACTGGAAATAAAAAGTGAAAATGTAAACCGTTTCATTTAAAATTAAACATAACTTGAAAAACAGGTTATGTGTAGTGTCTTTAATAAAATAGTCAAATATGCTCATAAAAATATTTCTAAACCAATGAAAAGCTTTATTAACAAGTCACATGACCTCTTATGCTTACGTTACGCGCTCCGCGCCGCGCCCCGGATTGCTGGTCATTCAAACTGAGGCTGGCGTCAGCATGAGAGCGCCAACGTCTCGTGGCTACGCTTTGGTCGTTCTGCGGGCAATCATGGCAGTCCTTTTCCATCGGGGGCGGTTGGAGGCCCGCGGAGGCGGAGGGCCCTCCGCAGCTCTCGTAGAATCTTCAAAGTTGAGGAGAACGCCTCTGGACAGGTGTCTTCCATTCAGAAAATATTGTTGGCAGCATTTTGAAAGGAAAGACAGGGGCCCATTTTCTGGTTAACAGGCGACCAGGCCAACTTTTCACGCCAGGCCCATTCCTGCAAAGTCGACCGCCATTTTTAGGAGATCTGCAACCACCAGCAGTCACTGGGTTGCAGGAGCAGATGGACTCAAGTCTGTCGGGTGAAGCATCGTTGCACCGCCACAGTGGACGAGACCCTGCTGGGTGAGTGGAGCGTCGCTGCACCGCAACATTGGACGAGTCGTTTGCCGGGTGCGTGGAGCGTCGCTGCACCGCAAGAGTGGACGAGTCCTTTGACGGGTGCGTGGAGCGTTGGGGGTGCAGCTGAGGGGCCTCCACCTGGGGAGGCGGGAGAGGCTCGTCCGCGCCGCCTCTCCCTCCCAGTGCACCCCACGGCGTCTTGCTGACATTTGTTATGGCCGGACCAGGCGATGAAGAGAGGGGGGGGGTCGGAGGCATATGCAAGACATCCCCCCACTGTGGCCTGCAAGGCGCCGAAAGAGGAAGAGAATGGGAAGACAACTACATCTCGGGTCGGGCCCATGCCTTCTCCGGCCGATGGCGGCCGGCTGCTCTTTGCCACGGCCCCAGGAACGGATCCCTTGGTTCATCCTGGGGACAGGCCTTGGCGCGTGGTGTCGCCTCCGGACTATTCGCGTAATGGTTCTCCACCCCAGGCCGTTGCCGACGGCTTTTGTAGACTTTCTGACGCTCAAAAACCCTACTAGAAAGTAGGCCAACATTGCTACTTTGGGGAAGGAGGGACAGGGACGGCGTGAAGAAGACGATGAAATGCATTGTGGGTTTGTTGCTGCGGCCGTTTGTCATGTAAATAGTTGTTTTAATATATTTTTGTTCAAGAATAAAAACGTTTTAACCTGTTATTTTGCTGTTGTGTGGTATATTTCTAATATTTGTCGCTCTGATGTCGTTTTCCCTCCCAAATGTAACATGTAATTGTAATCTACAGCCGGACATTCCGACAGGACATGAGAGCAAAAGGGGGGGGTCAGATCTGAAGTTGGGCAGGCGATAAGATCACGTTTTGCTATGTGGGGCTATGTATGTTCGTGATGGGGCCTAAAAGGGGGCAAGATGGCGTTGAGCTCGGTTTCTCTCACTAGTTTCATATTTCTCATGAGGGGTTGTTCCTAATGTTTCTATTTTAGCGAGGTCAAAAAGAGATCCTATCAGTGGCCTACTGATTTTATTCGATTCCTTTTGTTTTCTCTGACGATTTTTAAGTTAAAGTTTGCTAGTACGATACAGCGGCTAGTCCGCATTTTATATATATGTCTTTTTTATTAGGGGTGTCCTCCGGTGGAGTCGGACGATCTACCTCTAATAAACGGTAAGTGTTCCTCTGAAGGAATGCGTCTTGAAAGTGGCTGACTGTAATGTATGATATTTCACTCAGTGACTTTCAGGCCCATGCTGTTTCAAAACTGTGCATGTGTTTGAAGCAGGCGTAGGTATTGACGCAGCATAGAAACTACTAGGAACCAATTGGAAGTGTTGTTTTCAAGTCACATGACTTCACATGCGCGTCTCAGGACGTGTACGCGGTGATAGTATCTGGTCACGTACGCCATTTGGAAGTAGCGGTCTAATTTAACGAAGTTTCAAAACGTGAAAAGGAGTAAATTCAAACATATCCGGATTTAATATATCTTTTGAGCTCGATTCAAGCATACAATTGTTAAAGTATAAAACCTTTTATATATTTTTTTGAAAATAGCAAGGTGTGTACATTCGGTCACACACGAAAGTTTAAAAAGACATTCGGCTCCATTTAATGAAAATTTTCATAATAATAAAAAAGAAGCCTAGGTTTAGTGTCTTTGACGTAGTATAAGTTCTTTGATGGGTCTATGAAGAAATTTAATAAGTTGCAATTGTAAAGTTTTCTCGAAATATATAGGCGAGTGCGCGCACGAACGAAAGCCAAAAAAGCGGAGATAAACCCCCTTTATAATATGCTCCTGGAGCTCTTTTTGGTACAATGAGTTAGTTCTGAAAATAACTTTTTTTTTTTTTTTTTTTTTTAAACAAGTGTTATGTTGTGTTTGATTTTTTAAACTTGCAACAACATTTTCATGTGTGACACAGGATCGAAATGAAATGAAGAAATTTATCTTTTCTCGGGGCATTTATGACTCTCAATTTTTAGTTTAGTAAGAATGAGGCTCTGCTCTCCGTACAGAAGAATTTCTCCACACTCGTTGCATTTCATGTGCACCTTTGCAAGATATGGTCTCAAGTCCATCACAGCACTCGATGGAGATACAGGTCGTCCACCAGAAGATATGCTGGCCACCTCTGATGGTAATAGCGTGGCCAGGGCTCTTGTCGATGCCTTTGCAAATTCAACAGGGTGCACTTGTTTGACATGCCGCACCATGGTATGTATGGAAAAGGAATATTTTTTTCTTGGATTTCCTCTTGAGAGAACCTTATTGCATATCGTGCAGGTAACTTTTGGCGCATTAACTTTCTTTTGTTCTTCAGGATAAGTGAAAAATTGCCAAATAAAAGATTCCTTTTTTCTTTTTAAAGGTAGTCGCTCATTTCCTTCAGATTCGGAAGATGAATGCGGGGCGGCAGCCATTTCAGCAAAGTCTTCCGAAGGGTGTTGAACGTTGTTCTCTTTTGAGAGTAGAAAAGATAGTGAGAGAAGTGGGTGGAGTACTCCGTGTAAATTGCAGAATAGAAACTACTAAGAACCAATTGGAAGTGTTGTTTTCAAGTCACATGACTTCACATGCGCGTCTCAGGACGTGTACGCGGTGATAGTATCTAGTCACGTACGCCATTTGGAAGTAGCGGTCTAATTCAGCGAAGTTTCAAAACGTGAAAAGAAGTAAATTCAAACATATTCGGATTTAATATATCTTTTGAGCTCGATTCAAGCATACAATTGTTAAAGTATAAAACCTTTTATATTTTTTTTTAAAATACCAAGGTGTGTACATTCGGTAACACACGAAAGTTTAAAAAGACATTCGGCTCCATTTAATGAAAATTTTCATAATATTAAAAAAGAAGCCTAGGTTTAGTCTCTTTGACGTATTATAAGTTCTTTGATGGGTCTATGAAGAAATTCAATAAGTTCAGATTGCAAAGTTTTCACGAAATAAATAGGCGGGTGCGCGCAGTCGGTCGCGCACGAAAGCTTGGAAATGCGCTATCCATTTTATTGAGAACTGTTGCCGAGAGTGCGCACACCGGGTCGTGCATGAAAGTTTAGAAAGGCTATTTTTATTTATAGACAAATTTTAATGCGTTGAAAAAAAGGCAAGGTACAGACTTTCTAATTCTGTATCGCTTTACAAGGAGTCTCTATGCAACTTGAACAGTGAAGAAAACGGATTTTTTCCGAAAAAAATATTGCCAGAACTTTATTGACAAAAGTATAGGTTGCATACACGAGATATTTCTGAATTAGCATTTTAAAAACCAATGAAATTCACTGAAAAAACCATAGGTTTTACACATGTTATAGTTAGGAAGTAGCATTTACAAAACCTATGAAATTCACTGAAAAAACCATAGGTTTGACACCAGTTATAGTTAGCTGGAAATTTTACTGATATAAAATCAATGAAATTCCACGTTATAGTTAGTTGGACTCACTATAACTTGCGCGTGTAATGCACTGCTGATGACGTCACATATTACATCACTCATGACATCACTGATGACACCATCCAGTGAATGTGTGTCTTTCTGAAAAATAAATATGTGTTATATATGTATATATTATTGAATATCTTAGTGAATACATATATTAGTGACTATAACGTGGAATTTCATTGGTTTTATATCAGTAAAATTTCCAGGTAACTATAACTGGTGGCAAACCTATGGTTTTTTCAGTGAATTTCATAGGTTTTGTAAATGCTACTTCCTAACTATAACGTGTGTAAAACCTATGGTTTTTTCAGTGAATATACACTCCTCCGTGTATAGGAAAAGAAAGAGCAGCACTCCAGCGTTACTAATCAGCGTGTAGTTTATTCCACAGCAACAAACGTTTCGGCAAAAGCCTTCGTCAGTGTCACGACCCACTGCCCAACAAACACATTTAAATAGCGTCATACAAAAGTGATGAGCATCAACAAGGGACAAACCCTAACAGCGTCACAATGGGCGCCATTTTGGAGTGGTTTTATTAACCTTAACACCAATGCATGATTAACCCATAGATTGGGTAGCCATACATTCAGAAGGGTCAAAAATAGATGATTACTTCTATTTATAGAAATAATAAAGCCGTGGATCGGCATAGGTCCCTTGTTACAAAGTGAGAAAGGATGCGCATCAAAATAAAGGTAAACATGCTGGCAAAAATCTATATATACATATACACAGAAATACGTATTGCACAATTGATATTACGATTATTTCTTATTGTTATTAACGCCCTATAAGATCAATAGTTTAAAGAAATTGATTGATCAGGGGCTTAGTGTAGCCAGGGAAACAGATCTTACAACACTATGAACAGTCAAAAGTCCATCCGGCGGAGAACAAAAAGTGAGGATTAAAATGGAGAAACTGTGATAATTATATATATACAAACCGATCATCCATAAATAAGCGGTGTATCATTTATAACCTAAGAATTCATTACACCATGGTACATGATGATACACGTCTCCAAAAACACAGGTCATACAGAAACAGAACACGAAGGTGAAGAAAAATGTGGGATACACAATACATTCAGCATACAAGCAGTGATCAAAATCCCTATTGTATATGGTCAGTATTATTCTCCTAGGTGAGAAGTCAAGTTATTCAATCTATACATTATATACAATATGCAATATATTATATATTCTATATTCCTGAGATCTGGTAAGTGGTCTAGAAGACATGAGGGCTTACTTCTTCAGATATTATTCTCTCTTTCATTTGCCCAGATGAACTATCATCTCTTCACCACTATTCATGCCTTTAGGGAACTTGGTGGAAAGGTCGATGATGTACCTTGATTCGAGGCGTCTAAGCCTTCTCAATCTGTCCCCACCTCGTGGATTATATGGGACATGGTCTAGTCCAAAAAAGCGTAATTTACTCCTGTCCTTATTATGATATTCGGCAAAATGCCGCGCTACCGGATAGGCTTGGTCAACTTTGTCGATAGCCCTAAGATGTTCCAGCACTCTGAGCTTAAGTTGGTTGATGGTGCTCCCAATATATCTCAGACCGCATGGGCATATCAGACAGTACACCACATAAGTGGTACTGCAGGTAATAAATTTCTGAATCTTTTTGGTTTTACCAGCATCAGGAATATCATATTGTAAAACCCTTCGACTATTACTACACGCTTTACATTTCCCGCAAGGGAAAAAAACACTCATTGTTTTTAAAGTGTTAGTCTGAGATGGTAAGGGTTCTAGATGACTATGTACTAGCTTGTCACCCAGAGACCTAGCCTTGCTAAAAGTCACTAATGGATGCGTTGGTAAATCTTCCCTTAGAACATCATCAGTAAGCAAGATGTGCCAATTCTTGCGCATCATGGCTCTGAGACTGTCTGCACCAGTAGAATAAGGAGTAATCATTCTGAAAGTATTTTTTATATTGGCATCTGCCTCACCCAGTTTCTGACAAAGTAAGTCCTTTCTCGGGATTGATCTCACCTTCTTCAAGATATTGGTTAGAAGTGGTTCATCGTAACCTCTAAGTCGGAAGCGTGACAGGCAATCCGAGGCAGCCGCCTCGAAGTCCTTATCTTGGGTACTGTTTCTTTTTATTCTTAAGAGTTCCCCATAGGGGATACTCTTAATGAGTTTGGGTGGGTGGGAACTTTTGGCAGAAAGAATTGAGTTCCCCGCTGTCTCTTTACGATATAAAGCTGTATGCACAAGACCATCCTCAATATACACCCGTAAGTCCAAATAGTTGGCTGCCACCCCACTAATGGTACCAGACAGGTGTATATTGTAGATGTTATCGTTGAGGGAATGAATATATTTTGCTGCCATGTCCTCAGTCCCCTGCCACACGATGAACAAATCATCAATGTAGCGGTACCAATGTACCACTCTCCCGCTTTCCTCGCAGAGGTCTGCCGATACAAACTGTCCTCGAACAAAAATATGTTGTTGTTTAAACAGAATCGCACAAATTCTATTAACATATTGTTGTGTTGTGCAAAACGTATCGAGCGTTTGTTTAAGTAATGTTCCATGGCAGCCAATCCGTGGGCATGCTCAATGATGGTATATAAGCTTGTAATGTCCATCACTAAGAACAGATAATCTGCTTGCCAGGACATATTGTCCACTTTGTTCAGAAAGTCTTTTGTGTCCTGGACATAAGATTCCAAATTTAGCACCAGAGGGAAGATGTAATTGTCTATAAATGTAGACATATTTTCTGTTAGCCCACCGATAGATGCCACAATCGGTCGACCTGGAGGAGTGATGTTGTTTTTGTGTAATTTTGGCAGGTGATAGAATGTAGGTATAATCGGATTACTACTACGCAAGAAAATGTGTTCATCTTTACCTAGCATAGAAAGGTTGTACCACTTCAAAATCAGGGTGTCGTATTCCCTGATACTGAGTTCATACATTTCTCTGGTAATGATAGTATAATACTTTCTATCAGAGAGTTGCCTCGTAGCCTCTTGATGATAATATTCTCTCGTCATTAAGACGACATTTCCTCCCTTGTCCGAAGGTTTTATGATCGTTTTTTTGTCGCTTAATAATTCTTGTAAGGCTCTCTTTTGAGATTGAGTGATGTTACTAGTGGTTGGATGAGAGACATTTCTTTGTTTTACTAATTCCAACATCATGGCTTCAGAGAAAGCATCAACAGCATCCCAGGGAGATTGCGGAATGAATGTTGAAAGGGGTTTGAAATGACTACCATCCCTTTCCTGCTCAATTCCCTGGGCCGCTGCCCTCTCGGCCATGTCCATGTCAGAGTTACACAGATTTTCATCTCCGGTTCTCAAAGCTTCCATGGCTTCGATACAGGGCAAATCTTTGCCCCTCAAAATATCGGTGGCTGTTAACCTGATCCCAGGTTTAGGCACCCCCTTGATGTTTGATCTCGTTTTGAAATACTTATGTAGTTTAAGTTTTCTTGTGAATTTGAAAAGGTCTATCTTAGTTTGCGTAAATTCAAGATCCGCATTAGGGCAGAAGGTGAGTCCCAAACTAAGGAGTTATATATATATATTACAACACTCCAGGGAGCGCGTTTGCACAGTGGTGCAGGGAGGGGGCATGGCCTGACATGAAAAGTGTGCAAACGCGCCCGGTGGGGCATTTTAAGTTTGGGGATTGAGTCCCCTTGAATCCTGAGGGTCCCTGAGGGCCAACTAGACCAACAGGTACCTCCAGTAAGTGCCAGGGAGCTACGTTGCAGAGAGGCGGTCCAAGGCCATGCCCCCTTTTTACATCACTCTGCAACGCAGCTCCGTGGTGCCTACTGAAGGTAGCTGGTGGGTTAGTTGGCCCCCAGGGCCCCCTAGGACTGAAGGGAACTTAATCCCTCAATTTACAACGCACCAGGGGGTGCGTTTGCACAGTGGTGCAGGGAGGGGACGTGGCCTGATGTGACAAGTGTGCAAACACGCCCTGTGGCTCGTTTAAAGTTGGGGAATTAAGTCCCCTTGAATCCTGAGGGTCCCAGGGACTAATTAGCCCACCAGGTACATCCAGTAAGCTCCACAGAGTTGGTTGCAGAGAGGTGTAAAAAGGGGCACGGTCTCTGACCACCTCTCTGCAACGCAGCTCTGTGGTGCTTACTGGAGGTACCTGGTGGGCTAGTTGGACCCCAGGGACCCTCAGGATTCAAGGGGACTTAATCCCCCAACTTAAAACCCACCAGGGGGCGCGTTTGCACAGTGGTGAAGGGAGGAGGCAGGCCTGATGTGACATGTGTGTACTTATGCAATCACTCTGCTAAAACCCAAGCAGTCTCAAAAGGTTTCCTCTATTTAATATATCTTGTATACCTTTTGTCGAGTATTCGGGGATGAAAGACAATTTCAGTTCGCACTCATCTGGTTGGACTTGCTCTTTATACGAAGGGGGTTCGTTTTCCTTTCTTCCACTGTTTAGTGTTGAAATTAATGAGATGTTTTGACAACATTCTTGATCATACTCGGCGGTGTATGTGGTTGGCACCTCTGAACTCGCATTAGGTGTCCCCGGGGATGTTTGGACAGCTTTCACAGTTCGCGGCTCCGCTTGATCCTGGTTAAGGAGCTTGCAGTGGCGATCCTTTCCCCTGATTGTTACAGAGATAAATTTGGGGAGGTTTTGAGGGTTGAATGGGGTTGGGGCCTCCGACATATTCGCTCAGGGGGGATTGTGCTTTTCTAAATCAGACCCCTTGTTTGTTGCTACTTGTTGAAAAGCACATTGTTGTGTACTCGCACCATTGCAGCTCCCTGGACTTCTGTTGCCCACTGTGTACCAGATTTTTCTACTTTCTTCTTCACCCTCTTCATTATTAGATGAGGTTTTTCTTCCTTGTTGTTGCGCTGCCGGGAATGCTTTTTGGGTAACTTTGTCCTCTAAAGGTAAGCTTCCGACCCCTTGATTAGTTTAGGGAGAAGTTTGAAGTTTAGCGACATGGCTAGGGCCCTGTCGCTTTGAGATGGAGGGATGAATAGATTGGGCTTGGTCACTTTCAGGGTTTGCCACCTCGAACAGGGGGGGGGAGTATTTTTTTCTTTTCCCTGAGTGTTTTTACTGTAAAAAGTGGAAACATTTTATCCGGGGCGGGGCTGGACTGTTTATTGTATTTGATCCGGGCCTTCCTCGTACGCTTTCTTTCCCGTTTTGTGGGTTTGACTCCCACCACTGCTGGTAGATGAGGGGCCGCTGGTTGGGGGTCACTTAGATTTAGTTGTGGCTCAAATTCTGATTTTGCTAATACTTCGTTGGTATCATTTAGTCCTTCGGTTTTAGCTTTGGTGCGATTTGCACTTGCCTCTTGATCGACATATTTTTGGGGTCTTTCGTGCCACTTGCTATTATAAGATTGTTTTGATGCCCCTAGAATGTCTTTTAAAAGTTTCGGAAGGGTTGCCAGTTTCTCAATTATGGGGCTGCAGCAGCAGGAGGATAATTGATTGTTTTTGTCTCTTTGCTGATCCAAAGTTTCTCTTTTAGTTAATAATGATGTTATTAAATCTAATTTGCTATTTACGCCAGAGATGTGACTGGCGCTGAGATTTATAAGATCAATTTGGACGTCCATTTTGTCTGACTGAAAATTTAAAACCTTTATAGATTGTTCAAGGGTATGGATCAGTGTTTGAGCCCATTGCATGTTGGAGTAGTCTTCGATGTACTGCGCCGGGGCCGCCGACCCAGAGCTTGACCCGCTTTCAGAGGGGATGGTTATTGGTGAGGAAAGAATTGGTTGCTTGATTGTTATGGGGCTATGACCAGCCTCTGCTCGCTCTGTCTACTGAATATCTTGTTCGCCCTGAGGGCTTAGGGGAGTGGATGAAACCAATTTAGATCTCCTTTGTGGTGTTCTTTTCCTTGAGCTGGGGGTTAGGCGTTCATTTTTCTGTCCGTTTCCTTCTAGTGATTCCAGGATTTCAATCAGATTAGCGTCGCTCATGTTAGAGAACGATTTACTACACACTACTTCCTTAGGCGCTGCGTTTGCTGCGGATTTAATTCGATTGATTTTTTCCTCCTTGGTCCATCTTGTGTTTGTTTGGCACTCTTCCTTGGGACCGGAGGGAGGTTTGCCGACCTTGAGAATTGCGGAGGATGTTGGTCCCTTCAATGCAGCTTTTGCTCCTTCAAAGCTGCAGTTGAGTTTTTCACGATCTCTGTTTTCCCCCGTGGGAGTCTCAGACTCAGATGGTTCCGCTAGTTCTCCGATTGTAATTGTTTTTGTTCCAATCACTTTGAGACCTTCAGCAGTCGCTTCAGTTTTTGTGTTGAGGGTTGAGACTGGAGTTTTGGGTGCAATCAGATGCACCTGAGCTGTTACTGTCACTGGTTTCCTGGCATCTGTATGAACCAACTTTTTCTCTGATGATGATTCATGCTGTGGTGCGATGGCACTCCCTGGATGATTGAATGAGTGCAAAGGTAGTGCCCAGGTGGTTCAGTGAGGATACAATTAGTGCCTAGATGATTCCCTGGCTATGTCATAACTCTATGGGTCATTCCATATCTGCATACTTACTGCCTGCATGTTTGCATGAGTATAACACTAGTATCTGGGTTTTTGGATGACTGCATGAGTACAGTCTGAATGATTCGACAAGTGCAAGAATAATGCTTTAATAAATCAATATATGCATAGATACTGGTAGGATGATTAAATGAGTGCAGTTCTAGTACCTAGATGATTGTAAGTGCATACATGGTATATAGGTAATTTATGCAATGCATGGATAGTGCATACATGATTGTTTAAGCCCATGCATAGCACCTAGCCTATTGGATGTGTGGATGAATAGTGTTTCAGTGATTGGATACTGCCCATGTCTTTTTGATTGAATGAACAGGTAGGGCCTGGATGCTTACATAATTACATGGGTACAATTGAATAAATGCATCAGTAGCGCCTACGCAATTAGATAAGCGCATGACTAGTGTCTGACTGACTGCATATTCCACTGTTAAAGCTTGAGAGATTAAATGAAAGTAAGTATACTGCTGGGGTGATTGTATTGGTGCAAACCTATTGGCTTAGTAACTAAATGACTGCATAGGTACTGGATGTGTGATAGGTTTACTATAATGGTACTCTCTACATAACTACATGAGTGCATGAGTAGAACCTGAGTGTTTCATCAGTACATGTGTGTGCTTCAGTATTTCAATGATGGCATGGGTTGTAAATGGGTGTTTAGATGGCTGCATAGGTTCTGTGCAAATGTAATAATGATTGCTTAGTTACAGTCTTATTAATTGCATAACTCAATATATAGTACCTAGGTGATTAGATGAATGTATATGTAGTGCCTGCATACTTCAAAGACTACACAATTTCTGCCGGCCTGGTTGCAAGAGTACATGTATAGTTTCTGGATAATTGAATAACTCCATGAATACTGAACCACTGATTTGATGATTACCTTGTAAATCTGGGAATGCGCCAAAAAGATAACATTCCCAGGAGAGGTGTAATGAGGAGAAATACCTTTATTTCTCCTCTTTTCTTCTTTATTTTATGTGCTCTGCATTGTAAAGCACACATGGAAAAAGGAAAAATCCTCTCAAGATTGTTTTTCTGCAGAAATGTGCCCCTTCCTGCCAAAACAAAATCCTTCAACAACACAGGCACCCTTGCACCACGGTACTAGGGTTCTTGCTTAGGACAGGAATGCGCCCTATTGGATAAATAGGGTGTATTCCTGCCTTTTCCTATGATGCAGGGCAGCACAGCAAGTTGACTTGCTGTGTTGCCCTGTGCCACAAAAGTCATAAATATTCCCCAGCCCTAAGTGTCTGTTATTAACGCTTTTCTCTTCCTCCTAACTTTCTCCCGATTCTCTTCTCTCTGTCTTTGGCAGACAGCATTGACAGGAGAAGCAGGTTACGGCGGCTACACAAGACGCGTTAAGGGTCTTATCACAGTGCCCTAATCATTTGAATACTGTCTGACCACATTACAAGGGATCAGTGATGTCACTGTCTATACATCTTTAGAACTTTTTTCTTGGAGGACGAATCTCTTGATTGAGAATGAAATAGGAAAGGAAGGAATGAACCTTTATGTTTTAACTGCTGACTACTATTTCGAAATGAATACTGTTTGACTACGCGACAAGGAATCTTTGAAGTTACTGTGCACATGTCTCTAGAACTCGTCTGGAGGACGAATTTCTTATCTCGGAATTGAATATGAAGGAAGACACGAACCTTCATTTATTTACTACTGATTGCCTTTCCAAGAGGATCCGCCTTTGTGACTATCGAGCCGCTAACATTTCCAGCATCTGTTCGACCTACTAAGAAGCCTTGAGAAAGTCACGGTGGTGACGAAACATGACATGGCTGTGTTCGGTTTCCTTCACGACAAGGACTGGACTATTATGCATTTCACACAAAAATCCGTTGGATGAAAGTATTGTTTAATATCTATGTGCCATCACTTGTTTCCCTTCAATGTTATCGTAAATAAATCTATTAATGAATAATCTATGAAACAATTTTTGTGGTTTCCTGAAAGAGGAGGAATCTTTCTTCATCCTGGTGTTTTTTGGTGTACTACATTTGAATTTACGTGAAACTCCGCACAATAACTCACGATCAACAACTTTTTAGTTAGCAAAAAAGGCCACTTTATTAAGACAGGTGCAAAGTCAATTTTTTCAAAGCACATTTTGCCATTGTGTGATAAAACCATTCCCCAAGCTTATCTTAACCTGTCTAGAAAAAACATATCCCCAATGTTGACCCCAACCAAACCCAGAAGAACTGACTCGTGTTGAGAGACCCCCCTCATTCTCATTTCCTTTCCACGTGGCTGTGTACCCCACCTCCCCCCTTGGAGAATGGACAGTCCCGCTCAAGACTGCCCACCCTTCCAGCAAATTCCGCCTACCAGTTCTAAATGGCTAAAAGAAAAACCCTGTCTAATTGTGGCACAGAAATTTTGACACCCCTGGCAGTAGCCAAGGCTATAAAAGTAACACCGGACAAAAATGTAAAAATGAAAAAAGAGGGAAGGGTGGGTGGGCCAAAAACTGAAATCTCTTCCTCCCGTCTCCCTTGGGCACAGTGAGCTTCCCGCCCCGCCAGCCTACTATTAATAACCTCCACTCTGCGTGCCTCCTGTCTCCCTTATTTCCCCTGCCTTTGCAACTGGGTGGCCGCTCCATTGCGCGAAAATACCCAGGGGGAGACCGGCTCGCGCCCAGCTCCCCCTGGATCCCCCTTAGCAGTGCTGGAGTTTTCCCTCTGTTAATTACGCTATACACCTCACTCTTGTTTCTTGTATTACTGATACCTTGGGTAGTGGGGTATCTTACCCTGAGAGGCACCAAATGTACACTTTCATATAAAGATAAATCGTGCACACTAGCCCAGCTGTCTGTGAGGCTTTAAAGTGGGACTGTGCATCCACCACTATCTCGTTTTCTCCTTTCGCATATGCAAGGAGGGATTTGGTTGATGTTAAATAAAGCTGAGAAAAGTAGTGATTTTTTTTTAAATTACTGAAATACCTCCCAATGCTTTCCAAATTGAAAAAAAAACCTTTATATTCAAGGCGTTGATGTTGCATTGCCAGCTTCAAATCAAATGTTTGTTTTAGGACTTACATGAGAATGACTAATACCACGGTTCCATATTTTTCAATTGCATAAAATGTACATCGACATTTCTGTTCCTATTAAGATAAAAGCCTTTGATTCCCGACCTATTGCTCAAGAAGAGACAGGCACAACCAGCAGCGCTTCTGATGTTTCTGTTATCGTTTTTGGGAAGCAATGAAGCGGCAGTAATCTAAACTGATACAACGCATATTGTGCCTCCAAAATGTCCTGTTCATCCTTCTGACTAACTGTTGTAATTAATCACCAGCCTTCCATCTTTCAGCCCCATCATCTACTCAAGGACTCGTGCTTCTTTTCACTTCCATAGACATTAAGCGCCCCGAAAGAACCCTTTCAGGCTTTAATGCGCGGACATCCTTCATCCTGTCTGCCGCCGCTCCCCTCGTTGCGTTATCCTGTGACATCAGCTGTCACGCTGATGATCCGCGTGCCCCTGGGGACTTCACGCGCCCTCAGAGCCTCTTTACCTCAGTGTGGTGAAAAAGTGGATTGAAGTTCCTGATTGCATGCATTGCATTGTTTATAAGAATCTAATTAGCATTCTAAATAAACAGCTACATTTTATTAACTATATGTAGCTTAGAGAAAAGGTTTTCCTTTCAAAACCCACATCCTAAGTGTTGTCCGTCCCCACACATATAAACTGAGGTGTACACCAACCTTTCAAGTCTGCATTCACACAAAAGTCCGACGTTGGAGCTTAACTTCTACTGCCATAATTCCACCCTTATTTATTTCAACCGAATGTGTACAGTGAAATGCATTTTTAAAGACTACGTCGATTGCTGCCGTTATAATTCTCCTTATTTTTCTAGTCCTCCGCCAGCCATACTTTCTTTGCCCAAATTGATAAGTATGGGCAACATTTCTCTCTCCCCCCAAAAATCCATATTTTGCTTGAGGGAGGGAGGAAGGAAGGAAGAAACTAAAAGTGCAAAGGTAGCCCAGTGGCATTTCGGCGATCGGAATTTCATCGTTCATCTTTCTTGGCAGATCGAACATTACAGTTCAGATTTTTTTTTAAAACCCGTTATAAAACGAACTTTCATACACAATTATACTGTGCATTATCATTGTAAGAACATTGGTATAATTAACAATTACGTTAAAATCAAGGTGATAATATTAAAGGCAACATTCCTACAAAATTAAAATAAGAAAAAATCTTTTGTGACGTGCTCAGGTTAAGCTGATAAACAGTTGGAAGTTAGAAAGTAGCCATGATTTTCTGTCTCATTAACAATCCTGCATACAAGATTTAGGACATTGCAAATAATGCCACTGCCCCCTTGGAATCACATTTACACATTATCAATCAATCAATCAATCAATAAGGCGCTTTTAAAGCGCGTTACTCACCCGCGAGGATCTCAATGCGCCTGTATTTACACCTATGTGTAAATGCGTCCAACAAACCCAGTAAACGACACATAGGCACTATCCACCTAGAACTTGGGGCATTATTTAGATCTTGGCGGACAGGTTACTCTGTCACAAGAGGGAGGGACATCCTGTTTTCCGAATTATACCTCCCCTTATACCCCATGGGATATATAGTTTGGTGGACGGGACATCCGTCACCATTGTGAGGAGTAGCGAGTCCGCCAAGATCTAAATCAGGCCCTTGGTTTAGAGTAAGTCGGACAGAAGAATAATAGATGTTGTTCTCTCTCATTGCCATGGCAACATGTCAAACGCAGGTAGGATTTATCCGTGGAAGGTGACCAAGCTGAAGTAAAAGGGACGATTGTCAGGAAACCATATCTAAACTGCAAGAAAAGACTTCTTGCCCAACAGGTCTTATTACACCTAAAAAATCCTCAGCCTTAAACGTGTTTTTGTGAAAAAGGTAAGACCTGGTACGACTGCCTATTGAGTTAAATGACTCACTGCAGACAACAAATTGAGCCCAAAACCTTTGTTTGACAACTACTGTCATAGATGTAGAAATAGAAGAATGATTATACCAATAACTGTCCAACCTCAAATCCTTTAGCAACTGTTTGACATCGGCCAACCACGGGATCTTCTGGATACTGCAGAAGCTCAAGATATCACTGAGGGCATCTTTATACAGTTGTAACTTGTCTGTGAACCATATGCAATGTCAATGAAGTATGAGCCTTAACCTAGCAAACTCTGTAATAGTCTTAAGAGTTAGGTCAATCCTAAGGGGGGTTAGAGGAGTACCTCACCCCAAATTCATATGCGCCATATGGCTAGTAAGTTATATTTACATCACCATCAATACTAACATAATGGGAGCTATTAGAAGGGGTCAGGGTCTTGTCCACTAAATGGATAGGTAGTGAATCCTTCTGGCTTCTAAGGCTGTTGTTGTAGATATTGATCAGCAGAACAGGCCTATCTATAGCGCAAATTAATATCAATCCCTGAATGTCTAACGACGACAAAAATAACTTGATAACAGAGCAAAGGACCCCTGGTACCTGCAAACGCCACATCGCTTGCCTCTGCTACGACTCAAGCATCCTCCACGGACTCGACGCCGGACGATCCCGCACCTGCTGCCTGGCCACCCCGAAGCGCACCCAAGGACCCTTCTCCTGTCGGAACTGCAGCTTCACCAGCATCTGGCCCGCCAACCCACCCACCGAAAAACCCAACTTCCCCAGATGCATCCTGCTCATTACCCGCTCCCCCCGCAAACACGCGGTTGAACTCTGGGACCTACTCGACACCAAAGCCCCAGATGTCGCCTTCCTGACAGAGACCTGGCTGAACCCCTCCTCGGCATCTGACATGCCATAGCCATACCGGAAGGCTAAAAGATCAGGAGGAGGAATTGCCCTCGTCCACAGAAACACCCTCAGCACTGCCGAACACCTGCACTTCCAGATCCACACCGACCCCAACACCACCCGCAGAGGTACACTCGTCCACAGACCCCCCCGGACCCAGACCGCAGTTCAGTGACTCCATTGCGGACTTCCTCAGCACACACGCCCTCGCTTCCATGGACTACATCCTCCTCGGGGACCTGAACTTCCACCTCGAGAACCACAACGACTCCAAATCTTCCACCCTGATCGCCAACCTCGGACTCAGAAAACTTGTCACAGCACCCACCCACTCCACCGGCCACACGCTTGACCCCATCTTCTCAGCAAGCTCCCATGTCTTCTTCAACCGCACCACCGAACTCTACTGGACCGACCACCGCTGCATCCACTTCACCTTTGGAAACCCACCACACACCACCGCACCCAGCAGATGCCTCGCCGCCACTGAAACAAAGTCACCGAGGACCAGCTAACCACCACCCTAGCCCACAAACCACCCGCACACCCGAACCATCCCTACGCCGCAGCTCGTAGCCTCAGACACTGGATCGACGACTGCACCAACACCCTCACCCCGCTCAAGAAGCCCTCCTACACCCACACCAGCAAGAGAGCCAGCTGGTTCACCGAAGACCTCCAGGCCTCCAAGCAAACATACCGAAAACAAAAAAAAAACTGGATCCGTGAATGAGCACCGGAAAGCTACACAGCCCACAAGAATGCCACCCGCAGACACCACCACTTCCTCAGATCCGCCAAAACGACCTCCATCAAAGACCGCCTAGACAACAACTCACACAACAGCAAAGAGCTCTTCAACATCATGAAGGAACTCTCCAACCTCAGCTCCAACGACATCCCACCGTCACAAGACCTGTGCGACTTGCTGGCCACCTTCTTCCATCGCAAGATCACAGACATCCATGGCAGCTTCGACGCCGTCACCACCCCGGCAACCGCTGAGACCCACGCTCCCACGACCACCACCCGCACCAACCGCCTGCTCGCCTGGACCAACATCAACGACACTATCAAGTTTATGAACACCATCCACTCCGGATGCCCGGAAGACCCCTGTCCACACCACATCTTCCACAAAGCCAGCAGCACCATCGCACCCCATCGCCGTAAAACCATCAACATCTCTTTCAAGACAGCGACCTTCCCGGACAGCTGGAAGCACGCAGAGATCAATGCCTTACTCAAGAAACCCAAAGCGGACCCCAAGGACCTCAAGAACATCCGACCCATCTCCCTGCTCCCGTTCCTGGTGAAGGTAATCCAAAAGGCCGTCAACAAACAACTGACCAGCTTCCTCGAGGAGAACAGCATCCTGGACCCGTCTCAGTCCGGGTTCCGCAGCAACCACAGTACCAAAACTGCCTTCATCGCCGCCACCGACGACATCAGTACCCTTCTTGACAACGGAGAAACCGCGGTCCTCATGCTCCTGGACCTGTCGGCCGCCTTCGACACGGTCTGCCACCGCACACTACGAACACGCCTCCATGACGCCGGAATCCAAGAAAAGGCCCTGCACTGGACCACCTCTTTCCTCTCAGGCAGAACACAGAGCGTCCGCCTTCCCCCCTTCCGCTCCGAAACCACCGAGATCATCTGCGGCGTACTCCAAGGCTCATACCTCAGCCCAACACTGTTCAACGTCTACATAGCACCGCTCGCCCACGTCGCACGATTGGCACGACCTCAACATCATTTCCTATGCCTACAACACCCAGCTGATCCTCTACCTCACCAAAGACCCCCACACTGCCAAAACAACCTCCACAAAGGAATGAAGGCCGTCACCGACTGGATGAGAAACAGCCGACTGAAGCTGAACTCGGACAAGACGGAGGTCCTCATCCTCGGATCCACCCCCTTGGCCTGGGATGACTCCTGGTGGCCGACAGCACTAGGAGCATCCCCTACACCCACCGACCACGCATGCAACTTAGGGGTCATCCTCGACTCCATCTTTCCATGACGAAGCAGGTCAATGCCGTCTCCTCCTCCTGCTTCAACACCTTCTGCATGCTTCGCAGGATCTTAAAGTGAATCCCCGCCGAAACAAGAAGGATGGTCACCCAGGCCCTTGTCAGCAGCAGACTGGACTATGGAAACGCAATCTCCACACAGAGGACTTCGGCCCAACTCCTGAAATTGCTCCAACACATCCAGAACGCCGGATCCTCAACATCCCTCGCAGCAGCCACATCACTCCCCACTGGAGAGACCTGCACTGGCTCCCCATCACAACAAAATCAACAAGAGGATAATCTTCAAGTTCCTCACCCAGGCATACAAGGCACTCCACAACACCAGACCAGCGTACCTCAACAGCTGACTCAGCCTCTACACCCCCACTTGTCAGCTCTGCTTTGCAGACGATGCCCTCACCACTGTCCCCCGCCTCCGAAGAGTGACCGCTGGCGGCAGATAATTCTCCCACCTCGCCGCCATGACATGGAACACCCTCCCCATCCGCCTGCGGCAGACCGAAGACCTCCTAACCTTCAGGAGACTTCTCAAGACCTGGCTCTTCGAACAGTAGCAGCTTCCCCCCCCCTAGCGCCTTGAGACCCTCACGGGTATGTAGTGCGCTTTATAAATGCTTTGATTGATTGATTGAATCAATGCACTGTTTAACCAAATAATCAATACACTTGAAGGCCACCCTGCTGGAGAATTTGCAGCTGGAACAAAAAAGCTTTTAAACCCATTTCTATAAATATTTTCTATTCCATGTCTCTCTCGAAATACAAATCCCTTGGACATCTATATATAGGCCCCATTCACTGTCCTCTAGTTTTGATTCGACCCTCAGCTACATTACAACTAAGTATGACTAAGTGGATTGCGTGAGTTAATAGGGATTAGGAGAAACATCAGTAATTGCTGGAGATGGAACTAAAAGGGGGCTAGTCTGGGCTGCAATAGTAAGTGAAGGTTTTGATATAGGGTAACTAGGGTGGATATAATTGTGGGTTCCATAACAACAAATTGCTGGAGCCAAGAGCAATTACCTACCACATAGGTTGTTTTTTTGTCAATGTAATAAGGGCTTTAAGCATGTGCCGGGTGCAGCCCCAGTGCTTGGCTGCCTCTCTCACTTTCTGTGATGAGAATCAGGCAGCCAGGCATTTTGGAGTGGGACACATACTTAGTGAGCATATGTTCTTCAGTATTTTCCTTTTTTTTTTTTTAAATCCCTGTGCAGGCTAAGGGTTGACCTAGCGCCAGCGTTGGCCTGCAATTTTCAGGACTCTGATGAGATCTCCCTCTCATGACACGCAGTAGCATCATATTTACAAGCCGTCCCAAGCATCTAGGGCATACGTCTTGTATTCCCAGGACTGCCTGTTAATCACTTACACAGGCTGCAAGCAACACCCTTTCCCAACTTGTCACCTGTGACGTGTTGGGAAAGGCTTTTGTTTGCAGCCCATGAAGGATTGCAGGCATTGTACTCGAGGTCACAGACTAATGAGGCACTGTGATCTCGAGCTACATGCGTGCTGTAAACAAATACACTGCACATGCTTTAGCATGTGCAGAGTATCTGTTTATAGCACGCAATTGTATCAGAGGCCGAAAGGACATGCTTGGCGCTCTCTTGTCTCCTCTCCTGGACAGCGGCAGCACACCCTGTTGCGGGATGCAGTGCGTGTTCCACAATAGGATTTGCCATGTAAGTGGGACCAGGGGGGATGGAGCCCTTCCATCCTGCCTGCAAGTCTGTGGTTTGTTTGTACTGTTTTTAAGCAACAAAAACAAACCATAGGCTGACACAGCAGAGCACACATCCGGAACTCACATATTTAAAAGTGCTGCCTTTGTGTGCTTTGATCATGCAGGTGTTTTACTTTAGTACATCAGTATATATAAATATATTGAGAGGCATTCATTAAAATTGATAATAAATGCGACTCAATATAGTGATATAAACTGATATACTAAAGTGAAATTCTCTCACATGTTAAAACCATACAAGCGAGCACTTTGAAATATGTGAGGTCGGGATGTGTGCATCATGAACTGACATTTTTGAAAATGCTTTAGTCTTTTGTATGCTTTTAACATGCAGAAGCGTTTCGCTTTAGTACAGGTGTTTCTATCACTATATTGAAAGGCATTTTTAACTATTTGAATACATGCCTCTGGATATAATGATATTAATCAATCAATCAGGGGTTTATAAAGCGCACTAATCACCTGTGAGGGTCTCAAGATGCTATAGGGTGGGACAGCTCTGGATCAGTCGAAGAGCCAGGTCTTGAGGTCCTTCCTGAAGGTGTGCAGGGTTGGTAAGCATCTGAGGTTTACGGGGAGCTCGTTCCAGGTCTTGGCTGTAATGTAGGAGAAAGCTCTCCCGCCCGTTCTGTTTCTGCGGATGCGGGGGACCTCTGCCAGTGCGCGGTCGGCGGAGCGCATGTTTCTCTTGGGCACGTAGAAGAATACTCTCTTGTTGAGGTATTTGGGTCCGATGTTGTAGAGGGATTTGTAGATGTGGGTGAGGAGTTTGAAGGTGACCCTTTTCTTGACGGGGAGCCAGTGGAGGTCTCGCAGGTGTTGGGTCATGTGTTCGTGGCGTGGCTTTCAGAGGACAAGTCTGGCAGCTGTGTTCTGGATGGTCTGGAGTCTGTGTAGCAGGGTTTTGTTGATTCCGGCGCACATGGCATTGCTGTAGTCCAGTCTGCTGGTTATGAGTGCGTGGGTGACGGTCTTTCTGCAGTCGGGGGGATTCACTTGAAGGTTTTGCAGAGGATGCACAGGCAAATGAAGCTGGTGGAGGCAACAGCGTTGATCTGGCAGTTCATGGAGAGGGAGGAGTCGAGGATGATGCTGAGGTTGAGTGCGTGGTCAGTGGGGGTGGGTGGATTCCTGAGGGCCACCTGGTGTTGTCCCACTCGGAGGTGCAGGATCTGAGGATGAAGACCTCAGTCTTCTCTGAGTGGAACTTCACGCAGCTGTCTTTCATCCAGGCAGCCATGTTCTTCATTCCTTCCTGGAATCAGAGTCTGGTGTCTTCTGGATTCTTCATGAGTAAGAAAACGAGCTGGGTGTCGTCAGCGTAGGATACAATGCTGAGCCCATGCTGTCTAACGATGGCAGCACGGGGGGCCATGTTGACATTGAAGAGCGTGGGGCTGAGAGAAGAGCCTTGGGGTACCCCGCAGTTGATATTGGTGGGTCCGGAAAGGAAGGGAGGGAGTCTGATCCTCTGGGTTCTGCCGGAGAGAAAGGATCGGATCCAGTCGAGGGAGGTACCTTGTATCCCTGCGTCATGAAGTCTGGCTGCCAGGGTTTGATGAGAAACGGTGTCGAAGACTACGGAGAGGTCTAAGAGGAAAAGGGCTGTGGTGTGTCTCTGGTCGAGTAGCAAGCGGATGTCGTCAGTGGCGGCGAGGAGAGTGGTCTCGGTTCTGTGGTTGCTGCAGAATCCAGACTGGAAGGCGTCAATAATGGAATTATCTTCGATGAAGGTGGTCAGCTGGGAGTTCACAAGTCGCTAAGTGACTTTCACCGTGAAAGGGAGGAGGGAGATGGGCCGGTAGTTTTTCAGGCCGTTGGGTCAGCCCTGGGCTTCTTAAGGAGGGGTTTAACCTCCACCCGTTTCCAGTTTTCTGGGAAGATGCCGGACATAAGGGAGGTGTTGATGGTCCATCCCATTTCGGGTGCAATGGCGGCAGCGGCCCTGTGGAATATGTGCGATGAGCAGGGGTCCATGGGGGCTCCTGAGTGAGTTTTCTGCATGGTGGTTGTGGTGTATTCGACGGTAGCGGGGTTCCAGGTCATGATGGTTGGCTTATCGGCAGCGTTGGGGGGGAGGTGTTGTCGGGCATAAGTTTGTTGAAGTTTTCATAGAGGGCCTTGATCTTCAGGTGGAAGTATGAGCTGAGCTTGTCGCAAAGTTGCTTGGAAGGTGTGACATCCGTGGCTTCGCTGGGGGGTATCCTGAACTGCTGTATGATGTAGAACAGTTCCTTGGCGTTGGTAGCATTGGTCGGACTTTGTCCCTTATGAAGGTCCGTTTGGTGTCCCTTATGCCTAGTGATATTCCTTCAGGTCGCTCCGTGGTTGTTCCATGCTTCGCCGTTTTCTGGTTTTGCCAGGATTTCTCTAGGTGTCTGCAAGAGTGTCTGGCTTCCTTTAGCTCAGTGGAGAACCAGGTGGCCTTCTGCGTGAGTTGTTTGGCAGGGTGTTGGAGGGGTGCGAGTTTGTCTGTGCAGCGGGAGATCCAGCGGTGAAGTTCTGTGGCTGCGGAGTTGGTGTTTGTTGTGGTGCTGGGGGGATCTTGGAGGAGGGTGGTGAGGGGGAGTTCTTCTGTGACCTTGCTCTAGTTTCTTTGTGGCGGTCGCGGCGGGGGCTTGGGTGCGGTGGTGGTATTGAAGGTAAAATGTATGCAGTGGTGGTCAGTCCAGGGAGGCTGGGTGGTGTGGCGAGCTCGGCTATGGTGGCTGTGGACTGGGTGCTGGGTCCCGGTGGTCTGTAGATGAGGGTGCCCTGTAGTGTGGTCCTGGGGCTGGCCTGGATCTGGAAGTTGAGATGTTCTGTGTTGGAGTGGGGGGGCGCTCGTGCTTGACGTGGAGAGGCAGAGGAGGGTCTTGTGAGCGATTGCAATGGGAAGTCCTCCTCCCGGGCGGTGGAGGCGGTCCTTTCTCTGGAACTTGTAGCCATCGGGGATGGCAGTCGAGATATCGGGGCCGGAGGTGTAGTTGGTCCAGGTTTTGTTGAAGAAAGGTCCCAGACTCTACGGCGTGTCGGTGGAGGGAGCGCACATTGATGAGGATGCACGTCAGGGTGTCGGTGGTGGGTGCATCAGGTGGGCCTTTAGCGGTAGTGGGGATCTTGTCGAAGGTGAAGGAGCTGCGGCAGACTTTACACGAGAATTGTCCTTGGGTGGTGTTTGGAGAGGATCTTCCTGGGTTGAGTACGCTGAGGGTGATAGAGTCGTAGCAGTGGTTCCTGGGTGAGCCATGGTTCCTGTCGCTGGTCGCGGACGGGCTTGCTTTAGGAGCCCCTTAGGCACGCCAGCAGCACGCTCGCTGCGCGCCTCCGCTGCATGACCGCGCAGCGGTCTGCATTAAGTAGGAGAGGGAAGCTCAGCTGGGAGGCGGGAAAACGGGCACGGGTAGATGGGAGGGGCTGGAACAATAGTGGCGGGAAAGGGAGTGGGGGAGGTGCAAGGGGGCAGGCACAGTAAGGAGGGAAATTGAGTAAGATAAGATTCCTATCTGGAAGATCTAATTGAGGTGCAACCGATTCTGCTATGGTATCGGGTATGGACCACGGAGAAATGCCATTTAAATCGCCTTATTCTGGGAGATGCTTTGAAATTAGATGGGGGAAAAAGGATAAAATGGTTGTGTTATATAAAGGCCTTTTGTGACAATATCAAGCACCCAGAATTTTTCACTGACCCTACGTCAATGTTTGACATCACCAGGAAAGCTTTGAAACAGTTAAGCCTAAACTTCCTCGAGAAACAAAGAGAACAAACAGAATTGTTAAAAAAGACAGTAACTGCCCACCAGATGATAATTAAACCAAGGATCACCCAGCCTTACCTAAACCTTCAAATGAAAGAACAAGAAAGGTTCCTGCTGACCAGATTTCGGTTTGGGATTCTGTTTAGACTGCTGAGCTATCCTGTTCTAAATGATTGGTCTAAGGAAATCTGTAAATGTCCATGTGATAATGTCTCTACCCAATCGGATATACACATCTTATTTTTTTGTAGATTTTATGTTTTACCTAGAAAGAGATGGATTATGCCCATTTTAAAATATTTGAATTTGAGACAGTGTCGTCCAGCATTTTTAGCTATACAACTCCTGGAGGATATTTTCTCTGTTGCTCCCGTTGCGGCTTTTCTTAAAAGCATTTTTTACCTACGTAAGACAATGATTATATGAATTCTACTATTTCAACTTTTGGCCTATGTTTATATTGTGCATACTGTTTCTTAAATATCTTAATGTAATATTTTGATGTGATTTGATGTACTTTTATGGTTATTTATGAATATAACCGAATAAAGTCTTTTTGATTTGATTTGGGTAAGATAACAGAAAAAAATGAAAGACAGATGTGAGGTGGCAAAAATGAACACAGTTAAGCAAAAAAAAAAATTAAGCACAATTAAACAAAAACGCAATACTCAGAGGCAGCAGCCTCGAACACCTTGAGCAGGGGGCTCAGCGGCAGCGATGAAGAGCAGGAGCTGTCGGGTAGAGTGCACGCCTATGACCGAAGTCAAGGTCTTATAAACTAATATACTAAAATTGAAACGGTTCAACATGGTAAAAGCATACAAAAGGTGCACCACCCCTTTCATATTCCTCCAGGCACCACCGTTCAAGGGGCCCACCCATCCAACCCTGCAGACCATCAGATTATTGGGTACAGAAGAAAAGGGGTCTTCTTCTATAGTAAGTAGCATTCGAAGTTAGCTACGGACCATTGGACATCGCTATAATGTACAGACATGCCTCTGGTGGAAGATTAATTGTAAGGGGATGCGCTCTCCACTGGGCCAAATTTGAATCAAACCCATTCTCCCTCACCTTCCCTTTCCACTCACTCGCCAGTTAATGTGGGCTTGCATTTCAATTTGAGCATTACGACTTGAGCCTCTTGGTCCTTTTGGATCCACATGCTATATTTCCATTTGGCTGAAGCTGCACACCTGAGGCTCCCTAAGGGTAAGTGATGCTAAGCCTTTTGGCACAGCTGCAGCAGTCTGGGTTGGGGAAAAAGGAGGGATCATTACACCTGAGTTCAATCTAGGTAGTTCAACTTTGATGGCCATCCAAGCGATCAACAATACGTTGTAACTTAGTCTCCAGAATGTCAGTAAATTTGCCACATAGCGAGCCCTCAGCAGGATCAAAATGTACTGGATTGTGTCCATTACAATCCTGTTGAATGGCAGGAATTTATAATTGGTTACTATTAGCTGTAGCAGATGGCAACCGCCTATTCCTATTCACAGGGGGCCTTGTCTGATAAAAGAGGCGAGCGGGCAAGGGAACTGGAAAAACAGTAAAGTGAAAGGTGTCTGGGATGTGGAAACCTTCACTGGCAATGGATGAGCCTTAGAAGGTGGCAAACAATGGGACGGGAAGCAAGCCAGTTGGACCAGTGTATAAGATGAAAGAGATAACCAGCATCCCCCCAGTTTAATTTCTTTGCTGATTACGCCAAAAGCATGGTGAAGAAATCCATCTAATGATGTGGGCTTTAATTGCTTAGGTGGATTCGTTACACTGTCACATTTCCTCATTCCTTGCAGTTAATAATTGCCCAATTACAGCCAACTGCAAATTTAAGATACAAAGGGAAACAAATATGGTACCTCAAAGGAATGAGCCAAGATTGGCTCTTCTGGGCGAGGAAGGGCAAAGATGGTACTGTTTTGGTCCGGACTTTTCCAGGACGGGCTGTTGGTAAATGGTCCTCTCTGAAGGGTAACCCCAAACTTTTTGCCTTCCTCCTCCTCTTTTTCTGAACTTCTTTTGTTGGCGTTATGACTCTGGGTACTGTACCTCTGCTGACCAGTGCTAATGTGCAGGTGCTCTCTCTTCTAAACATTGTATAATTGGTTTACACGTTTGGCATATTTAATTTCCTTGTAAGTCCCTTTTAAAGTGGTATACCATTTGCCCAGGACCAGGCCATTGCATTTAAAACTACTTACCAAGACTTAAACTTCCTTTTTATTACATATAAGTCACCCCTAAGGTATGCCCCAAGCAGGGTGCCATGTAAGTAAAAGGTAGGACATGTGGATTTAATCTTTGCATGTCCTCATAATGACAAACCCCCAAATTATTTTTTTACTACTGTGAGGCCTACCCGTCTCATAGGCTCACATTGGTAATTTCCTAATACACTTTTAAGCTATGATTCTTGCTCAGAGAGTAGTAGCTTTTTCATGTTTCTTATCTTTGGACTGGTAATGATAAATCCTCCTTACTGGTGAAGATGAATTTAACATTACTGTTTTAGAAATGACACTTTCCGAAAGTTGACATTTCTCTGCACGTACTGCTCTGTTAGTCTGAGAGCCTTTCTCCAATACATGTCTTGGGTGGGTAACAACTACATTTTGTACATTCCCTCTAGACAGTCACAACGCAGGAAGCGTAGATGTGTCTGCGTACCCATCTACAAACATCTGCATTCTGATGGCCTTGCCTAGGCAGTTGGAAGGGAGGGTTCACATTTTACTTGAACAGACAGTGAGTGGCCTGTCTCTATACAAAGGGTTGATTATCCCACACTAGACAGAACTGGGTTGAAAGGGATAATTGTGAACTTCATAGAGCTGCTTTGAAGTCACCCCCATGGAAGAGGTGTGGCGCCGCGGCCAGGGCGACTGACTCCGGAATCTGGGGATCACGGTTCGATCCCCGGCACCGGCGGCAGATTAGCCCAGCACCACGTGACTCTGGGCAATAGCTTGCTTAATCTTCCCGACGGCCCCCAGCGCCTAGAGACCCTTACGGGTGATTGTGCGCTTTACAAATGTGGATTTATTTATTATTTATTATATCAAAGGCACTTTTATATATAAGATTCCCTAAAATCAGACAGTAATGGTCTTGGAAATAAAGCTCTGCCAGAAGAACTGTTTTGTTGCTTAAAGTACTCAACTGGACTGCTGATCAGGAAGACACGCTTTTCTGTTTTTTGCCCTTCTGGCTGCTGGTCTCTGACTCTGCTGAAAGAGAACTGGACTCCAAGTGATCTCCAAGGACTTGTTGGCTTTCCTCCTGTTGCTTGAGACTCAGGGACATCAAAGTCTCTACCCCTGCTCCTCTTCTGGGCTCCCTGGAAGTGGTCCAGATACTTGCAACTTGGATTATGACACATCTCCTGTCTGCGTGTAGCAGAACCGACACATCAACCTGGTTGCGGAAGAAAAATCGGCGCAGAAAAATCAGCGCATAAAGCATCAGTTCACCACTAGTGCAGCTTGTGGGGATATCTTCAACAAGATCATGAGTAGGCAGTACTGAGTACTCACACTAGATTTAGCCCCAGCAACAGTACTGAATCAAGTTACCTTCACTGTGAAAGGTAGAGTCAGAATGATTGATTTCATTGCCATCTCAAACCATTTGTGTCAAAAGGTTTCTAATTTTACAATTCTGCAGAACTGTTAGAGTGATTGTAAACCCCTGGCATTAAGATTGTCTATAGGCCACACTCAAGTAAAACACACTCATGTTATTTCAACATTAGCAGTAACTAAAAATAGAGGCATTTTGAGTAAATGGGCTACTGTAGAATTTGGACACCTATTGACAGAACTGGTTGTCAGGAACCAGGGATATCTGATGGTGTGTCTGGGCTCCAAGGAAGATCCTTCTCACTTACTCAGGGCCTATAATGAAATCTGCAAATCTGTTACAGAGCCCTTAGTCTTGTCACAATTTTGTAGGGAGCCCAAGAAAAATACATGATTTGGGCCTGCTCTTCCTTGCGCAGTTGCCTAATTTGACCTCTTCAAAAGTCACCAAGAGCGGTGGAGGAATTGAGGATGTGTAGATCATGCTAAGAGGAGGAGATCAACGAGAAAAAGAAAGTCATAAGGCAGGAAGCCTGGAAGCAATTATTTGAGGCCAGTGACAAGAATGATGTATCCCATTTTTGGAAAATTGTAAATGCAACTTATTTGAAGGCAACCATAATACAAGTATGCATACGATCATTTCACTGCATCTATGGGTGGCACATTTTACCCAGGTATATGATAGCACCATGTGAGCAGATATAATAGGCAGCAAAGTCATGAGTGACCATACACTAGAAAGCAGAGATTTCCCCAAATGTACCCTCGAGGAAGTCATTTCGGCAATTGAAAGGAGACCCAGAAACATAGTCCATGTTCCTTACGGGGTCCCTATTGATTTGTTTAAAAATAACATAGATTTATGGGCCCCATTAATAGTTAATGTATTGAGGTGCACAGTGCATCTTGGACTCCCCACGTCCTGGTCTAACTCAATCATCGTCCCCATGTTTCAGAAGGGGACAAAGCTGATCTATGGTGTTGTCATCACATCTCCCTCATTGACTCACCCCCAACAGTGCTGGGCATAATTTTACTAGATTGATTGGAAAATCGGGCTATCGAGAAAGGTATACTTTCTGATGTTCAGTATGTGTATAGACTGGACTTAGGGACCATTGATCAATGCTTGAATCTTCACCTCTTAATCACTGCCTCTCTGCTGGCGCCGCACCATCTCTCATCTGCCAGGGGAGCTCCACCATCCAGGCATGTGCGATCACTTCCCACGCCAGTCATCAGGGCCCCTGGATCCCAGCTCTGAGAGACCCCTTGCCCGGGTCAGTGTGCGCTCCTTTGTGGACTCCTGGGAAGTAGGGCAACTTTCCCGTTGATGCTCCGTCGGATTGCCAGGATAATCGGGGGATACGGAGTGGAGTGTCGTTGGAACATGTCTGCCATTTTAGGTGCTTGGCCACGCCCGTCCATTAGCAATAGTCATTTATAAACAACCTGTGCCTTCACAAACTGGTCCTACCATTTCAATTTTCGACCGTGAACTCCTTTTTTTGAAATCATTATTTTCTATGTGCATCTCTTCATATCATATATTACACCCCCAAAATGGCAGAGGGGCAATGCTGCCCTGATGAATGGTTCTCTCTTCAAAACTACTTCTGTTACACACAAGGAGAACATGGTGGGGGTAACAAGAGATTTAAGAAAGATCCAGCTTCTTATTAGGCATGGGTGTTAAATTCTGTCCCGCTCGTGGAATTTGCGAAATTGCCCAAAATTCTGCGTTCCGCGACTTCACGAAAAGTTTTGCTTGTTCGCGTTCTCAAATGCGTGTTCGCAAGATATTTCCCCCCGAGCATGCAAAAAGCAATTGCGAACAGTAAAAAGGGATTGCGAACAAGCAATTCCGTGTGTTCGCGGAATTTCTGCGTGTTCGTGGAGATTTTTTGCCATTTCGCAGAGATTTGCGTAACGCGATTACGCTAATTCCACCCACCCCTACTTCTCATAGGAAGTCTCCCCTGCCAATTACCATGGAGGGCCTAATAGATGAACTTAAGACGTTAAGACCATTTATGATGGAGCCAAAACTACCCTCAAAAGGTTCAATGACAAATGATCTTCTCTGGAATCTAGAGTCTCAGACATAGAATTGAACATTGCTGAGGCACAGTATGTTGTATCAAAAGTTGAAGTTATTGCTAAGGAAATAGACACTCTTAAACGTCACACCCAAGATTTGGAGAATCGAAACTTGTAGTGTAGTTCCTATATTCCCAATAGGCTCTGCGCATTGGAATAATATATTCAGCAGTGTAGACGTAGGACTGAGGTTATCTAGGTCTCTACTGACTATATTAAACTTAAGGTTTACCAGCTAGCTCAGAGGTCACTAGAAACTTTCTCGAATAAACAAGGAGGAGTTTAACCTCCCTGGATAGACAAGAAGGGATTAGCTTCTGACAACCATAAAACATGACAACTTTGCTCTCCCTGAATAAGAGTGTATCTCTAGAGTCGTGTGAAAACAATAGACATCTATTTCACTCAGTCAAATGTGCGTACTTAGTTTCACCAGAATGCAGAGAAAAGAGAGACGGGCATTTTCAATAAAAGGTGTAATTTATTGAGCAGTCTTCTTCCTCATACAAGAGAAATGAATTGCCATGATTGCAATACTCATGGTAAAGTAAAGTGCGTACAGTAAAAGGAGGATTATAAAATAATACTGTAAAAGCATTGATATGGTTTCTTAGCCATATGATACTTTAAAATAGATAAAACATATATACATATATACATTGACTAACGTACTCAACTGGTGCTTCTAAATACGCCTACCCCGGTGTACCTGACCTAAGCCTAATACGTGGGAAGGAGTAAGTAAGTAGCAGTTTAAGTTAAGTTTGTTTTGCCAAGAATCTGACTCAAGAATTCTCTTTAAGGGTTTAGTCAGCTCCGTACCTGGGTAATTAGAAAGCAGGAGGTCTTGTATCTCTTTCTCAGGGCTCGATATCCCAGCAACCCGCAAGGGTAGGCTGGAAACGCCGGAGCTGGATTTCTTGGCAGGAGAAAAGACAGCGTCTTTCTCAGCGCGTCAAAGAGGAGGGGCAGCGTCCGTGGGCTCTCGCATCAGCTGGGCTTACGGGCAAGTAGATAGCTGCTCTGCTCCAAAACCACCACCGTGTGTTTGCTTAAGACAACGTTGGTATATTTATACCTGAAAGGTGTGTGGAAAAGTAAATTTTGCCATGTTATATGTGCCTACGTGTTCCCCATGTTATGTCATATGTGCATGATCGATATGCATGTATTCCCTTCTGATCGATTAAAGACGCAATTACAGTTGTGTCCATCTCTAGTATGCCAGTTTCCAGTTTTCGTGAATACAACGAATATCAGGCCTATGTAAAGCTACGTTGCCACGTTTTACAGTGTGCACGTTAATTCATTGAATTATCCCCGGTTCTAGGCCTCAAAAGGGCCCGGACTCAGATTCAGCTCCTGTTTCCTGAACCCTCTCCGAGGAGCGATACAGCCCCCACCTGTATCCCTGACCCTTAACTTACTTCATGCCACGCAGTGCCCGGCTCGGCCTGGCTCTGCCTCCCAGTCTGCCAAGAGTATGTTATGATTCTAGTTATCAGTCCAGCCCTCCTCCTCTGCATTCCTAAGCTACTGGATTGCATCAATAGTTCCGTCATGGTCTAGCCTTTATGTCTCCATGTAAGAGAAATACTGTATTAATATTCATAGAATATTCCTCGCACACACGCACTACATATAGGATTATGCATGCACCAGTCTTAATGTCTGTTAGCCTTTACCCTGATAACTTTTGGATTCTATCAACATGTTCTCTAAACACTAGATACTAGATAGGCTTTAGGTACATGTCGCTCTGACACTCCAGACTTTCGTCTCCTCTTCTAGCGCAGAAGTCATAGCCCCCCAGTTCTCCCTGGTAACACGTCATTGCCAGTTTGCGCGCACCACTAGGTTAGAGGTCCCAGCTGCTCAGGTAGCCCCCTCCATGTTTCCGCCCCTTTTATGACATATTCTGTTACGTTTACATCACATGTCTATGTATACGCCCTGTACACGCCTTCTTGTTACCTCATTCTGCTCTTATCTTTCGCGACTGCTACAAACTCCGCCTACTGCTACGCCTACTGTATTGAATACAATGTATTTGTTTAACTATAAATATTGTGCACTGTTATTAAAAGTTATCCCTTATGCTCCCAGATCCTGCCCCCGGCAGCTGCCATCCCATTCCCATGCAGGCTGTCCTGTTCCAGTCCTTTATGCTTGATTAAAGCCTGTATACTCTAGCTACCTCGTATCTTGACTCTTATTTATTGAGCTATCTGTTATTTGTATATCTAGTCAAAAATAGTACCAGTAATTAATTATTTATTTACCACATAATGGCGCCCGAATAGGGACTTGCCCTTTCCCCACGCGCCGGAGAAGCCACGCAGGCCCCCTGATCCTCTGCAGCCGTGACGGAACCATACCGGCCACGTGCATATATTTCTGCTTCAAGTATCCCTCAGGCCCACGGAGGAGACGGAGGTTGCGGTCCAGCGTCCAGACGAGGCGGTGGAGGAACGCGGCGAGTCCCGACCAGAGCCCAAGCCGAGAGTCCAAGGTCCGAGGTATCCGGAGGCCCACCCGTAACTGAAGTCCGAAGTTCGTCCGTCCGTCGTCGTAGCAGTCCAGTCCAGTCCGAGGCCTTCCGTTCTTGCTGCCCGGTGAGTACCGTTGCTGGGGTAGTATCTAGACAGGGTCAATTAATTTGTCTCTGGTCCGTGGGTTTGGGTACACAGATCCAACACGAAGTGTTCACCTAGGTGGGCGCGGGTCCTGACGTGTCTCTTTATGAGACCGGTAAGTTTCGTACTGTTTTAGCAGTGCATCTAGTCTGTTCTAGTAAGTTCTGTTCTCGAGAAATTCATGTGTTCTGTTCTCAGTATTCCAGGTAGTATTTTGTCCGAACTGTTATTTTAAATGTTATTTCATGTGGTTTCAATGTCGTGGTATGAATGACCTGTTTTCAAGTTATTATTGTGTTCATTGTGTATTGTATTGTGTCCAGACTCCAGCCTAGTCATGCCTCTGTTCACGAAGTTACGTCAGTTAAAAACTAGAAAAGGTCTGCTCGAAGAAGCAGTTCCTGTCCCGCCTAGGGACAGTCCAGGTCATTTTATGTATCACAAGCATGGCATAAGTGCCATATTATATCTAGATTTATGGGTAGAGTACACCAAGGAATTAGAGGAGAAATATAGATGGCCTGTATCAGGTACATGGGATGCCGAGTGCATCATGCGAGTAGAAGAAGCATTATGGAAAAAGAAAGCCAGACAGTCCCAGAAAGATGCCATCGAGTTATGGCGCAAAGAATCTCATAAAAGAACAGAGAAAGAAATCAGAAAGTCAGAATTAAGTAGAGAATCCTCTGAAAGAGCCCAAGAAAGGGAATTAATCGAAATAGGTGAACGAGTTAAAGCCGAACAGTCAGACCGACAGAGAAATGCCCTCATTAAGGGTATGTATCCTCTTCTTGCTGAGGGCTTGCCGAAAGCAACCCCGGAAGCACCATGTAATTTTCCGCCGCCATTAGTTTCGATTAAGCTACGTCACAAACCGACCGCAGCTGATATTTTTCTCTCGTCCTATTTGGACGACACAGTCCCAGAGTATGCAAATCCTGTTCCGCCAGCTCCTGTAAATAATGTGATTCCTGTTCTCCCAGCCACCGGGGCACCTGTTACAGCACTTGTTACGGTACCCCCGGTCCAGCCCATAGTACAAGTTCCCGCTACATCGGTCACTCTGCCAGCACGAAGAGTATCAGTCGACGATTCCAGTTTAGGGGCCGCGGGGGGAGGTCCTCCTGGTACCCCGCCGCCACACAAACGTGTAACATTAGTCGAGTTACATGAACGTGCGTTACAGCGTACGCCCAAATATCAGTCTGTTGCAGATATCAGACGAGCTCTTACCGAATGCCGTTATGATCCAGTCCCAGGCGATGATAATATGGTTATATATTCATTACGCGTAAGACGGGTGACCGAGTATTTGGACACCCTACCGAATATGAAAGAGGATCTAGACAGAATATATCGTTTCATCCGCACAGGAGACGATCCAGAAAGTATTGGCGAAATCATGTCTCTAAGGAAAGCTGAGACCCAGCTCATGTTATTAAAGTTTCTAATCAATTGTTTAATAAGGGAACAAGATTATCCGACTAAAGATCCGACCGAAATGAAAGTCCTGACAAGGTGGAGTGATAATATAGCCGAGGGTAGACACAAGACACTCAGTAGTATAGAGAGTATGTACAAGAAAATACGTAAGGAAATAGTAAGGTTACACGAGAAACGCAAAGAAGCACAAGTAAGCGAGAAAGAAAACGACTCTTCTACTGAAGAGGTAGACGACGAGAATCCCGCCAGAATAGCGTATGTAGGTAAATCTAGATTTCCAGACCGACATTTACGCCTAGAACACAAGAAAGTCTTTCATCTTCCAGCACCAGAACAAGGCTCTCTGGAACAAGTATTTCAAGCTACCGATCACATTCTGAAATCACGAATCGGTTATAGTGAACTTAGTACCATGCATGAACAAGAACTAGTCCGATCAGCAGTCCGATGGACTACTGATTCTACCACTTTTCCAGATGAAATAGTGGCACAAATGTTTCTGAAACTGCCCCCAGCCGAGCAGCGACTGGTGGGTATGTATATGATCCAGCACCTCATTATATTATATGAGGGTCAGCATTCTGATCCAGGTCCGTTACATGATGTCCTGAACGAGTTACTCCAGTATAAATGGAAAGGTTTAGGTACCGATTTAATTAGTGTCATTCTAGAACAGCGCCACAAATATAGAACGTTTCTGAATCCGCATTTTGTTCATGTCTCACCCCCAGAAAGTAAACCATTTTACATAGATAGACAGCATCCGTTACGAGAAGTACATCCAGTTAGGACACCGGATGGTGAAATGCAACGAGTATTTGTTTACACCCCTCTCACAAAGATGGAACTCTTAGAGATGAAGAAATTAATTCCCTGTCACGACAAAGATCCAGCAGGGTTCCATCGAGAATTAAAAGACATGCTCCGTATGGGAGAATACACGTATCCAGATATTATTAAAATGTTAAAGGTTCTGTTGCCCGCAGGGGTATATGAAAAACTCAAGGAAAAAGAATGGGAGGTGGGAGAGAAAAAGATCGATTGGACAGCTCTAGAAGCTGAAGATAAAATACGAGTACCAGGTACCGGTCTTGGGGAGAAATGTAAAGAATTGCCCGAGTTATTGATTCAGGTTCTGCCAAGGTTATTAGCCACGAAAAAGGAAGATTGGGATGCAATTTCAGCATGTAAACAGAAACAGGATGAAGATACTAGTGATTTTTATTCTAGATTCGAAAAATGTTTCATTATCAACAGTGGTCTGAAGACAGGTAGCGAGTCATACCCTCATCTTTTTGTTACTAAACTAGTCGAGAATTCAAGCCCACAAGTTAAAAATCGAGTTTTGAAAGTCGAAAGTACCTGGCAAGCTAGTACCCCGTCACAAATGTTACAGATGCTCCAGTATCACCAGAATAGAATCAGGGAAGAGCAAGAACACGAAAGGAGACGTATGAAAGACACGAAAATGAAGGTACTAGTTGCACAATCTGTTCCACAAGACAGTCAGAAGAGGGGTCCGAGTCAAGCCAGTCATCCTGCAGCTCCCGTTAAAGGGACATGCAATTATTGTAAACAGCCAGGTCATTTTATAAACGAGTGTGCAGTTCTGAAACACAACATAGCTACTGGTAAAACTAAAGAAAGACCACGTCCGCCTAGACAAGAACAAGTTTCACAGACTTCTCCGCCACCACAGAATGCACAACAGACAGTTCCAGCACCGCAGCCTATTGCTGCAACACAGCATGTTACACAGCAGATGTACCAGTATGCCCAGACAGAGTATCCAGAGTATCAACTGTATTCATGAAACAGCCTAGAGAGGGAGGTAGGCTTGCCTCTCATCGAGATACCTGTAGATCAAGAGGGTCCCTATGTACACGGTCAAGTATTAGGGAAAGACAGAAAGTTTCTGATTGATACAGGGGCAAGTAGGACTACTATCAGTCATGACGAGGTTCCAGGGGCTCCGCTCTCAGGCTCTAGAAATGTTTCCCTTGGATTTTCAGGAAAGCCTATTGTAAACGAGATATCAAAGCCAGTTACTCTAGAAGTTGGTCCATTGTCCCGAACTACTGATTTGTTACTTACGAAGTCATGTCCAGAAAATGTGTTAGGTATTAAGACATTGAAAGAATTAGGTGCAGTTATTTGCTGTTCCCCAGAGGGAATACGTATGTTTTTAAGGGATTTTAAAGGTCACTATGTATTACGTGATTTTGATCCAAGATTGTCCAATGTACCGCAGCATTTATGGGCGCAAGGTCCAACTGATGTAGGTTTTATGCAAATCACACCCCATCGTGTGACTCTCAAGCAAGGTATAGTCTTGCCACGAATCAGACAGTACAGATTGCCACCTGAGGCTGTAGCAGCCTTATCCAGAATTATTGACGAGCTCATTGCTCAAGGAGTGGTTGTAGAAACTGACTCCAATGTATGTAATTCTCCTATTATCCCAGTCATGAAACGTACTGATCCAAAAGCACCTCCAGTATATCGATTAGTGATTGACCTTCGAGAACTTAATAAATGTATCATACCCCAGTATCCAGTAGTCCCAGATATTTCTTCCCTATTAACAGCTATTGATTCTGAAGCTGTATTTTTTACTGTAATCGACCTCAAGAATGCATTTTTCAGTGTTCCCATTCATCCAGACAGCCAGTACCTTTTCGGTTTTTGTTTAAATGGAAGGAGCTATAAATTCACACGAGCTCCTCAAGGTTTCACAGAAAGTCCTAGTATTTACAGTCAAGCACTTAAGAGACAACTAGACAATATTCACATGCCAGCTGACACTGCCCTGCTCCAGTATGTCGATGATCTACTGATCACAGCCCGTTCTGAACGTGACTGCGAGCGTGCGTCACTTACAGTCCTGTATTTCCTAGCCGAGATGGGGCACAAGGTGTCCCCTTCGAAGCTTCAATTCTGTGTCCAGCAAGTGATCTACTTAGGCCACTTACTGTCCAAGTGGGGTAGGCAGTTGACACCAGACCGTATCCAGTTAATAGCGAGTCTTCCACAGCCCAAGACACAGAAGGAGGTACGTGCTTTTATTGGCCTCACTTCTTACTGCAGACAATGGATTCCTCAGTATGCATTTCTAGCAAAGCCACTGATACAGTTAACGACACAGGAGGCAGCCGTATCGACTGTCCTCCCTTGGACATCTGAACATACACTTAGTTTTAATGAATTAAAGAAAGCCTTATGCCAAGCACCTGTTCTAGCTACACCGAACTATAGTAAGCCTTTTACACTTTTTGTCACAGAACGTAATGGTACTGCATTATCTGTTCTCACGCAAGATCAAGCAGGACAGTACAAGCCTTGTGCTTATTTTTCGAGCACATTAGATCCAGTAGCCCAGGCATTACCTGCGTGCCTTAAATCAGTTGCAGCCACAGCTCTAGCTATTAGACAAAGTGATTCCATAGTATTAGGACACTCCCTGACAGTACAAGTTCCACATTCCGTGGAAGTTCTTTTAAACCGAACACAGACTCAGCACTTGACCATTGCACGTTTAACAGGTTATGAACTGACACTGTTCCAGCCACACATAGAAATCAGACGCTGCAACGTTTTAAATCCTGCTACACTGTTACCGTCAGTTACTTCAAATCCTGCCACACATGACTGTGTGGAAGTTATTAACACTATGACTAAGCCAAGACAAGACCTGACAGACATTGCATTACCTGATCCCGACCTGACACTTTATGTGGATGGTTCATGTATGAGAACTAGTACAGGAGAACTAGTAGCCGCGTATGCAGTGACTACTGAAACCGAAGTTATAGAAACACACCGTATTGACACCCTGTCTGCTCAAGCAGCAGAGCTAGTTGCTCTGACCCAAGCCTGCATACGTGCCAAGAACCTGAAAGTAAACATATATACAGACTCACGTTACGCATTCGGAGTTGTACACGACTTCGGAGTACTCTGGCAGGAGAGAGGTTTCATGACTTCTCATGGAACCAAGATTCAGCATGGTCTCCTCATTCAAGCTCTGTTAGATGCAATACATTTACCGACAGCTATCGCTATCATGAAGTGCAAGGCACATACGAAAGTTATTGACATCATCTCCCAAGGTAACTATCTAGCAGATCGAACAGCCAAGCTCACAGCTCAGACACCAGACATTCCAGTTAACACGACACAGACATCCACTCCAGAACAGACTACTTGTATGACAGTTAAGGACCCTACCCAAGATGTCATAGACATACAGTTACATGCTACTCCCGAAGAAATCAAGAAATGGTCCGAACAAGGAGGGGTCCAGACAGATCAGGGATGGGTGACGAAGGGAAATGCCACATGGTTTCTCCCCGACTCTATGGTTCAAGTCATTATCAATACCGCACATAGTCCAGCACATCTAGGAGAAAAAGCCATGTTAGACAGTATCCAGAACCTTTGGTTCAACAAGCACTTACGAGCTGCAGCCAAGCAGAAAGTCCGTACCTGTATGATATGTTGCCAGTTCAATCCAGGTAAAAGTGTCCCGGTGGAACAAGGTGGATTCCAACCCCCTGACCACCCTTTTGAAGTCCTCCAGATGGATTACATTCAGATGGAGCGATGTCGAGGTTTCAAATATGTTCTTGTAGTTGTATGCGCTTTGTCCAGGTGGACAGAAGCATATCCAGTTCCAGATTACACAGCAGCGACCACTGCCAAGCAGTTGGTTCGTGAATTCTTCCCCCGTTATGGACTCCCTAGGGTCGTGTATTCTGATAACGGCCAGCCATTCTCATCTGAACTCATGAAACATGTTTCCCTTCTGTTAGGGTACCAGTGGAAGTTCCATTGTGTGCGCCATCCTGAAGCAGCCGGTCTCGTAGAGAGACATAATCAGACCCTGAAAATCCGTATTGCCAAGATATGTCAAGAGAAAGGTGTAGACTGGCTAGTTGCCCTGCCAGTTGCTCTATTCTTTATGCGCATGGTCGCACACTCCAGATCAGGTCTGTCCCCTTATGAGGTCGTATTCGGCCGCCCCCCAAATATGTGGGGTACACCTAGACCCCGCAGTATTACAGATGTTTCCAGTAATATGTTGACAGATTACCTAGCTTCCTTGATGTCTGCCCTACACTCTTGTCGTTCACAGGTTGCCGCCGCATTTCCAGACAATACTGAAGTGAAACCGCACGAGGTCCTTCCAGGGGACCTGGTACTTATACGGAACTTTGATCGTTCAAGTCCGCTGGAGCCTCGTTGGAAGGAGCCGAGACTAGTCCTTCTGACCACCCGTACGGCCGTGAAGTTGGAGGGCCGCAAAGGTTGGGTCCATCTGTCGCACGTCAAGAAATTTCATGAACTCCGTGATAAAACTTTTGCCAAGAACATTTCCAAGGACTGTTCCATCATTAAAGACTGCCTGAATCCAGACTCTAAATCAGACATTAACACAAATCCAGAACTGAAAGTTCCTCTGTTTGAGAAAACTCCGCAGCAGAAGTATAAGTTAAAGCTCCGGTCTAGTAAAATAAGTCAGCCAGTTTAATTGTCTAAGTCCCCCTCGGGTGAAACGGTTAGACAGGTATCTGACATGTATGAGATAGACCCCCATAGCGAGAGAGTTAGTCAAAACTCTATCCGATGTATCGTTTTTCTAAGTTTTCTACTGTTTTTAGGTTTAATGGTTACCTGCACAAGTTATGCATTGCATTTATGTTTTCCAATTTCTCATGTAAATAAGTTTTCTAATGCTACAGTAGAGCACACATTTAGTGATCTGCCTCCTCACGAGTTATCCTATCGTCTTGCTATGAGAAATAATACATTCATTAGAATGTTACACTATTCACACCAGACCAGCAATGCCACTAATTGTTGGGTGTGTGGTCGACTCCCCCCTTTCCAGACACCGAAGGGAGTTCTGCCACTCTTTCCTTATCCGTTTTCACATAATGGTTCGTGTGGAGCATGGTCCACGTTAACGTCATCTTCTAATGATATGTCCCTTCTGAATAGAACATGTTTCCCAGACAAGCAAGGTCTCTCCCATAGAACAGGGTTGGATCTAGAAAATGAAGTATATGATTTAGGTAATTATTCTTCGAATTTTATGGTCCTGAATGTTCAGTCTGATACTACTCCAGACTTACCTGCTATTTCAGTACTACCAGTCAAAGGCGAATTATGTGTCAGAAAGAATGGTTCCGCACATGTAGGACATAGTGATTGTACTACTACTGTCGAGCATAGTGACAGTGGGAAATCTATTTTCAAAGCCTCACGTCATTCTTATTTTGTTTGTGGTCAGACCGCATATGTTCGTCTGCCCCTCGATTGGGATGGAACATGTTACATTGCCTTCCTACTGCCACCAGTTTTTCTAGCCCCATCCGATTATCATAGAAACACACATCTAGTACACGTTAGACATAGAAGGGAGATCGAGTCCCCAATTGTCGATCAAACTGAAACTACTCTAGAACAGTATCAAGACTTCAATAAAGGCTTCTTCTTTTTTATAGGACCTATCCAGAATAGTAAGTTAATCCGTAGGTTAACCAGAACCCTTGAAGCAGTAGTGAATGAGACTACTTCTGCTTTAGGTAACTTAACTGAAGAGCAATCTGCTATGAGATTTGTTGTGCTCCAAAATTGTCTCGTTCTTGACGTCATACTGGCCGATAGAGGAGGAGCATGTAGAGTCATCGGATCTAGTTGCTGCATTTTCATTCCTAATAACGCGCCGTCTCTTTATTCAGCTATAACCAGACTTCATAAAATTGCCCATCAGTTACACCAGAATCCAGGCACCTGGACATGGTCCGGCTGGCTCTGGAGTATCATATCTGCCTGGGGATGGAAAGTATTTTCATTCCTAGGTATTGCAGTAATGATCATATTCAGTTGCTGCCTCTGTATACAATGTGGCCCTGCGATTTGCGGCATTTGTGCTACCTCTTGTATTCCTAGTCCTAAGTCCCGTTCCAAGACAATTCGAGACGAGCAAATGATGCTATATGAAATGATAGATGGTATCATGAATATTGATGTTTCCTAATGGAAACGTAGGGCACAAGGAGGGAATGTGGAAAAGTAAATTTTGCCATGTTATATGTGCCTACGTGTTCCCCATGTTATGTCATATGTGCATGATCGATATGCATGTATTCCCTTCTGATCGATTAAAGACGCAATTACAGTTGTGTCCATCTCTAGTATGCCAGTTTCCAGTTTTCGTGAATACAACGAATATCAGGCCTATGTAAAGCTACGTTGCCACGTTTTACAGTGTGCACGTTAATTCATTGAATTATCCCCGGTTCTAGGCCTCAAAAGGGCCCGGACTCAGATTCAGCTCCTGTTTCCTGAACCCTCTCCGAGGAGCGATACAGCCCCCACCTGTATCCCTGACCCTTAACTTACTTCATGCCACGCAGTGCCCGGCTCGGCCTGGCTCTGCCTCCCAGTCTGCCAAGAGTATGTTATGATTCTAGTTATCAGTCCAGCCCTCCTCCTCTGCATTCCTAAGCTACTGGATTGCATCAATAGTTCCGTCATGGTCTAGCCTTTATGTCTCCATGTAAGAGAAATACTGTATTAATATTCATAGAATATTCCTCGCACACACGCACTACATATAGGATTATGCATGCACCAGTCTTAATGTCTGTTAGCCTTTACCCTGATAACTTTTGGATTCTATCAACATGTTCTCTAAACACTAGATACTAGATAGGCTTTAGGTACATGTCGCTCTGACACTCCAGACTTTCGTCTCCTCTTCTAGCGCAGAAGTCATAGCCCCCCAGTTCTCCCTGGTAACACGTCTTTGCCAGTTTGCGCGCACCACTAGGTTAGAGGTCCCAGCTGCTCAGGTAGCCCCCTCCATGTTTCCGCCCCTTTTATGACATATTCTGTTACGTTTACATCACATGTCTATGTATACGCCCTGTACACACCTTCTTGTTACCTCATTCTGCTCTTATCTTTCGCGACTGCTACAAACTCCGCCTACTGCTACGCCTACTGTATTGAATACAATGTATTTGTTTAACTATAAATATTGTGCACTGTTATTAAAAGTTATCCCTTATGCTCCCAGATCCTGCCCCCGGCAGCTGCCATCCCATTCCCATGCAGGCTGTCCTGTTCCAGTCCTTTATGCTTGATTAAAGCCTGTATACTCTAGCTACCTCGTATCTTGACTCTTATTTATTGAGCTATCTGTTATTTGTATATCTAGTCAAAAATAGTACCGGTAATTAATTATTTATTTACCACAGGTGCCTGGGTTTTACGTAAGGTTGGACATAAGACGTCAATAAAGATGTCACTAAGAACTGGCCGTTCTTACAGTGCTTTACAGGAGTTCTAGGACGAAATCAAAACAAAAGCAAGGGGGATTTCCCAGGTTGCTGGAGGCTTGGTTTTGTTTAGAGAACTCTGCGTCTCCTCACCCACGCACACAAAGCCCTACACAACCAAGGCCCAGGATACCTCAACAGCCGCCTCAACTTCTACGCTCCCACACGCCAACTTCGATCGACCAGCCACGCCCTCGCCGCCGTCCCCCGCATCCGAAGAGCCACCACAGGAGGAAGGTCCTTCTCCTACCTGGCCGCCAAGACTTGGAACTCCCTCCCGACTCACCTCCGCCTGACCCAGGACCACCTTGCCTTCAGGAAGCAGCTCAAGACCTGGCTGTTCGAGCAGTAGCGGACCCCCCCTCCACCAGCGCCTTGAGACCCTCCGGGTGAGTAGTGCGCTATATAAATGCTCTGATTGATTGATTGATTGATTTCTAGGGGGCCGGAGAAGTAGCCTTGCTTAATGTGACAGCATGTGCTACGACTGAATTATGGATATGATTATTATGCGGTTGTATGGATATTATTGATTATAACCGGACAAGGGCATAAAATAGGAATATCGATTCAGGTCCCTAGATAAAAACACTACACCCACTCCACGAATTAATGTCCATCATTACTAAAACTAAGCAATAGTAAACATGTAAAAGGTGCATGTGTATACCATCCCACCCCAAAATACATTTTTGCATTTGAAATGGTGTATGCGAAATACATGAAAATGATTATAGGTACTGTATGCTTTTCAAGCAGTGTAATCATTCATTAAAAAGGATTGCATAAATTCATCAGCTGAATGATTGCGAAAATTACACATGAAATGGCTCTTAATACAGAAAAGAAGTGCGAGACCATTCCATCACATATAAATACAGTTATTTGTAAATATGCTAGAGGCTGAGGTAATGTATTGTCTCTAGAGTTCCTAAAAATAGAAGCTCTGTTCTCTAAGAATAGTTCTACTTTAAGCAGAGTACAAGTGCCAAAATAAAAGGTAAATATTTTGGAAGGGGAGATGGAGAAGAATTTTTTTTTTCGCTCTCAGGGCAAAAATAGTTCCAAATATTTTCAGTAGCTCTTTGTTTAACAAAGCCGAAGGCCGAATTCAGAGTTCAGGGAACGCTGTGTACCAGTTTGCTTAAAATGTATTCTTTTTGTTCAGGGGAGAACATCATTTCCGACAGACTCGCAAAAAAGTTGTCTACGGCTTCAGGTGAAAGTTCAACCAAATTTGAAAATGCCGCAACTGTGCAGTCGTGAGAATGATTGCTATCATCGATGTCTTGATCAGCAATGCTCACAGAAGGTCGTACCTGGGTGATGTTGCTCTCATCTCGTACTTCACTACCCTCTAATCGCAGTGGTGAAGTCTCAACGAATGCCGTCATCAGGATTGGTAACCGCTGGGGAGAACACGATGCATGAGCCGTTACAGGACTTAGCAAAGTATCTGTATCCAATGGTACTGCTGATTGTAGTGTAAGACAGACGTCCAACACGCATTCTTCTCCACATAGCATACATCGAAGCACAGGTAAGATACAATTCTGCCAGATGGGTCTGAATGAAAGAAACCAGGTCATATTCAGATCTCTTAGCCGGGCTAATCCAAGGACTTTAGGTATGCGGTCCTGATAGCGTATAGCTAGGATCGTTTCTTCCATCGTTGCAGGAGTCTTGTCTGCCATTTGGCTTGCCATAATGAAGCAGAAGTAACAAAAATAGAATACTTGCTACGAGTCCCAACAGGAGTGGTAGGCCGCCAAAGACAGAATTGACAAAATTAGGAAAAATGCCCAGAACTGTTGCGAAGGGTGTTAACAGTCCCGAAAAAATTGTCTTAAATATATGTGGGATACCGCTGGTATCAGACATATTTAGGATTTGGCTTAACATTTCTGCGAAATGCAGGGGGCAATTTGTTGATAAAAGTGTATGTATCTCTGCCGTTGTCCTTGCAACTTGAAGATCATACGTTTCTTTTGATGACGTCAAGGGCACAGTTGTCTGTAGAAGGACAGACTTCATTCTGCTTAAAGTATCAATTCGAATAGAAGAGATATTAAAAAAGGGCCACCTTTTTGCCTCCCTGTCTGGAGTGCTGTTTGGATACAATACTTGCATACAGCAAGTGACCATGGAACTAACGCTCACGAGATAAGCTTTTCCTGGCACCATGCCACAACATCTGTGGTCCACTATTAGAATATAGCTTCCGTTAGAAAGCCGTCTAAAGAATGGCTCTATTCGAGTTGCAGGTGTGCCATGCTGGTGACATGAAAGGTTATTTGAAGTCCCCTCACAGGCCCCATGTAAGTTAATACCTTGACACAGAAGTATACCACTTAGTGATCGTTTACAATTGTTACCACTAAAAAATACATTCTGTTCCTTTTCACTATAACATGTGTGTGTGTATGGTAATTTTCATGATGACTTAATGTACCCTTTACCCAACCTTTCATACTGGCCTGCTGGTATATACTCTTGACAGTTATTTGTGTCTGTGGGCCAGATCAACCATTTTTTCCAATCAGGATGTGTTCTGTTTTGGTTAAAAATATGGGATACGTCTATCTCAACATCTGTAGTGCTATTACTGTCAGGTGTTGGCTTTGGAATAGACGGTTTGTTTAAGTCTTTAATGTTGGCTAAGCCAAGACAGGTTGTCTGTTGAATTGTGTCATTCAAGAATATAATTTGTTCTGGGATCATGCAGGCTCTAAATAAAGATTCTATACTTTGGACCTGCCAATCTTTGGTACCCCAGATGGTTTTTGTTTCAATGTTGTTTTTCCAAAAATCAAAACCAAATGTATTCATTTTTTCATAAAATGCATCTGAATAAATAAATTTAGTATTTGTCAGCATTGTTTTCATTCCTGTCTTATTTAACAGTTTAAAATAAAACGTTTCTGCATCACTTGTGTTAAACTCTGAGAAGTATGGGAATTTCTCATAAAATGTTTTTGAACTGCCTTTTGGTGGAGTTGCACAATGTTCCCATTGTTTATAATTAAAAACATTTCTAGGTTGAGCAGATTTATGCAAACAGTGATGTGCAAAGTGGTTGTAGCAGTACATTTCTTAATAATTAGATGAACCCTGCAAGTAATCATGTTCTGTAAATTTTGCTGACATTACTAAATCTGACATCATATCATTAATACTTTCAAAGTCCCAATCATCAGAGAATGTGCTCGGTTTTACAAAGTCACCTAATGAAACCTTAAACTGGTGTGGATATTTCAAGAGCTCGACCGGGCCATAGATTTCGTAATCAGTTTTGTCCCAAACTACCCCACCGGGTATTGGATTGGCTGTGACATTCACGGATGATAGTTCTCTTTTCTCGATGTGAGATGACTTGTGTGGCTTTAGGACCAAGTTGATGTTCTGACTTGCTGTGTCCATTGTACTGTATTTTCCCTCAATGAATTTTCCCAAACATAGAACCATGATGAGCCAAAGCAGGAGGAAAAGTACACCTAACACAATCCAAAATTCAATCCATGGAGAAATCAGATAGGTTTCTTTGAGTCGATGAAAGAGTTCTGTTACTTTGTCTTTAAAAGATTTAGTTGTTGGCTGTTCTTCAGGCTCGCTTGGATCCTCAGAAAAGTCATCGAAATTGATGAAGTAGCCAGATTCAGTTCTGTCAATTGTTGGAATCGCTTCCGGAATTTCATTTGCTTTTGGAATTTTCTTTGTTTCATTAGCATAGTCTGAGGCTACATCGTTGTAGACAGGTGTTTCTTGACGAACTGTTGCAAGTTGGGTTTCAAGAGGCATAAGTTCCATGGCATTGTTGCATAGTCCTTTTTGATTCACTGAAGGTTTATCAAATGTGATTAGTCTCTCAGTTTGAACATCGTGTATTGTAGCAAACTTTGGTGTTCTGCTATTTTTTGGGACTTCACTGGGCCTACTACTTATTATTGGCCACATGATTGTGGTTTTACCAGGTCGATGGATACAACTCGGTTTTCCTTTTTACCAGCAAGGGGCGGTAGTACAACTGATCTTGTTCCGTTGACAGCTAAGACAGGTACTGCTTTTCTGTAAGAAGGCCCAAATTTCTTCTTCACAGCGATTTTCTCTCTGACCAGATCCCCAATCTTTGGAATCCAGACAGGCCTTGCTGGGACAGGTGGTTTTTCTTCAGTGGCTGTTGGCTGCTGTTTTAACTTTATGTTGCTCAGGTCTTTTCTTGTTTCATTTAAGTCCTGTAAAATAGCCAAACGATCTTTGATATCAAAGCATTTTTCTTCTACCACTGAAGTCTGACTATCAAAGTCCTGAATATGCATTCTAGTACCGAACAATAGTTCATACGGACTGAAACCTTTTAGAGAATTTCTTGGCAGATTGTTAAGACTACGTTGGGCACTTGTTAAATGTTGGACCCACCCATCACCCGTACCTAATACCCTCGCCGTTATAGATTGCTTTATGTCTCGGTTTTTTCTTTCCACAATCCCGTTTCCCTAAGGATGGAAGGGACAAAAGTACCGCAATGCAATGCCCATGCTGGTCATGGCCTCCTTATAAGCTCGAGAGCTAAAAGCAGGACCCTGGTCAGAATGTAGCATGCCAATTGCGTATATGCCGATATAGACTCGCAAATCTTTTATAACAGTTCTGGCGTCAGCCGAGCGCTGGAGGCTACATTTTAAGTGAATCTAGTCTTAAATATTTAATGGGACGCATTTTTTTTCTGGGTATTTCGTATTGATAGTCCTATGCTATCTAAAAGAAGGGTCCTGGCAATACTCCGGGCAGTTCGCCACTGCGATCTCTGTTGCAGTTTTGACAGTTTATTGCAAATTTATAATTTTGCAGGCTCATTCCCGGCCACCAGTATTCTGATTGTAATTCTCTCAGGGATTTCAAGATCCCTCGATGCCCTAGACCTTCTCCCATATGTGCGTCTGCTATTAATAAGACTCTCCTGTTCATGTTTGGAATTACTCTATCCCCCACTCCAGGGATTCGAGCAAAAGGAACGGAGTTGCATCGATTATGTATGTATAATTGAGTGGATAGTTCATGGGTAATGCTGCACAGTCGCCTTTTGAAGACGTTTTTACCGCCAGCATGGTTTCCCCATCTATGTATTTTTCTGAACGCTTTTTTGTGGCTACGGAAGCCGGATTAGTTGCTTCCGCTGTCTCAGCCAATGAATTCCCTGCAGCGTGAACCCCATCACGCTGATAACTCAGTGTATGTATCACGTGAGTCTTTTTTAGTTCTTTCTGTAAAAGAACTACTTGTTCCCAAAGCGTTTTATGCTTGATTGTGGCACCTGTGTCATCTTTGTAACCGTTTTGAACCCAGTTCTGCAAGTCATGATTGTAGGATTTGACGCAGTAATGCGAATCGCACACTATTAGTGTCGGGAATTCACGATCAGCATTATCGAGCGCCATTTTTAGAGCCATTAATTTAGTTTGTTGACCTGAATTGTCTTTTACAGATTGTGACATTGTTACCAGTGGTCTCAGTTTACCTCCGCGCCACCGGCATTTGACAACCTCGCACGTAGTGTTATAAGCTTGTTTTCCCCAAACTGAGGGTTGTGCATATCCGTCTGTATATATTACACAGGCGTAAAGTTGTATGGGCAGAATTTCGATTGGCAGAGGATATTCATCTTTATATGTTAAGTTTTTCAGTTTTTTCATGTTCGGATCAAAATAGTATTTCACTTTTTCTGTAGCAAGAGAGCTTTCCCACTGTATCCATTTTGGATCTAATGCCACGGTAGTTAAATTGCGTGGACTTGTTAATGCCTCAAAGGCTGATTCTGTTGTTAAAACAGTTATCCTTTTGCCTTGGGCTTGGTCTCTTTCTTTTGCTACAGCTGTTTGAACCGCATTTACAATGTTTTCCGCAAGACAGAATGTTCTTTCAGCTTGTGAGTACAAGTGTGATTTGTAAGCTATTGGTACCTTTTCCCCCTCATTAGAGGTCAGGTAGGTAAATCCGCATCTTCCTGGGATGACTCGGATTACAAGGTTGCGTGTGTTATCGCGAGTTTGCAATTTTGTTTTAGTTAACATGTCTGTTTGCAATGATCTCAAAATTTCTGTGTGTTTTTGAGTCCAATTGATTGGTTTAAAATCAGGTTTTATTAGTTCATAGAGAGGTTTAACCCTCTCCGCATAATTTAGAATGTAAGTTTTTCTGAAATTCAGGAAACCTAGTATTGATTGTAAGTTCTTCAGCGTTTTAGGTGCTTGGAGTACAGCGCACTTCTCTAAGAAATTGTCTGGTAGGCTTTTGCCTTCACTTGATAATTCATATCCTAAAAACAGGACTGTTAGATGGGCAATTTGTGACTTTTTAAAGTTGAATTTGTAACCCCCTGCTGCGAACCCAAGTATTATGGTGTTCACTCTGTTCAAGTGAGTATCCAAGTCATCATCTGTTAGATAGATGTCATCGACATAAGATAATGCCTCATCATCATACATTTGTAGTAACTCTGTTACTCTTGCTGAGAATAAACCTGGGCTATTCTTGAATCCCTGTGGGAGTCGACAGAAATTTCCTGCGAACCCATTATTGAGAAAGCGGTCAAATACCTGCTTTCAGGTGCAATGTTTTGACAAAAGAATCCATTAGAGATGTCTAATGTCGTTTTGTATTTTTTGCGCACGATGTTATTCATTATTGCTGCACTGTGTGAGTTTTGTACTGCAAATGTCTTGCAACATGAGTTAAGGTGTCTGTAGTCCAAAACTAGATGATATGAATCGTCTGGCTTGGAGACAGGAAACAAAGGATTGTTCATTTGTGAGGAGCATGTTTCAATCACCCCTTGGTATTCAAGTTGATCTAAGATCTCCCTGACCTGTTTTTTAGCTTCTTGCTTAATTGGGTACTGCCTTTGTGCAGTTGGTTGACATTTTATTTGGATTTTGTGAGGAGAGTCCTCATCCCATCCTACATGATTTTTATATAATGCAGGAGCTTGGGCTACTGCCCACTTTCTTGCAAGTGTATATTTTTTATGAATTGGAATGTGATTTGAGAAGGCAGGCATAATCATTTCTTCGCCATGAGGGCACTCCCTGACAAACTCTGGTGGCCAGTCTTTCTCAGCTAAAAGGATATCATAGCCTTTGGAAAGGTTATCCCAAAATAGACCCCTTACTTTCCTTGTCTTATCTCCCTCTATACGTAATGTTATCTCGTATATTTTATGAGGTTTGCTAACTCTGCTATCTGCAGTTTCCACTTGAATGTATTCATTCGTGTCCACTGTCTCCAGATGATTCATCAGGATCTTGCGAGCTATGGTCACTTCCGCTGCGCTGTCTAGCACTGTCTGGGCCCACTCCCCGTTTTTCAGTTGTGTCCTTAGTATCCTCGGCATGTTTAACTATTTTAATGCTGGCTACCTTCTTTCTTGGAAATTTAAATTTTTTACTTTGATGAGCAGGTTCCTTGTCTTTGGACTTGACGTGCTCTTCCCTGTGTTCTGACCGTTCTCTTCTTTACGATTTCTGCGAGGAAGTCTGAAAAGATCGAGAGGGACGTGTATCAATATCTTGATATCTATCAGGTTTCTTCAGATTATCCCTATTTCTAAGGTTGTATCTTTTCTCAGAGGGCTCCCTCTGGGGAGACTTGTGTCCTTGGTCCGGAGATCTTTCTCTCCGCCGAGGAGACCTTCCTCTGGACTGGAATCTTTTTTCTTTGGGAGTGGATTGTTTATTTCCATCCCAGCTCTTTTTTGGAGTGTTTAGATTATTTTTAATAAATATCTTTTCAGGATTTTCAGTTAGTTGGGGTTTTACTGGTTTCCCACCCAAACTATCTCTTCCTAGTTCTTCATAGCATTTTTCTATGATTCTGGCAAGTTCAAATGGTTGTTCTGCTATATCTGTTTCTTCCAATTTCTGGCGGATCGCTACAGATGCTGCTTCTCCTTTTATGTTGGCTAATAATATAGCCGAGACCTGCTTGAAGTCTTTTAGTAATTTCATACCCAGAGTTAAAGCAGGTTCTGGACCGTATTCATTTTGAATCTGTCCTAGCACATCAGGTATTACAGCCATGGACGGAACACCATGTGTTTTTGTGTAAATGGAAGCAAAGACTGTGCCCCAAGTGTCACAGTCTTCCACATGTGGTGCAATCCCCATTGGAAGACAGATAGTCAGAATTCTGTGTTTCTCAGTAGGTGTAGTATCCGGAAATACTGCCTCTATTTGAGTGATTTTTTGTGCTAACCAGAATGGAATTTGTTCCCGTTTTATGGGTACTTTACCAAGACATGATTGTATGTTCTGTGGTGTAATTTTGTTTGTGTTCCCCTGATGAGGGGTCAGCTGTGGAATGTTAATAGCTGGTTGGACTGTTGAAGTCCGCCTTACGTATTGGACTAATTGTCTATGTATTTTAATTATTATTTTTAGCTGGGCTAAAAGTTCCTGGTGCTGACATTTTTTCAATGTCTCGATGTGGTGTGTAGCTGGCTAGAACCGGCCACGTTGCTCCTGGTCTACCTAGTGGACCGAGCCTGGTGAGGTGATTATTATGTTTTAGGGCGCCTTTAAACCAGAGCAGGTGCTCTTTTTATTTTAATGGGATTTCCACCTCCTCGAATGGGGTGTACTCTTCCGGAGGTTCCTCTATTTTGTAATAGTGGAATTCGTGTGTGACAGCGTTTGCTGCTGGAAAGTTTATCCATGAATAGAATACCTCTGTCTGCCGATATTCGTGTGCCTCAATTACGAATATGACTGTACCACCTCTCGATGTTAGTCCATTTTCTATAAGTTTAAGAGTTATAGTTTTTCTTATGTTGACTGGAATGAGTATTGCATTCGGGTCATTCTGTAGGAGACTTGTGTCATCCTCTATGAGTCGAGCCGTTATTCTAGCCGCCTCCCTTTCTTCTTCACTGTCTGTCATTTTTCCGACAGAAAGGTTTTTTGTTGCAGATCAAGTTTCAAGGAAACAAAGATTAGGTGCACAATATTTTGGAACACTGTATCCTTCAACGTTGACTAAACCAAAAACTATACATAGAAATCTCTTCCTACTAAGTTCTGGCGGATTTTTAACCTTTTACCCACTCCAGAGGTCTTTTCAAGTATTTACGGGAAAAAGGGTCTGTGTGAAAAAGCACGACTGAGTTACTCTAACGTCTTGCGTTAGATTTATCGCCTTACCAAATGTTGGGCGCCATGTAGTGTAGTTCCTATATTCCCAATAGGCTCTGCGCATTGGAATAATATATTCAGCCGTGTAGACGTAGGACTGAGGTTATCTAGGTCCCTACTGACTATATTAGACTTAAGGTTTGCCAGCTAGCTCAGTGGTCACTAGAAACGTTCTCGAATAAACAAGGAGGAGTTTAACCTCCCTGGATAGACAAGAAGGTATTAGCTTCTGACAACCATAAAACATGACAACTTTGCTCTCCCTGAATAAGAGTGTATCTCTAGAGTTGTGTGAAAACAATAGACAGCTATTTCACTCTGTCAAATGTGCGTACTTAGTTTCACCAGAATGCAGAGAAAAGAGAGACGGGCGTTTTCAATAAAAGGTGTAATTTATTGAGCAGTCTTCTTCCTCATACAAGAGAAATAAATTGCCACGATTGTAATACTCATGGTAACGTAAAGTGCGTACAGTAAAAGGAGGATTATAAAATAATACTGTAAAAGCATTGATATGGTTTCTTAGCCATATGATACTTTAAAATAGATAAAACATATATACATATATACATTGACTAACGTACTCAACTGGTGCTTCTAAATACGCCTACCCCGGTGTACCTGAGCTAAGCCTAATACGTGGGAAGGAGTAAGTAAGTAGCAGTTTAAGTAAAGTTTGTTTTGCCAAGAATCTGACTCAAGAATTCTCTTTAAGGGTTTAGTCAGCTCCGTACCTGGGTAATTAGAAAGCAGGAGGTCTTGTATCTCTTTCTCAGGGCTCGATATCCCAGCAACCCGCAAGGGTAGGCTGGAAACGCCGGAGCTGGATTTCTTGGCAGGAGAAAAGACATCGTCTTTCTCAGCGCGTCAAAGAGGAGGGGCAGCGTCCGTGGGCTCTCGCATCAGCTGGGCTTACGGGCAAGTAGATAGCTGCTCTGCTCCAAAACCACCACCGTGTGTTTGCTTAAGGCAACGTTGGTATATTTATACCTGAAAGGTGCCTGGGTTTGACGTAAGGTTGGGCATAAGACGTCAATAAAGATGTCACTAAGAACTGGCCGTTCTTACAGTGCTTTACAGGAGTTCTAGGACGAAATCAAAACAAAAGCAAGGGGGATTTACCAGGTTGCTGGAGGCTTGGTTTTGTTTAGAGAACTCAGTGTGCTTTCTAGGGGGCCGGAGAAGTAGCCTTGCTTAATGTGACAGCATGTGCTACGACTGAATTATGGATATGATTATTATGCCGTTGTATGGATATTATTGATTATAACCGGACAAGGGCATAAAATAGGAATATCAATTCAGGTCCCTAGATAAAAACACTACAAACTGACGCAACAACCTTCGCGTTTATGGTATTCTGGAGGGAGCCAAGGGGGGAGACCTGATTGCTTTTCTGCAAATGAATTTACCCAAGATAGTGGGCCTCACCAGTAGTGCTCCTCATAACATCCAGAGAATCCCACGCCTTGGTCTTAGTTTCTCCAGTTCAAACTCAAATTTCTCTTCATACTTTTACTCCAGTAAACAGATTTAATGCAAGTTTGCTCCGCCTCTAAGCAAAGGAAGCAGATGATCTGGCCTAGCCACAAGCTCTTCCTCTCGCAAGATGTTTTCCAGAGTTCAACTGCTGCTCATTGAAAGGAGTTCCTTGACTAGCGCCCCTCTTTGCACACGATGAATGCAAAATATGGCCTTATCCAGCCCTGCATTTTCAAAGTTACATACAAGGACAAGACTACTTCTTTTGACTCTCCAGCTCAACTTAAAGAGTTCCTCAACCTTCATAAAAGAGAAGCTATGAACACAGGAGGCACTTGAACTTCCATTTTTCACTGTATTTTCTTGTTCCTCATTTATATTTTGTTCTGGATTTATATTTCTACACTGATGTTTCTGTTGTCTCAGTAATGTCCTTTTCTCCCTTTTCCCCTCTGGCCCCTTGTCCATCTTTACTGATGTCCACAAGTGTGTTCAATGGCCAACTGTTGTATATTTTCCCCTCACCCGATTGTTCAACTTGGTCTATCTCCACATATGAGAAAACACTCTTTTTATATGGTTCTTTTTCGTATGTCCTCTATCATGGTATTTAGTTCCTGTCCCCATTTCTTCTCGATTTGGTCTTCTATGATCTCCCATCTTTGGCCATCCTTTTTTCTTTCCAACTATATGCATATCGGACCAGGGATTCTGGCTGGTCCATCCTCCATGGCGTTTCACCATGTTCCTTTCTCATTTCTCATCTCTTCCCTAATGTATATGGTCAGGTCCTTTCGACCCTTCACCATACTTCTTCTTTTCATCTCTTTTGAGTCTTCTTTAGACTCACTTTCCTCTCCTTTTCTACCTACCTCTCCTGTTTTTCCTTATACGTTCTTTCACAAAACTCTCCTATGCTTTGTTTTGACAACTCTATTAGGTAACAGTTACTATATAAAGTATTGTCCTTTTATGATGAGGTTGCTGATTGGCACCCTGAATAGAATTGTATTCATGCAGAATTAGGTCCTATCCTCATTTCTGACCTTGTCCCAGTGATAATTGATCTGGAATCTTTATATTCACCCACCTGCACATGTAGATGGTGGTTAAATAATGTTTTTTACAGGATCAGCAATTTGTTAATGGCTTTGATAAATTCATCACAGAATTTATTAAGCTAATATTTTCCCAGAAGTTAAGCTGTGCCATGTTTGGGATTCCTTCAAAGCTACAACCAGAGGTTGCATTATTAACTATGAATCCCAAAAACAGAAGATCCCTGCCAAAGGATGTTCTACTCTTTTACAAAAAATAAAGAAGTTAGAACACACATATTATTCCTCATCCCACAAAGGAGTCCTAGATCAACTCATCCAGGCCAAACTTCGTTTTTAACAGAACTTCTATTAATAATGCTAGTAGATAAAAAAAAAATGCCAAAAACTATGGTGGATCCAGTAAGGCTGGAAAATGCTGGCCAAGTATCTGAATGTTAAAAAACAAAAGTCTAAAATTGAAGCAATAAACAATGCTTCTGATAATCAATTGTTTAAAGATCATGAGATTATGACCCATTTGGCTAATTTGTTTTCTAATTTTTACACAGAAGATACAACTTATCATCCTGCTTCTCTAGACACTATTTTTCTAACAATCCCTAAACTACAACCTCCCTAGATTGATTTTACTCAGACTTGCCAAGATTCTTATGGCCATTTCCAAACTTTCAAAGGATAAGGCACCTGGCCTAGATGGCTTTACAGTCAAATTTCATACTAAATGTTCCTATCTTCTGGCACCCAAACTCTTATTACTTATTCAGCATTTTTCACTTCTGACAATAAGAAGAATTTCTTCTCTGAAGCCATGATATGACTAATTCCAAAAAAGGGCAAGGATGTGGCTGAATGCAAGAATTACAGACCAAATCTCCATCATTAATGAAGACTGTGAAATCTTCTAAAGAATTCTGGCAATCTGTGCTAATGATTTGATTCTCTCTTTAGTCAGAATGTAACAGTCAGGTTTTCCACAGGCCAAAATATTTCAGACAACTCCTGTACCTTCCTGAACATCATTCACGGTGCCTCCAAAAGTAAATCCTCTCTAGCAGCGGTCACATTGGATACTGAAAATAGCCTTTGCCCTTTCAATTGGGAATTCATGCTCAGGGCTCTCAGCAGCGTGGCTTTGGTCCCAGAATTCGAGAGTATATTAAGATTTATTATACCTCCCCTTCCACTTCTCTTTTCACCAACTGCCTTCAGTCTCACTATTTTCCTCTTACAAGAGGCACTAGACTTTTTATCTTCGATTTGGAATCATTTCTTGAAATGATGCATAGATTCCAAACATTTACCGGTTATACTCATAGACAACTCAACATTAAATTCACTGCCTACATGGATGATAGTTTACTTTCTGTTTCCAATCCTCCATTCCTGAGTTTTTCAGATTATTATCTACTTACTCTTTCGTTTCTGGATATGGTCTAAATATAGACAAATTCAAAGTAATGCCTCTCAATAAATTTTGGGCCAGATGTAGGTGTCAAAATACCGGTCGGAATCAGCCGGAAATACCGATTTTCGGCCGTTTCCGACCAGTATTTTGACATTGGTATGTAGGGACACTGAAAACATACAGATTCGGTAATTTTACCGAATCGGTAATTTTACCAAATCAGTAAAATTACCGAATCTGTAAAATTACAGAATCGGTAAATTTTACCGATTCGGTATAGTTACCGATCGGTAAAATTACCGAATCTGTATTTTCCTATGTAGGTAGCACTTCTAACAGTGCTACAGGGCCTTTAGAATTCGTTATTTACCATGTAATACAATTGCATGGTAAATAACGAATTCTTGTGTGCATGCACATCTGTGCATGTACACCTGTGCCATGTGGCACACAGACATGCCACATGGCGCACAAGCCAGTTACAGGGGTGCAACAGGGTGTCAAAGTGACACTCTGTCCCCCTTTGCAATTCGGTATTTTTACCGATTCGGTAAATACCGAATCGGTATTTGCTATTGAATCCTATGGGCTTCAAGGCCCATAGGAATCAATGGCAAATACCGATTCTGTACTTACAGAATCGGTAAATACCGAATCATACCGATTCGGTATTTTTTACCGAATGAATACCTACATCAGATTTACCGATTCTTGAATACCGAATCGGTAAAATTCGGTATTTATGAAGCGGTAAATCTGATTCACCTACATCTAGCCCTAAGTCTTAAGAAAATGTTTAATGATACAGTTTTGGTTTGGAATTCATCCAAAATCAAATGTCTAGGCATTTAGTGCTCCCCTCCATTTAGGAAACCATTAAATCTAATATCGGAGTTTTAAAGCTTAAGATATGTACCTTTCTGCTGAATGGTCCCTCTATACCTTTCATAGTGGGGTAGAATGAGCACAATTAAAATTATGTTCTTGCCAATACTCAATTTACTTTTAAGGATGCTTCCAATCCGGTTACCTCAAACCTTCTTTAGAGCTATTGACTGTCTATTATTTACGTTCTTATGGAATAAGCAACCATCTCGGATTTCTCTTTCCAAACATAAGGAGTCAAAGAGCAATGGTGGTGTCAATTTATTATCATTCCACCTTCATCCTCAAATGGTCATCATTGGGAATATCCTCTCCTCTTGCCCCACTCTGCTCTGGCATTCCAATTGCATTGCTGGACTTGCAACACTCCTTAAGGGGATTTCCTTTATATGTTTTATCATTGTCCAAATGTCTCTTCCTTTAGGAAACAGGTTTGGCACAACATTGCTGTAATCTTTTCTTACTCTGTTCCCTACAACATCATTCATCTCTTGCTTGGTGGATGTTTGGATATATAGTCCAGAGATAGAGTCAGGGAAATGCTGGTGGATCTCTTTTTGGTGGAGGCTTATCAGGTTATCACCTACAATTTGAAAAATGTGAATAATATTTCTTACCTCACATTGTGGAACTTAAGTTATCACCATTACAGACTAGGCACTGCTCATGCACACACTCTATAGATATCTATAAAAAGAGCCACACTATGACTGCCTTTTGACTTCATATTTATCAAGTTCTACCACCAATATTAGAAATGTTGCAGTCTTTAAACCTCCATGAACACTTTATATCTAACCTCATACCTTTCTTCAAATCTCTTTCTTTTAATCACTGTATACCTTCTGGGTATTTTTTATTGTAATATTGCTTACTATCCCCTTTTCCTTTTAAACCCTTATAGCACATCATACGAAATGGTTTGCTGCCCTTCCCTCTTCCCCCTCCTATTCACAAAAAAACATAACACTCACAAAATGCTCTTAGTTCTACAATGCAAATTTGTATTCTTTATTATTTTTAGGGATATACTGTATCAGCCCAGTAACTCTCTGTCTTGCTAAAACTGCCTTTCTCACATGAATAGTTGTCTTATCATTGCGACATACTTGTTTTTATTTGTATTTGTATGCCTTGCTGTGTTTCACATTGTTTGTTAAGGCATTTAGAACTGAAAAAAAAATCACAGGCAATGTGACCTCTTTTGAATCTCTCATTTTAAGACCTGTCCTTTGCAAGTGTAGGGCCCCTCGTCTCATTTTATAGGTTCTTGTCACCAGACACTTCCCCCTTCCTCCCTCCTGTCTACTTTACCACTGCCAATATGATGTACTCTCTCCAAGGCCTCCATATTTTGTGTTAATTTCTTGGGCATCCTCTTCCATTGTAAATTTTCTTTTCGAATTCCCAGAAAATTTCCATTCCCTTTTGATAATGTTCCAAGGTCAGCATTGTTTCAGCACCCCTACATCTCATAATGTCTCTTTTGTATTCCATGTAGCCAAAGCAGTAAAATATTATTTGGTAGTTTGTTAAACAGTATCCTCTCAAGAATCCACATATGGCTTGTTTAGATGTGAGTTTCATATCATCTTCTTTACCTTTTGCCATGTCACTTTTTATACTTTCCACAAGTGTTGTTTTGGCATGCTCTTCCAGAATCCAGACACTCCCACTTCTGTCTTACATTAGAAGCAGGTTCTTGTAGGGGACAGGCCCATCTTATAGTAGTATTTTTAACTGGATGAGCCTAAAATTTTATCTGATCGACATTTCTCTTGGGTGTCTAAGAGTCTCATCCCAATTACCATTCTCTAGTTCCGTGGTACTCATAGTATAGCCCGGGGGCAGCCAGCAACCCGGCAGGCTTTCATTGGCGGCCCGCAGACATTGCCTTGCCGTTTCTACATTTCCAGTGAGGCCGGCAGTAAACTAAGCGTGGGCGTAAAATACGTTTCGTTCGTGGAATTTGCAGATTTTTGGCTATTTCGCGGTCCACGAATCGAGCGAATTTGTCCAAAAATTCGCAAATTCGCAAGCTGCGGATTTTTTTGCTTGGTCGCGCTTGAAAAATACAATTTCGCGTGCGCGGCGTTGACTTACCGTGATTCTGAGTCCGCCGAGTTGTTTTTCTCCCGGTTTGTGTGTGCTGTGCCATTTTGGATCTTGCTGCGTGATCGCGCAAGAGTTTTTTGACCGCAATTACGTCATCGCGGTCCACCATCTTGCACAGTGAGAATTTGACAACGCGAGTACGTCATAAGGGCCAGCAATCACGCATCGCGGGAATAAACAATGCCGAACATGTAGCTGCGGCGCGCAGCTGACTTCCGGCGGGAGATTTGAACAGCTCACTTTCCCGAACTTGCAAAAATTGCAAATCTGCACATGAAATCCACCGCAGGCATCATAAACTTTCTGAAAATCATGATTTTGATCAGAATAACTCCTCAGAATGAGATTTGGCTGCACTTTTTTGTGCAAGGAGTCCATTTTGGGGGGGGGGGGAGGAAGTAAGTGCCCCAGAGTCTCCAACTTCCTGTTCCTGTCGAGCAGGCTCCCCCCAGTGCTTTGTCCATCTCCTGGTCACTTTTTATTTGGATCTGGAGCTGGAAGGATTACTTTTTGTGGCTGCTGCTGGATATTTGGATTTGATGACTTTTTGGACTTTGGAGTTTTTGGATCACTTTTGGATTTGAGATTTTACAAATAAGTTGGTGTTGTTTGTTTGGGGCATTGCAGTTGCTGCAACTACAATTTTAAAACTTTTTCACAACTTTAAAAAATATATATTTTGGGTAGCCACAGTATCCAGTAGGCCAAGGGTTAGACATGGGTGCATGATACAACTGTTCTGTGAGTTTTGTTGAACTTAAATCTCATTTATGTCATTGAATTTTAGTTCACTATATGTGGATTTTTTATTTTTTATTTTGGGGTGCCTGTAAAGCCACACTAGCCAGTAGGCCCAGGGGTAGTGAGTGGTGCATGGACCAAGTCTTTCTGTGGGGTGTCTTGAATTTAAACAACATTGAGGGCATGGATGGCATTGGATTGTGGTGATTTTTGTGTGTTTTCCGACTTTGTGGGGTGTTGTTGGGGCCTGGCCATGTGGGTGGGGGCCATTTTGAGGCATGGTCCAGGCAGGGCCTGGCCATGTGGCTGGGGGACAAGGGGCCATATTGAAGCCAGGCAGTGTGCTCTGAGCCATAGGCCTGCACCCAGCCTGCCCTGCTTTCACCCATTATGCCCAGGGGTAGTGATTGGTGCATGTACCAAGGCTCTTGAATTTAAACATCATTGAGGGCATGGATGGCATTGGATTGTGGTGATTAGTCTGTGATTTTCGACTTTTTGGGGTGTTTAACTGATGTTCCTCTGGCTTCCTTTGCTTTTAGGTGCACAAGAGAACCACCAGTGCCAGGAAGAAGTCCTGCAGCGGTGTGTGCAGCACAACGTCATGTGACATCACGTGTGGCCACAGACAAGACAACTCTGCAACTCGTGCAACTGCGGCCTGCTGTTCTGACATCTGAAGAAGATGGGCCCAAAGAAAGGTGGCCGTAGCGCCTCAGCAAAAAAAGTTGCCACTGCCAGTAAGAAGGAGCAGAAGAAGCAAGTGGCACCACCTACCAAGGAGACTGGTGGGCCCACCGACACCTTTTTTGGGAAAAAAAAACTACGCCTGCAGCAGCAGCGGTGTCCGCCGGTGACCAAGCTGGAAGCAGCACCTCCGCTTCATTGGGCTCAGTGCCACCATGCCAAGTTAGGTCCAAGACCATGAGTGCTGCTGAGGCAGCCACTTTAGTTTATCAATCACCATCGACCAGTGATGTTGGCTCATCACAAGAAAGTACCATCCAATCAACGCCGGGTGTAACTCAGCTGACGAGTGTTCAACAACCACAGCCGCAACGACAACCACAGGTGCAACTAGTACAAGCGCAAGTACATGGGCAAGGAGAGGCGCAAGTACATGTGCAAGGAGAGGCGCAAGTAGAGTCGCAAGTAGAGGCGCAAGTAGAGGCGCATGGAGAGGTGCATGGAGAGGTGCAACTAGAGGTTCATGGAGTGGCACAACTGCCCACAACGCTTGTTCCTCCAGAAGTAGGGGCACATCAGGAAATTGAGATTCAAGCGGAAGTCTCATCCGAGGAAGCCACTCCTCCTGATGTTGATCCATTGTCTTCCAGATCTCCAGCAAGAAAAAGGTCAAGGAGGGCTACTACTACTACAAGTTCTTCTTCAAGCCCCCTTCATTCTTATGACCTTGATCCTGATTGGAACCCACAAATGCAGTCTGAGAGTGAGGCACGCCATGAGGTACCGGAGGCCAGAGAGGTCATCTCAAAAAACACCATACTATCCAGTGGGAGGCGCACCTTAGAAGACCTAGGAAGCCTAAAGAAAAACATATCCAAATGTATCCATTGATATTGCATCTGATGATGATGAGGGTCTGATCGTGCAGGGGGGAAGTCAAGAACCGACCGACATTTTTTCTGGTACACCCAGTACCCCTGGCAGCAGCACAGCAGTGGTAGCGCCCACACCCTCTACCCCTGCAACATGTATCAGGCACACTAAGAGTCTGGGAGAGACACCGATGCGAAAAACGACATAAATGAGCCTAACTGGTTTGAAGAAGTCTGCATCATCATCATCACGTAAAACGGTCCAGCCCACCATTAGAAGCATGTTTTGGTTGGATGCGCCATTTGAACGCAACCACCCAACGGCACGTCTGTATAACGCAAAGCTGGCTAAAATGCTAGCACTGGACCTTCTCCCTTTTTCTTTCGTGGAAGGGGTGGGTTTTCTAGAATTTGTGGCAACAGTCTGCCCTAAATGGAAGGTTCCTAGCCGGTCCTATTTTGCAAGAGTTGCGGTTCCAGCACTACATCAAGATGTGCTGGAGGTGATTGGGGCAGCTTTGCAGAAGAGTGCTGTTCACACTATCCACCTGACAACTGACATAAGGACCAGTTGCCAAGCCCTTGATTACATGTGCATCACTGCACACTGGGTCTCTTTTGCAGGGGTTAAAGACCAGGTAAAAGCAGATGTTGACACAGACGCAGTTTTTCAAGCTACTCGGAAACATGCAACAGTAGCCATGTTTGCCATGGGAAAAACTCATACTGCACCTAACCTTTTGGAGGAGTTTGATAGGAAGGTCTATGAATGGCTGCTTCCAAGAAATCGCATTATTGGTTATGTTTCCACAGATAATGGCAGTAATATAGTTAAGGCCATGCATCAAGGTGGCTATTTCAGAGTGCCGTGTTTGGCGCACGGTATTAACATTGTGGTGCAAGATTTCTTGAAAAAAGAAAACACAGTCAGCAAGTTACTGACCACCTGCCGAAGAATCTGCACACATTTCAGCCATTCTTTTAAGGCCCGGAAGCAGCTGAGAAGCATTCAACATGAACGTAGACTGCCAGTCAAAGGACTCATCCAGGAGGTGGCAACACGTTGGAACTCCACCTTTTACATGCTTGAGCGTCTGTCTGAGCAGTGGGGGGTAATAAATGATTATGTCTATAAACTGGGTTCTACTATGAAAGAAATGAGGCTAGAGTTGGAGGAATAGAAGCTAGTTGCAAGCCTGACAGACATGCTTCGTCCTTTTGAGGTCTTCAAAGTGTAGTCAGCAGGAAGGACTGTTCTTTGGGCAAAGCTATCCCATTGTTGGTCATCCTAGAGAACCAACTGAAGGCGGTGTCTTCAACGATCCGAGATGATGCTGAAAAGCAAGACGCATATCAGTTGGCGGAGAGGTTATTAAGCCGCCTAGTTGACAAGGAAAGGCTTACAAACATACATACTGAACAACATTACATGTGTGCCACTATTCTGGATCCACGGTACAAAAAGGCAGTGGCCATCAAAGCATTGATTCCTTTTGATGAAGCAGATGTTTCAAAGTACAGACATTGGCTAACTGTGTCAGCCACTCGGTTCGAAAAAGAGCGCCAGAAAATTCAAGGAGCCGGCAGAAGTACAACTGAATCAGCAGGCCATCCGGCATCAAGTTCCACTTCTGAATCTGTGGCTGAAGGGAGTCACTTTCCCTCACAGCCGTTAACGACACCAGCAACCGTATCATCATCCTCACCCGCACCAGGCCCAGCCATAATATTGTCGGAAGCGGATTGGCTAACTCATCAAGGGTTTGCTCGTTCCAGTGATGGAAAGGCCACAGATGCTACGCAAAGTGGAGCAACCCTGGAGAACCTCGAGTCAATGGTGCAGGCCTATCTGGATGACCCAACAGAGGTCTTTGTTAATCAGAACCCATTGCTGTATTGGTAAAGGAAAAGGCCTCGATGGCCACTGATCACCAACCTGGCTCTAAATTATTTGTCTTGCCCACTCGCAAGCGTGTCTTCTGAACGTGTTTTCAGTGCTGCTGATGCCATTGTAACTTCAAAAAGGACCCGCCTCTTGCCCAAAAATGTGCAGAGGTTAACACTGATCAAGATGAATCAGCACTTCATACCACCAGATTACAAAATACGTGAATGCATGCAGGAAGAAGAGGACACCGACTTAGGTGACGGAAGTTCTTCTCTGTTAGCTGACCTACTACCGTCTCAATTCATAGAGTTTGAGGACGAGCTCTACTTCCCTGACACCGAGGCCTGAAAATGACTTCCCTTTTTTTCGTCCTTATTCACTTTTATTCCTGTGTGTCTTTCTTTGTTTTGCTACTTTTACCACAACAAAACTCTAATCACCTAATCACAACAAGTCCATCAGCAGCACTGTCTTCATCTTATTTTCCTTATTGATTTGAAGGTGCCGCAGTCTGCATTCCTGAGGTTCACAAGTTCACAACTTAATCATGCTCCTCTATCCTCCTCCTCCAGAGTCCTCCTATCCATTTCCCTCAAGGCAGATGGATGGATTATGAAGAATAAAGAAACTTTGTCTTCATAGACGAGTCCCCTCAAGTAGGACTGAAATTACTGACTGACTACATGCTTGCTGATTGCTGACAAAGTTACTTCTGAAATTGACAGGAGAGTGGTTTGAAGAAAATCCATGGTGGAAAAGAGGGGTTTGGGCCTAGCCCTAGTTGCAGAGAGAGTTTTGTCACGGTTGAAAGTTAGGCCTAGTAGTATCGCATGTTTTTGGGGGGCTGCTTGGGGTTGTAGATGTTTGGGGGTGGGTTGAGCGGTCTGGGAGCACTGCTGGGAAGGTCTAGTTTTGTTCTAAAATCGCAGTTTACACTTTACACCTAGTTTGAGGGGAAAGATCCGCAAATTTCGCCCACACAAGTTATTTATCCTTGAAATGGAGGTTCAGAGTACGCACTTTCGAAATGATGCTTGTATGTATTGTAATACTGTCAACTCTGAAACTGAAAGTGTTATTTTTGCACTACACAGCGTACCTTATATTTTTTTCTCCGTGGTGTTTTAATATCACTTCCTGTTTTTTCATCAACAATTACAGGCCAGCTTTTACCCTGTGCAATGGCAAATTAGCGACCCGCAATTCAGCATCCGCCAGGCAGGCAGTGGACAAGGTGTCTTCTGGTCCCCAACATTGATCGATGGAGCGTCAGATGGAATGGAGTAGTAACGCGAAAAAGAGGAATGACTGGATGCATGCAACTTCCCAAATTCAACAGGACAACTACAACAACATACAGTTACAGTATCCATCTTCATTTCTACTTATCTTTTAAGTAATGTTATTGCTGTGAACTTCTATGAGTGTGACTCTGTGCATTTGTTTGCTCTCTGCTTCAATTCATCCCTCTAGCCATCGTTTACTTTTTTCTTTGCTATTTTTTAAACTAATTTAATGTACTAAGTGGTTCTTCTCTCTGAGGGCAGATAGGCAAGTGAAATTGCGTAATTACTGCAGCCCTGTACTGTCACATTGTTTCTTCATAGTTAGTACATTGTAGAAAGTACTACTTACTTTTCAGTAACCTATCTATTTAGCAAACAACTTCATGCATGCAGTAGTGCATGCACTTCCTTTATGTCCCTTAAAAGATTTATGGATAGCTTTGTATCCAAAGATTTGTTTATCTTCATTTGTTGTTTTTCCATGCTGTGTTTTTTTTTCCTCTCTCCACAAAACTTTTCCCACAAACCCCATTCCCATCCAAGTTTCAAACCCTAACCCTCTTCCCCCGGGCTGTGTGGTTTTCATTGAGGTGTGAGTAAATTACAACAATAATTCCACACAGTTGCTGGGGGGGATAAGGTGCAAGCAACCTCCTCAAATCAATTTTAAAGCGGCTAGATGAATCCTAGGATATTGTAATTCTGGTTGAAAAAACAACGAGTATTTTAAAATAAATTCTGAATTTCATGCCCACCATCGATTGGATTCATCGTCAACATCATCCTCCTTCATGTCAAGAAGACTTGTTGTTACGCTGCTGTGTCACTGTTCTTGTTGTAGCCATAATCATCCATGCAATTATTTTTTTCCCATACTTATCTTCAGCATTGCTTAGGCTACTGTTCTTCGTAATACTCCTCTCAAGCCACTCAATGTCTCATTTTTTTACTTTGTTTTTCATATGCTGCTACTGCTAGTGTGGTACCACTCCTACTAACACCACAACAACGGAATTTTGGTCCCGGATGGCGTAATCGCCATTTGCCATGCAGCCAGCGCGGTACCTAGCTCTATTCTCAAACACGAATCACAGGTAAAATAAGCATTTTGGGGAGGTAGAATAATGGGCTAGGACTCGGAGGAGAGACTGACAGTAGTACTAGTAAAGTACTTGTAGGCCAATTGAATTCACTAACTCTGTTAGTGGCACTTTTGAACATTTTTGGACGTTTTAGATAACCGCCCACCACCCCACAAAATAAGATCAACGCATACACTATGTTGAAGTATGTAAAAAGAATAATGATATATTTCCCCCTAACGAAAATAAACTAGTCCCACCCCTACCTAACCCAAACAATTGTCCATTTCAAACAGTCCACTAGTCCCAAATAATCCCCAACTCCCGATTCCCACCCCCCCCAAGAGTCGTTAAAAAAGGGGCAAGGGACACAGTCACTTCCGGCGGTGTTTTGACAGGCGGTCCCGCCACTCCTTGCGGAGGTCCCGGAGCTGTTTTTCAAGGTCATCCACCTTGCGCTCCAGGTAGTCCACTTTTAGGCTTAGGCGGCGCATGCGTGCCTTCCAGGCTATGGGGGGGCCAGCTGCTGATGTTCTTGCAGCTGAGCAGCGGCGGGGGGCTGTCCGAGCACGGTGCCGTGCTGGAGGCTGCTGGACACGGGGGCAGTGCTGGAGAAGGTTGTTGACGCCCCCTCCACCTGTTCCCGAGCCCACAGCCGGCAATATTCCACCTGAATGGCCTCCAGCTTCCGGGCCCTGGCCCGGACAGCCATCTCCCTTCTGGTGAGCTTTTTGGGAGCATCTATATGAAGAAAGAAAGAAAAATAATGTAACCAATACTCTTTAACAATAACACAAAATAATTCAACAGAAAGTTGTCTCACAGTAACACTAGCAATTTGCAAGCCCAGTATAACCTTTTGGCATGTATCTTTCCGCCGTCTTTGTAGGCCTGTAACAGTGGGAGTTTCAGGAATTCTACCACCAGGCAGCACTATGGACTCAATACATAGTCAGAGAGTACACCAGTATTCTTCTTTTTTTTCTCTAGTTTTGCGAAAGAAATTACTTGTACGTGAACTTGTGGTAGCCGGCATAATGCCAGCTCAGTCAGCTTACACCCAAGAAAAAGAGACACAAGCCATGATGACGCAGACTTGCATGCATTACTTTAAGCAGTACATGCAGGTGGGGATTGTGAAGCTCTTACTTTTGTATAGGGATAGCACTAGCCATACTCGGTTACATCAAGGGCTACTGCTCAATGTAATTTATATTTCGCACTGTCCCCCCTGGGCCTTCAGTACTACAAAAGGAAAATGAAGATTATTCATTTCTGATCATGTATCCAGCCGATCACATGATCTCTTTGCTTATATGATGGATGACTTTATGTGCTTTGTTGTGATAGATTGAGGGAACAACAGCGATAGTCCACCCATGATTAACACAGCAGAAAGAAAATTATGAACATAGGGAGTGAGTGTGGTAACCATAATTGCCGGAAGAAGGGACTTGACTTGATATAATTGTCAACTATACAATACATACACAATATATGCTGTGCTTGCAAAGTAAATAACTGTACAGTTAATTTAGGCAAGGGAGAGTTTCTGAACAATCACAACTTGTAGTATTTGGATTTCCTCTGCTTTGCTACTCTGGCACGGACATGCTGTTCGAACAAGGTAACAGACTTCATGCACTGAGCATCTGCCCAACACATACACCTCTGCTATGTATGAGGAAGAAGATACCATCCAGGCTTCCAAAGTAAATGTCTATCATTCTTCTTAATGTCTCAACTTTAACAACTTTACTTTTTATCAACAACCAAATAACACCCTTTTCATTTTATTTGGTAAACCACCGTCTTGACTTGCATTTGAGTTTCACCAAAATGATATATTGCAATGCACACCACACATGAGTTTTCTGATTGACCCACACAGTCATTTTTTCTTTCTCCTCCAACCATCCTTGCTTCAAGCAGCCATGCATCTGATTCCTTCCTATCAGCCACCTCTGCCTGCATTCAGAAACACGTATCATTCTTTAGTCATAAATGTTACGATTCGCTCGTCCTCCCATTGACCCTAAGTTCTTTCCCTTTTCGTTCATCACATCCCTCAAGTTCATCTGATATGACTTGGCTTCACGATAAAAGTTTCCCAGCTGATTTGAAGTCAAATAGAGGGGGCCATTGCTTATTCGAGAACTACCGCCGCTAATGCTATTGCTAAGTCAAGGGTGACTGTCTTCTCCGTGATTGGCTAATAAAATGTAGTTCTAAATCAGTAACTGTTCTTAACAGTACAGTGTACTTGTAGTAGTGTACTGTCTACTGTACAGTACATCATACACTCCTTTGCGTGCCTACTCAATGCCAACAAGTAAGGAGTATAATAATAACTTACCACCGTCCGCCGCTGCTGAGCCATCCTCCTCAGCTCCTCCTGGTGGCGCCACTGCATCCGCCGCTTGAGTGGACCCGCACTGGTGGTGGCAAGTGCTGCATCCGATGTTGTGACGCCTAGAAAAAACATGTCATATTTTTAGATGCCATAAACCACCCTCTACTTTGTCTCGTAATGGAAGAGAAAATGTTAAACAATTTTTAATTATTGGGACTGAAAAGAAATCACGGTTTTGGGGAGGGTGTTAACTTATATGCTTATCCATAACACGCAACTCTTTTTGGCACAACTGATGAATGCTTGCTCTTTAACGTGCAACATTTTTATAATTACAGGCAGAACCAACTACTCCTCATCACCACCAGGAGGACTTGATGTTCCAACAAGCTGAGGGCTCCCGAGTCCCGCACAGTTACTTCTGACTGAGGTATGTGGAAAGTCGAACTGCACCTATCATCAACAATGTCCTATTTCTCTTGTCCATACTTCTGTATGTGCAGAATAGTCCCTGAAACACTAGCGGTATGGTATGTGCTACTATCAAATCAAAAAGCCAACTACAAGCTTATTCTTGGTGGACATTGACATTTTGCTGTTGGAAATTGTCAAAGCACTAACATTAAGAAGACTGGAATAGACAGCAAGGGCAACCCAGAGGACTGCACTGAGTGCCTCTAGAGCTATTGCTGGATCAGAGTTTTGTTTAACACCGTTTGCCGACTGGGCAAGCTTAGCTACCTACACAGACCGACTCAGAAATAATAGTAAATAGTAGTAACTCAGAGAGTGATGGTAGAGAGGCAATATAAGAAAGTAGAAACAGTCTACAAGAAGATCAAAGACTATTTTGTAAAAAATAGAATTAGGAAACAGTTTGGAATGAATAGGAGCTGTACAAGTTAGGGAAGTATAATTGTATTCACAACAGAACAACTTACTGGGGCCAGCAGAATGTCTGGGGTGTTGCTGTCTTCTTGCCCCTGGGAGGTGCTGATGATCATGAAATAAACACAAACATGGATGATTGTTTTTGGGAAATATTTGATTTCTTTGACCACAATCTAAAATTATCTCGAGGAAACAAATTAGCAACAATTGCACTATATGTATTGACCTATCTGATCTGGTCAACTAGGAGGATACTAGTACAGTATTGCTGGATTCGCAGACCGTCTACTTGGAAAGTTATGTAAATCACTAACTAAACCAACAACAAAACAGTTCTACTACGACTGCCAGCACTCAACAGCACGCGACGTGACAGACACAGTCCATCATCATGATTGCAGACCACTAAAAAATGTCCTACTACTAATAACAAGTCATAATATAATCAACCTATCATTTCATCACTATCTCTTCTTCTTAGTGGTAGCAGGAGTACAAAGGAAGGACTAGACTTGAGTCTCTAGTCTCTCTAGCAATTCGCAGTTCTGTCAAGTACTACACTCATACATATTCTCAGGCCAAATGAGTTGCAAACAAGTAAGCATAGTAGCAACACCACTGAGGAGGCGAGCACCTGCAATCACAGAAGCTATTTAAACACTATTTTACCTGCAATGTAATCGAATAGGCAGCATTCTTGCTCTGCGGGAAAAACATATATTAGCAATATAACACAGAGCAGAAGAATACAAAGTAGTTATTAAATAGCTACTCATCAAGGCCAGGGATCTCTACACCTAGCAGGTGGGGCAGGTCCTGCTCCCGGTCGAGGACGTCGGCCCACCGGTGCGTCGCTTGGTCATAGCTGCGCCGGACCCCCGACTCCCTCCGCATGGCCCGGCACACCTTATCCCCCGCTGCTGACGCTCCCGGAGGCCAAACCCTTCACCGGGCCTGCCCCCTGCTGCCATGGTCTTAGGGAGGTGGCGCTGAACAAAAAATATAAGGGCGGCCACCTCCACCACGGTAAAAACCTCCCTGGCCACTAAATACACTCCCCTCAGTCGCCCGCAAGGGAGCTGGCTACGGGGTGCGGGACTCTTCCCCTTTGACTTGCCGGCTCCCTTTGCCATGGTCTTGGCCGAAAGAAGAAAAGAAAAGGGGGGAAAAATAAATAAAAGAGAGAGCTAAACAAAAAAAGTAGTTATTAAAGTAACAACAAGTTGAAAAAAACACAAAATATAGATCTGGACAAATAGAGAGATAGATAATGAACAAAAAAGAGCAAAAAAACAGTTCAAAGAAACAAAGGATTGCAAAGATTAAAAGAGGATAGAAAAGCCAGGCCCAGAACCATAGCAATGAATGAAAAACAAGATGGCCGCGCCCATTGAGGACCGCGTGGGTAAGTTTGCGCGATATTTCCCCCGCGAGCACACAAAAACACACGCAAACTCCTAATAGCGTGCCGCACACAACGCGAGATTGCCAAAAGCGCCTGGAAACGGAAATACGCAACGCGCACAAGATGGCCACGCCCATGTATGACCGCATGGGTAACTTCGCGGTCGGTGAGCTGCAAGCGGACCGCGAATACGCAAAAAACCCCGTGAACATGCAAAAAAAATCGCAAATTCGCACGTATTCGCGGATTATGTGGTTCGCGAATTTGATTTTGCGCGAATTCGCGGACCGCGAATTTGAAAATTTTGCCCACACTTACAGTAAACACAGAAGACGATTGCAGGAGTATACGTAGTGAATAGGTATTCACTACGTATGCTTCTGCGGCCATCTTCCGTGTTTACTGCCAGCCTCTGTAACGTAATGGCACTTTTGGAAAGCTTCCCAAAAGGCCCTATAAAAGTTAGCTGTAAGCACTTTCACGGCTGACTTTTAAAGGGTCTTTTGGGAAGCTTCCTGTTTGGAAAGAGACAGATAGAGACAGAGACAGAAAAAGATAGAGACAGAGATACATACAGAGACAGATAGAGACAGAGACAGAAAAAGATAGAGACAGATAGAGACAGAGATAGAAACAGAGAGAGACTGACAGAGAGAGCCAGTTAGACAGAGACAGACAGAGTCAGACAGACGGAGACATATAGAGACAGACAGAGACAGACAGAGAGATAGAGACAGAGGCATTTAGAGACAACAGATAGAGACAGACAGAGACAGATAGAGACAGAGACAGATAGAGACAGAGAGAGACAGGGACATACAGAGACAGATAGAGACAGAGACAGATAGAGACAGAGACAGATGGAGACAGAGATAGAGACAGATACAGAGACAGATGGAGACAGAAAGAGAGCGAGAGAGAGAGATAGATATATAGATAGATAGATAGATAGATAGATAGATAGATAGATAGATAGATAGATAGATAGATAGATAGATAGATAGATAGATAGATAGATAGATAGATAGATAGATAGATAGATAGATAGATAGATAGATAGATAGATAGATAGATAGATAGATAGATAGATAGATACAGGTTCTGGTGGCTCAGTGGACTAATGTGTCTGCTTCAGGTTCCTTTATTCAACCTCATGGTCACAGTTTTTTTTTATGCTATAGCTCCGCCACCCCACTGACCCCGCCCCCACCGGTGCAGCCCTCGGACACAAACCACACTTTGAATTTGGCCCCGAGAGAAAGTTTGTGAGTTCCCATGCTCTAGTTTATTCAAATTCCTCTGTAATCGCTCCTCCAGGAGTGGCAAAATATCTGGGGTATTATTTACATGTATTTTGTTTATCCGTGAAAAATCAGCCTTCTCAAATGCTTCCCCTTTATTCTTCATTCTAGAGGGACTCGTCTTGGATTTCCATCCAGCTCTCATCGAAGGTAGTGATGGCATGTCTCAATACTTATATCTATTCTATTGTGATGGATTAATTGAATTCTCTTTCTGAAGCTGTTTGAAGTCCTTTATTCTATTAAGCTCAGTCCCAGTTTAAGAAAGGATTCCCTTTTGTTTGAGCTCTTCTCCCCCTTTCTCCTTTCCAGAGCCGGGTCCTCAGAGTTCTCACTTTGCACCATCCCAGAGCAACTGTTGCGTTTTTCCGATTTCTTTTCTGTCAATTATAATTGCTGGTTCTTCCAGGTCTCTTTAAAATTCCAGTCACTGGCTGCTACCATTTTTGAGGCCTAGTAATATTACTGGATAGTGGGAATTGCTATGCCCCCATTAAGTTCCTCTTCTGTTTGGGTCAACAATGCTATGCTCAGGTTTTTTTCCATCACACAATAGCTGTCTCTGTCCCCTCTCTAGCTCTCTATCAAATGATCTGCCAGGTAAAAGAGTGTATTTTTATACATAAATGAAATACAGCAGCATGATTCTTTCGAGGAGTGTGGCTCTCCAAATCAGCGACAGAGGCAGAATACTCAAGGGTCCTATCTCTTCTTTAAATCCGGTAAAGTGCAGTTTTATATTTCTCAAAAGAAGAGATTTTCTAACCCCTATTATTAGAAATGAGATTCCTGGTTGGCTTTGGTGTGCACCCAGGCCAAGTAGGAACCACCACTCTAGTCAGGGTAAGCTAGATACACACTAAAAGATAACCTATGCTCATTCTATGGTAGATTGGCACAGAGCAGTCAGTCTTATCTACAGAAGCAATGTGCAAAGTATTTGTGCAACACACATAGTAACACAAAAAAATACACCACAAAAAGACTCCACACAGCTTTATAAAAATAGATTATGATATTCTGAACAAAACAATACCAAAACAACAAAAATCCAATGTATAGAAGTTGAGATTCTGATTTTGAAAAGAATACATGCAATAAAGTGCTTAGAAGCAAGTAGCGCTAAAAAGTTTACACTGGACTGGGGCAAAGTCAAAGTTCAGGCCAACACGGCTACAGGACCCATGCAGTCCAAGATGAACAAAATCCCGGACATTTGCTTTTATTGTCTTTGATATTTTTTATGATTGTTCTCTCCATTGTCATCGGTGGCATGTCTCAATACTTATATCTATTCTATTGTGATGGATTAATTTAATTCTCTTTCTGAAGCTGTTTGAAGTCCTTTATTCTATTAAGCTCAGTCCCAGTTTAAGAAAGGATTCCCTTTTGTTTGAGCTCTTCTCCCCCTTTCTCCTTTCCAGAGCCGGGTCCTCAGAGTTCTCACTTTGCACCATCCCAGAGAAACTGTTGCGTTTTTCCGATTTCTTTTCTGTCAATTATAATTGCTGGTTCTTCCAGGTCTCTTTAAAATTCCAGTCACTGGCTGCTACCATTTTTGAGGCCTAGTAATATTACTGGATAGTGGGAATTGCTATGCCCCCATTAAGTTCCTCTTCTGTTTGGGTCAACAATGCTATACTCAGGTTTTTTTCCATCACACAATAGCTGTCTCTGTCCCCTCTCTAGCTCTCTATCAAATGATCTGCCAGGTAAAAGAGTGTATTTTTATTACATAAATGAAATACAGCAGCATGATTCTTTCGAGGAGTGTGGCTCTCCAAATCAGCGACAGAGGCAGAATACTCAAGGGTCCTATCTCTTCTTTAAATCCGGTAAAGTGCAGTTGTATATTTCTCAAAAGAAGAGATTTTCTAACCCCTATTATTAGAAATGAGATTCCTGGTTGGCTTTGGTGTGCACCCAGGCCAAGTAGGAACCACCACTCTAGTCAGGGTAAGCTAGATACACACTAAAAGATAACCTATGCTCATTCTATGGTAGATTGGCACAGAGCAGTCAGTCTTATCTACAGAAGCAATGTGCAAAGTATTTGTGCAACACACATAGTAACACAAAAAAATACACCACAAAAAGACTCCACACAGCTTTATAAAAATAGATTATGATATTCTGAACAAAACAATACCAAAACAACAAAAATCCAATGTATAGAAGTTGAGATTCTGATTTTGAAAAGAATACATGCAATAAAGTGCTTAGAAGCAAGTAGCGCTAAAAAGTTTACACTGGACTGGGGCAAAGTCAAAGTTCAGGCCAACACGGCTACAGGACCCATGCAGTCCAAGATGAACAAAATCCCGGACATTTGCTTTTATTGTCTTTGATATTTTTTATGATTGTTCTCTCCATTGTCATCAGATGTATTTTGAACCCATTGTAAGTCTTTCCCCTCCCTTTTTCCTTGAACCTTTATTCTTGTTTTACTACCCTCTCTTTTTTTACCTTTGCATTGTGCCTTTACACATGCCCATTGGGTCAGTTATTCCAATCATGCGTTTCACCCTTGTATATTCCTTGTTGGTGATGACCAACTACTCATCAGCCCCTTCATAAGGTTTCTCAAGTTTTTTTTTTTAACACTTTAGGGCCCCATTTCCCTTTCCATCATGGACGCTCTGCTACAGCTGTGGAGTGAGTCTCCTCCAGCTCCTCCACAGTCTAGTCATTCTGGCCCAAGCCGGTATTTAAACATGTAGTGTCAGCACACACCATTGTTTCCATTGAAAGCGAGCCACTGGATGCCTCATGATGCCTGGTGCACACCATGACAAGCATTCCTTTGTCTCCCGGCCAGATTCACTCGTCTGCACCTCCAACGTAAGCTCGCTGACCACTGTAGCTGCGCCGATGCTTTTCTTCTAATTCCGCCTAATTCTCCCACTTACAGACGCAATTATCTCTCCGTAGCAGACTACGGGCACTTTCCCGGTCCGGCTCGCAATGTTAAATCTACTCCTCATGGGTAGGAGCAACTTACTCCTACGTACCCACGCGTCGCATGGATGGTTTTCACTTAATTTTTGGCATGTAATTGAGTAATCCTTTTTCCTCAGACTGAATACATTGTGCAATGAAAAGGCTAAGAAAGTGCCCCATGCAGCCAGCAATTGTGTTCCCTAATAGAATTGAGATGATAGTGAGTGAATGTGAAGAGATCCTGGGAGTCAATAACAGTATTGCTCTGTATGATCCCGCCAATCCCCTGGATGAGACATCATCCGATAAACCTAGAAGAGTAATTCCATCTTTATTCAATAAACCACCCCCCAAAAAAAAAACAATTGCATAGTGCATATTCCATTGGCTGGGAGCTCGAAGGAATCCCCTCCAGCAGAAACTTTAAACGTTTTAACGGATTTAACTACCCAAGCAGCTCCTTATGCTTGTGAAGTTGATGAGCAACTTCCCTGCTCAAATAGGTTTGCAGTTCCAGAACATTTTGCAGAGGCTACACCAATTGTTTTATCTAGCGATCACACTAATACTGGAGTCACTAGTGTAGCAACTAGTTGTAAGTGTGGCCTTCTCAATGAAGGACTGACACAGAAAATTGAAACCCTCCAAAGGGAGCTGGCATCCCTAAGGAAAACAGTAGATGATCTAAAGCGCAGGGTCGACCATCCCCCTACAGCAACCAGATCATCTCTTCCGCCTTCCCCAAATATTCCCTCAATGTCATCAAACAGGGCACCATTTGGAGTACCTATTGGGGCAGGGGATGGGCCACGTTCTGTGCCAGGTAACCAAGGTCATGGCCTTTCCTTCTTGGCCCCCCTGTCTAGCAATACTAGATCAGACGCTGACACTGCAAAAACCCCAGGAGCGATATGCATAACTCCAGGTAGAGCTAGACACCAGCGACCTTTTCATCATAACATCGACCAGAATACTCTGGCTAGGCCTACTGCCCAAGCAAACAACGCTCACTCAGGGGGCACGCTAACAATAGTCTATACAACCAAAGTCCCCAAATCTACCCTCAGGCAAGGCTACGAAAACAGCGAATCTCTACGCAACAAAGCTATCCATTGGTTTCGCCACGTAAGGGGATGCAGGTCAATAATACTGGACGATATAGTCAGAACAAGGAGGATGATATCGAGTAACTCCCAGTCAGACTGTATTGAGTTGCAGCTAACCAACACAGCACTCACCGAGAATTTACTGGCCCTTGAGTTCCGTACCTCCCCCCCAGAGCATTCAGCCATCCAGATTAGACGCTTCCCTCTCTGGTCACCATCCAGGTTGCCGGAGCACGAAGCGCAAGGGAGGGTGGGAGACGGGTCCGGACTGAATACAGTCGACTGACTAGTTGGGGACTCAATGCAGAACCCCTCCGTTGACCCACTAGGAGCCACATTTGGGGAGATTGTTCCTCATTCAAGTCCCTTTAATACAGATAGATCATAGGGGAAAGACCCAAGGTTGATTGGGTTGGGGTCACCGCCTGCGCCGTAGTCAGCGAAGGTGGGACCGCTGGGCATATTCCTGTCGCAATTGACTTGCTCTCCTGGAACATAGCGGGCCTCCAGAAAAAACTGTGTCTCCCTGAGTGGATTCGGAATGAGTTTATTGGAAAGTTTGACGTCTGCCTATTCCAGGAGACCTGGAGCAAGGTTCCCTTGCACAAATCTGGTTACACCACGTATTTTATTCCAGTTACAAGCTCAGGTAAAGGCCGCCCCTCCGGGGGATTACATATTTGGATTAGCATCTCTCTAAATTGGTCTATTGTTATGCACACTCCCCTATCACAAGATATCCTTCATTTGACGATTAAAGGGACAGTCGATGGCACTAATGTGGAGGTTTTTAATATATACGCTAGAGGGTCTCCCGGCGCCCAGACATCAGTAACTATAACAGCATTGGAGCGTGAGTTATCTCGCACCTCGCCCCACTCCAATATTATATTAGCCGGGGACCTCAACTGTCCTCTGAGTAGGGAGGACTTTTTGGGAACTAATGAGGAAGACAACAAATGGGCCTTACCAATCCTCAATATAGCCCCTATCAGGAAGTGGTCACAGAGGGCCATTCAAATTAACGTCCTAACACTAGAATATAATTTAAGAGCCACAAATGGGAGAACACGCTCTGATTTGAGGGGGGCAAATACCTTTCATAGGATTCGCTCCCCATCCCGCATAGACTACATCTTGCTAGATATTCGACTCTGGGGCGATCTTCTAGATATGGAGGTCAGGCACACCTTGGATAGTGACCACAATCCTTTATGTATGCAAATCAACAACAGTTGGTCACCCAATACCACTAGGACATCAATAGCCCCCATATTGTCGACAAAAGAGGTTATCCCCTGAAATTGCAATCGACGCCTTAAATGGCATTAGGTCCTACACCAAGAGGTTAAACTAAATAGCATTAGGGATCTTTTCGATCAAAAGACCAAGGAGCTAGAAATATCTCACGCAATCCTGAGAATTTACACACTTTTTCCTTTTCCACATTCTACCAAGAAACAATAGGAAGGCTGGGATTGTTTTTTGTTGTTGAAGACAGCAGGGCAAAAAAAGGACTTCCACCAAAATCTACCATTCCATGGTATTCAGCTACATGTAGGGAAAAGAGGCAGGCCCTATCCCTAGCTCTAAGGAAGAAAGACCCCTTGATAATAGGAGCAACAAGAAAGGAGTACTCTAGGGTGCAAGATGTAGCAAAGCGCAATTAGGAAGAGTCACATTGGCAGGAACTTAAGTCTGCCTCACAACAGAAAGATTCCGTCTTGTTCTGGGAGCTAATTAATAAAGGGACTCAAAAGGGATCTGAGCCAATACCTAATCACATCACAGGGCAACCATGGCACAATCATGTTTCCAACTTATATTGTGGTCATGTAGGCCCCTTGCCCTCTCAGACCGAGACCCTACCATCTTCCCCTGGGGCACACACAACACCTGACTGTTTTGATATCCACGAGGTAGACTTGACTATAGGGAGCATAGCTCCCGGAAAGGCTGCGGGGCCCGACGGCCTTCCTGGAGATCTGCTTTTGCATGATCCAAAGCCATGGGCTCATTTTATCTTGCTTTTGATGAATTACATCGTTAGGGGTCATGATGTTTTCCGATTCATGGAAGGGTGCGGAGGTAGTAACAATCTACAAAAAGGGGAATAGGGAGGACCCTGCCAACTACAGGCCGATTAGTTTAATCGACGTGATACAGAAGGTGGTTGGCCAGCTCCTGGATGGATGATGGGAACATCCTCTCCCACTATCAAGCAGGTTTCAGACAGAAGGTGGGTACGATGGACCAGGTCTTCAGATTCTATATGGTCATTGGGAAAGTCAGCTTATACCTGGCCTTCATAGATCTGAAGACCACTTTTGACCTCGTCCCACGAGCCAAGCTTTGGCAGGTCCTGTTGGAACTGATCATTCCTCCTCTGATTCTCAATTTCATTAAACGCCTTCATGAGGACAAATATGCCAGAATAAGGTGGGGTTCTCATGGGCAACTAACGGAGAGAGTCGCGGTGAATAGGGGGGTACGCCAGGGTTGCGTGTTAGGCCCAACCTTGTTTTCTCTCTTTGTGAATGGGGTGGTAGATCATCTAAGAGAGGATCCAGCCGATGCCCCAACCCTGGCCGGTGAGAAAACTCCAACCCTCTTTTTCGCCGACGACACCCTCCTGATTTCCAAAAGTTCGGGTGGTCTGCAAAAACATTATAAACAGGTTCAACCTGTTTTGCGTATCCCAGGGGTTGTTAATCAACACCAGCAAAACAAAGCTTATGACATTATCCCAGTCGAAGCGCTTTAGAAATGGTATCACCCTTAATGATACTCCACTTGACATAGTTGAGTCCTTTGATTATTTGGGAATCCGTGTCACCAATTCCATGTAGTGGAGCTCCCATATGGCCAAGATGCTCCTCTGCCATAAATGGGTGTCAGGGGCTATTTTAAGAGAACAGCAACTCTCTGTAAGTAGGCCAGTAGCCCCGGCCCTTGTGGTCTATGATGGCATAGCGCTTCCCTCTGACCTATACGGGTCTGAACTATGGGGCTTTGAGAATACCATCGATCTTGTAAGATCCAAAAACAATTTTCTAAGAGGTTTGGTTTCTCTCCCAACCTCTACACCGTTAAAGCCCATATTTCATGACATGGGAAGACGCTCTATTAAGGATATTGCACGCCACCGCCCTTTACTATTCTTGGCACGCATAAGAAGGATTCAAAACAAGAAGGAGCTTAGAGGGTGAGGCTAGTCATAGGTCGCCCTCCACTCAATATGTAACTAGTACAAAACAAGACCTAGACTGTTTAAGCACTCAAAAACTTCACCCTTATTTAGGATATTTCGTTTGTTGCATTCTTTTTGCAAACCATACTCCCCTTTTAAGCGTTAATGGGGTAGTCGATATACCTTAGGGTAGTGCTATATTTAAACCATTGCCTGATTCTCAAAAAACTAAGATACAGTTGTGAGACCATTCATACCACACCTGATCTCGTGTCCAACATATATTGTGCTAAACCGAAAAAAAGTGTGCAAGAGCGAGATGGCACCTCACGGGCGCACCACCAAACGGGAACCTGACTGGTACTCGCCAGGATAGCCCTGTTCTCATCATTGGTACCATCAAGCTCGAAAAGAAAAAATTACTGTCCAGAAACACAAAAAGTTTGTGAAAAGATGCAGTGAACGTAGATAAAGAAAGAAAGTGACCAGTACAGTGTCAATCAACACATTAAAACACTCACACTCCAACACAGATATACAATTTTATTCTGTCTCTTGTGTTGGGTATGGAAAGGTAAAAAAGAAAAAAGTAGTCGTGGTTATCACCTATTTAACCAATCATACTTTACTTGCCGACATGTTTCATTGCCCATTGAATTTTAGGCAATTTCATCAGGGCGTCATGTATATTAAAGCCACTGCATATGGACCCAAACGTCTTCACAACTGTAAAAACACATGAAAAACACACCTCTGTAGTTAACCTGTTTACATAGCGCATGTCCACCCAGTATACCATACAAGTGACCTCCTGATAATTACCCTCATCTGGCCATAGGTGCTCCTACCAGCCGGGGGGGATGAGGTTGTTGATCATAGTACATGAAAAAATTGCCTACGGTTGATTATTCACTCTTCCCCTTCAGTTTACTGCGAGTAACAAATGGTTCAATCATTTATATTTGCCAGAGTGCATTTGTACACATAACATCACAGCACTGCTAATACTGAACCCCCCAGATAATTTAGTGCGAATTCTGTAAACTCAGGGCACAATCTCGCTGTGGACCTTCCGGTTCTATGCTCTAAAGATCCCTTTTGTCCCCGTCCATTTATACTGGTATCAGTTACAATAACAATTCAGTGCCTCCCAAATGTTAAAAATGGTCCGTTTTTATCCTGCTCGGTATGTCTCTCACACATAGCGAGCTCGGAGCAGCCAAATACAGCTTCCAAACTTCAGCAAAATCGGCAGACCCTACCCCTTACCGGAATGGTGGAAGATCGTCAGCCGTGTCTCAGCCCCTGCGTTTTTACCAATGGAATGATTAGAGTATATGTATTGCCTGGCGTGTTCTCGCGTTAAAACGCGGCCGCCATCTTGGATTGGGCCAACTCCCATTCCCCTTAGTGTAAAGTACCCAGAAGAATCTAAATCACGCGAGATTACGGCTCGTGATCTCATTTTCTCATTTTCTCGGGAGTCAAACCCTTTTAAACTTTATATGCCTTTCTAAAGACAGCCAAAACACAGTCACCTCGATATTTAAGGTGACAAATGTGTTAGTTATTTAGCCAGCAGGCACATTTGTTTCTAATGTTATGGATGCCCACCTCAACATGGCATCCAAACACTATTGTAAATCAGAAATTTATACATTTTGCAATACTGAATATTAGAATTGATGCTTATGGCAAACCATTTTTTATGTTATTATTTTATAAAGCAAGGATACAGTATCGAATTCCAGAGTACATTGAACAATATTGTCTGCACCATCGTGAGTCTGGCCCAATACGTGCCTAGGAGCAGAGTGCTCCCAGTTCATTTGATTAGGGAATATACCACTACAGTGTCCCTACCTCTAGGGAGTTTCTAGAGGAGATCTTATATTTATATATTTAGCCAGGTGTCCTCATGGACAAAGTGTCCCACGGCATGCCACGTATTGGGTATATGTGTACACTCATATGAATGCCAAAAGATTCCTTCCACTGAGTAGTTCAATGTATCTTATTCCACTCCAATAAATCGTTCAGCTCAAGTCTGTCTGATTTCTCTTGAAAAATCCATTTAGCTTCTTTCCTGACTAGCAGACGCTCCACTGAATGTGTGTCTCCTGTCACTTTCTCCAGCACCAACCACTTAAATGAATGCTTGTTAATGTGGCAATGTTGCACTAATTTTGTTGTCAACTTTCCAGATTTTATAGTGCTCAGGTGTTCTTGAATGCGTGTTTTTATTTTACGCGTCGTGAGCCCTATATAATGTAGTCCACATTCACAGGTCAGTCTGTACACCACATTTGTGGTGTTACAGTTACTGAACTGTCTTAGCTCCCATTCTTTACCTGACTCTAGGGTGACACTAGTCGTCTTTGCAGTGAGATGGCACACAGAACAAGTTCCGCAAGGGTGGTGACCTGTGAGGTGTGGTTTGCTGTTCACTTTCGGTGTTTGTATCCGAGTATGTACCAATTTGTCTTTTAAATTACTAGTACGTTTAAAAGCAAACATAGGCTGTGGCATTTTGAACGCTTTGTTGGAGAGAATCGCCCATTGTTTTCTTATTGACTGTCTAATTTTAGAAGCCAAAGGGTCAAAGGTCAGGACTACAGGAAGGCAGTCCTTTCTTTCTTTCTTGTTGACTTCTAACAGAGCACTTCTTGGTGTGTTTAAGGCTCTTTTTTTAGCAGATTTGATGGTTTTCGCTGGATATTGTCTTTGTAGAAGTTTCTCCCCCAGCACTTGTGACTGTTCAATGAAATTCTCAGTGGTTGAACAATTTCTCCTATATCGGAGAAATTGGCCCACCGGGAGATTGTCCCTGAGGGCCCGTGGATGGTAAAACTGGTAGGACAATAATAAGTTCCTATCCGTGGGTTTTTGATGTACACTAGTACTCAAAATGTTGTCCTTCGCTATAATGTCCAGATCTAAATATACAGCAGACTCCCCGCTGTAGGACCACGTGAACCTCAGGCTTTGATCCTGGCAATTAAGCCAATTAAGGAAATCCAGCAGCTTAGTCTCATCTCCAGTCCAGATACAGAGCACATCATCTATATATCTCCTCCAGAGGCGCACATGGTCTCTGAAGGGATTGCTGGTGGGGTAGATGATGTGCTCTTCAAACTGGCCTACATATATGCAAGCCAGACTAGGGGCCATTGTGGCCCCCATAGAGGTCCCCGTGGTTTGTAGGAACATCTTATCTTTATAGCAAAAGAAATTGCGTGTCAGTGCTATTTCAATACATTGGAGTATAAACGTTTGTGGAGCATCGTAAAACCACTCCTGCTCCCCCAGAGCCCTCGCTGCCGCCACCAGCGTGGCGTCCTGGGGGATACAGGAGTAGAGAGATTCGATGTCAATTGTGACCAATATTTCAAGGGTGGGATCAAAGGTCATTTCCCCGATCACATTCAGGATATCCATGGTACCCTTTACGAATGACCTTTGGGTGATCACTGATTCTCGCAAGAAATAGTCTGCAAATTGAGACAGGGGCTCAAGAATAGATTGTGTCCCCGACACAATCGGCCTGCCCGGCGGAGGCCGGGCAGGCTTGTGGATTTTCGGTAGAATATAAAATGCAGGCATCCTGGGATTTGTATTCACCAGGAATTCTGCCTCTTTACTCGAAATCCATTTTTGCTCCTTTGCGTCTGCCACCAGTTTTTTGATTTGTTTTTGTAAATCAGGAGTAGGATCATTTGCCAACGGTTGGTAATTGGCCCTTACATTTAATAGTCGTAATACTTCTGCCTCATAGTCCCGGGTATTCAGTACCACTACTGCTCCCCCTTTATCAGCACTTTTTATTGTTATATTTGTGTTGTTTTGTAAGGACTTGACTGCTTCCCAATCAATTCTGGACATGTTCTTATATCCGGTGTTTCCATTCAGAGATTCAAATTTCTCAATGTCCTCTAAAACTTTAGCCTCGAACACCGCAATTTCAGGGCCCACTGCTGCATTCGAGGGAGTAAATCCGGATGGTTTTCTAAGATTTGTGTTGAAACCACCCTGCTTATCCTGGGGCTGGGAGGCAAAGAATTTTTTGAGTTTGATTTTCCGGATAGTCTCGAAAAACTCTACCCTACATAAAAAAGGGTCATGAGTGGGCGTCGGGACGAAGCCCAACCCTTTATTGAGGACTCGTTCTTCACTTTCTGAGAGCTGATAATCAGAAAGATTGACCACGATGTTATTTACTGGGGTTGCCTGCCTCTGCTGCGGGTTAGTCTTGGGGAGTAGGTCTGCCATTGGGGTGGTCGATTGCCTCGTCCTCTTCCCCTTCCTGGTTGTCCTGTTCCCTTGTTGGTCCCCTGACCCTGCTCTAAAAAAGAACGCAGCAGTATTCCCAAATCAGCGTTACTCTGTGGTTGTTGGTTAAACCTAACTCGATTTCCCTGAGGTCTGTCTTGCTCGTCCTCACTGGACGTATTGTCAAAGGACCAATTGGTCGGTGTACGTTTCTGTTGCTGGGGTTGTTGAGGTTGTTGCCTGCCTCCCCAGCCTCTACGTTGTCCTGTTTGGTTAGATTGTTCTGGTTCTGACTGGTAGTATGTATCGGTTACATACGGGAATGCCCACTCGTGAGTGTACCTTTGCAAATTTCTTTGTAAACCCTTGATTTTTTGATTTATCATATATGTTTTATATTCAGTAAGGTCGTCTTGTATTTTGCTCAGATGGTCTTTGGCATTCGTAAGAGTATTGTCACGTTTGATACTCTCTTCGAGTTCTAAAATCTCCTTTAACAATTCCTCACTTAATCTCTGGGCTGTGCTAATTATAAGGATTAGCCAATCCCTGGTGCATTTATTAGCTATGTAACTCCAGTCTAACCTGATTTTTTTATCATAAAGGAATATCCTTGGTTCTATTCTGACCAGAAGACTAGCTGGGGAGGCTCCAGACGTATAGTACTCTGACATCAACGCCAATGTAGGGCTATTCGGACTTGTTTTTTCTTTAGGTTGCTTAATTTTTCCCACTCTTCTCTAACAGAGGTGTTCCCTAGTAATGGTGTATCGGACAAAAGTGAAGGAGTCGCTAATATTGCGGCAATCTGGTCCTCTGAAAAGACCAAACTATTTTTATCCATAGTATGGCTTATCAGGAAAGTCAAGGTATATATACGGTGGACCCTACCTTGGACACGCCGCTCACAGGAAAAACCAGGAGTGTAAATCACAAAATTAAAATGAGAATCTTAGGGCTACATATGCTCTCACGGCAGAGCCGCCGTTCAATGCATTCAAAACAAGAAGGAGCTTAGAGGGTGAGGCTAGTCATAGGTCGCCCTCCACTCAATATGCAACTAGGACAAAACATGACCTAGACTGTTTAAGCACTCAAAAACTTCACCCTTATTTAGGATATTTCGTTTGTTGCATTCTTTTTGCAAACCATACTCCCCTTTTAAGCGTTAATGGGGTAGTCGATATACCTTAGGGTAGTGCTATATTTAAACCAGTGACTGATTCTCAAAAAACTAAGATACAGTTGTGAGACCATTCAAACCACACCTAATCTCGTGTCCAACATATATTGTGCTAAACCGAAAAAAAGTGTGCAAGAGCGAGATGGCACCTCACGGGCGCACCACCAAACGGGAACCTGACTGGTACTCGCCAGGATAGCCCTGTTCTCATCATTGGTACCATCAAGCTCAAAAAGAAAAAATAGTGTCCAGAAACACAAAAAGTTTGTGAAAAGATGCAGTGAACGTAGATAAAGAAAGAAAGTGACCAGTACCGTGTCAATCAACACATTAAAACACTCACACTCCAACACAGATATACAATTTTATTCTGTCTCTTGTGTTGGGTATGGAAAGGTAAAAAAGAAAAAAGTAGTTGTGGTTATCACCTATTTAACCAATCATACTTTACTTGCCGACATGTTTCATTGCCCATTGAATTTTAGGCAATTTCATCAGGGCGTCATGTATATTAAAGCCACTGCATATGGACCCAAACGTCTTCACAACTGTAAAAACACATGAAAAACACACCTCTGTAGTTAACCTGTTTACATAGCGCATGTCCACCCAGTATACCATACAAGTGACCTCCTGATAATTACCCTCATCTGGCCATAGGTGCTCCTACCAGCCGGGGGGGACGAGGTTGTTGATTATAGTACATGAAAAAATCGCCTACGGTCGATTATTCACTCTTCCCCTTTAGTTTACTGCAAGTAACAAATGGTTCAATCATTTATATTTGCCAGAGTGCATTTGTACACATAACATCACAACACTGCTAATACTGAACCCCCCAGATAATTTAGTGCGAATTCTGTAAACTCAGGGCACAATCTCGCTGTGGACCTTCCGGTTCTATGCTCTAAAGATCCCTTATGTCCCCGTCCATTTATACTGGTATCATTTACAATAACAATTCAGTGCCTCCCAAATGTTAAAAATGGTCCGTTTTTATCCTGCTCGGTATGTCTCTCACACATAGCGAGCTCGGAGCAGCCAAATACAGCTTCCAAACTTCAGCAAAATCGGCAGACCCTACCCCTTACCGGAATGGTGGAAGATTGTCAGCCGTGTCTCAGCCCCTGCGTTTTTACCAATGGAATGATTAGAGTATATGTATTGCCTGGCATGTTCTCGCGTAAAAACGCGGCCGCCATCTTGGATTGGGCCAACTCCCATGCCCCTTAGTGTAAAGTACCCAGAAGAATCTAAATCACGCGAGATTACGGCTCGTGATCTCATTTTCTCATTTTCTCGGGAGTCAAACCCTTTTAAACTTTATGTGCCTTTCTACAGACAGCCAAAACACAGTCACCTCGATATTTAAGGTGACAAATGTGTTTGTTATTTAGCCAGCAGGCACATTTGTTTCTAATTTTATGCATGCCTACCTCAACATGGCATCCAAACACTATTGTAAATCAGAAATTTATACATTTTGCAATACTGAATATTAGAATTGATGCTTATGGCAAACCATTTTTTATGTTATTATTTTATAAAGCAAGGATACAGTATCGAATTCCAGAGTACATTGAACAATATTGTCTGCACCATCGTGAGTCTGGCCCAATACGTGCCTAGGAGCAGAGTGCTCCCAGTTCATTTGATTAGGGAATATACCACTACAGTGTCCCTACCTCTAGGGAGTTTCTAGAGGAGATCTTAAATTTATATATTTAGCCAGGTGTCCTCATGGACAAAGTGTCCCACGGCATGCCACATATTGGGTATATGTGTACACTCATATGAATGCCAAAAGATTCCTTCTACTGAGTAGTTCAATGTATCTTATTCCACTCCAATAAATCGTTCAGCCCAAGTCTGTCTGATTTCTCTTGAAAAATCCATTTAGCTTCTTTCCTGACTAGCAGACGCTCCACTGAATGGGTGTCTCCTGTCACTTTCTCCAGCACCAACCACTTAAATGAATGCTTGTTAATGTGGCAATGTTGCACTAATTTTGTTGTCAACTTTCCAGATTTTATAGTGCTCAGGTGTTCTTGAATGCGTGTTTTTATTTTGCGTGTCATGAGCCCTATATAATGTAGTCCACATTCACAGGTCAGTCTGTACACCACATTTGTGGTGTTACAGTTACTGAACTGTCTTAGCTCCCATTCTTTACCTGACTCTAGGGTGACACTAGTCGTCTTTGCAGTGAGATGGCACACAGAACAAGTTCCGCAAGGGTGGTGACCAGTGAGGTGTGGTTTGCTGTTCACTTTCGGTGTTTGTATCCTAGTATGTACCAATTTGTCTTTTAAATTACTAGTACGTTTAAAAGCAAACATAGGCTGTGGCATTTTGAAGTCTTTGTTGGAGAGAATCGCCCATTGTTTTCGTATTGACTGTCTAATTTTAGAAGCCAAAGGGTCAAAGGTCAGGACTACAGGAAGGCAGTCCTTTCTTTCTTTCTTGTTGACTTCTAACAGAGCACTTCTTGGTGTGTTTAAGGCTCTTTTTTTAGCAGATTTGATGGTTTTCGCTGGATATTGTCTTTGTAGAGGTTTCTCCCCCAGCACTTGTGACTGTTCAATGAAATTCTCAGTGGTTGAACAATTTCTCCTATATCGGAGAAATTGGCCCACCGGGAGATTGTCACTGAGGGCCCGTGGATGGTATGACTGGTAGGACAATAATAAGTTCCTATCTGTGGGTTTTTGATGTACACTAGTACTCAAAATGTTGTCCTTCACTATAATGTCCAGATCTAAATATACAGCAGACTCCCTGCTGTAGGACCACGTGAACCTCAGGCTTTGATCCTGGCAATTAAGCCAATTAAGGAAATCCAGCAGCTTAGTCTCATCTCCAGTCCAGATACAGAGCACATCATCTATATATCTCCTCCAGAGACACACATGGCCTCTGAAGGGATTGCTGGTGGGGTAGATGATGTGCTCTTCAAACTGGCCTACATATATGCAAGCCAGACTAGGGGCCATTGTGGCCCCCATAGAGGTCCCCGTGGTTTGTAGGAACATCTTATCTTTATAGCAAAAGAAATTGAGTGTCAGTGCTATTTCAATACATTGGAGTATAAACGTTTGTGGAGCATCGTAAAACCACTCCTGCTCCCCCAGAGCCCTCGCTGCCGCCACCAGCGTGGCGTCCTGGGGGATACAGGAGTAGAGAGATTCGATGTCAATTGTGACCAATATTTCAAGGGTGGGATCAAAGGTCATTTCCCCGATCAAGATCAGGATATCCTTGGTATCCTTTACGAATGACCTTTGGGTGATCACTGATTCTCGCAAGAAATAGTCTGCAAATTGAGACAGGGGCTCAAGAATAGATTGTATCCCCGACACAATCGGCCTGCCCAGCGGAGGCCGGGCAGGCTTGTGGATTTTCGGTAGAATATAAAATGCAGGCATCCTGGGATTTGTATTCACCAGGAATTCTGCCTCTTTACTCGAAATCCATTTTTGCTCCTTTGCGTCTGCCACCAGTTTTTTTATTTGTTTTTGTAAATCAGGAGTAGGATCATTTGCCAACGGTTGGTAATTGGCCCTTACATTTAATAGTCGTAATACTTCTGCCTCATAGTCTCGGGTATTCAGTACCACTACTGCTCCCCCTTTATCAGCACTTTTTATTGTTATATTTGTGTTGTTTTGTAAGGACTTGACTGCTTCCCAATCAATTCTGGACATGTTCTTATATCCGGTGTTTCCATTCAGAGATTCAAATTTCTCAATGCCTTCTAAAACTTTAGCCTCGAACACCGCAATTTCAGGGCCCACTGCTGCATTCGAGGGAGTAAATCCGGATGGTTTTCTAAGATTTGTGTTGAAACCACCCTGCTTATCCTGGGGCTGGGAGGCAAAGAATTTTTTGAGTTTGATTTTCCGGATAGTCTCGAAAAACTCTACCCTACATAAAAAAGGGTCATGAGTGGGCGTCGGGACAAATCCCAACCCTTTATTGAGGACTCGTTCTTCACTTTCTGAGAGCTGATAATCAGAAAGATTGACCACAATGTTATTTACTGGGGTTGCCTGCCTCTGCTGCGGGTTAGTCTTGGGGAGTAGGTCTGCCATTGGGGTGGTCGATTGCCTCATCCTCTTCCCCTTCCTGGTTGTCCTGTTCCCTTGTTGGTCCCCTGACCCTGCTCTAAAAAAGAACGCAGCAGTATTCCCAAATCAGCGTTACTCTGTGGTTGTTGGTTAAACCTAACTCGATTTCCCTGAGGTCTGTCTTGCTCGTCCTCACTGGACGTATTGTCAAAGGACCAATTGGTCGGTGTACGTTTCTGTTGCTGGGGTTGTTGAGGTTGTTGCCTGCCTCCCCAGCCTCTACGTTGTCCTGTTTGGTTAGATTGTTCTGGTTCTGACTGGTAGTATGTATCGGTTACATACGGGCATGCCCACTCGTGAGTGTACCTTTGCAAATTTCTTTGTAAACCCTTGATTTTTTGATTTATCATATATGTTTTATATTCAGTAAGGTCGTCTTGTATTTTGCTCAGATGGTCTTTGGCATTCGTAAGAGTATTGTCACGTTTGATACTCTCTTCGAGTTCTAAAATCTCCTCTAACAATTCCTCACTTAATCTCTGGGCTGTGCTAATTATAAGGATTAGCCAATCCCTGGTGCATTTATTAGCTATGTAACTCCAGTCTAACCTGAATTTTTTATCATCAAGGAATATCCTTGGTTATATTCTGACCAGAAGACTAGCTGGGGAGGCTCCAGACGTATAGTACTCTGACATCAACCCCCCATGTAGGGCTATTCGGACTTTTTTTTCTTTAGGTTGCTTAATTTTTCCCACTCTTCTCCAACAGAGGTGTTCCCTAGTAATTGTGTATCGGACAAAAGTGAAGGAGCCACTAATATTGCGGCAATCTGGTCCTCTGAAAAGGCCAAACAATTTTTATCTATAGTATGGCTTATCAGGAAAGTCAAGGTATATATACGGTGGACCCTACCTTGGACACGCCGCTCACAGGAAAAACCAGGAGTGTAAATCACAAAATTAAAATGAGAATCTTAGGGCTACACATGCTCTCACGGCTGAGCCGCCGTTCAATGCATTCAAAACAAGAAGGAGCTTAGAGGGTGAGGCTAGTCATAGGTCGCCCTCCACTCAATATGCAACTAGTACAAAACAAGACCTAGACTGTTTAAGCACTCAAAAACTTCACCCTTATTTAGGATATTTCGTTTGTTGCATTCTTTTTGCAAACCATACTCCCCTTTTAAGTGTTAATGGGGTAGTCGATATACCTTAGGGTAGTGCTATATTTAAACCATTGCCTGATTCTCAAAAAACTAAGATACAGTTGTGAGACCATTCATACCACACCTAATCTCGTGTCCAACATATATTGTGCTAAACCGAAAAAAAGTGTGCAAGAGCGGAATGGGAGTTGGCCCAATCCAAGATGGCGGCCGCGTTTTTACGCGAGAACACGCCAGGCAATACATATACTCTAATCATTCCATTGGTAAAAACGCAGGGGCTGAGACACGGCTGACGATCTTCCACCTTTCCGGTAAGGGGTAGGGTCTGCCGATTTTGCTGAAGTTTGGAAGCTGTATTTGGCTGCTCCGAGCTCGCTATGTGTGAGAGACATACCGAGCAGGATAAAGACGGACCATTTTTAACATTTGGGAGGCACTGAATTGTTATTGTAACTGATACCAGTATAAATGGACGGGGACATAAGGGATCTTTAGAACATAGAACCGGAAGGTCCACAGCGAGATTGTGCCCTGAGTTTACAGAATTCGCACTAAATTATCTGGGGGGTTCAGTATTAGCAGTGCTGTGATGTTATGTGTACAAATGCACCATTTTTTACTTGCAGTAAACTGAAGGGGAAGAGTGAATAATCGACCGTAGGCGATTTTTTCATGTACTATGATCAACAACCTCGTCCCCCCCGGCTGGTAGGAGCACCTATGGCCAGATGAGGGTAATTATCAGGAGGTCACTTGTATGGTATACTGGGTGGACATGCACTATGTCACTATGTAAACAGGTTAACTACAGAGGTGTGTTTTTCATGTGTTTTTACAGTTGTGAAGACGTTTGGGTCCATATGCAGTGGCTTTAATATACATGACGCCCTGATGAAATTGCCTAAAATTCAATGGGCAATGAAACATGTCGGCAAGTAAAGTATGATTGGTTAAATAGGTGATAACCACGACTACTTTTTTCTTTTTTACCTTTCCATACCCAACACAAGAGACAGAATAAAATTGTATATCTGTGTTGGAGTGTGAGTGTTTTAATGTGTTGATTGACACTGCACTGGTCACTTTATTTCTTTATCTACGTTCACTGCATCTTTTCACAAACTTTTTGTGTTTCTGGACACTATTTTTTCTTTTCGAGCTTGATGGTACCAATGATGAGAACAGGGCTATCCTGGCGAGTACCAGTCAGGTTCCCGTTTGGTGGTGCGCCCGTGAGGTGCCATCTCGCTCTTGCACAAATTTTTCGGTTTAGCACAATATATTTTGGACACGAGATTAGGTGTGGTATGAATCTTCTCACAACTGTATCTTAGTTTTTTGAGAATCAGGCAATGGTTTAAATATAGCACTACCCTAAGGTATATCGACTACCCCATTAACGCTTAAAAGGGGAGTATGGTTTGCAAAAAGAATGCAACAAACGAAATATCCTAAATAAGGGTGAAGTTTTTGAGTGCTTAAACAGTCTAGGTCTTGTTTTGTACTAGACGCATAAGAAGGACCCCTGAACTGGCTAATTATGCTGCTGCCCTTTGTGAACTAATAGCAACAGATACAGGCAACAAGATTAAATGGATTCTCAACCCTAGGCAGCTTGTATCAGACATAGGGTATGGGGAGGCATGGGTAAACCTGATTCCGCCATCAAAACAAGACCTAAAATGTGCATAATGGAAGTGGGTACAGGAAGAAGAGTTATGTAATGCCAATTTGGGGATCCTCACTGAGCGGTTCTTGGTACATAAACCCGTCTGGAAACTTGAACCCTTTCTTGATTTCATCCAACTTCCAAGGGACAGGGCGCTCTATATGAAGTTGAGAATTGGGACCCTTCCGATAAATTAAATGACAGTAGCCTGGAAGCGGCATAATCCTCCATCTTCCTCCTGTTCTGGATGCGCAGCTCCCAATGAGTCTATTGCCTACTTCCTTTTCGCGTGTTCAGCCTACAGGGCCGCTAGAACTAAATGGCTCAAACCCGTTTGTATAAATCTTGGCTCTAAGAATTATCGGGTGGTTTTACGCATTTTTAAATTTGATACCTCTTCCCTCACCCTGGTTTGTGGTGTAGCAAAATATCTGGGCTGCTCATGGCTAATAAGATCAAAGCTGCTAGTGAAAAGTAACAGCCTCCCAGCCCCTAGGTCCGCCTTATGATACATTGCTTTTATGGGTATCGATTTTTTATGATTTTATAGTATATATTTTTTAATGCATTGTAAAAAGTCAGTTGGATTTATTTATTATATGTACAGTACAATGATTATTGTAAAAAATTATAATGAATTTAGGATGTACATGCTTTTATGATAAATCCTCTTATCCATTAAAGTAAATACAATACAATGCAATGAGATACATAGTGTTTCATTCTGGAAATCCTGCCAGACAAATTCAACTATCCTTGAGTACCCCATTAAGCTCTCTTATCCAGGAGGTGTCAGGTGATAATTGCAATCCTCCATACCCTTTCATTTAAATATACACCATGACATGCTTCTTATGCAGTTTCCACTATTTTTTCACCTCCACAGCTTCTCTGTAGCTGACACTTATTAAAATCCAGGCCTTGAGCCTAATACTGGGTCTCTACTGGACTATCAATACCAGGTAACTCTCCCTTTTATCCTGAAGGCACCCTATGAGTCCAACGACTTGTACCTGGTGAACACGTATCCCTGGCCCTAGACACCTAATGCATCCTCTCCTAATTGATGGATGAGTAGTTTACCCTCCTCCTCTGCTTGGTAACTAATTTTCTTTTTTGCTTCTCTTTCCCTACCCCTGTTTTTTCCCCTCTCAGTAGATGTTTAATTACAATTTTGGAACCTTGTCTCTGGCATGTTATTTCTATGTCCTGATGATGATCCTATGGTCATGTAAGGATCGAAACGTCGTCGACGACAGTACTCAGGCCTTATTGTAATGTTGACTATAACACACACAAGGGCAGTGGTATCACTGAATTGTGACTACACGTATTTAAGTTAAATTCAGCACACACTAATGACTGAGTTTTTTAAGGCAAAATTGACTGTGTTGTTTCGTTTGTTCCTCCTTCCCACCCCATTGCGTGATATTGATACAAATACATTATTTTTAAACTGTACACTGGACAACATATATATGTATCCTTCTATTCCTATTGTATTCTTGTGTTTTTATGATGTTTACAAGGGATCATTGTTCATTTATAATACTACGTACCCCTGGTCTCTCTCCATCTAAGGGTTTACCTTGTTCTTTGTGAACACACTTTCTAAAAGTGGAATTTCCAAAACAGTAATGTTAAAAACAACTTCGCTAGTAAGGACGATTAATCATTACCATTCGAAAGATATGAAATGTGAAAAAGCTACTCCTCTCTGATCAGGAATTGCAGCTTAAAAGTGTAATAAAGAATTCCCAATGCTAGACTATGGGCGGGGTAGGCCTCACAGTGGTAAAAACCAAATTTGGGGGGTTGTCACTACCAAGACATGTACAAATTAAACACACATGCCTTACTTTTTACTTACATAGCACCAGCTACTTAGGCCCCACCGCAAGGGTGACTTATATGTAAAAGAATGGGAGTTTAAGGCTTGACCAATAGTTTTAAATAGTGAAAGTGGCACCAAACTGCACACACAGGCATGGCAGTGGCAGGCCTGTGATAGGTTTGAAAGGTCTTGAGTGTCACAATTAGTGCTGCAGGCCCACTAGTAACATTTGAAGTGCAGACCCTGGGTATATGTTATATCACATTACAAGAAACTTACCAGTACAACAAATATGCAAATCAGGTATACCCCAATGTCATCATGTTTAGGGGAGAAGCACATGCACCTTAGCACTGGTTCGCAGAGCTAAATTTCTCAGAGTCCTAAGGCCAACAAAAAGAATCAGCAAAACAGGAGGTAAAGGCAAAATGTCTGGGGTAAGACCACCCTAGGAATGACAGGTCTAACACGTGTCCCTTCCAGCTGAAAGTAAGGGGGGGATCTACCCAACCTCTAGGGAATTCTCATCACAAAGGTAGAAAAATCTACCTTGACCATCATCATTGATGTGGTCTACCCCAGGTCTGTGTCCCACCCACAAGTCCATATCCTGTAGGAAAATGGGTCAATCAAAAGGTTTTGGATTCTCACCAGGCCTGGGCGGAGTTCACGGAGTTCCGCAGAGTGACCCAAAAACTTTGTGAAGCTACGCGGATCTCGCAAGTTGCAGAATGAAATAGGTTGCGCTGTTCACGCTGATTTTCTGCGCCCTTTGTTTGCCCCACCGCTGGAAATTCATCTTGAATGGTACAATGCACAGGCACGAGGGCGCTGCTTCTTTCTGCTGCTCGAGGAGATTTTCTACTTGAGCAGCAGCTTCTTCAACCTGATTGGATAGTTTTTCAATGCGAGCAGACGTGACCATCTGTGACCACCCGCATTGAGATATCTCGCTGGGAGGTGATCTAGCACTGGATTTTCCTCGCTCATGTTCACCAAGCAAACGAGGAACAAACTCCGCTCCGTGAGTTTTTTGGAACTCTACGTGCTGCGTGGTGTGCGGAAAGCCTGCAAACTCCGCGAACAGGGCATAGTTCACAGCCCAGGCCTTATTCTCACCCCTCATTTGCATTAGCCACCTGCGGGGCCTTTGGTCTGTCTGAATCAGGAAGTGAGTGTCAAACAGGAATGGCCTCAACATCTTCAGTGCCCAGACCACAGCAAATGCTTCTCTCTCAATAGCACTCCACCTCTGTTCCCTGGGGAGTAACCTCCTGGAGATGAAGGCTACAGGTTGGTTTAGACTCTCCCCATTAAGTTGGGATAGTGCTGCCCATATGCCATGCTCTGAGCATGTATCTGAATGATAAACTCATTGGAGAAATCAGGGGCTCTGATCACAGGTGCTCTGCACATGGCCTGCTTAAGGGAGTCAAATGCAGTTTGGCATGCCTTTGTCCAAATCACTTTTCTGGGCTGCTTCTTGGAAGTCAGCTCATTCAAGGAAGCAACTATGGTGCCATATCCCTTGACAGACCTCTTACAGTACCCAGTGAGGCCCAGGAATGCTCTGACCTCAGTCTGGGTATTGGCGGACAGCCAGGTCATTATGTTTTGTATCATGGCCTGAAGGGGTTGCATACCAGGTGTCCCAAAGGGAACCACAGCACATAACCTTGCCGTATCTGGCACCTACTTGCCTTGATAGTCAGGCCTGCCTGTTTCAGAGTCCGGAGCACTTCCTAGAGGTAAAAAAGGTGGTCCTTCCAGCTGCTACTGAAGACTGCTATGTCATCCAGATAGGCAGAAGAGAAGGCCTCTATACCAGCAAGGACCTGGTTCACCAGCCTCTGGAAGGTGGCAGGGTCATTCTTTAATCTAAAGGGCATCACTCTCAACTGATAGTGGTCCTCTAGGCTCCTTCTTTTAGTAGGATCTGCCAGTACCCTGATATAAGATCAAGGGGACCGAGACACAGGGCAGCTTCTAACCTGTCGATCAGCTCATCAGCCTGAAAAATGGGGTGAGCATCTGTCTTAGTCACTCAATGTAGCCCTCTGTAATCCACACACAACCTTAGTTCAGGTGTGGTGCCCGATAGGGCAGCTTTTGCTACCAGAACCGCAGGACTGGACCAGGGGCTACTGGAGGGTCCTGTCACCCCCAACTCCAGCATTTTGGACACTTCAGCCTTAATGCCGGACGTCACCTTATCTGACAACCTGTTTGACTTATTCTTAACAGGGAGGTTGTCCCCTGTGTACATATCCCACACTGGGTAGTCCCAGGAATAGGGGAGAACAGAGAAGAGTACTATCCAAACGCTTAGTGGTAGTCTCTCTGTTGTTCAGAAGTTAGAGTGGGGGAAAGGATTACTCCTTCCACAAATCTATCCTTCTCCTTGGAGTCCAGGAGGTCAGGGAGAGGTTTACTCTCCTTTTCTTCTTCTCCATTTGCCACCAACAGCATGGTCAGCTCAGACCTCTCAAAGTGTGGTTTAAGGTGATTTACATTCAGCACCCTGTGGCGTTGCCTAGGGGTCTTGAGGTCCACCAGGCATGTGGCCTCATCTTTTCGTTCAATCAACATATAAGGCCTATTTGAGCAATATTGGAGAGCCCTGGACTCTACTGGCTCCATCACCCACACTTTCAGACCAAGTTAAAACTTCAAAGTGGTAGAAGGATTACTTCCTGGCTGGCTTCTAGGTTACTGGAAGGTTGCTTCCATAAGTTAGCTAATTGGCTTTTGAAGGCCAGTATATAGCTCACTATATCCTGGGGTAACTTCCTGTGAGCTTGCTCCTACCCTTCTTTCACCAAACTCAGAGGTCCTCTGACTGGTTGCTCATACAACAATTGAAGGGGCTGAAACCCACTTGTCTCTGTGCACCTCTCTGTATGCAAACAACAGGCAGGGTAAGAGGATATCTCATTTTTTCCTCAAGGCCTATGATCATGCCCTTTAGGATCTTGTTGAACCTCGCAACTAGCCAATTGGTTTGTGGATGGTAAGGGGTGGAGAACTTGTAGGTTACCCCATACTCCATCCACATTGACTGCATATCAGCAGGCAAGACATTTGTGCCCCAGTCAGATACAACTTCCTTGGAGAAACCCACTCAGGTAAAAATCCCCATATGGGCTTTTGCCACCACAGGTGCAGTCATGGTTCTCAGAGAGATTGCCTCTGGATACCTAGTGGCATGATCCACCAGAACCAGGATAAACCTGGTGCCTGAAGCAGTCTGGGGGTCTATAGGCCCTACAATGCTGATGCCCACCCTCTCAAAGGGTGTTCCAATGACAAGCAATGGCTTATTGGGGTCTTTAAGCCTCTGCCCTGTCTTCCCTGTGGCCTGGCCGGTCACACAAGTCTTACAGAATGCATCTGAGGAATTCTTGATCCTTTGCCAATAGAACTGGGGGACACGCCTTGCAAAGGTATTGTCTTGGTCCAAGTTTCCTGCCAGGGGAATGTCATGAACCAGCTCTAGTAGGAAGGCTCTGTAGCATTGCAGGACCACCAGTTCTCTTGCTCTCCAATGCCCAGGAGCATTATGCTCACTGTAAAGGAGGATGTCCTCCCAGTAAATGTATAACTACCAGAGGCCTTACCTGCTGCTTGGGCTTCAGCCTGTTGCCTCATGCCCACAATGGTTGGATACTGCCTTTGTGCCCTAAGGACCTCCTCCTTCCACATGCCATCCAGCAAAATCAGGCAGGTCACCATGGGAAACCTGCCTGAGTCAGTGGACTCCGGGGCTGCCACTGCAGGTGCCCCATCTATCTCACTGGACATACATTCTTCTCCCCTTCCTAGCAGCTGGCTAGAACATTGTTCTAGACTCCAGCCCTTATTGACTCCCATCCTGGGCATCCATGGACTGTGTGGTGCTAACATTTCCATATGAGCCTCGAGCGCCACTTCCTTCCAGGTAGCATGTTCAAGGTCTTGCACAACAAACATTCCACAGGCATGCCAGAGCTTACTGCACCTTTCAGAAGACCTGAATCCCCCCACTCAAATTGAACAAGGGCCACGGGACAGTGACCCTCTCTGTTGTCAGCCACTACAACCCGGTAAAATGCAAGGGGAATTACCTGCTCTGGGGACCCCAGCTGACTCATTACCATAGTCATACTGGTTCCTGTATCCCTCAGAGCCTCAACCCCTTGCCCATTGCTGGTAGCATTGGAGGGTACATGGATCTTTGGAACCATCTCACTGACACCCAGATATACTAGGATAACCCCACTAACCCCCCCCCCCCATTAACTGTGGCAAACTCCTCCCCCAGCACTACATTAGCCACCCCTGGGATCTTTTCACCAGTGTGATGTGGTGCACATTTTGTACACTTGGGATCCCTCCTGTAGTGTCCATACTCGTAGCACTCATAGCTTGGGCTGCTGACATTTGTCAAGGTAGCTTTTCGTCTGGTGGCCAGATTGGTAATGTGAGCCAGACCCTTTTTCCTGTGAGTTGTTTTGGGGACCTGAAGAGAACTCCTTCTTTTTCTCTCCCCTTTCACTTCCTCTGGTGGGAACCATGACCATCCTTTTAGGAGTCTCCCCTGATACCTTTTTGGATACTCTAGTGCTGAAGTCAGTAAGCTTGCTATCAACCAGTTGTTGGCAGACCTCTGGAAATCAAGTATCAAGAATGAGCTCCTTTAAAAACAAGTTGTACAGAGAGACCCTACCGGAAGCCACAATCCATCGCTTTTTGGATGACTTACCCCCAACAGCGCTTTATGATGCGGCAAGGGGGGAGTTGGACACCCCACTAACAACTGGTGAACTTGGGGCCGCATTGACAGCCTTACTCTCGGGTAAGGCACAGGGGCCTAATTGTTTCCCAAGCAAATTCTACAAAATATATATATCTCAACTCATGTCCCACTACCTTGCTGTGAGTAATGCCTCAATAGGAACGGGGAATCTCCTGCAGAACTGGAGACATGCTGAGGTAGTTCTCTTTCTAAAACCAGGTAGACCGCCCAAACACCATGCATCATACTGCTCAATATATCTACTGAATGTGGAGGCTAAACTAATTGCCAAAGCCCTTGCAAGCCACATTTTGTCGTGCATAACCGGCCTAGTACACCCCAACCAAGCAGGCTTCATGCCCGGCCAGGCGACGAGACATCATGCCCATCGCGTCCACAACGCCATTGTGGCAGTGGACCATTTGGAGGGCCCGGCAGCCCTACTACTCGCAGACATAGACAAAGCTTTTGACTCACTTTGCTGACCTTCCCTCTTTGCGCTCGTGCATAGGCTGAACTTTGGCCCCCGTCTCCTCGCCTGTATACAACTCTTATATACAAATCTAACATCCTCGATCCGAGTGGCGTGCTCTACTTCACGGACCGTCCCTATTTATAGTAAGTAACATCGTAGGAAATGCCTTGGCTTGGGTGATGACTCTGTTTTCAGATGCTAGTCCTCTCTTGGATAATTTGTTGGCTTTCCTCTCTGATATTAAAGTAGTATTTGATCATCAAGATCACAAATATTATGCCCAAGAAGAGATTTTGGAACTTTCCCAAGGTTCCATGGATCTCCATTTTTATATTTTTAATATCAAATGCTTTGCCAGAGAAATTGATTGGACTAACTCCACTCTTTTCACCCTTTTATGAAAGGGTTTATAAGATGAAATCACTGGTGAACTCTCAAAGGTTGCTAGACCACCTACCCATCAGGATCTTATTCAACTGACCCTTCAATTTGACAGCTATGTTCAGGGACGGTGGTAAGAACATAGAAAACAATTCTTACAAAATCCATCTTTAGAACTCAGCCCTTAAGTACTGCCTCTAAATCCTCATAGTATGAAGACGAGCCCACGCAAGTGGGTTATACTAAGGGTCCTTTCATCGTGGAGGACATAATAAGACAACAGAAGTTGGGACTGTTAGAAATGGGGTTCTCTAGTTGGCAATGGATTGCACCTTTGTCTTAGTAGGGACCATTATTCCTAGTCACTGCAAGGGGAATCCACTACTAAAATAACCCCTGCTCACCCCTTGGTAGCATGGCACCAGCAGACAGGTTTATCTCAGAGGCAGTGTGTAAAGCACTTGTGCACACATAAAGTAATACGATGAAAACCCTACAAATGGACACCACACAAGTTTAGAAAAATACGTTATCTTTATCTAAACTAAACAAAAGCAAAACAACAAAAATTCACAATACAGTTATTAAAATGTAAACTATAGATGCAACACTTTCAAAACAAAATACCTTGGATGCGTCGAAATCATAAACAAAAACACCTGCTGGGAAGGTGATGTGTCAGTTCCTTATGCGCAGGGAAGGTGACGTGTCTGTTCCTTACTCCAGGGGAGGTGATGCATCAGTTCCTTACTGCCATGCAGGGGAGGTGATGCGTCAGTTCCTTACTGGAGGAGGGTGATGCGTTGGTTTCTTACTGTGCGGGGAGGTGATGCATTGGTTTCTTACAGTGGCCCCCGCATTGGAGTACACATGGCGCCCTAGTGTGATGCGTGGGAATAGGGGATGCGTCCGTTCTCGATGCAGCGGTGGCGGCAACAACACTGCTTTGATCTTCCCAGCTGCAGTCCTATGATGCGTTGGTTTTGAAGCCACACAGCAGGTCCTGCATCAGAATCGGTATGGTGATCTTGGACTTCAGAGATCGGTGCTCGGGATTCGGTGTGCAGTGATTTCTCCAGCTGTGGGCAGGCGCTGCGTTCGTTTCTTCGAAGGCACGATGGTGATGTGGATGTGTCGCACTTCTCATAGTTGCATCTCTTTTCCAGCTCCCAACAGCAGGAGCAACATCCAGAGGCCCAACTCAGCAACAGGCACCTCTTGGCAGGTCAAAGCTCCCTGAAAGGAAGTTCAAGGGAGCTGGTGGTGAAGTCTTTGTGGCCCTCAGACTTCAGAGCAGGAGGTAAGCTCTACTTCAAGCCTTTCAAGCAGGATACACAGCACACAGCAAAGTCGTTGTCCTCTCCTTGGCAGAAATAGCCACTGAAGGCCAACCCCAGACATCACACAGCAAAGGGGCAGTACTTCTCATTCAGCTTTCGTGGCTTTTCTCCTTGGCAGAGGTTCCTCTTAAGTCTAGAGTAAACTAAAGTTCTGGGGTCTGGGCCCCAATATTCATACAGCATTTTCCTTTGTTCTCTAGTAGCAGAGAGGTTCTGTGATCAGTCAAAACCATTTCTGCCCTCTCTGGTCCACCTTCCCGGTGGAGACAGCATTGTGTAAGGCAGACCAAGCACATTCAGCCGAAAGGAAATCTCCCCCTACTCTAAATGCAGCCCAGGTCTATTCAGCCCAGCCCTAACTCATCCAGGAAAGGCAGGACACGCAACCCTCCCCCAGCGGCTGTCTACAGTGAATGCACATCCCCAGACCGTGTCATTCCAAAGCCAGAGAGTCAATCCACAAACCAGTCGAGGCAGACAGGATGGCTAAGCAAGAAAATACCTGCTTTCTAAAAGTAATACTTTCAAACACAAAAATTTTAAAAATGATCCTTACTAAGAGATACATCTTCACATTCTGAGTTCAGGCATACTAAACGTTATCTTCCCATCTTGTCCCAATGGAAAGTTATATTTATAGGATTTTATAAATAAACTCCCATTCTTTCCTATGGGACAGATAGCCTTTCAATAGTGAAAAACAAAATGTGCTGTAGTTCACTATAAGGATATGTTACACACATCAGGACATGTCCTACCTTTCACATACACTGCACCTTTCCCACAGGGGTAAATTGGACCTACCTTATGGGTGACTCACATGTAACAAAAGGAAAGGTTAGGGTCTGGCAAGTGGGTGTTTTTGCCAGATTGGCATGGCAGTACCAAACTGCAGTGGTAGGTCTGAGAACCTTTTGCCAGGCTGCTAGTGTGGGTGGCACAATCAGTGCTGCAGACCCATTAGCAGCATTTGACTTACAGGCCCAGGGCACACACAAAGCACTGTACCAGGGACTTAGTAGTAAGTCAAACAAGCCAATAATGGAAACACTAATCCATGTTCACAATTTAGAGAGGTGACACTTGCACTTTGGCACTGATCAGCACTGATCAGCACTGGCAAAGTGCCCAAAGCATCTAGACCGGCAAAAATGAAGTCCAGTACACAGCAAAAACACAGGAGGCAGAGGCAAAAATACAGGGGAGAACCATGTCAATGATGCCATGTCTAACAGGGACTTGGCTTGTAATGTGGTTAAGAAGGCCACCCTTTTGAGTTCTTGTTCTGTTTATCCAGCTCATCCCTCGCAGAAGTCGGGAAACTAAGATGCTTGTCCCTAGTGCAGGGAATAGCAGTGTGTAATCATCGGTTACCCCTACCTTCACCATTAAGGTCTTCCTCTTTTGCACTCTTACAAGGAGAGTTCTTACTTCAGTCTTGCAATCTTATTGTTCCAGTTATCAATGACTGATAGGTATGACTAATAGGTATGTGGACATCCAGTGGGACTCAGACTATCGAATTTCACACACTAAGAAGGATGTACCAGTGACTGTCAAAGTTGTGTATGGAATTCTATACGTCTCAGGTTTAGCTGTAGAGGAAACTCACCCTTCACCTTATAAAATCATCGCCCATTATGAAATCATCTCATTTCACTTGGTATAATTTCTCTCCATGATATCCGATTATTTGAGGAACCAATTAGTTACCAAAGCACAATACATTTATCAATTTGTCTGCAAAAACCTTATTTTTGGGCTCTAAGTTTTGCATCAACCACAGTACTGCTTAATAATTTTCCTTTCAAATCCCTATAGTTCCACCTGAAAACTAGGCCTGAGCAGTGAACTCAGCTCCGTTCGCAGAGTTTGCAGAGTTTTCTGCATTCTGCAATCCGCGGAGCTCTCGGAGTGCAGAAAACTCCGCTCTGCGTAGTGTAGCAGAGTTTGTCCCCGCTCGCGAACTGTAAGTATGCGAGCGCAAGCTGCCGCTCGGATAGAATTTTTACCCGAGCGACAGGAAGATCAGTGCGAACAGCAGTTCACACTGCACTCCGCCACTTGCGGTACTACGCACAGGACTGCTGAAAACTCCACTTACTCCATTGTCCAGATTTCAGATGTTCCTGAAGCCTATCATTACTTTCTTGATGCACTTCAAGAAAATATAATCAACGAACTACCCCACATCACTCATTTGCCTAGTGAAATTGTTCATTGTGAAAGTATTTTTTCCTTGTCACCCCTAGAATGGCAAGACTTAAAAGGATATTTAGATGCAAATCTGGCAAATGTACTCATCACTCCTTTTAAATCCCCAGCGGGAGCTTCCATGTTTTTTGCGCCAAAGAAAGGATCATCTGTTCTTCAACCCTGCATTGACTATAAGGGGTTACATCTGGTAACTGTAAAATATTGATATCCCTTGTCCTTAATATCTGGTGTTCTATAAGCCTTACAAAGATCCTAATTAAATAAGTCTTAAAAGGAGAAAATCTCCTGATTAGAAACCAATCTGGAGATGGATGGAAAACAGGCTTTAGAACTCCCTTCGGGCACTAGGAGTACTGAGTGATGCTGTTTGGCCTTTGTAATGCCCCAGCGGTCTTTGTCTTTTTTTTTTTTTATATTTTTATTGAGGGTTAAAGTGCAATAGAAGAGTTATACGATTAAATAGACACATATAGAGCAATACAATTTGATACAATGATATGATGGCAAAGGTAAAAAGCAATTCAAGATAAATAGAAACGGATAAAAACAGATGTACAATTCATGATGTGGGAATAAATTCATTAAGGAAAATACTATACAGATAATGAATACTAACTTCGAATCAAATTCTGGTTCTAGCCTCCCTCCATTTCAAAACAGGAGCCCAAAGGCGTTTCCCCATCTCCCGCTTTTTAACTCCTTTGAATTCATATAAACAGGACTCAATAATATGAATACCCAGGAGTCTCGAGAGCCACATCTGAAAGGAGGGTGCGTTTGCATCTTTCCAACCAGCTGAAATCAGTATTCACAGCACAGCTACTGACATAAAAAACAGGGCTTCCTCATCCTCTTCCAGAGCCAATTTTGAATCTGTACCCATTAATACTAGCGTAGGGGATAGATCGATCTTATGACCTAGCAGCCCCTCCCAGAATTTCATAATCTCATCATTAAGTGAGTCCAGCCTATCACACGTGGCAAACATATGTACTATGTCTGCTTGAGGTGAGTTACATCTGGGGCAGCAATCATCGGACCTAACACCCCATGCAAATAATTTGGCCGGAGTATGATACAGATTAAAAACTGTTTTATAGTGCTGGGCGCGTAGATTAGAAGCCCGGAAAAGCTTTTTATTCAAAACAAGAGCGAGGGCTAGGTCAACATCGGGGTCGCCCAGTTTAATAGCCCAGGCACTTTCCATTTTCCCGATGTCATCCTGAATCCTCTCTACCAAGTGATTATACATTACTTTAATCTTTCTACACCCTTTAGCCAGAGCCTCAACAACAGGAATATCTACTTTGGGCTTTAATTTAGGTCTTATGCTCCTTAACGTGCGAGCGATTTGTTCATATAAGAACCAATGAGTAGCTGGGATGCCAAACAACTTTTGCAGCTCCTCAAACCCTATAATCTGATCCCCCTCGATAACGTCTTCAATGGTCTTAACCCCTATTTGCTTCCAATCCTGAAGATTCCTATCCGTCCTCGATTGTGGAAACAAACATGAATTAGCCAAATGAAGATAGGAATTTACTTTTGGGGCTTTTAAATGTTTCAGGATACTTTTCCAAACGGACCAGGCCCCATATAGAGTCTTATAACGTGCCTTTTTGTAAAACCTACGTTCAACTTCACGGAGCAAAAGACCGGTGGCATTCCTGCCCAGCAACATTTCAAAGATTGGGGGTGGTCCCTGGTCTTGTCAATGGTTTATGAATGTGATCTTCTCTGACTTGATTCCTCAAACCATGGTAGTTAAGTAAACTACCATGGTTTGAAGAATCAAGTCAGAGAAGATCACATTCATAAACCGTCCTGGAATTTTTTTCAAGACCCTGCGGAATATCCTAACTATATCAGACAAGTCCTTTAAAAGTTAAGAGAAAATAAGTGACTGACTAAAGACCAAAAATGTTTGTTTGAAAAAGATGTGGCTGACTATTTAGGTTATGTATTGTCATCTCTAGGTATAGCAATGGATAATAGAAAAGTTAAAACAATCCTTGATTGGCCTATTTCTTCACTAAAGAAAACACAACGTTTACTTGGGACAGCAAACTATCATCGAAAGGTCATAGAAACAAATTTCTGATTTTGTGTTACCTAGTATGAACCTGATAAAAAGAGCCAGCCCTTTCACTGAAATGAGTGTACTATTTTAAATTGTTCAAAACTGAAATCAGAGTTTGTTTGAGCCCCCATCCAGTAACAACCTGATGCCACAAGACCTTTCAATGTAGAGACAGATGCTTCGACCAAGTTATGGGAACAGTCTTTGTTCAACTGGATCAGGACGGAGAAACACATCTCATTGCCTTATTATCAAAAACAAATTCTCCTGCTGAAATAAATTACTCTATCTAGGAAAAAGAACTCTTAACTATCAAGACAGCCTTTATAGAGTGGAGTCAATTTGTACTTGGGCACTGAGGTCTGATCACAGAAATCTCCAAATTCTTCAGCAATCTGAGTGTTGAAATAGTTACAAACCCACTGGGTGTTTCTTCCAACAGTTTGATTTTCTTCTCACTTGCATTCTTGATCGGAAAATCTAGTTGCCCACTCATTGTCAAGATATCATCCAGAATTAAATAACACCAAAACAATAGAAAACATTATTGCTCCTAGAGCCCATATCACTACTATGACTTCCATTTGTCTTTGAGATAATAGTATTGATCTACAGAAATTGAGCATACATCATCCTCATTTTTACAGAAGACATATAAAAGAATTTATTTTTGTTCAAGGGAAACTTTTTATTCCCACTCGACAATACCAAATATATATATTACAACTGTGTCATAATGCACTAAATTATGGACCTAGAGGTCGATGAGTAACTGAAGATCTAGTTAAAATAAAGTTTTGGTGGCCTTCTTTTCATCAGCATGTTTCAAATTTTGTAAAAACATGTCAAATCTGTGCCCAAAACAAATTTAAAAGACAAAAAAATACAGGTGTATTATTATCCCTTGAAATACCTTCCAAACCTTGGAACACCATCTCTACCAGTTTGATTCTCGAATTTACTACAGACCAGTAACTGCACCACTATAATGGTGACCATAGACTCCTTAACTAAAATTGGCCATTTCTCTGCTCGCCCTAAATTACCAACTGGATCTGAAATTACCGACATGTTTCATTCTGACATTTTTGTACTTCATTGGCTACCTGTGAAAATAATTTTCGTTCGTGGACCTCAATTCGTCTCCAAATTTTGGAAATCTCTTTCTCTAAACTTGGCATCCAAAAAGTTTCAACTTTTGGCTTCCTTCCTCAGTCCAATGATCAAAAGGAGAGACTGAAAAAGCCTCTTCAAGAGTTAGTAAGATGTTCCATCTCTGCTACTCTTATCAGCAGCTGAATTCGCATATACTAATTCAACTCACACCTCTACCAGATTTTACCCTTTTTTGTCTGAACTGCACTACATCCCCAAACCATCTCACTTTTAACTGAAACTGAAGATTCTGTTCAGCAGTTTAGGAATCCTTACAACAATTAAAGAAGTTTCAAGAAAAACTACTTTGAAACTTACAAATTGCTAAGAAAATCAAGAAGCTCAGACCAACCAGCATAGACGACCAGACCCAATCTAGAAAGTAAGTGACAAGGTCCGGTTGTCTTCTTTAAACCTACCATGATCTGTTTGTTGGTTAAAATTTTCTCTGAGACATTATGGGCCTTTTGAAATCTCTAAGATAATAAACCCAGTCATAGTACATTTAAAGCTTTCTCCCTCTTGGAGTCTTGTGTCGAAATGAAAACCTTATTTTTGTCGTAGACTTCAATCTGTCAACATGAGACCTCCTCCTGTATTTGCTGAAGGTCAACATGAGTCAAGTTCTAGAAATGTGTTACTCTTGATATACCAAACAGGAATTACAATACTTGATCGATTGGAAATGTTATAATCCATGTGACTGATCCTTGGAACCTGCAGAATAGGTTCATCTCCCTGATTGGCCAGACAATTCTATTTAAAGAACCCTCATATACCTGGATCTCAAAAGAGGAAGCAGAGTTTTTTCTTAAATTTTTTCCTGCATGTAGGCTATGTTGCAGTGTGTACGGGCCGGCTGTGCTCCTCGGGGCTTCTTCAGCAAGGACACAATGGCGTCCTCACCCAGCACCATCTTTTGTTTCTTGTGTGCGCATAGGGTTTCCTGATCGTGCACGGAATTCTGGGGTGACTTCCTGCACGCCGGCTCCTGGTATACAATGCATGCAGGAAATGAAGCAGTAAAAAGAGTATTGGGCATTACTGTTTTACTCATAATGAAAACTGTTTTACCTTGTTCACAGATAGCGTTTTTTTTTATAACTGTATCCTTATGTTGATGTGTTTCCTTTCCCACTCCAAGATGACTGAACCAGTATGTTTCTAGTTGGTCACTGTTTTTCCAGTATGTAAGGAGCTCCAATTGGTAGTCCAGTTGTGTCACAGTTGTTTCCTATAATATTGCTCACTCCCTGGACTCCTTGGACTTCTTGTCACTCCAGCTTACTGCTTGCTTGTCTCTCTGTCACTTGGTCTGGCCAGTGGGAAGGTTTTTCCTGGTCTCCAGTTTTTCTCCTTCCTACTTGGTTATTTTCTGGAGCAGTCTCGGACTTTCTGTTCCAATCTGGCGTTCATTATTGCCTCTGGAAGTAAGGGACATTATCTTCACACAAAGAAGGCTCTTCAAGTGTTGCCCAAAAGGCAAGCCCTTGACAGTATATGCTAAAGAATGTAAATGTGTATCTTCATTATCTACCAGTTACCCCTGAGTGGCAGCCATTCAGGTCCATCCGTGTGGTTTTGGGTGTGAAAGGAAGACCTTTTTTTTTTGTAGTACTCCTACTTCTCTCAATTCTCTTGCAAAGTCCACAGATGTAAAAAACTCACTTCTTCCTTTAACTAAAAATGCACATCTTGAACCTACCACTTGTGTCTTTTGCAGTAGCACCACCTCAGGACGAAGTCTTATTAAATATTGTCCCACAACCGCACCCTTGGTCTCATCTCTCAACCCATTCACCTTCCATGGCATTATGTTGTATGTTTCCCTCTTGTCTACATTACTTGTTTAAGTAATTTCCCCTTTGATTTCTTTAGTCGGAAGTATTTTTGCATCACTGACTCTATGTATCCTGTATGTTTCCTTTTTGAGCTTCTGCCCAGTTAAAGCAGGATCTCTCTTCAGCCTGGACCACTGAGGTTCTGTTCTTCCGCCCTCCATCCCCTTATAGTTTGTGGATCATTTACTTTTCCCCCTTTCCTGGGAGTGTCTTTGTTCCACCCCTCTCATTGAACCTGAACTGTGCTCCCTAGCTTTCACGATTCCTTATGGTCCCGCTATCCTTTCTTTATTTACCGTTAGTCTAGTAGAGCTTTAGTTTAACTTAATTCCGGTTCAACCATCATCTGAATTACTGTTCCTCATTGGTTAAGTGTTCTTCCCCCTCTTCACCCCTCAATCTCACCATTCCCGTCTATGATTCTGTTAAATCCGGGACACTTCTCGCTTTTGTTGCAGTATGTTCTCTTTCCTTTGTTTTTTATTGATGCAGTCTCTATGACCTAACTGAACTAATTTTGCTGTTGAAAAAATAAAATAGCATGAGATATCATTATCGATCTGACTTTCGCAAAATGCTCTTCCAGGCAGTGAGTGACATTCTTCAAAGTATGTCTTGTTCGTTTCTAGGCTGGACTTGACAGCTTAGTGTCTTCAAGATCTATTGTTTACAATCCAGAAAGAGCGGGCTTTTTCGTCAGCCACGTGAGCAAATGACTTACTTGAATCAGCCCCCTTTTGTCATTACTTTCAGGCTGTCTTTGCTAACTGTTGATTGGTGTATCATTCCAACTCCTCTGCAGTAGTTTTCCTGAAATAATGAAAAGACTATTTCACAGCGGAAAAAGTACAATGATCCATCACACTTTTTCTCACATTCAATTTTTTAACGCAAGTATTGTATACAAAAAACAATTTTTTCTCTGCAACACCTGCTTGTTCAAAGGGTGCAGATGGCGCATGTGCCCAGCTCTACTCGTCCTGACTTCTCCTTGGACCCCACCACTACAGTGAAATAATGTGACATGAGGGGCACAGAAAGTCAGTGCACTCGTACACATACATTTGTCCAAATACCTTTTACTGTAAAGCTGAGTTATTTGCTTAAAATATTAAAATATGACTTTTTATATGTAGTATGCATATATCTATATATACACATGTAAAGATGAAGATATATGCACACATTCAAAGTCAGATTTAAACATTTTACGCAAACATGTATAGGTATGGACAACACATCGAGTGCATGCTTGTTTTTTTAAATTCCGTACGAAATGAAAAAATGAAGATCTTTGAGAAGCCACGCATGATTAAATTGTAGGAGTCCTTAGTAATATGGCCATCTTGCTTCCGAGGTCATAAACTGAGAAGACACTGGCAAATTCAGGAGGTATGGCATTAACTCCTGGAAATAGTCTTCGTTTATTTCTGTGCCTTAAGTGTTTGCACTTTCAATCCAGACCTAAAGACTTTGCCAATGCGTGTTTAGAAATGTGCACCTCCCCACGGAGGAGGAGTGTTTGTAAATATTGTACAATACAAATTGGAGAGGCATGCGCCCAGGCACAGGTGAATCGAAGAAAACTTCTATTCCTCTGCGCCTGAACCTCAGTTGACAATGAACAGAATAAGAAGAACACCACTAAAGGCCATATGTACGAATACAATTTTCTGTAGACACAGAGGGGCAGATCTACAAGATACTGCAGCAGCGTGGCAACGCAAGCCCTTTGGCTGCACGACACTGCAGCTCTTCTGAAGCACAGGAATGCAACATATTTACAATAATATTAGGGGTGGGTGGAATTTGCGTAGTCGCGTTACACAAAACTCTGTGAAACGGGAATAAATCTCCGCAAGCATGCAAAAGTTCCGCGAACACGTAGAATTGCTTGTTCCACCCATTCGCAATGCTTTTTCCCTGTTCGCGAACACTGTTTGCGTGCTTGGGGAAAAATAACTCACGAACACGCATTTTGAAAGTGCAAACAAGCAAAAAATTTAGCAAAACCGCAGAATTATTGGCAATTCTGCATTGTCCGCGCAACGCGAAATTACCCATATTCCGCGAGCGGAATGGAATTTATCGACCAGACCTAAATATTTGTGCAAGGATGCCTGCGTCAATGGGGGAGATGGTTTTTGTACCGGAAGGGGCACCTTCCTGCACAAAAACAATCACTGCAGGCATTGCCCTCTTTCAATGCGTGCTGTAGAATGCAGCACTCTTTGAAAGAGGAAAAAACAAGGAGAAATGAAATCATTTCTCCTCGTTGCGCCTCACTACGCCTCCCCTGGGGAGCCGTAGCAATGACAAGCATTTCTAGATTCACGATTCCTCGCGAATTTGGAAATTTGTCACATTCCATGGGTGTTTTGCGTGGGAACACCCACAGCAACACCCATGGAACGCTCCTTCCATGCAAAGTGCTGCGTGTGAAGGGGCCATATTTACAAGGAGAAGAAAGTCACGCAGGGTGGCTTTTCCTCTCCTTGTAAATATGGAGAAGTGAAATGCACCTCCAGTACGTCACAAAAATTGACGTACTGGTAGTGCAGGGGGCTCCTAAATCTGCCCCATTGATGCATCTGACACTGATCACTACCTTGGCCCTGCTGTTCACTTCAGTTTTATTTTCAAGTGCAGCAGTGCTGTCATGGTGCACTCACTGCCTGGAACAGAACAGTTTCAGATTTATCAAATTGCCCGCTGTACAAAGTTCTCATAGTCTGATTGATATTGATGAGTTATGCCATTTCATTTTTCAACAGAGAATTATTTCAGTGAGGTCACTGCGACTGCATCTGTAAATGAGTTGTGTGTCTTAGCCTGGCTTTTTTTTTGTGCTCAATGACAAACCTCTCCAGTACGCCCTCTTCTTTCTAACTTATCTAGATCTGATTAGACGAATTTAATATTTGTATTCCTTTTTTCTGGTCCTTTGTCAGAACGTTAAATGTTTACTGAGGATCGTGTATGATTTAATTTTGCTACAGCAGCAGCGGCTGTGCTTCAAACCCGTGAAAACATCCTTTCAATCAAGGTGCGCCTTGTAGCACTGAATTTCTTCCTGTCGAGTGGGGTCAAACCACGTCCGCCACCTTCAGAAGGCCCTAACTTTTCAGTCAAAGCACTTTTCATGTTAGGGCTTTAGATGCTGCACGTCCATTCTTTCCTTTTTCTTGAGCAAGACCCTAAGGAGGGTTGGATTGAGATCACAATTAGGCCCGGGCACTCCCTGAGTAAGTGGCCCAGATTCCTAGATTGTCCCTTTCATTGACCACCATTTGGTTAGTTTTACTGGATTCATTTTTTAGAGAGATGGTTGCTAAATTACATTTCTTAAAGCTTTCAGAGCCAGTAACATTCGTATAACTAAAAGCACTGCATTTTGGACGGGCAGGCGAGGAGAAATAAAATGGTACAAGGACCACAACGCCTGATCTGGCTGTGGTTGCCACCTGGACGTTTTTGTTAATGGCATGACCTATATTTTAATATCCTGGATGGTACGAAACTAAGAAATCACTCAAAGCAGGTATGTTTTTTCCTCTGATCCATACACACACTAAAGAGTAAACATAAGGCAGACACACTTTAAAATGTGTTCAAAAGCGGCCTTAATGATCTGTGACTAAACAGAGTAAACTAAACAAAGGCAGAAAGGGACATATTTATATAACGAGTCATCTTTAATGATCATGTTCTAGCCTTTGCAGAATCTGTCTCGTTATTATGTTTTTGTAGTTTTATTTAGAACTCTTCCAAACATATTGGAACAATTTACATGACCACCAGTTACATTACAGAAAAACAAATTCATCATTTTTATTATTTTAGATAGGGGGTTTAAGTGAGTTGCCCAGAATCACAGGATGTTGAGCTATTGCTGGTAATCAAATCTAGTTCCAACGTTGGTAGCTCTAACCATATCTACATTTAATTGTTTTTCCTCTGGGAAAGGAGACCTCCAAGCAAGGCCTATGCAAACACCACCAGTAACACCCCCACCCCAAGAAGACCTAAAAAACACTGTGGCTGAATTACCAACACCTGGCACCGAGGAAGTCCGCTTCTCTTATTCCCCCCATCCACCCCCACCACAGCCCACTATAGCCTCGGAGCAATAACCTGGCAGGGGAAGGGTCAAGGAAAGCACACCGCTGCTGCTTCAGGTCGGCATAGGTGACATAGACCAATGCCACAAACAGGCCCGGACTGGCAGTTGCGGGCACTGGGCAATCCCCCGGTGCACCGCATGGGTGGGGGCCGTTTTTTGTCTCCTGGGGGCCGGTTTTGTTACAGGACCGTTTTTGCACAAACGGCCCTGTAACAAAATCGGCCGAAAACCCTGGCAGAGAGCGTGGTCGCACCCCCAACCCCTGGGGGAGGGGGGGGGGGGGAGGACGCAAGCCGAGCACTTTGCCAGGGCCGGTTTTGGTTCCCAGTCCGGCCCCGGCCACGAAATCACCTGGCCCCCCAACAAGGCACCTGCATACTTCATCATGTCCTGGGAGTGATGGCCCAGTGGGGGATGACACTGCTTCTGGACCACATACATTTTTGGCACAGGGAGATAAGGCACTGATTTAGAGCCTAGCGGATAGGCTACTCCGTCACAATGGGGACGGATAGTATGTCCGGCAAAATAGAAATCCCATAGGATGTAATGGGATTTAAATCTTGCGTAACGGGATATCTGTCTATGTTGTGATAGAGGAACCCATCCACCAAAATCTAAATTCGGCCCTAGTGATATGCCCAGAATAACAGGATGTTTAGCCAAAGCCGAGACTCAAACCTGGTTCGACAGTTCCAAAATCGGCAGCTCTGGCCATTACACATCCTCCTCTTAAATGCAGAACTTCAATCCCATAGTTAAAAATGCATATGAAACAGCTAGTGTCAATCAAAGTGCCACATATGGCAAAGGGACCCTGACAGCTTTTCCAAATGCTAAGTGTTTTGGTAAAACTGCGTGCGCTTTTATTCGGTTGCACTAAATTGATATTTAGACTAACTTTAATCTGGATTATCTGATAATAATTATATTACTACAATATATATTTGTGACAAATTATGCCAGCTTGGACATGCACTCCAAAAAGAAAGGAACCAAAATTCCATGAAAGAAATGTATTGAACTAAAAAAACAAAGTAACATTTGCAGACAATGCGTTTAGGCAGCGTACATAGAAAAGCTGATAAGTGTGAGAGCATGCTGAGTGGGTGAGATATTATGTAAAGCATACACTGTAAAGTGAGGTTGCCTTTAGATGTCTGTGAAATTATCACAGTGCTGGCAACCTTTGGTGTGCAGAAGAGCCACAGCAGTGCAGGCTTTTTGTTCCGTCTAACTGACCTAGGTAATGGGATTACACGCAGCGAAGATCCAACGCCCATTCAAAATTTGACTTCTCTGCCAAGTCTAATCTTTCAAAGTGCCTGTCTTTTGACACTTGTGAACCTAATATGTCAACTAGTTGCATGTCCTGTGAGTGACTTCCGGTAAACCGCATGTTTTTAGTAACCCTGGGCGAAGAACTACGCTCCGTTCGCGGAGCTTGCGGAGTTTTGGCAACTCCGCGTTCTACGGAGAACGCGAAGCTGTCGATTACTCCGCGATCCGGTGCGTAGCGTAGTTCTCGCGCGCTGAATAACATTATCGCGTGCGCCGGGGGTAAGTTCGCGCGATATTTGACGCGATCACGCACTTTGGAAATAAGGGAACGCAAGCGGGCGGGACAAACCTCTTGAGTAACTTAGCGCGCTAGCTATCTCGAGCATGCAGGCAGCGCCCGGAACACGCGCACCGCGCTCCCGAAGACGAAAAACGGCGCGCGAACGGGTCTAGCAAGCTACTACGCATGTCCGCGGAGCTACGCGAAGGTCGCGGAGTGCAACTGCGTCTTCGCGTAGCTCCGCGGAGTGCGGCTCCGCGAACTACGCCCAGGGTTAGTTTTTAGGATGCAATAAGGATGCAGCACTGAGATTGATAGGACTAGTAAACCCACACTTTTAGGAAACATGATTTGTTTTCTTGGCTGAAAAACCAGGAACAGAAGGAATGGCTGTAAGTTGTCATCATGATATGGGCATATGAGAACTAGAACATTAGACTTTCCCTTAAAGCAGCAAGCCACGGTATGTCATTCCCTTTTCGCATTTAAGGCAGTCAGTAATTATATTTCTATTGAGGGTTGCTGCAGGGTTCTGCCAGTTTTTAAGCCAGAATATAGCTGTCCGAGCCCTGATGTAATCCTCAATTTATGTCAGTTTTAACTCCCCGTGACAGATGTACTGTGATGAGGTGATAGGGGCCCCCAGCAATTTCCTGCAAAATCTGTTTTCCTCACCTTGTATGCGCTGCAACCAGTGAAGCCCCAAACTTCAGCACCGTAAATAGCAGCAGGGATATATATTTATATTCACTGAAAAATCCAAAGGTTAAAGTAGTGTTGAAGTTAGGTGAATTTGTCAGTGTGAACATTAACGTTTTGAACAAAAAACTCAGATATTTACTAGTTATAGTTATCAGCTCTTACTATAACTTGAGCCAATACCATGCACTCCTTACGATCTCACATATGACATCACTCATGACATGTGCTATGACATAATTTATTAAACAAACAATAATGGTTCTGTCTGGAGGAAATACCTATCAACAAGGTATTTCAACCTGTAATCTCAATAGTGTGTCCCTGGCGGTGTACAGACTAAGGGGCTCATTAGGATGGCGGACGGACTTGCGTCCGTCCGCCACCCTTGAGGAGGAGGGAACGTCCACAGGGGCTGCGGCGTTCCCTCCGTGCTGATTAGGATGTGACCGCCAGGGTGGCGGTCACATCCTCTATTTTTAACATTGCGGCGGGTGCAGCTTCAAGCTGCACCCGCCGCAATGTCAAAAATGCATGTGTTACATTTACATGCACAAAGCGGCAGGCACCGCACTGTGCCTGCTGCTTTGTGTACGCAAATGCAGGGGGGTACCATAGGTACCCCCCATGTGCACCCCCCACCCCCCATTCACCCAGGGGGCCCACAACGGGCCCCCAAAGTGAATGTCCGTATGCTTTTCCACGGCGGAAAAGCCGCCGTGGAAAAGCATTTTTACACCAACATCATAATATGGCGGACGGTGTCTCATAGACACCGCCTGCCATGTTATAGCTTTTCCGCCGCGGTCGGAAGCCGACCGCGGCGGAAAAGCGGCGGACGGAATTCCAGACCCACCAGCCATCCTAATTTGGCGGTGGGTCTTTGGAGGCTCCGCCGCGATTTTTCCGCATCCTCCAGGCCGGCGGACACTTCCGCCGGCCCGGAGGATGCGGAAAAACCGCCATCCTAATGAGCCCCTTAGTGACACAAATCAATAAACACTGACCCAAGTGGTTGAGAAAGTAAATCTTTAGTATTCAGCTTTCTCCATATTTTTGACTTATATCAAGCATTACTTATGCTGTCCAAGAAACAAGAAGACATATACAATACAATACAGCGTGATATGTGAGTGACTAATACAGGTTACAGGTTGGGGCATTCATGGCAGAGAAGCAGCAGGAGATGGTTGCTTCCTTCTTTCTCCCACGCTCGAGCGAGCAGCCGAGACGTTTGTTGACCAGTATAAATTCTTACCGGTTGGCCTTAAAGAAACGTTCAAGGAGCTGTGATCCATCCCCATCCAGCGTGCCTTGTCGGCTGACAGACACCTGAAGATACTGAAAGGAAGAAAGACTTTCAAGACTGTCCACCTTTTGTCCCAGTCCTGATGACCCTCATCTAATTTATACATTGAGCGCAGTGATGGGGTACCCGGTGCTGAAAATGGCTTGATAAAGGGCTGCGCACTCTCTCCCCTGAAATAATATACCCATTTTTCTCATGTTGCTGGCAAATTTTCCCAAGGGAACATAAGTTAGTAAAGTGTTATTCGGTAGGGAACAACCATAACACTTACTGCTTACCTAAACCTAAGACCCTACCCCAGAATGCAGCAAAACGCAGAACCCAGACAAAATGTGCTGAGAAGAACATGGCTGCCTGTTACATTTGGCAAAAACAGCCCATAGTCAATCACATACTGCCTAATCTAGTTCATGTACTATGGTATACCGCAAACTTACTCTACTTACCCTGGCTCAATATATGACTAAGTACTTTAAAAATTATAACTTTAACACTACCTACACTATTCACATATACTGCACAAATTTACCATTTACACCAAATAATCTACTTTCCAGTCACATTACATCTACACCTGTTAATATAATTTCACAGTTGCATCTGCTTCAATCACCACACTCCACTGTACACCACTACACTCCAGTCCACTCAACTCTATGTCCCTTCCCTCAATGCTATTACACTCCCCACCACTCCATTCTGTCATTCCACTATACACCACTGCACTTTACACTAATCCACTGTACGCCACTCCACTCTACCACACTCCACTGTACAACATGACACTGTATGCTATTACACTCTATGCCTCTCCTTTTTATGACACTCCAGTCTACACCACTACACTGTCCTTTCTTACACTCTACATTACTCCACTGTATGCTATTCCATTGTATGCAACTTCACTCTATGGCACTACACTTAGCGCTATTTCACTGTATGCCACCCCAGTGTATATCACTTCAGTGTACATCACTGCCCTGTACACGCTTATATATATAAATATATATGTATATATATATATATATATATATATATATATATATATATATATATATATATATATATATATTATATATATATATATATATATATATATATATATATATATATATATATTCACTCAAACAACTATAAGTTTTAGGGGTGTTATAGTTAGCTGGACATTTCACTCATACAACACCATTGAAATTGCTCCTATATAGTTAGTTGTACTAACTATATTTCGCGCACCCGCAATCCACTGCTGATGATGTCACATATTACATCATTCATGACATGGTCAGTGACATCACTGATGACATCTCAAATGACATCACTGATGACATCACTGATGACATCATCCAGTGAATGTGGTTTGCTTCGTTATTTAAATATGCATTGTATATATAGCAATTTGCATTGAAGAATGAGTGGATATATAAAAATAAATATTTGGATGGAGGATTTAGTAGCAGTGTCATTGACTGTTAAATTGACCAATTTATAGTGTCTCACTAAATATAGTGGATAGTGACTAAACTGTTTGAATATCTGTATCACTTTGTCAGTTGGTGTATAAACTGGTTCTCCAGTTGGTTACTAGCTATGTGAAAGTCTGTATTAGTTATTGATTAGTTAACTGAGTATTTGTATAGGAGAGTGAATGTGTGTGTGGTTCGGTGGGGGGGGGTGACTGCCCAAAGATGTGTGAATAGTTGATTCACTAGATATATGAAGTTAAAACTACATGTTCTAACAGTTGTTTGGGTGAGTGAATATCTTTATGGGTGTGGTGATGAGCAAATATATTTCTCAATGGTATATGTCCAACAAACTAGAAAAATAAAAGGCAGTGTATGTGTCAGTTGTTATATATTAATAAGTACACATAAGACTCAATGATTGTGTGAGTGACTGTATGGATAACTTTATACTTGTAATAATGATTTTATAATTCACTAAGTATGACTTTTTTTTTTTTTTTTGTTTTTTTTTTTTTGTAAGACCTTTATTCACAAAGAGCAATTGACACAGCATGAGCCTACAACCCGGAGGCCGGCCCGCCATTCCACATTGTTTGTACAAAATACATATGGTAGTCCTGAAGAAAAAAAAAACTGTATGTGTATGTACAGTGTTTCTCCCACGCATGTTCTACGCAGGTCTCATAGCACGCTGTCAGTCTGAGTCTTACATTTTACATGTTATAAACAGTAAAGGACAACATTCCCCAACTTAAGACCTAACTGTACCCACATGCACACCCTATACAGTGAGTGAGATCGTGTCTCGGTATCCCTAGTGTAGCCCACGGTCGTCTCCCACTCTCATTCCAGACAGCACCCATTCCCGCCCAAGCAGTGTATCCGCTAGTCTTCATCGGTGTCCTGCAAGGAGTTCAGATAGTCTGTCAAGAATCCCCACATGTCCTTGGGTTTCGAGTTGGCTGGTAAGTCCTCCTCATATGTTTGCAGTTTATCTCGACATATGGACATGTCACGCAGCCATACTTTCGTGGTTGGTACCCTGCGGCTGTGCCAACACTGTGCCACCTGTCTTTTGGCTAACAACAAGGCGACAGCACAAAATTTCTTTTTCAGCGCCCTGAATTGTGGTATAATACCTAGTAGACAAATCTGCGGAGTACACTTCACCTCATCCTCTAACATGATCGTGAGTGCGGCAGTAACCTCCGTCCAGAAATCAGCCACTTTCGCACACTGCCATGCCAGGTGTACAAAATCCGCACCTTCCCCATTACAACGCTTACATCTGTCTTCCTCTTGCAGCCCAAATTTACGCATTTTCACAGGAGTGTAGTAAGCTTGGTGTAAGAACTTGAAATGAATAATCCGCAGATTTCCATTTGGTGTCAGTATCTGCGTTAGTGCGCATGCGCTGCTCCATTCTGTGTCCGACAATGGATTATCCAAAAGCTCATCCCATCTTCCCTTAGCCTTGAGTGTGTGTCCCGCTATTTCGGTTTGTGCTGCAGTGTACAGTCGGGACACCAGGTGAGAGAGGTCTGTTGTGGTGATCAGCATTTGCAAAGGTGTTAGAGTGTCAGGCTCTGCTGGAAATGAAGGGTAGTGTTCACGTAATGCCCTCGTCAGTCTGTAGTATGTGAATCTAAACATGGGAGTCTGGTTTCGGATATAAGCCAAGTCGTTAATGTCCAAAAATTTACCTTCATGAAACACATCACCCATTTTGTTGATCCCAACTTTGTGCAGTAGAGATATCCCCACTTTTTCGTTAGTGACCGACAAAGCCTGATGGTTCCGTAGTGGCATGTCCGGAGCATATAATGGGGTTTTGTGAGCCAATTGCCCCAGTTTGTGCCAAGCTTTGATTGTTGTGTCTACAGTGTTGATATCTTTCATGTGAAGCGGCGGTCGTTTGTGCGACAATATCTCGGATAGGGGGACAGGATGAGCATCTCCCTCCTCAATGGCCACGTGGGTGATGTAGGGGACCTCATGGAACCAATAAGCTGCGTACTGTGCCTGAGCACAGAGGTAATATAGTAGAAAATCAGGCACCCCGAATCCGCCCTGTGCAATCGGGAGTGTTAGTGTCTGTAGATCAATACGAGCTTGTTTACCTGCCCATATCAGTGTTAGAACCAAGGACTTTATGCGACGGAAGATCTCTTGTGGAGGTGTGATAGGTATGTTATTAAAAAGGTACAATAACTTAGGCAGAATGTTCATTTTTACGATCGCTATGCGATCAGCTATAGACAATGGTAAGTGGATCCAACGATGGACCTTGTCTTCAAGTTTGGAGAGGGCCACACCATAATTCGCGCGCATTACTTCGTCAGGATCCCTGTGGAACATGACCCCCAAGTAGCGGATCGGGTCTTGTTGCCATTCTAGTGGATAGTCCACTTCAAAGGAATCGGTGGCGTCAGTGAGAGGGATGAGCGAGGACTTGGACCAATTAATAGCTAATCCCGAGTGTCCCCCAAATCGGATATACTCCCGAAGCAGCGGGTTCAGATGTACCCCCGGGTCCCGTACATACAGCAGCATATCGTCTGCATAAAGCGATATATGTAGTGGCCTGGACACAAATTGCAACGCCGATTCCTTGTAATTTTGACGCACTATGCACGCTAGTGGTTCTAACGCCAAAGCGAAGAGTAGAGGTGACAGGGGGCAGCCCTGCCTCGTGCCTCGTCCAATATCGAAAGGGGCCGAAACATAGCCATTGATGCGGACCCTCGCACTCGGTTCAGTGTACAATAAGGTGATCCACTGGACAAATCGTTTAGGGAAACCCATCCTGTTGAGGACAAGCAGCATATAGCGCCATTCAATGGAATCGAACGCTTTTGCAGCATCGAGTAGTACAGCCACTGCCCTAACCGAGGGCTTCAGGTAGTGTGCTAATGCAAACAGGGATCTGGTATTGTGTGAGGTGGATCTAGTGGGAACAAATCCCGCTTGGTCTGGCAGCACCAGTCGAGTCATCAGAGGGGTTAACCTAACGGCTAGGAGTTTCGCGAGAATTTTCGAGTCCACGTTTATGAGGGACAGGGGTCTGTAGGAGTCGCAGTTTTCAGGATCTTTGGAAGGTTTGAGGAGTGCTATTATCATCGCCTCTCGCAGCGTGGGAGGGAGCAATCCATTATCAAAGGAAGTACCATACATAGCCACCAAGTGTGGGGCAAGTATATCTACAAATTTTTTATAGAATTCGGATGTGTACCCGTCGGGACCTGGCGCCTTACCGTTGGGGAGCGAGGCGATCACCTCAGTGACTTCCTCTACTGTGATTGGCCGAGCTAGATATTCCCTGTGGGCATCCGACAGCCAGCCAATTGCCACATCATGTAAATAGGCGTACGTTTCATCTGTTGTAGCTGTGGGTTGAGATTGGTACAGTGCACTGTAGGAGTCCACAAAACATTGCACTATATCTGTGGGTTGAGTACGGAGCATGTCATCCCCGGATTTGATACGGAGTATAGCCGATTGACCCCGCCCCTCACAAATTTTACGCGCGAGCACTCTTCCTGGTCTACCCCCTTCGCCAAAAGCCCTGGCCGTGTGTTTGCGATCTAGGTATTTGAGTTCTGACGCCAGAAAGTCAGCATGTTCGGTGTTTAATTCGCGCAATTTGAGTAATATCAATACGTCCTGTGTTTGTTCGTACTGCAGTTCCAAATCCCTCATTTGGCTTTCGCAGCGGCGAATTTGGCCCCTGATGTCTTTAAGTATACCTATGGTAGTGCTGATGCAGACGCCTCTCAAAGTGGCCTTAAAGGCTTCCCATAGGAGACATGGGTCATCAGTAGTAGGTGCATTGTCAGCAAAATAGTCTTTGATTGCCGTAGTCACTGCGGTAGCATATACAGGGTCTGTGAGGGCCTGGGAGTTGAAACGCCATTGAAAGGGGGGGGGCGTGTAATGAGGGATATCTAGCTGCAATAGTACCGGGTTGTGGTCTGATAATGTGCGCGGTAGTACCTGCACCTGTCTTGCCCACAGAGCAACGTCCTTAGACCCCAACCAATAGTCTAGTCTGGACCAACTATTGTGTGATGCTGTGATGTGTGTAGCGCCTGGGTCATTCGTGTGGTGTAGTCTCCAGATATCCGCTAGCGCCAAGTCCTCTAACATGTGACCCACCATCTGTCTCGACTGTTTGTGCTGTTCTACAGATTGTAAAGAGCGGTCTATACCGTCCTGTAGTGTCACATTCCAGTCTCCCCCGCATAATATGTGCGTGCTCGCATGTGTCTGTAAGTGGCCCCAAACTTCACGGTAGAACTCCGGTGCATCAATATTCGGGCCATATACATTAAGGAGTGTTATGTGTTGGCCCCTCAGTGTGCCCGTCACCAGCACATACCTGCCAGTGGGGTCCTGTAGTACGTGCTTCTCCTCAAAGGCGATCCCTTTCTTGAGCAATATTATCACCCCCCTCGAATAAGACGAGTACGAGGCTCTGTAGGATGAACCCGCCCATCTCGACCCCAATGTAGCGTGAGTGTTCGGCGCTAGATGTGACTCTTGCAGAAAAGCTATATCTATATTCCATCTATTGAGGCTGGCAAATACCTGTCTGATTTTCTGAGGGCGTGAGAGACCCCGCACATTCCAAGTTAGAACGTTCAAACCGTTTCTGCCTGTGTTACCAGAATCTGTGTTCCGCAAACGATACATTACTACTCATGCCTGTATTCCCCAAGAACACACCCGGAGCCCGACCCCATTCATCAAAGTCATCGTATGTTACATTCACCACATCTCTCAGTGTATATCCAAATAATGTGTACATTTGTGATACTATCGGTCTTTCAAAACAGTCAAAAACCCCCCTACCCCTCATCCCACCCACTCCAGCATCCCCAACCTGCCGAAGCCATATCCCTTCAGAGCACATTCCCTTCAACCATGTAAACAACAACTTGGTGCTCATAGCAAAACTCATGTCGGGTATTACCCTCATGGAGGACCGCTAGAGGCACAACTGACACCCGGTGTACAGGTGCGGGCGATACTATTAAGAATCGGGATAGTCGCAATGTGTGTGTCCATTAAACCATTGGCCCTCTGACCCTTCCGCATCGCACACTCAGACGCAGGCAGTGGAGCATTCATTTAGGAGGTATAGCCGTTCTTAACGATGAACAGATACCCATGGATGGGATGTGACCTAGGAACGCTGCAGAAATACACCCCCCCCACATCTCCACTGTCTGGCTACAGAGAGTACGATAATCAGCAACTTACAGACGCCATGCAAAGTCATTTGTCCATGCCCTGCAATGTGAAATGTGTCTCAGCGTTCTAAGGTTTAGCACCACCTTCGTTGTTCCATCTATCCAGAGGTGAAAGCGCGGCAACAATGTCTAGCCATGGGGAGCAGTTATTGTTCAGTGCAGGGGTGTAGTCCAGTCCTCGACAACCCCGCCCCCCCCCCGCCTGACCGATTCCCAGCGGCAAATGGCAACGCACACATCTCACCTCTGGTGGATTCGCAGACGGCCGCTCGCGCAGTTCAGCAGTAGTTCACAGCGGCCATCCGATTAGTTGTACTCGTCGCCGTAGTTTGATGCATTCCTCACGCCGCATCAATCCGAGTCTCTATTCTGATCGTTTTGGGATGCAGACCTCGCCTCTCGTTGTGCTGTCTTAACAAAGTCAAGGGCCGCTTTGGGCGTCGCCAGTACAACCGCCTGTTCCTTCCACACAACTCGAAGGCGGGCAGGGTATAACATAGAGTACACAATATTCAACTCTCTCAGCTTAGCCTTCACTGTCGCGAATTCTTTACGTGCTTGCTGAACAGCAACTGTGTGGTCGGGGTAGAACTCCAGAGTGTTGCCTTGGTGGGTGATTCTGCCCTTCTCCCTTGCAAGCCGGAGGATCGTGTCCCTATCTCGATAATTGAGGATGCGCGCCACAATTGGCCTGGGTGTAGCACCGGGCGGTGGTTTGGGGCCCAGCGACCTGTGGGCTCTTTCCACAATGAAGATCTGCGACAGGGCCTCCGTCCCAAAGATATCCTTGCACAACCCCTCTACGTAGTGTTCCATACGACCTGTGTTGGTCGATTCCGGTAGGCCTGCGATTCGCACGTTGTTGCGCCTTGAGCGCGCTTCCAAATCCTCCTCCTTCGCTCTTATCACCTGCAGAATCCGTTCCATTCCCGTGCACTTCGTGGTGGACGTTCGTGCCTCATCCTCTACAGCCGATATCCTTGTTTCGGCCTCATCCAGTCGTTCACCATGTTTTTCTTGTCGAGCCGCCATGCCATCCATCCTGCACGTCAAATTGTCCAATTTGCCATTAATATCCTGAAGATTGGATTGAATGGCCAAAAGTATCTTCTCCATGTTAGTGGTACGCGACGATTCTGAAGACCCTCCGGGCTCCGTCAAATCGTCTGTAGTTTTCGACGCTCTCCTGTTGTCGAAGGTCAGTTTCTGCTGCTGCTTATCCGGCTTCCCCATGATAGTGGCCGGTGACTGTACTTTCTTCCGCGCGGGTCCAGACGCCCTCGTGACTCTGACCGTTGTCGCCGTGGTTCCCCGACAGTGAGAGCTCGCAGCAGCAAATGGGGTCAGGCTCGCGTCCGTTCTGGTCACCACCAGCAGAGTTTGCGCCAGAATGTAACGATAGCGTATGTTATGCGGTCAGTGGTAGCCCAGGAGCAGCCCAACGTTGTCCGGATAGCTTCGGTCGCATTCGTGGGGTGCCCCGCATCGTCCCCAGCCCATCAAACTTCCTGCCAACGCTCAGTGCAGTGGGAGTCCACTTCCCAAGATGCGAGTGTGGGCGGGAACAGGACGTCAGTGTGGTGCCATCCCCAGACTCACAAGCCGCATGTTAGGGCGCCCTTCAGTACCCCACCGAGCATCGCCGTTCCGGTAGTGCGGAAAGCTCAACAGTAGCCCGCCAGCGTCATTGCGAAGAGCCCGCCAATTCTGCGAGTGGCGCCGCCATATTGTCAGGCACCTGGCCGGAGATAAGCTCTGCTCCGCCGGCGTTTCCAACGACAGCGGCAATTCTGAGCAACGATGCTGAGCTGGGCAGTATCCGCTCACCTCCGGTCGCAAATATCGGGCTATGCTGGCACTCAGCTGCAACCTCCGCGCTGTAAACCCAGGAGATGTCGGTCACTGGCGGCCATTTTGTCAGGCAGTCCCGGTCCTCCGCGATTAAATCGGAATATTTCTGCACGGCGGGAGCGGACACCGCAGCGGTCCGGGTCAGTTAACGCTCCCTACCTTCCCATTCATGGTGGTAGTCGCGTTGCGTGGGATGGTGGGTTTCCAGCGGTAATGGATCACATCGTGTGTGATCGCCCGGCGGAGCTGCATGTCAGGCAGCCATTCCGCTTTGCGCCCCCTAGCGCCTCCCCCCACTAAGTATGACTTACTATCTAAATGAATAGATGAAGTTGTGTTTGTATAAGTGTGTAGCTTAGTAAATATGTAAGTATGATCTATTGTTTGCATAAGTGAGTAGGATGACTTCATATGCAAATAGGATGTGTGCTGGTGTGTAATGTCGATTTAGGTGTATAAGTATTTTTGATAGTGTTCTATTGTTCATTGACAGCATGTATGAGTGAATCTACAGGTAAGTGATTAGATGTGTGTATACATCTATGAATCACTGAGTGGGTTTTTAGATACTTGTATTGCTGTAACAATGGATTCAAATATGATACTCTGTATTTTACAAAGAGTGATGAAAGGTGTTACTAGTGTATGAAAAGGTGTATGTGATTGTCATGTGGATGATGTCATCAGTGATGTCATCAGTGATGTCATTTGAGATGTCATCAGTGATGTCACTGACCATGTCATGAAAGATGTAATCAGCAGTGGATTGCGGGTGCGCGAAATATAGTTAGTACAACTAACTATATAGGAGCAATTTCAATGGTTTTGTATGAGTGAAATGTCCAGCTAACTATAACACCCCTAAAACTTATAGTTGTTTGAATGAATTTTAAAGGTTTTTTAAATGCTAATTCCTAACTATATAAGGCCTGAAAACGATGGTTTTTTGATAAGGCAACCTATTACTGCGCGTCACGTTTTGGCATTTGTGCGCTGTCTGCATTTTTTAACTCCGCGTTCTGTCTATTTTTAGTTTAAAAATAATGTAATCGTTTTCCCTTGCTTTTAATCCACTCCGCATACCTGCACTATAATTGTGCCCCACACCGCAGTTTCAGTGGCTCTCCAGCGCGCTCCCTGGGAGTCTCCTTGCCATCTTGGCGGTCTGAAGGGGACGTCGGCCGGACGCCATTGTGGTCAGGCTCTAGCAGTCAGGCTGACAGGCTTGAGGCCTATTTAACCTCAGTATGCAAGCGCGGCGTGGGCGCGCGGCATGTGTGCCGCAGTAACGCCGGAGTCACGCCAGAATCCAGCCCGTCTGCGCCCGTCCGCGCTAAGGACGGGCTGGACGAGTGGGCGACTGGCCCTACCGGGGGTGGACACATTCGTATCAGGTATTCTCATCATGATCTGATCAACCTTAAACCATCTCGGTTACTGTGTCACTATATGAACCCCCCGGAGGCTATCCAAAAGCTATCCCCCTGTTGCAGGTGTTTTCGGACTAGCTGCACGGGATTTGTTTCGCCATCTGGACCCATTAAGGCAGGCACTAGTGGTAAACCTGTACTTAGTACGAGGAGGGAAAATGGATTCCTTATTAATGCGAGATCTTTGATAAAGAACAATATTGCCTTTAAGGACTTTGTCTCGGATAGAAGACCCTTGTGGGTCTTCGTTACGGAAACGTGGGCTAAAGACTCCTCGGGACCGGACCTGGTGGAGGCGGTACCGGAGGGTTATACGCTGATTAGGCAGGATAGAGTGGGACGTACAGGTGGATGGTTGGGCATCCTTTATAAGGATTCTCACTCCTGCCGTATTACCCCATTATTAGTCCCACAGGATGCCTTTCAGGCCCTCTATTTCTCTATCAATGCAGCACATGCTGCTCCATTTATGGGCATTCTCATCTACCGCCCCCCTGGGCCTAGAGCAGATTTTGGTCAGCATCTGCTCAGCATTTTAGAATCTTATTTTGGTTGTGAGCACTTAACGGTACTGGGAGATATGAACTTCCATCTAGAAAATCTAGAGGCCAGTGAAACCCTCTCTCTCCTAGATGTTCTATCCGCTTGTGGGTTGCAGCAGCTAGTCAAGGGTTCTACCCACCAGGCGGGCCATACTTTGGATGGGGTCTTCTCGAATGACAGTCGGCTGACTATCGATGTCCCTATCCTGCTCACCTGGTCGGACCACTTTGCGGTCCCCCTGGAATTGGTTGCTACTCCTGCAAACAGCAAGCGGAATGGACCTAGTAAATTGGAATCCAGGCGAAATCTTAAGAGTATAACTAATGACTCACTTGCTCCCCTGATTCCCATTATGGCTATTTCTACGGAGGAGTATGTGGTTTCAGCTGTACTTAAGTTAGAAAGCTCCATTATAGTAGCTATGGATGAATTGGCTCCAGCCTCCCTACGCTACTCGGCCAGAAAAAGGCCGTCGGCCCCTTGGTTCTCGGAGTCATTAAGACTACTTAGACAGGGTTGTAGGAAGCAGGAACGACTCTGGTGGGCCAGCTGGGCTACGCAGGACAGGGAAATCCACAAATCCCTTTTGAGGGGATATAAGGCTGACGTTATGAGAGCAAAGCAGGAGTATTTTACAAATCTTACTACCTCGCTTACCTCGCCGAAAGAGTTGTTTAAGATCGCGGACTCGCTGTCTACCCTGCAGAACCCGGACCTAGTCGCTAGCACACAGCAGCTCTGAGACGATATTGCCCAATATTTCCATTCAAAAATTGTCCAAATTTATTCGGCCTTAGAGTTACAAAGGGCGTCAATATCTTTCTCCCCCTCTCCACCCATCCCCCCCTCAGTATCTGCCGGGGTTCCTTCCCTGGTGTGTTTGTCCAGTTTTCCACCTCTTTCCCTTCAGGAACTGGATGTTCTCTTGAGTAAGACCAGGTCTGGGTCTCCTCTTGACCCTTGCTCACTTAAACTTCTTAAACAGTGTAAGGAAACTCTCTTGCCCCCATTACTGGACATTATGAACAGGGCAATGCGGGATGGCATTTTTCCCTCTCAGTGGAAGAGGGCAGTGGTTAAGCCCCTTTTGAAAAAGCCTACCCTAGACCCGGAGGTTCTTAAAAACTTTCACCCAATTTCGCTGCTCCCAGCTCCTGCAAAGATGCTGGAAACACATCTCAACCAGCATCTTGCAACATTTCTGGAAACCTCTGGTCTTTTGGATCACTCGCAGCATGGATTTCGGAGGGGTCATAGCACGGAGTCGGCCCTTACCATAGTGCTTGATAACATCCGCACCAGAGCTGATAAGGGCCAGACTTCCCTCCCCATCCTGTTAGATCTTACCGCTGCTTTCGATACCCTGTCCCCCTCGGTGTTAATATCTCGGCTGAGGGAGATAGGGGTGGAGGGGCCAGCACTCATTTTGCTGGCCTCCTTCCTTGACCAGAGGGAACAGAGAGTCAAGTTGGGGGAGTTCCTATCTCCATCCAATCCTGTGCAGTGTGGGGTCCCACAGGCAGTCGGCATTAAGCCCGACCCTCTTCAACATCTATGTGACCCCACTTGCCAGGCTCATTAGATCGTTTGGGATGGAACACTCAGATCTTGGTGTCTCTCGCCCAGTCCGTCAGTTCCTCTGCCTCCAATTTTAGACACTGTATGGAGGCAGTTGCTCAATGGATGATTGACAATTCATTGAGGCTGAACGGCGAGAAGACAGAGATCCTAGTGTTCGGTGGGAAGGAGGACATCTGGTCCGCGGAATGGTGGCCTTCATCCCTGGGAGATTGCCCTGTACCCACGGCCCTGGCTCGGAACCTGGGAGTCTTGATCTATCCGGCCCTTGCGATGGGTCAACAAGTGAACAGGACAATATCCACTTGTTGGGGTATTATCAAGATCCTGCGGAAGATCAAACATTATCTGTCCCTGCAAGCCCGCAAGCAAATTGTGGTCGCATTAATAGCTTCCCGGCTTGATTACTGTAATGCCTTATATGCAGGAATAAACAAGGGCCTGTTACTGCGACTACAAATTGAACGCTGCGGCTAAGTTTGTGCTGGACGTGCCCAGGCGCTCGTCAGCCACTGCCGCTAGGAAATCCCTGCATTGGCTTCCGATTGAAGCCAGGATTTCCTTTAAGGTTTTCTGTTTGATTTATGGGGCCCTGAACAGGAATGGGACGGGAGGAATAAGAGACCTGCTGGTTCCGTATGCCCCCTCCAGAAACCTTCGTTCCTCCAAAAAGTTCTTGTTATCAGTCCCCTGCGTTCGAAGAGCTAAGTGGGGAGGCAGGGCTTTCTCTAGCCTTGCTCCGAAATTGTGGAACACTCTGCCCTGTGAAATCAAGTCCTTGCCATCATTGCAAGCCTTTAGAAGGGCTCTGAAGACATGGCTCTTTGCCAAAGCCTACCCTTAGTTTTGGGATCTGCCTTTTTTGGGATTTTTTCTTGATAGGCGCCTTGATGCCTCCGGGCTAAGTAGCGCTATATAAGTTTTCATTCATTTCATTTCATTTCACTTTCAAAGGTTTTTTAAATGCTAATTCCTAACTTTATAAGGCCTGAAACCTATGGTTTTTTCAGTGAATTTGCAAGGTTTTTTAAATGCTAATTCCTAACTATATAAGGCCTAAAACCTATGTTTTTTTCAGTGAATTTCAAAGGTTTTTTTAATGCTAATTCCTAACTATATAAGACCTGAAAGCCCACCGGGAATCTCCAGTATGCGCCAGGGGACTGCATTGCAGAGAGGTGTAATGAAGCCACGCCTCTTTTTACACCTCTCTGCAATGCAGCCCCCGTGCATGTTTGAAGAGGGGAACTAATTCCCCTTGCATACTGGGGGTCCCTGAGGGCCAACTAGCCCACCTTGAACCTCCAGTATGCGCCAGGGGGCTGCATTGCAGAGGTGTAATGAGGCTATGCCCCTTGTCACACCTCTCTGCAATGCAGCCCCCTGGCGCGTTTGCAGAGGGGGAACTAATTCCCCTTGCATACTGGGGGTCCCTGGGGGCCAACTAGCCCACCAGGAGCCTCCAGTATGCGCCAGAGGGCTGCATTGCAGAGAGGTGTAATGAGGCCACACCCTTTTTTCACCTCTCTGCAACGCAGCCCCCGTGCATGTTTGAAGAGGGGGAACTAATTCCCCTTGCATACTGGGGGTCCCTGGGGGCCAACTAGCCCACCTGGAACCTCCAGTATGCGCCAGGGGGCTGCATTGCACAGAGGTGTAATGAGGCTATGCCTCTTTTTACACCTCTCTGCAACGCAGGCCACTGGCGCGTTTGCAGAGGGGGGACTAATTCCCCTTGCATACTGGGGGTCCCTGGGTCATATCTGCCCAAACGCCAAGATTCCGAACGATTGCAAATGACTTTTCTTGAGAAACATTTGGATTTGGATTATCATGTCCTATACTTTGGAATTTTTGAAAGACTGACTTTGAGGATGCTATAAATTACTCAAGTCTGCCCGAATTGTGTGGGTAAAATTGATACCTAGTCACTTTGAATAAGAATGTACTTACGTCTCGTCTAACATTTGGAAGAAATATCTAGTTATATGACAACAGAATACCGACATAACTTGAAGGAAATAAGAACGCCCTGAAGAAGTTCTGTTGTACAGAACGAAACGCGTCAGCTGGCTGTGGTACATAAACTTAAGGAAAATAAAAGCATTTGAATATACACCAAGATTCAGCGCTTCAATAAGGACTCTAAGTGATATGATTTGATTGGACTTATTGTGCAAGTGGTGCTGTGCCAAACTTTGGAATATTCTCCACTACTCTCTACTACTTACTCTCTACTACTCCACTACACTCTACTACTCATTCTCTACTACTCTACTACTCTCTACCTCTCTCTCTCAACTACTCACTCCCTCCTACCCACTATCTACTACTCTCTACTACTCACTCTTTACTACTCACTATCTACTACTCTCTACCACTCACTCTCTACTTCTCACTCTCTACTACTCTCTACTACTCACTCTCTACTACTCTCTCTCTGCTACTCTCTACTACTCACTCTCTACTACTCACTCTCTACTACTCTCTACTATTCACTCTCTACTACTCTTTCTCTACTACTCTCTACTACTCACTCTACTACTCACTCTCTACTACTCTCTACTATTCTCTCTCTCTGATACTCACTCTCTACTACTCTCTACTACTCACTCTTTACTACTCTCTACTACTCACTCTCTACTACTCACTCTCTACTACTCACTCTACTATTCACTCTACTACTCTCTACTACTCACTCTCTGCTACTCTCTCTACTGTTCTCTACTACTCTCTACTACTCACTCTCTACTCTATTACTCACTCTCTTCTCTCTACCTCTCTACCTCTCTCTACTTCTTTATCTACTAGTCTCTACCTCTCTACCTCTACCTCTCTACCTCTACACCTCTACCTCTCTACCTCTCTCTAAACGCACACATATACACATATATATATGCATATGCATTTATGTATGTGTATATATATATATACATACATATATAAACATATATAATCTGCATACCTATATAAATACAAATATAAATGCATGCATACATATACATATATGCATACATATGCATGTTATTTACATGAAAGTTCTAAAAACACTAAGAAAAGCAAAGCTAAAAAGCCACCTCATTACAAACAGAATGGCTTTTACTTAAACGAGGGCGAGATCTATTGCATTTTCAATGCTTGTTTACTTTGGTTCCATCAAGAAGGCATTCAGATGTGTCACACATTTGCCATAAATTCTGAATGTTATCACTCTATTTGCTCATTAGATCACTGTAGTAAAGCTACTGCTCACCAGGGAAGTCTGCTGCTAATCATACTTTCTATGGCAAAATGAACCCCCTCATTTTGTTCCTTTTTAAATTAAATGTTTTCAGACTTACCACTTCATTCCAATCAAGATGGCTTCTGGTGTGCCATACGTTTGTCATAAGTAAGACTGTTAGCTCTCTAGTTGTTCTTTAGAACACTCTGGGACATTCTGTCATTGGGCTATACTTGGGCTACATCTGGGTGATATTTGGGCTACATTTGGGCTCTTTTGTCTCTGGTGACCATCTTGGGAGACTGCATGTCAGAATTTTTTAATGAAATAGAAGAGGATTTCGGAAGTCACTCAAAATGTGCCCTAATTTTTCTTTCTGCAGCACTAATCATACTTTCTATGGCAAAATATACCCCCTCATTTTGTTCCTTTTTAAATTAAATGTTTTAAGAGTTACCACTTTATTCCAATCAAGATGGCTTCAGGTGTGCCATACCTTTGTAATAAGTAGGACTGTAAGCGCTCTAGTTGTTCTTTAGAGCACTCACTCTAGGAGGCTGCAGTAGAACACAAAGGAATCAACTGACAGTCTCTGTCCTTGTTGGATGTACATGTTTTACTGAGAATGTCAGACTTCATTCTCACATGACTGAGAAAGATAATGTGAATTTACAGAAAATATGCTTTAAGTTTAGCTTATAGATCCCCTTCCAAACCACTGTGGGAAAAGCATGAGATAATAGTTTCCTTTCAAACATGATTCATGATATCCCAGCAGAATGCTTTTTCACATGGTAAAATCACCTTAGAACACACCACAATTCCTAAAATGAGTGTGGTACCATCAACAAATGATTTATAATGTAACTAAAGTCCTAAAACCCTCTGTTAACTACAATGCTTTTTAATGAGGTGCTATCATGTCTATTGGTCCCAAGATGGCTGCCAACACTTTTTGGATGAAGTGCTGACAGCCAATCAGATCTCACGATGAGATGTGTGGTTAGGCTCCGCCCAGATATATATTTGTTTTTGAAGTTAATTTTCATAAAAACCACTGGAGCAATTTTCACCAAATATAGCAAAGGCACTTCTGCATACCAGTCCCTACAATTTTGCCAAGTTTGGTGTAATTCCGTTCAGCGGTTCGGGCTGTAGCCTTGTCAGAACGTCCTATGGAAATTAACATGGGGGAAAACACGTTTTGGGACCCCCCTTTTTTCTCAGCCCCCACTTCACGAATCTCCCCGAAACTTTCAGGGAAGGAGCGCAGCGGAGCTGGCCAATATTTTGGAAAATTACATGCAAATTCCTCAACCGGCGCCAAAGTTATTCCCAATAGAATGTTGCGGATTTCCTATGGTAGCTAGGTCCTATCTATATATACCTACTGCCTATCGCCAGTAGGTAATATACATATATATATATATATATATATATATATATATATATATATATATATATATATATATATATATATATATATATATATATATATACATATATCAAAATCAGAATCCACACTCGATTCCTTGTGTCACAAGGCCAGGATGAAAAGCACGAACTCAAAATGCATCAAGTGAGTTTATTAGGCGAAAGGCAACAAAGAAATAACTCGACGCGTTTCGGGAAACCTCCCTTGCTCACGAGTCAAGTTGTGTGCATTTCATTGGTCTAAATAAACAAAACATGTGATTGAATAACATAAACAACAGACTACCGTTCTCATTAACATTGCGCCGAGTAGTCAGAATGTGTCTCTACAATTTCATTTTGTGCAATGATATTGTACTTAATTCAAAGGGAGATTTAAACCACTTAATTGTACTTGGTTTTCAAAACAAATTAATTACGGTCGATGTTCCAGCTTGAACACTCCGTGTTCATAGTAATGGTGTCAATAAAGTTATTCAGCATTTTCTTTATAAGATCTATTTGTGCCCCAGTTAGTTGGAAACCGCTTATCATATATACAATCTACAAATACAGTCATAGATTGCCACGTACTGCCCAAGTGGGCTAAAGCGCTTTTCATTCCGATCTAGTTTTTAAAGGAGCACATCTTATAAATGTATATACGACTAAATAACCATCAAAAGTTTTTTGTTGTTTGTAGTAATCAGCACCCAATTTTGCCCAAGTGGGTATGAATTTTCAGTGTTATTTTCAATCTCCTGAATATTCAATATAGCAATGCAGCAGTGTTGTATCAGTGTTGTATCAAAAACACATTCCCTGAAATAAAACCAAAAAATACTAATGAATCACACAAATTCCATGTAAAATCACATATAAAAACACACAAACATGAAATTTATACAGAGTTCAAAGGGTCTACATACGGGCACATCTATCATCAGAAATCAGATTCTCACAATGGGACCGACTGCGAGGTTCCAAAACGGGGAGCGAACTAAGTCAAATTTCATTATTTATGCAGTGTACAACCTAGGCTATTCAACCTAAATGCACTTCGATTTCCTCATCGTTGTTGTGTTCTAACGAGGCCATTGTTCTGTATTGTATTATAATTTTAGACTCTAGTCTACGCAGACATTGTAGTCTAATGCCACCTCTTTCATTATGTTTTATGGTATCAAGGACACAAAAACTTAACAAATCGGAGTTCTGATCATGATAGCTTTGGAAGTGTCTAGCTATTGGGTAGGCTTTATCGACATTCTTAATCGCTCTCAGATGTTCAAGAATACGCAGTTTAGCTTTTTTAATTGTGCTGCCAAAGTATGTCTTCTTGCATGGGCAGAACAGTGCATAAACCGCATATTCGGTGTTACAGGATGTATGCTCTTGAATAATGAATGGCTGAGCTGCTGATGATAAAACAGCTACTTTCATGTTACGACTTTTCTTGCAGGCTTTGCAATTTCTGCAAGTGTAAAAGCCTTGTACATTTGGCATTATGGTTTTGTTTGGTTCAATTGCCCTGCATAACTGATCTTTCAGGGATCTTGCTCTCCTGAAAGCTACTTGGGGAGATGTCTCAACACTGGTCGCAATATCTGGGTCAGTTTGTAACAGGGGCCAAAATGTATTTAGGCTCTTCCTCAACAGAAATGCTTTACTACTATAAGTAGTAATAAATCTGGTTTTAGCCTCTGTTTCTACTTTATGTTCAGTCTTAGATTGTTGCTCTAGCAGTGACTCTCTAGTCCTTACTGCCACTGCTTTTTGAGCATTTGCGATTGTTTTGTGAGAATAACCTCTTGCGGCAAATCTCTCACACATTAGTTTTTCTTCAGCTGCAAAGCTCTTACTAGTGCTGCAATTGCGTTTCGCTCTAAGCAATTCCCCTACAGCAAAATTGGGTGCTGATTACTACAACAGGTATTTTCTTGCTGCAATTACGCTGTTGCTGGCGCCTCGCTATTTTAATACTCCCTGGTTTGGTATTTTCGTTTGCTCATTTATTTTTTTCCCTGGTTTTAGAGGGCCTTTGCAGGGCTTTTATCCTCCCTTCCACTCACCGCATATAATTGTACCAGCACCGCCGCTTGGTGGGTCCGGGTCCCCTGGGTGGTCCGTGGTCCGTTTCTGAGCGCCATCTTGCTCTGGGCTCTGCACAGCCCGGCGGGCGCCATTTTGGAGCGTCCTCGCGCTCGTTTTGTTCCTGGAGCGCCTACTTAAGGCGGAGCCCCAGTTGCCTGCCACCTGAACAGGTATTTTCTTGCTGCAATTGCGCTGTTGCTGGCGCCTCGCTATTTTAATACTCCCTGGTTTGGTATTTTCGTTTGCTCATTTATTTTTTTCCCTGGTTTTAGAGGGCCTTTGCAGGGCTTTTATCCTCCCTTCCACTCACCGCATATAATTGTACCAGCACCGCCGCTTGGTGGGTCCGGGTCCCCTGGGTGGTCCGTGGTCCGTTTCTGAGCGCCATTTTGCTCTGGGCTCTGCACAGCCCGGCGGGCGCCATTTTGGAGCGTCCTCGCGCTCGTTTTGTTCCTGGAGCGCCTACTTAAGGCGAAGCCCCAGTTGCCTGCCACCTAAACAGGTATTTTCTTGCTGCAATTGCGCTGTTGCTGGCGCCTCGCTATTTTAATACTCCCTGGTTTGGTATTTTCGTTTGCTCATTTATTTTTTCCCCTGGTTTTAGAGGGCCTTTGCAGGGCTTTTATCCTCCCTTCCACTCACCGCATATAATTGTACCAGCACCGCCGCTTGGTGGGTCCGGGTCCCCTGGGTGGTCCGTGGTCTGTTTCTGAGCGCCATCTTGCTCTGGGCTCTGCACAGCCCGGCGGGCGCCATTTTGGAGCGTCCTCGCGCTTGTTTTGTTCCTGGAGCGCCTACTTAAGGCGGAGCCCCAGTTGCCTGCCACCTGAACAGGTATTTTCTTGCTGCAATTGCGCTGTTGCTGGCGCCTCGCTATTTTAATACTCCCTGGTTTGGTATTTTCGTTTGCTCATTTATTTTTTTCCCTGGTTTTAGAGGGCCTTTGCAGGGCTTTTATCCTCCCTTCCACTCACCGCATATAATTGTACCAGCACCGCCGCTTGGTGGGTCCGGGTCCCCTGGGTGGTCCGTGGTCCGTTTCTGAGCGCCATCTTGCTCTGGGCTCTGCACAGCCCGGCGGGCGCCATTTTGGAGCGTCCTCGCGCTCGTTTTGTTCCTGGAGCGCCTACTTAAAGTCGTCCCCCCGCGCAGCGGGACGCGCAGTCGGGACGCCTTCGCTGTGCCTGTGTCGTGCCAGAGTCCTGCCCGTCTGCGCCCGTCAGCGACGAGGAGGCGCGAGACGTGGCAGGACCCTGGACAACTAGCTCGACTGTCATCATGTCGGCACCTTTGACATTTGGCTACACCCGAGACGAGCTTTTGTCCATGAATGGTAGATCTAGTGCCTGTCGCCATGATTTGGTACACCCTTTATCTGGCCCATTTGTATGTGCCTGTAATACCTGGTCTCTAGAAAAACCGGTTATGATACGGTCACTGGAAGAGAGTGTTAAGATCATACATAAGAACATCGCGGGTCGTGTATTACGTATCTGGAATCTGAACGTAAGGTCGCTGGTTAAGCACCATCAACACGTACACGACCTTTTAGTTAAGGATTCGCCCGACATACTCTTCCTTACCGAAACATGGCTACAAGACTCTGATACCGCCGTCCTCAACCTTACTTTTCCATCTGAGTATACGGTTTTTACTTTGAACCGTCCTACGAGGGGGGGCGGCATCGCTATGGCTGTAAAATCCTGTTTCCCTTCGGTTTGGAAACCTTTGGTTCTGTCAGCCTGTGAGAGCGCCCTTTTTAAAGTGACTTTCAGTCATCATTTCACTTTTAGCGGTATCCTCATCTACCGTCCACCAGGCAATGATACAGTCTTTAAGGCCGCTTTAGTAGATATGGTAAGCTCTCTTGCACCTAGTTGTGCAAATTTCAACATCACAGGTGACCTTAACATTCACTTCGATTGTAGGGCGTCCACGGCCATAGATTCTTTGCTCGCGGACCTTGAAGCCCTACAACTTGTTCAACTAGTTACCATGTCCACCCACTCTGGGGGCCATATCTTGGACCCTTTCTTTACTACTCTTGACAGGGTGAAGGTGACCAATCCTATTCCGTTGGGCTGGACTGACCACTTGTTGGTGGAAGTCCTGTGTCCCATTGATGACCTGCCATTTAAAGCGGCAGAAAGATTGGTTTTTAAGAGACAGTGGCACAAGTTGAAATTGGAGGAGTTTTTTGGGTTGCTGGAGAAGGACCCCCTGGGCCTTATTCAGAATGTGGAACAGGGGTATGAATCGTTCTGTAAATGGATTTCGGATGCCCTCGACTCCCTTATACCAATGGGCTGGTCAAAATGCCATACTAAAGTACCTAGCCCATGGTATAATGACTCGCTTGCCGAGCTAAAAAGAACTTGCCGGAAAGCTGAGAGGGAGTGGAGGAAGACTTATGATCCCATCCTGAAGTCCATTTATTTTGCTAAACTCAAGAACTATCACAGAGCGATTTGCAGAACCCGTGCCACATTCTATGCCCAGGAATTCCAAACCAGCTCTAATCCCTCTAAACTAATCTTTAAGGTCATCAAGGATCTTCTGAATAAAAGGGCCACCTCGACTGCTATCTGCACTGATGCTCATTGTGAAGGGTTGGCATCCTTCTTTTTAGAAAAAGTGCAGACTATTTATCGAGGATTTAACTGTTCATTGCATGACTCAGAGTTGGGGAGCCTTCACTCGTCTGAGGTGGAGACTTTGTCCTGTTTACCGGCACTATCCATGGAGGCCTTTGACACACTGGGTTTGAGGATTAAATCTGGATCTCCGTTAGATCCGCTGAAGCCTGATCATATCAGGATTCTTCTCCTTTCGTGCCGGGCCTCGATGTTGTCTCTGATTAATCTGTCGTTAACCTCAGGAACGGTTCCTTCCTCATGGAAGCAGGCGGTAGTTACTCCGTTTTAAAGAAGGCCACCTTGGATCCAGCTCTACCTGAAAACTACCACCCTATATCCCTTCTTCCCTGGATAGCCAAAATCACTGAGGCACATGTCAACTCCACCCTGACGGAACACCTTGCTCGCAATAACATCTTAGATCCGAGTCAGAATGGCTTTCGGGCGGGACACAGTACCGAGACCGCGCTGCTCTACATGACTGAGCACTTACGTGGAGTACTCGATGCGGGGCGAACGGCGGCGCTCCTCCTATTAGATCTGAGCGCCGCGTTCGACACTGTGTCTCACCGCATTCTGGCCTTGTGTCTGCAGGAGGCTGGTATTTCGGGGACTGCCCTTCAGTGGTTCTGCTCTTTCCTCTCCGGCAGGTCCTTTAACGTGGCTATACCACCTGGCCAGTCCACCTGTCACTCGTTGGATCTGGGGGTCCCTCAGGGTTCCTCGTTGAGCCCTACATTGTTCAACCTTTATGTACAACCGCTAGCTGTGATCGTCAATCAATGGGGTCTGACTATGACCTCATATGCTGACGATACGCAGCTGGCCGTGACTCTGAGCAGTGACCCTGAGATAGATGCCCCCAGATTCCGAGCAGGACTTTTGGCCGTGGCAGACTGGCTAAGATCTAACTGCCTACAACTGAACGCCAAAAAAACTGAAGTTATGGTGTTGGGGAAACACGCAGAGCTCTGGGGTGATCAGTGGTGGCCGCCGGAATTGGGCGTTACCCCCATCCCTGTCTCCGAGGTAAAGAACCTAGGAGCCTGGATGGACTCTGCCCTATCCTTCTCGAGTCACACGAAGAAGGTCGCAGCCACCTGCTATGGCATTTTGCGGGGCCTCAGACCTATCCTCAAGTTCTTCGACTCTTCTACTCGGCAAATCGTGGTTCAAGCCACGGTTCTATCTCGGCTGGACTACGGCAGTGTGCTGCTGCTGGGGGTCAATCAGGCCGAAGCATCTAGACTCCAAAGGGTGCAGAACGCCGCAGCAAGGGCGATAGTTGGCCTTCCTAAATATTGCTCTGTGTCCAGTACGATCTCCGCTCTTCATTGGCTGCCGGTTAGGCAAAGAATTCAGTTTAAGTCACTATGTCTGGCTTTCAAAATTCTGAAGCTTTCCTCGCCGCCGGCATTAGCGAATCTGCTAACTCCGTATGTACCACTGAGGTCTCTAAGATCGGAGGCGCTTCATCTGGCGCTTTGTCCCCGTTTTAAGCTCAGTAGGATGGGTGGTCGATCTTACCGAGTACTTGCCGCCGGCCTGTGGAATGCTCTACCGGTGCATATCCGTGCACTGAATAATATTACTGTTTTCAGACGTATGATTAAAACTTTCCTGTTCCCTGCTCTCGACTAGGACTCCTTCCTTTTTATTCTGTTATGTTCAGTACCTGTTCACGCGCCAGGACGCCCCTTCGCTGGGGCAGCTGTGCGCGATATAAAAATTAATAACATAACATAACATAACATACAAACAACAAAAAAGTTTTGATGGTTTTTTAGTCGTATATTCATTTATAATATGTGCTCCTTTAAAAACTAGATCGGAATGAAAAGCGCTTTAGCCCACTTGGGCAGTACGCTGAAATCTATGATTGTATTTGTAGATTGTATATATGATAAGCGGTTTCCAACTAACTGGGGCAGAAATAGATCTTATAGAGAAAATGCTGAATACCTTTATTGACACCATTACTATGAACACGGAGTGTTCAAGCTGGAACATCGACCGTAATTAATTTGTTTTGAAAACCAAGTAGAATTAAGTGGTTTAAATCTCCCTTTGAATTAAGTACGATATCATTGCACAAAATGAAATTGTAGAGACACATTCTGACTACTCGGCGCAATGTTAATGAGAACGGTAGTCTGTTGTTTATGTTATTCAATCACATGTTTTGTTTATTTAGACCAATGAAATGCACACAACTTGACTCGTGAGCAAGGGAGGTTTCCGGAAACGCGTCGAGTTATTTCTTTGTTGCCTTTCGCCTAATAAACTCACTTGATGCATTTTGAGTTCGTGCTTTTCATACTGGCCTTGTGACACAAGGAATCGAGTGTGGATTCTGATTTTGATTTAAGGACTCGCCACCCAGCACGAACCGCTGTCGTTAAGTGGAGGAGTCATGGCGCCGTTCAGCGTCTGCAGAACCTGGTGATTTACTATTATGGTTTGACTCAGCCCACAGAGTTAAGATCTGGATGAGAAATAACCGCAAAGAGACACAGCGGCTTGAAAACAGGAAATGTGAGAAGTTGTTCAAGTAAGTCTGGTTAAGTCTGAATTTTGAGAAGCGGTAATCATATTTTCTCTCTGCACTTCTAAATTAAGCTCCAGAGACAGAAATGTGTTCGCGACTTTGTTCAATATAAAGTCGGGAACAGCAGCATCAAAAACGCGCCTTTCGTAGTGCACGTTAAAATAGACAATTGCGATATGGCAACATCTATAAGAGATAAACGGGCACAAGTGGCTGACGAAATGTTTGAGCAATGCCACAAATCTAAAAGTAACGTAACTAGTACAGGAGAGGTTAAGACAATAACAAAATCAGCTACAAGGATTCTCTGGGATAAACTGTGGAGGGCACTGAAGGGTGAGCAGAACAAGTGGTGGGAAAGTACCACACTGCAAAAATTCATAGATGTGGCTAGGATTCCAAGGGGATTGCACATTTTTGTCACCCCGACCTTCCAGAATCCAGACCCGGAAGTAATAATGGAATGGGCTGAAAATAATCATCAATGCTCGATTAACATGCTTCGCATGCTAGTCAAATTTGCCTCAAAAGATGTGGAAAAATTTTGTTTGGAAATAGTGGAATATACTGAGGAATTGAAAAAGATATGCAGCAATAAAGAATTTAAGAGCGAGATGGAAAAAATTGAGGTCAATTTAAGCAAAATAGAGGATGACATAAAGAGCAGAAAACAAAGGAAGTTTCAAAGAGACTTAATAGACTACCAAAGGGGGCAAATACTGACATTTGCCCAAAAAATGACAATTTACGAGCAGTCATGCAATCGACTGCCAAAAATCCAACGCAAGCAGGCAGCTCGAGCACTACTGAAAATCAACCTGATGATGAAGGACAATTAGGTTTGAGTGCAACAAGTGGCAGTGACATTTCAGTTGACACACATTTCTCTGGAGTAAAAACCAGTGTTTTAACGGAGTTCAGTATGGTAATGAAAGACAAACAAGGGAACAACAGACAAGGTTATCAAAGGCGTGGAAGAGGAAACAGAGGCGGCAAAAACAAAAATACCTCAACCCTAGGAGAACTAGGAATCCCCGTGGGAACACAAACAAGGGGCCAACTGAAGGCGAAATGACTGACAAACAAACTGTCATTAATCTATCAGAAAGAGAACTTTCAACATGTGAGGTAGATTTGCATTCTATGGGTTTAACTTTCTGTTGTCAAATGCCTTTAATTATACCCAAAGTAAGATTGATCTGTTACTCTTTACCAGAAAACTCAGAATTAAGAAATGGTACGCTACTAAAGCATATGATAAACATGTATCAGTAGCTGACAAACCTAGTCAGTTAAGTATTGCTGAAGTCGAACTTACACATTGTCTAAATGTTTTAGCAGAAAAAGTTGATGCTAATAGTGATCCGTATGCAAGTCTCATAGGAGAAAATATCCCATTGGGACTTAGCGTCAATAGTGGTTTTAAACCTAAATCGGTGTTTCTACCACCGATTGAGAATGATGTCATTGACGTGTTTGAAAAAAGTATGAGCAGAGAATTACAGCATATATCCAATGACAAAAAACATAAAGGCTGGAACAACATTACACATGCACAAAGGAAAGCACTAGAAAGTTTAAAAAGTGACCCCACTATTGTCATCAAAAAATCAGACAAAGGGGGGAATGTGGTAGTCCAGTCAAGGACTAAATATATAGAAGAAGGTTTAAGACAACTTTCCGATACTACCACTTACTGCAGAAGTAATCGGTTGGAGTACCAGAATTCCGTGAAAGCATATAACATTCAGCTCTCACACAGGAAAGATAAAGGGGTAATTGAAGATGAAGAATTCAAATTTTTACACTGTAAATTCCCCAAATTACCTGCTTTGTATCTTTTACCAAAGATACATAAGAGCTTTGAAAATCCACCTGGCAGGCCAATTATTTTATCTAATGGCAGTTGCCTAGAAAATACTTCAAAGTACGTAGATTACTTTTTACAAAATGCAGTACAGAAACTCCTGTCGTATGTAAGGGATTCGGGTGATTTTTTTTAAACAAATTGCGACAATTGAATGGGAGGAGAGCTTTTCCCTTTTGTCACTTGATGTCGTAAGCCTCTATACAAGTATCCCCCACCATCTGGGATTAGAGGCTTGCCGGCATTTTTTGGCTAAAAGATCTGTCTCATACTTGCACCATACTCAAATGCTCATACAGATGATACATACATGCCTCACTCAGACTTGTTTTTTGTTCGATAACAAGGTTTTCAAACAAACTCTCGGTACCTCCATGGGGACTTGCTTTGCTCCCTGCTTCGCGGGTCTCTTCATGGGGTACTGGGAGGAGGAAATCACATACCGATCATCTATATATAAAAAACACGCAATCAAATGGATGCGTTACATAGACAACATTTTTGTGATATGGGAAGGGACGGAGGAGGAAGCCTTGAGATTTGCGCAGACACTGAATGACAACGCTTTTAACCTGAAATTCACTAGTCACTGGTCTAAAGGTACATTAGAATTCCTTGATTTGAAATTGCAAGTCATAGACAATAAGCTTGAAAGCGAATTGTTTAGGAAAACAACAGCAGGGAATAGCCTCTTGCACGCTCGAAATTGTCATCCGAATTCCCTAATTCAAAGCATTCCGGTAGGGGAATTGCTTAGAGCGAAACGCAATTGCAGCACTAGTAAGAGGTTTGCAGCTGAAGAAAAGCTAATGTGTGAGAGATTTGCCGCAAGAGGTTATTCTCACAAAACAATCGCAAATGCTCAAAAAGCAGTGGCAGTAAGGACTAGAGAGTCACTGCTAGAGCAACAATCTAAGACTGAACATAAAGTAGAAACAGAGGCTAAAACCAGATTTATTACTACTTATAGTAGTAAAGCATTTCTGTTGAGGAAGAGCCTAAATACATTTTGACCCATGTTACAAACTGACCCAGATATTGCGACCAGTGTTGAGACATCTCCCCAAGTAACTTTCAGGAGAGCAAGATCCCTGAAAGATCAGTTATGCAGGGCAACTGAACCAAACAAAACCATAATGCCAAATGTACAAGGCTTTTACACTTGCAGGAACTGCAAAGCCTGCAAGAATAGTCGTAACATGAAAGTAGCTGTTTTATCATCAGCAGCTCAGCCATTCATTATTCAAGAGCATACATCCTGTAACACCGAATATGCGGTTTATACACTGTTCTGCCCATGCAAGAAGACATACATTGGCAGCACAATTAAAAAAGCTAAACTGCCTATTCTTGAACATCTGAGAGCGATTAAGAATGTCGATAAAGCCTACCCAATAGCTAGACACTCCCAAAGCTATCATGATCAGAACTCCGATTTGTTAAGTTTTTGTGTCCTTGATACCATAAAACATAATTAAAGAGGTGGCAATAGACTACAATGTCTGCGTAGACTAGAGTCTAAAATTATAATACAGTACAGAACAATGGCCCCGTTAGGACACAACAACGATGAGGAAATGGAAGTGCATTTAGGTTGAATAGCCTAGGTTGTACACTGCATAAATAATGAAATTTGACTTAGTGCGCTCCCCGTTTTGGAACCTCGCAGTTGGTCCCATTGTGAGAATCTGATTTCTGATAATGATAGATGTGCCCGTATGTAGTCCCTTTTAACTCTGTATAAATATCATGTTTGTGTGTTTTTATATGTGATTTTACATGGAATTTGTGTGATTCATTAGTATTTTTTGGTTTTATTTCAGGGAATGTGTTTTCGATACAACACTGATACAACACTGCTGCATTGCTATATTGAGTATTCAGGAGATTGAAAATAACACTGAAAATTCATGCCCACTTGGGCAAAATTGGGTGCTGATTACTACAAACAACAAAAAAGTTTTGATGGTTATTTAGTCGTATATTCATTTATAAGATGTGCTCCTTTAAAAACTAGATCGGAATGAAAAGCGCTTTAGCCCACTTGGGCAGTACGTGGCAATCTATGATTGTATTTGTAGATTGTATATATGATAAGCGGTTTCCAACTAACTGGGGCACAAATAGATCTTATAAAGAAAATGCAGAATAACTTTATTGACACCATTACTATGAACACGGAGTGTTCAAGCTGGAACATCGACCGTAATTAATTTGTTTTGAAAACCAAGTAGAATTAAGTGGTTTAAATCTCCCTTTGAATTAAGTACGATATCATTGCACAAAATGAAATTGTAGAGACACATTCTGACTACTCGGCGCAATGTTAATGAGAATGGCAGTCTGTTGTTTATGTTATTCAATCACATGTTTTGTTTATTTAGACCAATGAAATGCACACAACTTGACTCGTGAGCAAGGGAGGTTTCCCGAAACGCGTCGAGTTATTTCTTTGTTGCCTTTCGCCGAATAAACTCACTTGATGCATTTTGAGTTCGTGCTTTTCATACTGGCCTTGTGACACAAGGAATCGAGTGTGGATTCTGATTTTGATTTAAGGACTCGCCACCCAGCACGAACCGCTGTCGTTAAGTGGAGGAGTCATGGCGCCGTTCAGCGTCTGCAGAACCAGGTGATTTAATATATATATATATATATATATTCTGCTCAATTCTTCAGATACCAAAGAATACCCGCACTCACGGAATTTACGATTTTCCAGGGTTGCTTTATTTCTCAAACAGACAAAGACAGACGCCCTCGCGTTTCGGCACACAGCCTTTTTCAATGTCGGTAGCCACCGGACATCGACATGTTTTAAACACATTCACCTCATTAAAGGAAGGACTACTGGTCAGCTGAAATTTTCAGCGCCATCTTGGAGTGGTGTCAAAACATTACGAGTGTAATCACATTCTATTAACCTGTTATGCTGTTAAATAACACTGTTAAACCACTCAATTAAACGAATATGCTACGGTACGAGAATATATCATTCTCCTGTCACAAGTAAATTTTTTTATACTGTTTTTTTGCATATTCGTTAATATAACGTAACAAAATTTAGCCGTGGATCGGCCATTATCCTTCCTAAAATGCTTTTCAAGTCTGTTTATCTAAGTAAGTCAACAGGTAATAGTAACTTTCTATACATTATATACATTTCTATAGTTTATCAAAATTCATGTGACGCTTTATGATGTATATGTTCTCAGTATTACAATGTTAATTTTCATCTTTCTTTTTTTTTCTCCATATGCTTTACATTTCTCATTTTTACCAAAATCATTCATGTTTAGTTAATTTATGGACACACCTAGATATATATTATGACCCCATATTTTCACAAAAATCATATCGCAGAAGTCATAAATCATTCAATATCCAAACAAAATTCTTCAAAGCAACTAATCATCTTGCACTCTGAAAATTCTCAGAAAGCCATGCCTATGTACATATATACAATTATATACATATAAACATATGAATTACATGGAAATCTTGTTTTATCTTTGCAGAACACCTTGCTCTTATCTACATAGTTCTAAGTGCCTATGTGTACCATCAGGTCTTCACCACAGTTCATACCCCAAGGTGTTTTGGTATGCAGATCTATAATATATCTTGATTCAAGTCTACGAAGTTTCTTAAGTCTATCACCTCCTCTGATGTTATCAGGAATTGAATCTAAGCCATAGCACATTAACTTGTTGCAATCGCTTTGATGTACTTCGGCGAAATGCCTGGCCACTGGATAGGCCTGATCCACCTTGTCAATGGCCCTCATGTGCTCTAAGATTCGAATTTTGAATGGGTGCACCGTGCTGCCTATATACTTTAGCCCGCACGGACAAACCAGACAATACACCACATATGGTGTGCTACAGGTGATGAACTTACTGATTTTCCTAATCATGCCAGTGTCTTGAATAGTGTAAGTTAGTGTTCTTTTACTATTACTACATGCCTTACACTTGTGGCAGGGAAAGAAACCTCTCATGTTTTTCAGGGTGTTCGTTTTAGGTGGTACTTTATCTAAATGGCTCCGAACCAGGTGGTCACGAATAGATCTTGCCTTTTTAAATGTGACCAGTGGGTGGACAGGGACATCCTCACCTATGACATTATCTGCTCTTAAAATATGCCAATTTTTCTTAAGCATGCGCTTAAGGTGACTTGCTTCTGCTGAATAGGGCGTAATTAATCTGAATTTCCCTCCAGCGTTTTTCTTCTTGTCTCTCTTGTCCTCAAGTAAACTTTCCCTGGTCATTGCACGTACCTTGCAAAGTGTTTTGTTCAGAGTGATTGGATTATAGCCCCTAACAGTGAACCTGGCTACACTCTCAGTGGCTGCAATTTCAAAAGCATCATCACGTGTGCAATTTCTCCTGAGTCTAAGTAGTTCCCCATAGGGGATACTTTGTACAAGTTTGGTGGGGTGACTGCTGGTTGCGTGCAATATCGAATTGCCAGCAGTGGCCTTTCGATATAGCGATGTTTCAATCTTACCCTCAATAACCTCTATTCTCAGGTCCAAATAGTCCACAGAAGTCGGGCTGATTGTCCCCGTGAAATGCTAAACTCACTTGATGCATTTTGAGTTCGTGCTTTTCATACTGGCCTTGTGACACAAGGAATCGAGTGTGGATTCTGATTTTGATTTAAGGGCTCGCCACCCAGCACAAACCGCTGTCGTTAAGTGGAGGAGTCATGGCGCCGTTCAGAACCTGGTGATTATATATATATATATATATATATATATATATATATATATATATATATATATATATATATATATATATATATATATATATATATATATGTTCCACCAATGAACCCCTCCGGTCCAAGAAGGCACACAGCACTCTCCCCACCTCCTGTATGCATGCCTTTCCGTCACACGCAATTACATCCTTCTGCATATTATTTCCATGTCGACGCGTTTCAGGGCGGGTACGCCTCTTCATCAGGACTCAGCATAGGGAAAAAATGAAGATCTCACCACTCCATTCATTGCACGTTTTTATTCAATGAACAACGCCCTAAGTGGGTGTGGCAACATCATGACTACCAGCGGCATGCTGGTCTTTGAAGTCCCATGAGTGGTGAGTACTGTTATATCCATTTAGTAGGTTAATTTTTCCTATATTTGTTTAGCTGCTTTTGTGATTCCTATAGTATGATAGAAGTTCTGTATCGCGTGCTTGATTGCCCCAAAACAAAAGCAGCTAAACAAATATAGGAAAAATGAACCTTACCTGTGTTATATCTAATACCTAAGATACATAAAAATGTTTTTTCAGTCCCCGGTAGGCCAATTATATCGGCCATAAATAGTGTAGGAGAAAAGGTGGGTCAGTGCATTGACTATTTTTTACAGAACTTGGTAAAAGATTTGCCGAGTTATGTAAAAGACACCGGGGATTTTCTTAAGAAAATTGAAGACTTGACATGGACGGATGATCTATATCTAATTACTTTTGATATAGAATCATTATATACGAGTATAGACCACATGCAAGGGCTAAGAGCAGTAAAACATTTTTTAGATACCAGGTCCAGCGAATTCTATGAACACAACAAGGTAATCCTTGAGCTTATCGCACGGTGCCTTAATAACAATTTTTTTCTTTTTGATAAAGACATTCTTAAACAAGTGAGGGGTGTGGCGATGGGGGCCTGTTTCTCCCCCAGCTATGCATGCTTGCATGTTGGCTGGTGGGAGGAGCAGGTCCTCAAAACCACCCATCGGGCACTATTTGAACTGCATGTTGTGACATATTTGAGATACATAGACAACGTTTTTATGTTGTGGAAAGGTAGTGAGAATGAAGCACGTCATTTTTTTGAAGAAATCAACAATAATTCCATGAACCTTAGGTTTACATCCCACATTCATAAAACGTAGATTGAATTTTTAGATGTGAGGCGTCACATAAATGATGGCAAAATAGAGAGTACTTTGTACAGAAAACCAACTTCAGGCAACATTACGTTGCATGCTACTAGTTCCCACCCTAAACACCTTATTGCTAGTATACCATGCGGAGAAATCCTTAGACTTAAACGCATATGTAGCAATGATGATGATTTTAATAGGTATCAGAGTGACATGGAGAAAAGACTAAAAGCTAGAGGGTATACAGATAAAACCATCAGTAATGCTATAGTTAAAGCTAGCACACGACCTAGACACAGTCTATTTGAAAATAACAACAATGAGAAAGAGATAGAACCTCTTACTAGGTCTAAAAATATGGATACCCCCAGATTGATCACCACCTATTGTAAGTAGGTATGGGCGGATTTTGCGAATCTGGCGTACGCGAACTTGCGTATTTACGGATTCGCAATCCGCAAAATCCGCGAACTTTTGCGAATTTGCGGATTTTTGTGTTTTTTTGTGTTCGCAAGGTTTTCTGCCAGTTTGCAAGGTTTGTGTACCAGTTTGCAATTGCGAACTTACTTGTCGGCTCGCAACGGCCGCGACTATGTTGTTTCTACGTCTGGTTCATCATCACAGGTTCACAGCACCCTCTGTTTCACCACTACCACCCTCTGGTACACCCATGCCACCCTCTGGTACATCACTGCCACCCTCTGGTTGGTTTATCATTCACTGTAGATTATGGGGGTGAAAAAAAGCAAGCACACCTGCCCTGCTTCAACTGCCATGAATTAATTTGGGGTTGATTAATGTGTCACTGATTTTTAAACTTCCAGTCTGGCTGGCACCTGCTTCCTTCCTTATCTGTAATTTGCTTTCTGTTGCAGTGCAATTTTTTTTCACAGGACCTTTATGGCCTACTTGTAGCTATTCTATGAGCCTGCTGTGAGGGTCAGAGCAGGGTCATAGAATAGTTGCAAATAGGCAACTGAACTCTGGAGGGGCCCCTCAGGAAGCACTAGAGTGAATGGTTACTAATGTTAAGATTGAACTTTTGCACCTGCTGAGTGCTTTCAGTTTTGCAAAAATCGTTTTTCTGCAATTTTGCGCGATTTGCGGGGCGCGAATCCGTGCGAGATCGATTTTGGAAGCCGCGAATTCGTGCGAATACACAATTTGTTTTTTTTGCGGCGTGTTTGTTCGCGTGATTTTTTGCGTGTTCGCAAGCCGCTTGTAGCGCAACGTTTGCGAAGTTACCCTAGCGGTCGTACATGGGCGCGGCCATCTTGTTTGCGTGACGTAATTCCGTTTCCGGGCGCTATGTGTAATCTCGCAAAGTGTGCGGCTCGCTAATACAATTTCGCGTGTGATCGCGAGGAAAATCTCGCGCGAACTTACCCACGCGGTCGTGAACGGGCGTGGCCATCTTGTTTCTCATTCATTGCTATGGTTCTGGGCATGCTCTCTGTATCCTCTCTGAATCTCTGCCATCCTTTGCTTGTTTGAAGTTTTTTTTTATCTATTTTACTTATTATCTATCCCTCTATTTTTCTAGCTCTATATTTTTATGTTTTCTGCTACTTTTTGTTAATTTTAAACTACTTTTTTAAACGCTTTGCTTTTCTTCTTCCCTGTTCTATTTCTTCTTTATTATTTTGCTTCCTTTCTGCCCAGACCATGGCAAAGGGAGCCGGGAAGAAGCCCGCGAAGGGGAAGGGTCCCGCACCCCGTGCCCGGCTCCCGTGCGGGCGTTTGAGGGGGGAGACAGTTATAGCTCGGAGATTTTTAGTGCGGAGGAGGTGGCCGCACTAGTCTTTCACGTCCAGCGCCGCCTCCCCAAGACCATCATGGGAGGCGGCAAGATCGCTACCGGCTACGGGATCCGGGAGTGCCGGAAGCGGTGGGAGAAGGTGTGCCGGGCCATGTTTGAACACTCTGGGGTCCGGCGCACCTATAACCAGGCCACCCACCGCTGGACGGATCTCATGGACCGGGAACGCGACTTGCTGGACGTGCTCGGCGTAGAGATCCCCGGGCTTGGTGAGTAGTAGTAGCTATTTCTAGCTATTTCATCACTACTCTGTTTTCTCCCACTCTGTGTGTTATTATATTGCAAATTTTTGTTTTTTACCAAGAGCAATAATGCTGCTGATTACATTGTAGGTAAATTATATTTCAAAATCTTCTGTGCATTTCAGGTGCACTGCTCTCCTTCTCAGTAGCCTTGCTACTATGCTTATTTGTTTTCTATTTTGTGTTCATTTCATTGGCCTGAGAAATTATGTATGAGTGTAGTGTAAAGAACTGCGTAATGCTAGACACTAAGGGTCAGATTTTCAATTACCGGCGCATACCTGCAAAGTAGCAGGGATGAGCCAGTAATTGTGCACCATGCCACCACCACCCATGGTGCGCCGTATTTACAATGTGGCGCATCATGGGCCCAAAACGTCACAGAAGCCTTATGCATCTGTGCCGTAAAGATGCCGCATTGCTGGAGTTGCGTGACAACGATGGCGCAGCTCCAGCAATGCTCTGGGGTGCCCTATCTCCCCAATGCTGCATCAAGCTGTACGTCTGCTTCAAGCAGGCGCAGGGTTTGAGTCACACATCATTGTCCTAAAAGTGACTGATTGACATCTTGTATATTTCCCTCAGCCACTTTTAGGATGCGTTCCTGCACAGGAACGCCCTCCCTTGCGCCGGAACGCCCCCTGATGGCGCAGGGCTTTACAACGTGATGCATCTCCCATATGCGTCACGTTGTTAATATACGCCGCACCATGGCGCCTCTTTTGTTCTGCCGCTGCGTCACAAAAGTCACGCAACAATGGAGCAAAAGAGCCGCAAGGGGCTTCTAAATCAGCCCCTACAGACTCAAGTCCAGTCCTTCCTTTGTACACATGGCGATAAGAAGAAATAGTGGTGGTGGATTGATAGTTTGAGTATTCACTGATCTGCAATCACGATGGACTTTGTCTGTCACTTCGCGTGCTGCGGACTGCTGCCTGCCAGGCCTAGGCGAACCTTTTTAGTAGTTTGTTTAGTGAGTTACATAAGAACTTTCCAAGTCGACGGTCCGCAAATCAAGCAATACTAATAACGTAGTAGACCACATGAGCTCGGTCAATATATCCCGTGGAATAGTTGTCTATTTGCTATTTCGCCAAAATATTTTGTTATTGTTCTTTTGAAATGTTTGATTTGGTTGACAAATATCATCCATGTTTTCTGGTCTTTCTTTCTTTCATGTTGTACATCAGCTCCCCCCAGGGGCAAGAGGGCATCGGAGGAGGCTGCTGCTGCTGCTGTAGAAGCCCAGGATCGGCCAGGCGAGGGCAGTGGCCCCAGTAAGTTTTCATTTTAATATAGAGTACCTATTTTTTCCTAGCGTTCCTCATTCGATTTTTTATAAATCGTCTTTGATCTTCTTCTAGACTGTATCTAAATTCTTGTCCTGCCTCGACTATGACTCCCTGTGGTATTACTAGATTATTCTCATTAGTCTGTCTGTGTAGCTAACTAAGATTGCACATTTGGCAATTCCATTGGACTCCCATTCTAGTCAGCAATAGCTCTATGCACTGAGCCTTCCCTGGAAAAAGGAAAATGTTTACTTTAGATTAGACAGTCACAAATTATTACATTGTTTTCTGTTTTTTTCACATTTCCTTATTCCTAGACCAAATATTATATAGTAGTGAGTGGTGTATTCTAACATTCTTAAATGTACTTTGTAGGTGGAACATCTGGTGGCGGGGCCAGCGCAGAGGTGGTGGTGGTGGATGAGGACTCGGAGGACATTTCTGGGGAGGAGGCGGTGCAAGTGCCGGACGACACCAATGTGCCTGTGAGGGTTCACACGGTGGTGGCGGGCAGAGGTAAGCTATATATTCCTTACTTATTGAGATTGAAGACTGCAGAGTGTGCTTTCTGCACGGGTGTATCAACCAGGTAGTAGCCTTCTCTAAATGTACTTCGACTTAGCTGTGAAGTTTTTGGCGAGAAGAATCCCAATCAGATCTGAGATGAACTTGATGGATGGGATGAATGAAAAGCAGTATTTTATGTGCATATGTCTGTGGTTACTGCTTTTGTCACAGAGATTCTTTTGTTAGTGTGCACATAAAAAAACGAAAAGCGAAAGAAGGGTGTAAGTAAGTGTGGAAGGACGAGAAATTTAATGATGACTGGCAAAGAAGAATGATATGTGTTTGCTTGGTCCCCAAGGTGGCTGAGAAGAATATGGTATGGTGCATGGCTGGGTGAATGATGAAGCAAGAATGGGTGGAAGGAGAACAGCCTTGGTGGGTGAAACAGAAACTGTATGTGTGCATATACTTTGAATGGATGGATGCCTGGATCATGGTACTATCTGACTCTTAGATAGCGTATGTGTATCTAGAGAGAGTAGACGGTCACTGGATGAACTAAGTCAGGGGTCTCCAAACCGGTCCTGGAGGGCCGTTTCATACATGACAGATTTTTAAAATAACTACATGTATCTCAATGGGGATATCCAAAAAATCTGGCATGGATCCGGCCCTCCAGGACTTTGAAGAGCATGTAACACCGCACCCGCACGTCCGTTCCAGTGTAGGCAAGGCAAGGAAAAGAAGTTGTAATTTTTTCCAAATACTACCATGAATAGTAGCAGTAGTTTGTATGCAACTGCAAGCACAACATAAATCCGGTTATTACGGTGGACCCTCCCTACCTCTCTTAATAATTTTAGTTTAGTAGTAGTACGTCATTCATGTGTGGGTGTATCACTGTTCACTCAAAAAAGCAAAGCACCTAAAGTCATCCCATATGTAATCAAATACATCCCATGTGAAGTGATAGATAATCAGATTATTTAGTTTCTTCTTTCTCCTTCTCTAGTACTCATTTGCACTGTAGGGTGAAAGTTAAATTATTTAAGCAGTAGCCCTTTTAACAGAGTATTCTCAGTGCCACCTGTAATGGAAAAATATGAGCTTCACCACCTGCATGGTGTGCGTCTGTTTTTCTCGGGTGCAAGTTCACTGTGCTGGCATTATGCCCGCTTGCAGAAGATACCGTACCAATTTTCATAAACAAGAGAGAAGAAGAAGAATAAGACTGGTGTACTACTGTCATAGTCGACTGTAATGGAAGTCCATAGTGCTCGTAGAATTTGTTCCTTAAACTCACACTAATGTTAGAGCAAGCCAAGGATGAAGAAGTGGGAGGTTAGATAGATACTGGCCTCAATAGTTTTGTACTGTGCTTTCAAGTTGCTACTTGTACTGTGACACAACTTTCTGCTCAATCATTTTGTGTTAATCTTAAGAGCATTGGTTACAGACTATGTCTTTCTTTCTTTATATAGTTGCTCCTTTCAAATCCAACAAACCATCAAGAAAGGAGCAGGCTCGAATGGCCCGGCAACGGAGGCTGGATGCCACTGTTGCAGAATATCGGCGGCTGCTGGCCCTGGAGGAGGAGGACACGCAGTCTACTACTACATCTACTGTGACAGCTGCATCCTCCTCCGGGCCCACACGGGCTGCCAGCCAGCGCAGTGCTCCAGCGGTACGGAGCCGGGCTACCAAAGCCAACCGCCACCGCCGAGCAGCAAAAACATCAGCTGCCCCCCACAGGAGTTGCAAGGCACGCCAGCGCCGCTTAGGCCTCAGAGTGTCCTACCTGGAGCAGGAGGTCTTAACTTATAAGAACTTGGTGGAGGGCCTCCGCTCCGACCATGCCACCCTCCGCAAGGAGTATGATGCCCTGGCCGCTACAGTGAACAGCATCCTGCCGTAGTGTCCCTTGCCCCTTTTTTAGAGACTTTTGGGGGGTGGGATTTGGGAGTTGGGTTCTTTTTGGGACTTTTGAAAGACAATCGTTGGGGTTAGGGAGGGTCTTGAGGGAGATTATTTTGTTAGGGCTATACAAATATACTTTTTGAAACTTTATCTGAGCATACCTGTTTTTTACTGCTTTTGAGTCTGGTGGGTGGTGGTTTAACAGTAAGTTTGTTTTCCTGAAACTTAAGTCTGTGTCATTTTCTTCCTTTAAGTGTAAATGGCTAAATGTTTTCAACACTAAGTGCCTCTCACAGAGTAAGTGATCCCCCCTTTCCCACCATGGATTTTCTTCAAATCACTTGCAACAAAAATTACACATTCCCACGAGTGCTCTAAAACCCCAGAACTCAGTTGCAAAAATTAAGAACACCACGAAACACATGCAATCCTGCTGCTAGGGCTAACCCTAAAGAACCCTAAGTTACAAAAAGTGCCAAAACCTTTTTCCTCATGGATGTTGTTTAAACCAGTTTTATCCAGTATTAAACCTTCCCAGCAATGGCCCCAGAGCCGTCAACCCAGGCGAAAACAAGTAGAAGACCCCCAAACAGCCAAAAAGCAAAGTACAAAAATGTGGACTTAGTCACTTTTCTGAAAATTTGCAAAATCACTCAGCGCGCGCTCTGCAGCTAGGCCCTAACTCCCCTCTGCCTCCATGGATTTCCTTCAAACCTCTTGCTATCTAACTATCTAAACTATCCATACCCAGTAGTGCTCCCAGACCCCGAAACCCACCCACAAACACCAGGAAGCCCCCCAAACAGGCCCCCGAAAACGCTACATTGAGCGAAAAGTCAGAAAATGCAAAACCTTTTTCCTCATGGATGTTGTTTAAACCAGTTTTATCCGGTATTAGACCTTCCCAGCAATGGCCCCAGAGCCGTCAACCCAGGCGAAAACAAGTAGAAGACCCCCAAACAGCCAAAAAGCAAAAGTACAAAAATGTGGACTTAATCACTTTTCTGAAAATTTGCAAAATCACTCAGCGCGCGCTCTGCAGCTAGGCCCTAACTCCCCTCTGCCTCCATGGATTTCCTTCAAACCTCTTGCTATCTAAACTATCCATACCCAGTAGTGCTCCCAGACCCCGAAACCCACCCACAAACACCAGGAAGCCCCCCAAACAGGCCCTCGAAAACGCTACATTGAGCGAAAAGTCAGAAAATGCAAAACCTTTTTTCCTCATGGATGTTGTTTAAAGCAGTTTTATCCGGTATTAGACCTTCCCAGCAATGGCCCCAGAGCCGTCAACCCAGGCGAAAACAAGTAGAAGACCCCCAAACAGCCAAAAAGCAAAAGTACAAAAATGTGGACTTAGTCACTTTTCTGAAAATTTGCAAAATCACTCAGCGCGCGCTCTGCAGCTAGGCCCTAACTCCCCTCTGCCTCCATGGATTTCCTTCAAACCTCTTGCTATCTAAACTATCCATACCCAGTAGTGCTCCCAGACCCCGAAACCCGCCCACAAACACCAGGAAGCCCCCCAAACAGGCCCCCGAAAACGCTACATTAAGCGAAAAGTCAGAAAATGCAAAACCTTTTTCCTCATGGATGTTGTTTAAACCAGTTTTATCCGGTATTAGACCTTCCCAGCAATGGCCCCAGAGCCGTCAACCCAGGCGAAAACAAGTAGAAGACCCCCAAACAGCCAAAAAGCAAAAATACAGGTGATTAAAGTTTTATATATATTAACGTGTGCAAAACAAAGAAAGACAGAAACACAGGAATAAAAGTGAATAAGTACGAAAAAGAAAATTTCTGAATTCATTGGCTCATTTTCAGGGCTCGGTGTCAGGGAAGAAGAGTTTGTCCTCATACTCTGCAAATTCAGACAGGAGTAGGTCAGTGTCACCTAACACAGAAGAAATTCCCTCATCTAAGTTGCTGTCCTCCTCGTCTTCTTCCGTCATGCAATCTGGTACTTTGAAATCTGGTGGTATGAGGTGCTCATTCATCTTGATCATTGTCAATATCTCCACATTTTTGGGCGGGAGGCGGGTCCGTTTGCAAGTTACAATGCCACCAGCAGCACTGAAAACACGTTCAGAAGACAACTTGCGAGTGGGCAAGACAAGTAATGTATAGCCAGGCGGGTGATCTCTGGCCACAATTCTTTTTTCCCATGCCAATACGCCAATGGGTCAGCATTAACATAGACCTGTGTTGAGTCATTCAGATAGTCCTGCACCATCGACTCAAAGTTCTCCACGGTTCCTCCACTTTGCTGAATTTTTGCTCGGACCTTTTGAGAACCATAACCAATCTCAGCTAGCCAATCCTCTTCATCACACGATATTTCTGTTGTGTCTGGTGCAGATGATGCGGTTGCCGGTGTCTTTAACGGCTGAGAGGTCACTTCTGCCACAGCCACAGGTGCAGAAGTGGAGTCTTTTGACTGGGGATGGCCTGCTGATGCTGATGTACTGCCTTTTCCTTCAATTTGCTTCCGTTCTCTTTCAAACCTGATGGCTGACAAGGCTAGCCAACGTTTGTACTTTGTAACATCTTCATCACTAAAAGGAAATAATGCACAGCCTGCCAGTGCCTTTTTGTAGCGTGGATGCAAAATAGTAGCACAAATGTAATGCTGTTCTGAGTGGATCTTTTGAAGACGTTCATCGCCAAGTAGGCGCTCTAATAATTTCTCAGCCAAAACAAAAGCTTCTTGCTTTTCTTCATCTTTTTGAAACTTTGAAGACACCGCCTTCAGTTTGTGCTCCAGCATGCGCAACAATGGGATAGCTTTTCCCAAATTACAGTCCTCCCTGCTGACTGCACGCGTGAAGACCTCAAAAGGACGAAGCATGTCTGTCAGGCTTTTAACTAGCTCCCATTCCGCCGCATTTAACCTCAGGTCCTCCTTCACAGCTGTACCCATTGTTAAGAAATACTGATCGAGTACCGTAAACTGCTCATACAGACGCTCAAGCATGTAGAAGGTTGAGTTCCATTGTGTTGGCACCTCCTGGATGAGTGCTTTCACTGACATTCGACGTTCATGTAGCAGGCGCCTCAGATGCTTCCGGGCCTTAAAAGAATGGCTGAAATGGTTGCACATTTTTCGGCAGGTGACCACTAACTGGCATGCTGGACTGTCTTTATCCAAGAATTTTTTAACAACCAGGTTTATACAGTGCGCCAAACACGGCACTCTGAAATAGTCACCCAGTTCCATGGCCTTAACTACATTGGCGCCATTATCCGTGGAAACATAACCAATGCCGCGTTTTTTTGGAGACAGCCAGTGAAAGACCTTTGTGTTGAACTCATTCAAAATGTTTTGTGCTGTATGACGTTTCTCCAAGCCAAACATGGCTAGTGTTGCATGTTTCCGAGCAGCTTTAAAAACTTGGTCCAGGTCAGCACCTGCGCTTAGCTTTGCTTTAACCCCTGAAAAAGAGACCCAGTGTGCAGTGAAGCACATGTAATCAGTGCCTGCGCCACTGGTCCACATGTCTGTTGTCAGATGTATAGTGTGAACAGCACTCTTCTGCAAAGCTGCCCCAATCACCTCCAGCACATCTTCATGTAGTGCTGGAACCACAACTCGGGCAAAATAGTACCGGCTAGGAACCTTCCATTTAGGGCAGAGCGCTGCCACTAATTCTAGAAAACCAACCCCTTCTACAAAAGAAAAAGGGAGAAGATCCAGCGCTAGCATTTTAGCCAGCTTAGTGTTATACAGACGCATAATTGGGTGGTTGCGGTCATATGGCGCGTCTGAAAACCACATTGTTTTAATGTTGCCCTGGACCATTTTACGGGATGATGATGATGACTTCTTCGACCCAGTTACGCTCGCTGATGAAATTTTTCGCATTGGTGTCTCACTCTGTCCCACACTCTTAGTGTGGCTCACAGGGGGTGTGCTGACAGGGGTACTGGGTGTAAGTGAAGTGTGTGACACTTCTTCCTCCTCGTCATCATCAGATGGAATATCAACGGTTTCTCGACTTGCAATTCGGGCTTCCTTGATCTCCTTTAGGTGCGCCAACCATTGGACAGTGTGCTGTCTCTTAAGATGACCTCTCTGGCCTCCATTCCCATAGTTGGTACCAAGCTTACCATGACTAACTGCAAGCTTACAAATGCTACAAATGGCTATGTTTTCCCTTTTTGGGCAAACACTAAAGAAGTCCCAAACTGCGGACTTGAAATGTGTGTGGGGGCCGGAGGAGGCGATACTGGTGGTGGTCGTGCTGCTAATGCCAGATGAAGTGGAGGATGTGTATTGCTGAACTTTACTACGTTGTGCACTTTCACCACCACTAATTGAGGTCGAGGTCGATGGAGGTCCCTTCTGGCGAGTAAGAAATATGGAAGCGGTAGGTTGTGGTGTACTAGTTAACATCAATGATTGTGGTGTTCCCATTGCCTCCTCGTCGACTTCATCATCACGCTCAGCAGCTTGTCGGGCTAGGGTCAAAATGTCTGTTTGCTGCATGCCCGCTGGGGCTCCAGTGACGTTAGTGATGATGACTGCGTCGTCGTCGTGAGAGTCTTCAGCAGCAGGAGTATACGCCACTTCTTGTTGAGCGTCATCACACTCCATAACTATGAGAGTTTCGACGACCTTCCTTTTACGCTTAGCTACCTTTGTCAGATCATGGTGTGCCTCCTCAACCTCACTCTCAGACGGCAGTGGTGCTGGTTCCCAAGTAAGATCCATATCATCAGAAGGAGGTGGGCATGAAGAAGATGTAGACACCAACACCCTTGATCTTTTCCTTGCTCGGGATGTGGAAGACACTGAATGATCATCAGGAGGAGTGGCTTCCTCGAATGATACCTCGGCTTGATTGTCGATTTCCAGATGTGCCCCTACTTCTGGAGGAACAACTATTGTGGCCATTTGTTGTGCCCCTCCATGCACCTCTGCTTGCTCCTCTCCTTGCGCCGCCTCTCCTTCCACATGTACTTGGGCTTGTACTTGCACATGTGATTGTTGTTGCGGCTGTGGTTGTTCAACACTCGTCAGATGAGTTACAACAACCTGTGTTGATTGAGGGACATTGCTGCTACTTTCTTGCGATGAGCCAACATCACTGGTCGATGGTGATTGAACAACTATACTGGCGGCCTCTGCAGCACTCAAGGGCTTGGACCTAAGTTGGCGTGGTGGTGGTGGCACTGAGCCCAATGGAGCGGGGGTGCTGCTCCCAGCTTGGTCCCCAGCAGATCCTGCTGCTGCTGCAGGCGTACTTTTTTTTTTATTTCCAAAAAATGTGGCGGGCGGCACACCAGTCTGCTTGGTAACTTGCTTCTTCTGCTCCTTTCTGGCATCTTTCTTGCTAGAGAAGCTACGGGGAACTTTTTTTGGGGCCATCTTCTTCAGATGTCACTCTGAACAGCAGGCCGCAGTTGCACAAGTTGCAGAGTTGTCTGTGGCCACATGTGACGTTGTGCTGCACATACCGCAGCAGGACTTCTTCCTGGCACTGGTGGTTCTCTTGTGCACCTACAAGCAATGGAAGACAGAGGAACATCAGTTATACACCCCAAAAAGTCAAAAAAACACACTGGGCATAATGGATGAAAGCTAGGCAAAATGGGTGCAGGCCTCAGACACTGCCTCTCCTCAAAATGGCCCCTTGAACCCCAAGCACATGTTGCCTGTACCAGCACTCAAGATGGCCACCACCACCACCCACATGGCCAGTCCACATCAACAGTACACCCCAAAAAAAAGAACGAAAAACACACAAAAATCACCACAATCCAATGCCATCCAGGATGTTTACATTAAAGAGAGTGAGACCCCACAGGCAGACTCAGTCCATGCACCACTACCCCTGGGCAAAAGGCACCACCAGCAGCCCCCAAAAAATCGACAAAAACCACAAAATTCAGCACAATCCCAGCCCATCCATGGCCTCAATGGTGTTTAAATTCAAGAAGACACCCCACAGAAAGACTAGGCCCATGCACCACTCACTACCCCTGGGCAAAAGGCGCCACCAGCAGCCCCAAAAAAACGACAAAAAACACAAAATTCTGCACAATCCCAGCCCATCCATGGCCTCAATGGTGTTTAAATTCAAGAAGACACCCCACAGAAAGACTAGGCCCATGCACCACTCACTACCCCTGGGCAAAAGGCCCCACCAGCAGCCCCAAAAAACCGACAAAAAACAAACAAAATTCTGCACAATCCCAGCCCATCCATGGCCTCAATGGTGTTTAAATTCAAGAAGACACCCCACAGAAAGTCTAGGCCCATGCACGACTCACTACCCCTGGGCATAATGGATGAAAGCTAGGCAAAATGGGTGCAGGCCTCAGACACTGCCTCTCTTCAAAATGGCCCCTTGAACCCCAAACACATTTTGCCTGTACCAGCACTCAAGATGGCCACCACCATCACCCACATGGCCAGTCCACATCAACAGTACACCCCAAAAAAAAACGAAAACACACAAAAATCACCACAATCCAATGCCATCCAGGATGTTTACATTAAAGAGAGTGAGACCCCACAGGCAGACTCAGTGGATGCACCACTACCCCTGGGCAAAAGGCACCACCAGCAGCCCCAAAAAAATCGACAAAAAACCACAAAATTCAGCACAATCCCAGCCCATCCATGGCCTCAATGGTGTTTAAATTCAAGATGACACCCCACAGAAAGACTAGGCCCATGCACCACTCACTACCCCTGGGCAAAAGGCCCCACCAGCAGCCCCAGAAAAATCGACAAAAACCACAAAATTCAGCACAATCCCAGCCCATCCATGGCATCAATGGTGTTTAAATTCAAGAAGACACCCCACAGAAAGACTAGGCCCATGCACCACTCACTACCCCTGGGCATAATGGATGAAAGCTAGGCAAATGGGTGCAGGCCTCAGACACTGCCTCTCTTCAAAATGGCCCCTTGAACCCCAAGCACATGTTGCCTGTACCAGCACTCAAGATGGCCACCACCCACATGGCCAGTCCACCTCAACAGTACACCCCAAAAAAAAACGAAAATCACACAAAAATCACCACAATCCAATGCCATCCAGGATGTTTACATTAAAGAGAGTGAGACCCCACAGGCAGACTCAGTCCATGCACCACTACCCCTGGGCAAAAGGCACCACCAGCAGCTCCAAATAAATCGACAAAAATCACAAAATTCAGCACAATCCCAGCCCATCCATGGCCTCAATGGTGTGTAAATTCAAGAAGACACCCCACAGAAAGACTAGGCCCATGCACCACTCACTACCCCTGGGCAAAAGGCCCCACCAGCAGCCCCAAAAAAACGACACAAAACACAAAATTCTGCACAATCCCAGCCCATCCATGGCCTCAATGGTGTTTAAATTCAAGAAGACACCCCACAGAAAGACTAGGCCCATGCACCACTCACTACCCCTGGGCAAAAGGCCCCACCAGCAGCCCCAAAAAAACGACAAAAAGCACACAAAATTCTGCACAATCCCAGCCCATCCATGGCCTCAATGGTGTTTAATTTCAAGAAGACACCCCACAGAAAGACTAGGCCCATGCACCACACACTACCCCTGGGCAAAAGGCCCCACCAGCAGCCCCAAAAAAACGACAAAAAAACACACAAAATTCTGCACAATCCCAGCCCATCCATGGCCTCAATGGTGTTTAAATTCAAGAAGACACCCCACAGAAAGACTAGGCCCATGCACCACTCACTACCCCTGGGCATAATGGATGAAAGCTAGGCAAAATGGGTGCAGGCCTCAGACACTGCCTCTCTTCAAAATGGCCCATTGAACCCCAAGCACATGTTGCCTGTACCAGCACTCAAGATGGCCACCACCACCACCCACATGGCCAGTCCACATCAACAGTACACCCCCCAAAAAAACCGAAAAACACACAAAAATCACCACAATCCAATGCCATCCAGGATGTTTACATTAAAGAGAGTGAGACCCAACAGGCAGACTCAGTCCATGCACCACTACCCCTGGGCAAAAGGCACCACCAGCAGCCCCCAAAAAATCGTCAAAAACCACAAAATTCAGCTTAATCCCAGCCCATCCATGGCCTCAATGGTGTTTAAATTCAAGAAGACACCCCACAGAAAGACTAGGCCCATGCACCACTCACTACCCCTGGGCAAAAGGCCCCACCAGCAGCCCCAAAAAAACGACAAAAAACACAAAATTCTGCACAATCCCAGCCCATCCATGGCCTCAATGGTGTTTAAATTCAAGAAGACACCCCACAGAAAGACTAGGCCCATGCACCACTCACTACCCCTGGGCAAGAGGCCCCACCAGCAGCCCCAAAAAAACGACAAAAAGCACAAAAAATTCTGCACAATCCCAGCCCATCCATGGCCTCAATGGTGTTTAAATTCAAGAAGACACCCCACAGAAAGACTAGGCCCATGCACCACTCACTACCCCTGGGCAAAAGGCCACACCAGCAGCCCCAAAAAAACGACAAAAAACACACAAAATTCTGCACAATCCCAGCCCATCCATGGCCTCAATGGTGTTTAAATTCAAGAAGACACCCCACAGAAAGACTAGGCCCATGCACCACTCACTACCCCTGGGCAAAAGTCCCCACCAGCAGCCCCAAAAAAACGACAAAAAACACACAAAATTCTGCACAATCCCAGCCCATCCATGGCCTCAATGGTGTTTAAATTCAAGAAGACACCCCACAGAAAGACTAGGCCCATGCACCACTCACTACCCCTGGGCATAATGGATGAAAGCTAGGCAAAATGGGTGCAGGCCTCAGACACTGCCTCTCTTCAAAATGGCCCCTTGAACCCCAAGCACATGTTGCCTGTACCAGCACTCAAGATGGCCACCACCACCACCCACATGGCCAGTCAACATCAACAGTACACCCCAAAAAAAAACGAAAAACACACAAAAATCACCACAATCCAATGCCATCCAGGATGTTTACATTAAAGAGAGTGAGACCCAACAGGCAGACTCAGTCCATGCACCACTACCCCTGGGCAAAAGGCACCACCAGCAGCCCCCACAAAATCGTCAAAAACCACAAAATTCAGCTTAATCCCAGCCCATCCATGGCCTCAATGGTGTTTAAATTCAAGAAGACACCCCACAGAAAGACTAGGCCCATGCACCACTCACTACCCCTGGGCAAAAGGCCCCACCAGCAGCCCCAAAAAAACGACAAAAAACACAAAATTCTGCACAATCCCAGCCCATCCATGGCCTCAATGGTGTTTAAATTCAAGAAGACACCCCACAGAAAGACTAGGCCCATGCACCACTCACTACCCCTGGGCAAGAGGCCCCACCAGCAGCCCCAAAAAAACGACAAAAAGCACACAAAATTCTGCACAATCCCAGCCCATCCATGGCCTCAATGGTGTTTAAATTCAAGAAGACACCCCACAGAAAGACTAGGCCCATGCACCACTCACTACCCCTGGGCAAAAGGCCACACCAGCAGCCCCAAAAAAATGACAAAAAACACACAAAATTCTGCACAATCCCAGCCCATCCATGGCCTCAATGGTGTTTAAATTCAAGAAGACACCCCACAGAAAGACTAGGCCCATGCACCACTCACTACCCCTGGGCAAAAGGCCCCACCAGCAGCCCCAAAAAAACGACAAAAAACACACAAAATTCTGCACAATCCCAGCCCATCCATGGCCTCAATGGTGTTTAAATTCAAGAAGACACCCCACAGAAAGACTAGGCCCATGCACCACTCACTACCCCTGGGCATAATGGATGAAAGCTAGGCAAAATGGGTGCAGGCCTCAGACACTGCCTCTCTTCAAAATGGCCCCTTGAACCCCAAGCACATGTTGCCTGTACCAGCACTCAAGATGGCCACCACCACCACCCACATGGCCAGTCAACATCAACAGTACACCCCAAAGAAAAAAACGAAAAACACACAAAAATCACCACAATCCAATGCCATCCAGGATGTTTACATTAAAGAGAGTGAGACCCCACAGGCAGACTCAGTCCATGCACCACTACCCCTGGGCAAAAGGCACCACTAGCAGTCCCAAAAAACCGACAAAAAACACAAACTTCTGCACAATCCCAGCCCATCCATGGCCTCAATGGTGTTTAAATTCAAGAAGACACCCCACAGAAAGACTAGGCCCATGCACCACTCACTACCCCTGGGAAAAAGGCCCCACCAGCAGCCCCAAAAAAACGACAAAAAAAACACAAAATTCAGCACAATCCCATGCCCTCAATGATGTTTAAATTCAAGAAGACACCCCACAGAAAGACTAGGCCCATGCACCACTCACTACCCCTGGGCATAATGGATGAAAGCTAGGCACAATGGGTGCAGGCCTCAGAACACTGCCTGTCTTCAAAATGGCCCCTTGCACCCCAAGCACATGGCCAGGGCCTGCCTGTACCGGCACTCAAAATGGCCCCCACCCACATGGCCAGTCCCCATCAACAGTACACCCCAAAAAATCGAAAAACACACACAAATCACCACAATCCAATGCCATCCATGCCCTCCATGATGTTTACATTAAAGAGACCCCACAGACAGACTCAGTCCATGCACCGCTCACTACCCCTGGGCAAAAGGCTCAACAGCAGCCCAAAAAATCGAAAAAAACACAAAATTCAGCACAATCCCATGCCATCCATGCCCTCAATGATGTTTAAATTCAACAAAACAGTTGTATCATGCACCCATAACTAACCCTGGTCCTACTGGATACTCTGGCTACCCACAATATATTTTATTTAATGTTCTGAAAAAGTTCCAAAATTGTGGTTGCAGCAACTGTATGCCCCAAACAAACTTACTTGTGAAAGTTGATTTCTAATCCAAATGTGATCCAAAGAAAGTCTAAAAGGCCTCAAATCCAAATATCCAGCAGCACCCACGAAAAGTAATCCTTCCAGGTCAAGGTCCAAATGAAAGTGACCAGCACATGAAGAAAGCACTGGGAGGAGCCTGCTGGACAGGAACAGGAAGCTAGAGACTGTGGGGCACTTCCTTCCTCCCCACCCCAAATAATGGACTCATTGCAAAAAAAAGTGCAGGCAAATGTCAACCTGAGGAGTGATTCTGATAAAAATCATCATTTTCTGAAGGTTTATGCTGTTTGCTGGTGGATTTCTTGTGCAGAATTGCAAAATCTCTATTTCGCGAGTGCGAGATTGTTCCTGCCCGCCGCACCTACATGTTCGCAATTGCGAACTCTCGCGATGCGTGCTGTGCAAGGTGGTGGCAAGCCGCGATTACGTATTCGCGGGCGCCAAACTCCCCCGGGATTCCGCAGCAAGATCCAAAATGGCGCAGCACTCGCAAAATATCGAGAAAAACAACTCGGCAAACGCTGAATGACGGAAAGTGAACGCCGCGCGCCACGCCGCGTGCCGCAATATTGTATCACCAAGCAAAAAAATCCGCCGCGTGCGGATTTGCGGATTTTCGGCAAATTCGCGAGAGTTCGCGGATTGCGAATTTGCCCAAAAACGGATTTTACGCCCATGCTTAATTGTAAGGAGAAACGTAGAATGAGAGCCATCATTACCAAACATTTGCCATTAGTACTCACTGACAGTGTTTTCCGACATAGATTACTAGAAACCCCTATGATCACATTTAGAAGGGAAACATCCTTTACAACGGAACTTTTACCACGCAGTGCCTTTACGACGCAACTATTACAACGCATGTCATTACAACGCATTGCGCTGGGGGGCGCTCTAGGATAGGGAATAGATTTAATTTACTATCCAACACCTTCCCTACTATCCACGGGGACTGCAGTTGGAATAGTAAATTAAACTATTCACTATCTAGCACCCCTTAGCGCTATGCGTTGTAACAGCATGCGTTGTAAAAACTGCGATGTAAAGGCATGCGTGGTAAAAGCATGCGTTGTAATGTCATACATCCCATTTAGAAAGGGAAGATCTATGGGTACTACTCTGGAAAAGCGACTTCGTGGTTGCAACCTACAAAAGGATTTAGAAAATGTGCAACGTGTAGGGCATGCAAATTTGGCTGAAACATGACACACTATTCTCCCCCTTTTAGTGCATTGCCTATTCCAATCCATGGCAATTACAACTGCAAGACCGAATATGCTGAGTATGTTCTGACGTTCACCTGCGGCCTTAACTACATTGGTAGTACGAAGTTGCAGGTGCACGTGAGAATTTTGCAGCATATAAGGGCTATTCTCCATAGTGACCCAGCATACCTAGTAGCACGACATTTTACACAAACTCATGCCAATGACATCAATTGCCTTTCCTATTATGTTATCAATGCTATCCCTAAATCCAAAAGGGGTGGCAATAGGGAACGTCAACTCAGGCAATTAGAAACAAAAATAATTTTAGAGTTCGACAGTAAGTGGCCTAATGGGTTGAATAACACGGAGGATATGCATAACTTTTTGTGATAACAAGTAATTAGGTTGTAATTGTTGTGCATAAAGGGCTTTGCTGTATTTTTAAGTCATCTAACCCCGGGGCAGATAATATCAATAATGTTTTTCTGCAGGATTTGCCTAGGAAAAATTTAGACTGACACAATATAATGATATCAATTTAAGAATTTAAGTGCATTAGTCCAATGAAACCTACTGCCACTGAGAAGGAAACTTATAAGTTAAGAGAAAAGAAGGAGAAAAAAAGTTTTCCCTTCGATAGATCTGATTTGAAGTATTAATGGTGTTTTTAATGCAAACAATTGATTCTTATATGCTTTTTAATAGTACTTTCCCTTAGGGGAATTTTACTGGTCTCAATATAATTGCCTTTAATGTTTGCACTATAAATATACTATAATTGATCTATTTGCACATATTTCGTATTGCACTGTATATTTGCCTCTTTTGCACAAAACGCACTATGTTGCACAAATGTATGGATTATTTTGCTACTGAGCACACAAGCACTTTATTTCAATATCACAAATTGGATTCATCCTAAAGAATGGATTTCTTAGACTAGTGATGACAACGATGGTATGTACTGTACGGATTTATCCAGTAATATTTATGTATTTGTAGAAAATATATATTTTTTAAAGCCAGCAATCGTTGCACATATTTAAATTATTAATATGTGTTAAAAAGGGAACTTTATTTAAAATGTACAAATTAATGCATTTTCGGCCTTTTTAGACGATCTGCCGGACTATTCTAGTCTCTCTTCTATGGTTGTGATCATGTGACTTGCAATGGTGAAGGGGGTGGTCACTAATGATTTTTAAAAATGCAATGGCGATTCACCAAGACTACACGTGAACAAGGGCTTCTGTTGCTCGAAACGCGTTGTGTGAGGTTGTTTATCAAATAAAACATCCTGCCTGAAGTCCTGTGGAGTCTGAGTCTCCTTCTTCGCCGCCTATATATTTCATGAGCTATTTGCACAGATTTGTGCACATTTTTTTGCACAGTAACTTTAGAAAAACTTTTCTGCTATTTTTTGCACATGAACTCCATTGATATTGAATAACTTTTAAATAATATTGGTTAACAAAGGATAGATGTATGTTATGAGATTTCCTGTATTTATACAGTAATAAACACTACATTGGAGGCTTTTTAGAAATAATATGCAATATAAAATGGTTTGCAATAGAAGATGATATGTATGTAAACAGATATATACTATCCGGTCATGTTTGAGGTAGTAGTTGTGGATTCTATATTATTGCATATATTTCATCTAAATTTAAGTCACTCTTTGTTATTACAATGATTATCTGTATTTAAACAGTGATTGCCTATATTTTAACAGTGCTGCTATATTTATATCTATTTTATGGATGTATTCAGCAACTAAGGATATATACACAGATATATACTCGTATTTATGGAGTTCACAAAGTATTTTCTCACTTTCTATGGTCACATGACTAAGCTACATGATGTTGGTGGGTGTGCACTTTAAAGCATTTAAAAATGAAAAAGTTTGCTGTGACCGTTGTGTGATCAAGTGCTTTCGCGCCTGAAACGCGTAATTTGTGATACTTGGCAATAAAATAAGGAACATCTTGCCGTACTTCAGTGGTCTTTTCTCCTACTTCGCTAGTTCTGCTGAGCAGGAGGTGGTTTGAGATTCGTTGGTTGATATATATATATATATATATATATACTCACACAGTCCAGGAGCCAAATTTAGGAAAGCCACACGGAAAACCATTACGGACACAAATTTAATGCGACATGCAGGCGCTGGAAAGTACAGGCAGGCAGTTCAAAAGTAGTTAATGGCCAGACGCGTTTCAGAAGCACCACACGCTTCCTTCCTCAGTGGCCGTAAGCAATTTGAAGGAATGCTTGCACAAGTTAATTTGAAAGCGACCACAACTTGCTCCGCCCACGGGCGTCACCACCTGCTCCTCACACGAGCATGACGGCGAACAGTACCTTGGGCGTTGTAGTCCATCGCTGCAGTTTTATCCTAGTGGATGTGCTCACCTTTCATTGTTAGCCAAATATAAACCTCAGTGGGCAGAAATGTCCTCTCTGCAATCTCCCTCGCTGAAGTAAGATGCCGCATTGTGTGTGAACACGAACACACACCTGGATAGTGTCAATGCTCTTTCTCCGCTCTCAATACTCTCGGCACTTCAGTGCCCAGGAGAGGCGTTGGTGACGCTGGGCTGACCCATGACCAGGCGGGCCGTTAATATACTCACACAGTCCAGGAGCCAAATTTAGGAAAGCCACACGGAAAACCATTACGGACACACATTTAATGCGACATGCAGGCGCTGGAAAGTACAGGCAGGCAGTTCAAAAGTAGTTAATGGCCAGACGCGTTTCAGAAGCACCACACGCTTCCTTCCTCAGTGGCCGTAAGCAATTTGAAGGAATGCTTGCACAAGTTAATTTGAAAGCGACCACAACTTGCTCCGCCCACGGGCGTCACCACCTGCTCCTCACACGAGCATGACGGCGAACAGTACCTTGGGCGTTGTAGTCCATCGCTGCAGTTTTATCCTAGTGGATGTGCTCACCTTTCATTGTTAGCCAAATATAAACCTCAGTGGGCAGAAATGTCCTCTCTGCAATCTCCCTCGCTGAAGTAAGATGCCGCATTGTGTGTGAACACGAACACACACCTGGATAGTGTCAATGCTCTTTCTCCGCTCTCAATACTCTCGGCACTTCAGTGCCCAGGAGAGGCGTTGGTGACGCTGGGCTGACCCACGACCAGGCGGGCCGTTAATATACTCACACAGTCCAGGAGCCAAATTTAGGAAAGCCACACGGAAAACCATTACGGACACAAATTTAATGCGACATGCAGGCGCTGGAAAGTACAGGCAGGCAGTTCAAAAGTAGTTAATGGCCAGACGCGTTTCAGAAGCACCACACGCTTCCTTCCTCAGTGGCCGTAAGCAATTTGAAGGAATGCTTGCACAAGTTAATTTGAAAGCGACCACAACTTGCTCCGCCCACGGGCGTCACCACCTGCTCCTCACACGAGCATGACGGCGAACAGTACCTTGGGCGTTGTAGTCCATCGCTGCAGTTTTATCCTAGTGGATGTGCTCACCTTTCATTGTTAGCCAAATATAAACCTCAGTGGGCAGAAATGTCCTCTCTGCAATCTCCCTCGCTGAAGTAAGATGCCGCATTGTGTGTGAACACGAACACACACCTGGATAGTGTCAATGCTCTTTCTCCGCTCTCAATACTCTCGGCACTTCAGTGCCCAGGAGAGGCGTTGGTGACGCTGGGCTGACCCACGACCAGGCGGGCCGTTAATATACTCACACAGTCCAGGAGCCAAATTTAGGAAAGCCACACGGAAAACCATTACGGACACAAATTTAATGCGACATGCAGGCGCTGGAAAGTACAGGCAGGCAGTTCAAAAGTAGTTAATGGCCAGACGCGTTTCAGAAGCACCACACGCTTCCTTCCTCAGTGGCCGTAAGCAATTTGAAGGAATGCTTGCACAAGTTAATTTGAAAGCGACCACAACTTGCTCCGCCCACGGGCGTCACCACCTGCTCCTCACACGAGCATGACGGCGAACAGTACCTTGGGCGTTGTAGTCCATCGCTGCAGTTTTATCCTAGTGGATGTGCTCACCTTTCATTGTTAGCCAAATATAAACCTCAGTGGGCAGAAATGTCCTCTCTGCAATCTCCCTCGCTGAAGTAAGATACTTTTGAACTGCCTGCCTGTACTTTCCAGCGCCTGCATGTCGCATTAAATTTGTGTCCGTAATGGTTTTCCGTGTGGCTTTCCTAAATTTGGCTCCTGGACTGTGTGAGTATATTAACGGCCCGCCTGGTCGTGGGTCAGCCCAGCGTCACCAACGCCTCTCCTGGGCACTGAAGTGCCGAGAGTATTGAGAGCGGAGAAAGAGCATTGACACTATCCAGGTGTGTGTTCGTGTTCACACACAATGCGGCATCTTACTTCAGCGAGGGAGATTGCAGAGAGGACATTTCTGCCCACTGAGGTTTATATTTGGCTAACAATGAAAGGTGAGCACATCCACTAGGATAAAACTGCAGCGATGGACTACAACGCCCAAGGTACTGTTCGCCGTCATGCTCGTGTGAGGAGCAGGTGGTGACGCCCGTGGGCGGAGCAAGTTGTGGTCGCTTTCAAATTAACTTGTGCAAGCATTCCTTCAAATTGCTTACGGCCACTGAGGAAGGAAGCGTGTGGTGCTTCTGAAACGCGTCTGGCCATTAACTACTTTTGAACTGCCTGCCTGTACTTTCCAGCGCCTGCATGTCGCATTAAATTTGTGTCCGGAATGGTTTTCCGTGTGGCTTTCCTAAATTTGGCTCCTGGACTGTGTGAATATATATATATATATACACGTTCTATATTTAGATATATATCATTGAAGAAGGAGGATTATTCAATTGAAATCCACAGTTATTATAGAATAGCTTCTCTTAGATAAACCTCAATTAGTTTTATAGCTAAGAAGGAGGAAGAAGATGGGTGGGTGGAGCTTTATGACATTTTATTGTTCTAATCTCCACAGCTATCAACAAGAACCAATATCTACAATCAACGTTTCAAGGGAGAGGCAGAAAAATCTGTTGTATGCTGGGTATGCTTGATGACATGACAAATCAAATTCTAGTGCTTGCATCCGGGGTAACTCAAAGATTAAAGGGAATTATAGGAAATTGATTTGGAGTTCATGGCTTCCTAATGGTATCTTGAAGTTAAGTCTTGTCTAATGCTTTTCAAAGCTGAAGCATTCCAGTGTTAAAAAGAGGAACACAAATTCAGCAAAAAAAGCAGAAAAACATCAAACATAGCTATAAAAACGATGACCAAATAAACAGATCCTATCCGAAATGCTTAGAAAATCCTTGAGGATTGTGAAGAGAAAATGTGACTATGGTTCATAAACTATTGGTTGGAGAACTTTCATTTGATAATCCAGTTAGCAGCAGGGCAAGTAGGAAAGAAAATGTAAGCATCTATCTATCCTTAGATAATATATATCATCTGCAATTTGGGATTTATTGGAAATCAGAAAAAAGGACCGTTAGTCATCATAGAATGGAATTCTGGAATTGTGGTTGGTCCAGGGGGTGCTATCCTGCACATGCTCTGAATCCGTGATTTGGTGTCAGAGTGGTTTTGATCATTTCAGTGCATTATTGTTGAACCTTTTTCCATTACTAATATAACTTAGCTATGTATTAAGTGTGAAAAATGGTGCAGTTTGTAAAGAAAATGTTGATATTGCATGAACTTTGCACCTGATGAACCGGAAAGCCTTACCAACTTCATTATCAAAGAAGGGAGCTTTAAACTCTAGGTATATATTTTAAAAAGATATAGCTTTCTTATTTGGAATCTTATCCAGGTCTTAATTTGTAAAAGAATAGGTGCTGGCACCCAAAGCTCTACTTAATAGTCCACGGCAGGGGCTGTGAAATGTCAGCACGTTGAATACCATGGCTGCATAGTCTTGAAACCAGCCCAGGCCTCTTATATTCACTGTGAGACACTCCCTGCTCATTTATCTCACTCTTGTGGATTCCTGCTTTTCCCCATTGTGATAGTTTTACCATATTCCTCTTCCTCTTTTGTTGGAAATCGGCCTTCTCTGAAGGGTCACCCAAAACATTGTGCCTTCCACCCCTTTTGGTTGAATCGTTTGTTGGCCTTAGGACTCTGAGCACTTTACCACTGCAGAACCAGTGCTAAAGTGCATGTGCTTCTTCCGTAAACATGGTAACATTGGTGTATACCCAATTGGCATATTTAATTTACCTGTAAGTCCCTTGTAAAGTGGTGTACCATATACCCAGTGCTTGTAAATTAAATGCTACTAGTGGGCCTGGGGCAATAATTGTGCCACCCTCACAAGTAGCCCTTTAAACATGTATCAAGTCTGCCACTGCACAGTCAGCATGTGCAGTTTTACAGGTACTTTGACTTGGCTATTAAAACACTTTGCCAAGCCCTAAACTCCCCTTTTGTTACACATACGTCACCCCTAAGGTAGGCCCTAGGTAGCCCATAGGGCAGGGTGCTGTGTAAGTAAAAGATAGGACATGTATGTTTAAGTTTTGCACATCCTGGTAGTGAAAAACACCTACATTTGTTTTTCACTACTGTGAGGTCTACTTCTTTCAAAGGTTAACATTGGGAACTCCTTCATACACTTTTAAGCTCTAATTCCTGATTAGAATGGAGTAACCGTTTCATGTCTTATATCTTTGGAATGGTAACGGACATGGTCTTTACTGGTAAAATTGGATTTAACATTACTATTTTAGAAACACCACTTACAGAAAGTGAACATTTCTCTGTACTTACAGCTCTGTGTGCCTGCAGCCTGTCGCCAAAAATTATCTCATCTATATTCTGAAGGCCCTTCCTGGGCAGGAAGGGAGGAAGGGGCTGAAACTTTACCTAAATAGGAAGTGTCCTGTCCCCACACCAAGGGCACCCCCCCCTAATGATAGTCTGGTTTCAGTGCTGAAAAAAGGGCTTCTGTGCACTTCAAAGATCCTTCTTTGAAGTCACCCCCACTTCGAAGGCACAACTGGGTTTAAGTACAGTGTCTCTTATCCCACCAAAGCAGATACTACTGGACCTGTGAAGAACCCTACCAGGAGGAAGGACTGCTGTGCTGCTACCAGGACTGCCACTCTGCCAAACTGCTGACTGGGAAGAACTGCTTTTCTGCTCTGTCCTGCTTCCCGATACCCTATGCCCTGCTGAGGAAACAGACTGGCCTCATCTTATTTGAACTGAGAGTGACTCTAAGGGCATGCTGGCTTGCCCCCTGTTCAGTCTCAGGGACATCAAAGACTTCCTACAACCCTTCAACTTCACCTAGACTCTTCCATCTTTGAGTCCTGTTCTGCCAAGTGGTGCCAATCCACTCCTAGGGCTTTGGAAGTGACGTTTTTGGTGCTGCAGCTCTTGACGCTAACACATCGCCACTGTTGCGCTGATCGGAACCGAGCATCTCCCTCGATGACAATGCATCACCCATATTCAGCACTGCTCAACTCCAAAGCTTTCCCCAGTGAGCGGCTCGATGACAATGCATCACCATCTTCAGTTCTGTTAGAAGATGTAGCTTTCCACGATTATGCAGCTTGCGATGAGGTATCCCTATGAATCCTCAAATTGACGATGATGCATTGCCTCCCTGCTCTTCGCATCTTATCCTTGACGTTGACGCAGCCCCCATCCAAAGGTATTGTTTCAGTGTGCCAAGGCTTGTCCCTGTATCCAATCTGCCCTCCATCGCGGTCAGCCTAAACCTTTGGATGTACCCCGGTCAAGCACAACCAGATATCCCCAATTGGCGCTTTAAGAATCTAAGGGGATATGTACAATGAAGTGGCAGAGCATTTCATTAGCCTCCTGGGCTTAACGACACACTCCGTCACTTCGGAAACGCAAGGCTGCACCGTGTGTACAAGAATGCGGTTGAGCCTTGCGTTTCCCCCTGCAATGGCGCTAAAGTTAATAACTTAGCGCCAAGGCAGGCACCCTTGCACCAGAGTGCAATGTCTGTATGCAGGGGAGGATTGGTTATGTGTAGGAAGGTGTCAGTTCCTGCACATAAACAATCCTGAAATGCATTTTGTAACTTTCATGTGTGCTGCTTCATGCAGCACACATGAAAGTTACAAAATTGAATGTTTTAAAAAGGTTTGTTTATGTACAGGAAGGGGCACCTTCCTGGACATAAACAAACCATGGCATTTTGCTTTTTCCATGTGTGCTGCACAAGGCAGCGCACAGTGAAAAAGCAAAAATTAGGAGAAATAATGCATTTCTCCTCGTTTTGCCAACTTAAGACCAGGATTTGCCTGTTCTTAATTTTGGCGCTGCCTCCTATGTATGCCACCCTTTTACAGAGGGGGCAGTGTTAAATACAATGGGAGTTGCTGTGGAACGCCTACCACAACACCCACTGCATGCCCCTTTCACGCTAAACATAGCATGAAAGGGTGCCTTATGTACAAGGCAGCGTTAAGCCACGTTAAGTGGCTTAACAGTGCCTTGTACATAAGGCAAGACCCCTATCGCCACGGGAACTTCACAAAATGTGACATTCCCGTGGAGATAGGGGCTTGTACATATGCCCCTAAGTACTGTATTTTCAAATATTCTTAGAAGATCATAACTCTGGTTCTATTTGGATTTTTGTCATTTTAGTCTCGATTTATTTATAGAATTATTGTCTATTTTTCTAAACCAGTTTGTACTCTTTTTGTGGTGTTTTCATTGACACGTTGCCTCTTTAGACAAACCTGACTACTCTGTGCCAAGCTACTAGAGGGTGAGCACAGGTTATCTTTTAGTGTGTATCTAGTTTACCCTGACTAGAGTGGTGGTCCCTACTTGGACAGGGTACATACATCTGCCAACAAGAGACCCCATTTCGAACATCCTTCTTTCTCCATTGTGCATTTTTCCTCTACTGCTCTTGGGTAATGTCTTGAAAGAACAAACAAGTGCCAGTTCCCAAAAATGAGGGCCACTGGCCCCCATTGGCTAACACTGGTTCAAATTAATCACTGTCCTTTGCCTAAATTCCTGCTGTGCTGTGCTTGAACAAATCTAATGTGATTTGTATCGCTGGCTGTGGTATTGTCCTCGGTAGTGCGCTATGAAGCTATATGATGTCTCTCGGCTGAAGGATAACAACATTAAGAGAGTATTCACCGCACTAAGGGTAGAATGTTCCGAATTAAAAAGGAACAAGTTAGAAAGGCAGACATTAGAATGTTGGAGCCAAGAGTCTGTACCAGCCCCTCCATTGGCTTCAATGGAGCTCTCGTCTGATAGGCTTGTTTTAGGGTCAGAATGAATAGGTGAACAATTAAAAAAACAGCTTCCGTGGTGTTAAAAAAATTTGCATCCTGTATTCTCTGGTGGGTCATAAATCTGCACGCCCTACCATATTATTACCCATTAGCAGTTCAGGTTTCCGCTGGTGAATTTAAATATCGTAATAAAGCATACACATGCGCATGGATTTCATTAAATTCAGTGAAGCAAATGAAATGTGTTGTTATGAAAGGATCTTTCACAGTACATGATTCTGTAAAAAAAAATATCTGTCAAGTACTGGAATAAAATGAAGATGTCAGCACCGACTTGCATCACAAATTGCACGTTTTCTTCTAAATCGGTTTAGACACTTCGGCAACGAGTGCTATGAGTTCTGTGCATCGAAGTGCAGCCAGATATTGCAGAGCATTTAATCTCGGAATACCAGAATTACAATGTATATAGTATACTTATAGTAAGAACAAATGTTCGAACTCGTAAAGATAGCATTTCTTTCGGATTGCCACATGGCTTTGTTTTTTTTTTTTCTAGAAAGTGTATTCTGCTTGGACTAAATTACTCCCAAAATATCATGTTGCAGAAATTCTGGTGGTAGCTCAAAATAATGTCCCTCATTGTTCTCCATTCTCTTCAGCCGTGTAAAAAAATGCATAGTCTAATCACATTATACCATCAGATGATATTCATTCAGTGTCTTCTGGGTGCAGGCAGTGTCATAAAGGAAAAGCCATTCTTTTATAAATGTAAGTAAAAGTCACTATGAATAAAATATATATTATTTTCTAGGCTACACACGGCTAACCATTTTGTTTAGAGCCTTCGGGAAGGTTCATTATTTCCAGTAGTTGATGTCTTCCCTCGAATAGCAAACTGCATCACAAACGGGTGCAAAAATACTGAATTTTGTTAGACATGCAACTGGAAAACTGAACTAGGGTAATTAGCTTTAAATGTAATCCATGGAGTACGCCTGCCTTATTTGAAACATTTGCATACTTGTACATAGATTGGTTTAGGGTTCTGCTTGCAAAGCAGATGCATTGTCTGTGGAGACAATATGTCCCCAAAGCGGACTCAATATATCTAGGTCTCACATAAATAGCACACACTTCTTTTATTGAGCATCGGCTAAACAAAGAACTGCTCTGCGGAAGCATATTCTACATTCCTTTACAGCTCTTGGTCCTCTCAATGGCAAGCTTTAAGTTAACATCTATAAGAAGTCTAAGTGTTATAATGTTAAGATGGCAGGGAACTGTAGGTTTTTGACTGGTGCATGGTTAAAAATGGATGTACTTTTTGTTTATGTTTTTTATACAGCACATATACCCATGTGATTCATTTAATTACAATGAGTCAATTGAATTATAAATTTAGGGATAAATATGAAAGATTCAAAAATATTACTAGAGGATTACAGCCCACTGACTATGGGTTTATCAGTTTTTGATGGACTTGGCTGTACCGCGTGTGCCTCTACAACGTGGCCCCAACCATGAATGCGTCTTAACCACGCATTCCTTTACCATGCATGAATTTGGAACGCATGCCTTAACCACTCAATTTCATTGTAAAGGCAGGATTGCTAAAGGGATATGGATGGTAAAGACTCCCTTCACCTCGACCCACCCTCTCCCCGCCCTAAGCCCAAAAATCTCATCCTCCTGAGGTTCCGTGGTTTTCGGAACCGGACTCCATTTTGTTTGCGTTGTTTGTGATGCCATTTTTGTGTTGCCCTCACGTAGGCCTAGGTGGTAAACGAATGAACAAAGTTGCATGGGCCTCATTGTTCATGTATGCATTAACAGGCCCTTTTCTGACTTGTGAGTGAACTGCAGGACGCTGACCCCGTCACCTGAAACTGACCTCGCAAAGCCAATTTCCCTTGGTTTGAACCTTGTCTAAGATTGCCACTTAATGTTCAGGACCCCGTTAACCTGTAGTTTCCTTGCACATGTTTTATCTTGCCCAGCATCTATTACTGTTTCCTTTATGTTCTGACATTACATGGATTGTGCTTTTCAATTATAAATTTGTCCGGCTTGCAAAGATTGAATTTGGGACATTCCTAATAATTAACTTTTGGGTTGGGTTACTGTAAATTGGGTTTTTGTTAATGTGATACTCAGTTAGAAAATGTGTCCTATTGGTCAGAATTGCGCGCAGTGGGTGTACATTTATAATGAGAATATGGTGTATAAAAAGTGACGTCTTGCTCTATGAAAATTGAACAGTTTCTTGAGTTGTACACCGTGTTGTATTGCTGAGGTTACTGTTACTAGCTGCAGCTAATAAAGTTGATATCTGACGCCACCTAGAAGTATTCCGTGTCTCAGTTTGCCAAGACAGGAGAACCCGAAGACTTTGGGCGTGTCCCTGGCGCCGCTGGGTTCTAAGAAAACCCGGTTCTACAGTTGGCGCCCAACGGTGGGGCGACTTCAGCGGTACCGGTCCAAGCCCGAGGATCATGAGGAGCCACGTGAGAAAATTCTGGAGGAAGGCCGCCACTTCATTGACCCCTGCATGTTGACGTGGACCGAAGGTCTTTTTTGCGAGGCTTCCCGCTTTCCAACGGCTACAAAGGACTGCTGCCCTGACTGTCGCCCTGTCTTGCACCCTTCATTGATCCTTTGTAGAGCGAGACAATAGACGGTCTTCTGGTGGAGTGACAGATATTTTGGTTAAGTATAAGTGGGTCGCTCCCACGACTTTGTTTTGGTTCTTGGTTTTGATTTGATTTTTGCAAAAATCGAAGCCGAGGGGCTCGTACATTTTCGAGTATATCGATAGTTGATAACCCCTTGAAGTTTGAAGCTAGATTAGTGAGCTATAAGATGCCTGGTCTTAGCAAAATTAGGAAATGGTTTAGTTGTGGTTGGAACAGGATTCCCGATTGGAGGATTCGTGTACGATACCTCCGGTTGGAACTCCGACTTATGAGCTCTATTCCAAACATGGAGTGGGTCCTATTACTTATAATGAAGTATGGGTCCACTATAGAAAGAAAGATGGTGTTTTACGATGGCCCCAACATGGTAGTTTCAAATTAAATATTTTAGATAATCTGGAAGTTGCGCTATTTAAGAAGAAAGCCCGGCCGGCAATGTTTGACTCTTTCCGCCTCTGGCGTAAGGAAGCCAAACAGCGAAAAATTAAGCAAGCAAAAAGAGATAGGAAAGATAAGAATATGTCAGTACTACAATCTGCTAGGCAGTTTAAGTCAGATGAGGAAGATCGAGTGAGTGAAGTTTTAGATAGACAGCGTTGCATGGCCATAGATAAGTGTTATCCGGCCTTGCCATCTTCTCCTCCAAAAGTGACTGAAGACCCTGAAAAAGATCCTTTGATCTCTCATTTATTGAGATTGCCACCCCCTTATGTGCAGGGTGCTACTGCACCTCCATTACCCCCGGTTGTTCCACCCTTTGTTGTTCAACCTCCTGCTGTTGTTCAGCCACCCGGTGCTCCACAGATGGTTTTGCCTCCTACTGCGCAACCCACTCTAGGGTCGCCAGCTTTGCTACCAGCTTTGCCTCAAACTCCTTTGCCTTCTACTTCTGTATCTTCGACTCCTACTGCTCTTGTCCCTACACCTCTTTTGCCTCAAAATACTTATTCTCCTGTCTGCTTCTTCTCCTTCTGCTCGAAAACGAATGACTGAGACTGTTGTTAATCTGTTGTCTCCATTGTTTGGGCCACTGAGTATGACCCCTGTTTCGGAACGTAAGCAGAGTCGTAGTCAGCTTCCTAGTTACGAAGAGCGAGCAGTGTTGGATTTATTGGCTTGAAGATGGATTTTAAATGTGTACCTTTTTGCGTCAGGAATGGGAAGATAATGAGTTGGGTCCGATTCCGCAGGAAGTGCTTGATGTTCAGTCAGAATTTGCCAAAGGGACGATAGTGGAATCTGATGTTACAGATGCCGTGGAGACGATACTTGTTTTCAGGTCTAGATTACCGCCTCAGACCTTGTATGAACCTGATTCCTCTGTTAGGAGGAAAGTAAAGCAGTATCCTATGAGAGAGGTTCCTCCTGTATGGAGAGACGCAGTTCAGGCTGATGACGCTCATAACATTAATGCTGTACCGGCACATTTTCAGCGAGTATGGGTACATGTTCCTTGGAAGGGAGCAGAGGTCTTAGCTCTTAAGCAGACCTTACCTGACCCCCGTAAGAATCCTGCCGGTTATTACAAGGAGTTGTCTCAGACAGTTGAAGCGTGTATTATGAATTTAGCTGACATAGACATGTTAATGGGTAATGTAGTTCCTCAACCTTTGTGGGCGAAGATTCATCATGAGAATCATGCGGCAGAATTAGGCAATACATGGGCTAATATTGTTGCTGCAGATGCTCGGCAGGTAGGAGGTGCCAAACCTGAGCCCTTTGTTGCAGAATTACCTGGTAGAATTATTAATTTAATGAAAACTATGATGCCTGCTTTGCGAGTGAATTGGGACAAGTTGGCAGCATGCAAACAAAAGAAAGATGAGAGTGTGTCTGATTTCTTCACGAGGTTTGAAGAAACGTTTATAGATCATAGTGGTCAGGACATGAGTACGGAAGGTGGTCAAAGGTTGTTCGTGGACAAATTTGTCTTTAATTTGCTTCCCGAACTTTCTAATAAGTTAAAGGACTCTGAGAGTTCATGGGCTGTTTCTTCGTCGGCCCAGATATTGGCTACTGCACAATATCATGAGAATAGGGATAAAGATGAGAAGGATAAAGCAGAGAAGAAAACTAAGGATCTAAAAACGAAGGTTCTTTTGCAGCAAGCTTATCCGCCTCGTCAGAATCAGCCTCAGTTTCAGCAACCCCCACAGTTTCAGAGATTGTTACAGAAGCCTGAGCCTTATGCTCTGCGATTCTTTCCTGGTCCTAATCAGTGTGCTTATTGCAGAGAGGAAGGTCATTTCAAGAATAGTTGCCCGGCGTTGTTACAGCGTGCGAATGGTGTATCTGGTCAGAGAGGTCGTGGTGGTTTCCAGCAAGCTCCTAGGGGTAGGGGACGTGGTGTGTTAACCCAGAATGAGCGTTCCTCTTCCCTTCAGAATTCTGCGAATTATTTTGACAGACAGAATGTTCCGAGTGGTCAGTCTGCACAGTGCTATGTTGATGATTATTATGTCGAGAGTGAGAGTGCTGGTTATAATGATAGTTAGGACAACCATGGGCAAAGAGAGGGAGTAGTGTCAGTTCCAGTAGACCAGAGTGGACCTTATGTTGAAGTGATTACATCAGGTGTGGTACAACCTTTTCTTTTGGATACTGGTGCGACAAAGAGTTCTGTTATGCACTCTAAACTTCCTGGCGCACCTTTGTCTGGCTTGACCAATGTTTCAGAAGGATTTTCAGGCGCCCCAGTTTGTAACCCTATTTCTAATCCTTTGCCCCTTTCTATTGGCCCTTGCAAATTGGAAACTCCTCTTATTCTAACGACTGGTTGTAATGAGAATCTGTTGGGTTTGGACTTGCTGAAAAGATTGAATGAGACATTACATTGCTCTCCTTCGGGAGTACATCTTACCCTAGGTAAGAAAGTGATTTCTCCGATGTATTTGTCTAAAGATTGTCTTCCACTGGAATTGCGATCTCTTCCTGATACACTTTAGGCTACGGGTCCCAATGATGTTGGTCTCTTGCAGATTCCACCCTATGTTGTCACCCTTAAGTCGAATGCTAGGCTACCTCGTATTCCCCAATATAAAATATCTAGTGATGGCGAGAGAGCTCTTTTGGCGATTATTTATGATTTGGTTGAGAAGGGTGTAGTTGAAGAAACGGGAGGTAATGTGTGTAACAGTCCTGTTCTGCCTGTCCTTAAGCGTACTGATGCTTCTCAGCCACCTGTGTATCGGTTTGTGATCGACCTTCGAGAAGTGAATAAGATTGTGGTGCCACAGTTTCCTGTTGTCCCGGATATCACTGCTTTGTTGACTCTGATTCCTGCTTCAGCAGCCTGGTTTTCTGTTATCGACCTAAAGAATGCTTTCTTTAGCATTCCAATTGTGTGGAGAAGTGTGGCTCACTGGTTAGAGGAGGCAGACCTGGAAGCAGAGGTCAGCCCGGGACCAGTGTTCAATTCCCGGCTCAGCAGGGTCTTGAGTCCCAAAATGTCCATGGACTCGACAATTCTCGCTCCGGTGCCTAATCGATTCATGGGTTCACACTCTGCGACTCTGGGCAATAGATTTCTTAATCTCCACAACGGCCACTCGCGGCGGGATGCCTGGCTTTCACCTTGCGGATACCCTGCCGGGGTATCTCACAGGGGAATACCAGGACGGGTTCCCTAAGCAAGCGCTTAGAAACCAGTGGTGATTTGCGCTATACAAATCCATGTACATTTACATTTTACATTTACATTTACAATTGCTGAGGAGAGTAGAGATATTTTCGGCTTCTCATTAGGAGGTCGAAGCTTCCGGTTTAAGAGAGCTCCCCAAGGGTATTGTGAAAGTCCCTCCATCTATAGTCAGGGATTGAAAACTCAGCTTGATAGTTTTGTGTTGCCTTCTGGTGCTACTCTTATTCAATACGTTGATGATCTGTTGATTACTGCTGATGACGAAGAGATTTGTAAAGAGGCTACTCTTTCTTTGTTCCGACATTTGTCTGACCTTCATCATAAAGTGTCATCTTCCAAGTTACAGTATTGCCGACAAGAAGTAACCTACTTAGGTCATCTCTTGTCGAAGGAGGGAAGACGGTTGAACCCAGAACGAATTCAAGCGATTGCGCAAATGAGTGTACCATCCACACAGAGAGAAGTGCGCGCTTTCTTAGGTATCACCTCGTATTGTAGACAATGGATCCCTAATTTTTCCCTGCTAGCGAAACCTTGGTTGGCATTGACTCTTACAGATACTCCGAATCCTCTCCCTTGGTCTGATGAGTGTCAGAAAAGTTTTTCTGAATTACATGATGCATTGTGTTCGGCTCCGGTATTGGGTACTCCTGACTACAGTGAACCTTTCACGTTGTATGTGCACGAGAGAGAAGGTTGTGCATTGTCAGTTTTGACGCAGCAATTCGGAGACAAGCAAAGCCCATGTGCGTATTTATCAGGGACGTTAGATCCAGTAGCTAAAGCGTTGCCGAGCTGTTTGAGAGCTACAGCGGCAGCGGCTGTTTCTATCCGACAGTCTGCTGGTTTGGTATTGGACAATACATTGATTGTGATGGTCCCACATGCAGTGGATACCTTATTGAACAGGACCAAGACACAGCACCTTACTAGTGCACGTCTGTCAGGTTATGAGTTGACTCTTTTAGCTAGCCATGTACACATCAAAAGATGTAATGTGTTGAATCCAGCTACGTTGTTGCCGATTTCTGTAGAGACAGATGCTCAAGAACAGCATGATTTCTTTCTTCGGACAGAGGAAGAAACGAAGGCTAGAGTTGATTTGAAAGATACTCCTCTTACGAATGTTGATGGTACCCTATGGGTAGATGGTTCATGTTTCAAGCTTCCGAATGGTGAGACGACTGCGGCATATGCCGTCACAACTTTACATACAGTTGTTGAGACAGCACGCATAGCACAGAATTCTGCGCAAGCAGCAGAGTTGATTGCATTGACTAGAGTGTGTGTGTTGTCAGAGGGAAAGCGAGTGAATGTTTATACTGATAGCCAGTATGCGTTTGGTGTTGCCCATAGTTTTGAGCGTTTGTGGAGAGAAAGAGGATTCCTTACTTCCCATGGCACGAAAATTCAGCATGGGCAGTTAGTGAATGAACTTTTGGAATCACTTACTCTCCCAAAGCAGATTGCAATTGTAAAGTGTAGTGCACATAAGAAAGTTGTGGATGATGTAGGTCGAGGGAATGCGTTTGCGGATAAAGTTGCGAAGGAAACGGCGAGAGACATGATGAGCCGTATGTATGTGGCAGGTCCTGCAAGATGGGTTGTGGAAAGTGGAATGTGTGAAGACACAATAGAAAGTGTGAAGTTGATTCAGGCTGAAGCTACGGACAAAGAAGTGAGTGTGTGGAGAGAAACTACGGGTATGTTGGATCCAACGGGTTGTTGGGTTGAGTTGTCAGAACACCGTCGATGGTTGTTGCCTGATGCGTTTGTGCTCCCAGTGGTTACTATGGCTCATGGAATGCCTCACATTAGTTCGAAAGGAATATGCAAGTTGTTGGCTTCAGTATGGCAGAATGCTGGAATTCCTAAATGTGCTGAGAATTTGGTGAAACATTGCATGATTTGCTTGATGCATAATCCTGGCAAGGGAACCCCAACTCCAGCTGGTCATTTTGCTCCCCCAACGTATCCGTTTGAAGTGATACAGTTAGATTACATCCACATGGAGAGATGCAACAATTTGAAGTATGTCCTAGTGGTTTTTTGCGCCTTTTCCAGATGGATAGAGGCTTACCCCCTAAAGGATAATATTGCCTTGCCTACAGCCAAGGTTTTGCTCAAGGAGTATTTCACTAGGTATGGTTTGCCGAGAATTGTATGGAGCGACAATGGGAGTGAATTTGTGGGCCAAGTTATGAAGAAAGTATGTACTGGTTTGGGAATAAATCAGAAATTCCATGCTGCGAATCACCCCCAGTCTGCTGGACTTGTCGAATGCTATAACGGCACTCTAAAGCTGAAACTAGCTAAGATACAAGCGAGCACTGGTCTTACATGGCCAGATGTCTTGCCGTTGGCTCTTTTGTTAACAAGGACGACAGTGCATTCTCGTGTGGGACTTAGCCCATACGAAATAGTTTTTGGTCGTCCAGCGAATGTTTGGGGTGTGCATTGTCCTAAGAAGTACAGTGACATCGAGTACCCTATGTTGGTGGATTACTTACATGACTTGACTGCTAAATTACGTGTTTTCCACCAACAGGTCTATGACAGTTTTGCCAACAGCTACTGCAGATCCAGGCCATACGATTCAACCTGGAAACTATGTGCTTATCAAGAATTTTCAACGATCCAAGAATTTGGAATGAGATGGACTGGACCGTACTTGGTGTTACTGGTTACTAGAACTGCTGTCAGAGTAGCTGGTAAAAAGAATTGGGTGCATGCCACCCATACAAAAAAGTTCCGTTGCCCTTACCGTATGACAAGTGGGTGAAGGATGGAATAGCTGACTCAGAGTGTGAAAGGATTCCTAGATTTGTACCTTTTAGTGATGCACATTTGACATGGACTCAGTCAGAACATGAGGATGATGATGTTCTGCAAGCTGCTGTGCCTTTGCCGTTGAAACTTGACACCACGAATCCAGAAACACTTTTTAAGGAACAGACTGTGCCTGGTAAAGAGCGCTACAACTTGAGATTGCGAAAGAACAATTAATGGACAAACAAAGTTTGAATTTTTTTGTTGTGAGTTACACCTTTTCAGACCGAAGACTTTTTTTCTTTTTCTTTTTTGAGTCACCATCCGGACTCCGCTGCAGGGTCACGGTATAAGTTCTTAAGGGGTGAGCCGCGTATTGACACAAGGTCTGTGGTTCAGGGTCGTTAGTACGATCTTGACGCACACTTGAGTGAAGAAGGAAAATTACCGTGAGCAGCACGTTAGAGGATGGAGTCTTTTGGGTCTGATAAGAGTGTTGAGAAAGTTGATTTTAAAATGAAAATGTGTACATTGGTTCGTAACAAATGTTTTTTAATACTGTGTTTTCTAATGCTTTTGAATATTACGCTGGTTTGTGTGGGTTGGATTATCTAGGCTTCACAACAGACGTTTGCACCTACCTCCCAACCTACTCTTTCTTTTCCTACTGTTTCTCCACATGAGTTTCATACGTTGCCTGAACATGAACAGACACGAAGATCAGAATTTGTTAACAATTTGTTTATACAGATGTTGCATCAGCATCAGCTAGTTGTAAATACAACGAATTGTTGGGTGTGTGGTCTTATGCCACATACGATTGATAAGTGAATGCCATATTTGGTTTTGCCTTTTTCGCCTAATGGGTCAGTATGGGCACTCCAATCAATGTTTATCTATGCGAACGAAGCATCTCTTGTATGTTCCGTCAAAGATAATGCGAGTAACAATGCCTTGACACAGGGAATAGTAGATATGATCAGAGATATGATGCGTATAATAATATCCCTAAAGATGAGGTACGAGCATATATTGGTTGGAACAAGACTGGATACAGCATTAGCCTGACAGAGAAGGAGAGACGAAAAAGGTCTCCCCCTATTTGGATTGTACCCCACCGAGGTCATTTTTGTCTGCAAGGTAATGGTCAGAATCCGAGAGCTCAGCTTGGTAAGAGTGTGTGTGCTCACACCTATGTCTATACTTCCCAGAAATCTCCACCGTTCGTGCCAGCTAAAGGCACGTATTTTGTTTGTTACGACAGAGCATATATATGGTTGCCTTCTGATTTTTCAGACACATGTTATGTGGCATTTTTGCTTCCCCCTACATACACTGCTGTTTTCGATTACCATAAGACGAGATATGGTAGAGGTGTTATCGATGCGGAAGATACTGTCGCACAAGAAGCTGGGGACTTCTTTAAGGGGTTTGTGCCCTTTTGGGGTCCTATGGCCACTAGTAGGAATATTTGTCAGCTTACGAGAGAGGCCACTATAAATGAAACTGCTGGTGCCCTTAGCAATATTACAGCTGAGCTTCAAGCGGATCGCCTTATGACATTACAGAACCGCTTTGTTTTAGATATTATACTTGCAGATAGAGGTGGAGTATGTAAATTGATCGGGTCTATTTGCTGCGTTTTCATTCCAGATAACGCCCCGACAGTGTACCAAGCCATCTTGAGGCTACATAAGTCCGTTGAGTCTATACATGTAGACGAAGGGAACTGGTCATTGGTAGAGTGGTTTTGGGAACTGTTGACCAAATGGGGATGGAAGATTCTGATGTTTCTTGGTATGGCTTTAGCGATCCTTTTCTCGTGTTGCTTATGCATCCAGTGTGGTCCCGCCATTTGTAGTCTTTGTGCTACAATCTGTGTGAGAAGACCCGTCCCAAGAGAAGCGAAGGATAATAAGATGATGTTACAGCAACACCTTGATGGCCTGATGAGAATAGATATAGACCTGGATTCAGATTGACGTGAGTTTAGGTCATTGCCTACGTAATGGCAAAAGGAGGGTCTGAGGTTCGGTGGTTTTCGGAACTGGACTCCATTTTGTTTGCGCTGTTCGTGACGCCATTTTTGTGTTGCCCTCACGTAGGCCTAGGTGGTAAACGAACGAACAAAGTTGCATGGGCCTCATTGTTCATGTATGCATTAACAGGCTCTTTTCTGACTTGTGAGTGAACTGCAGGACGCTGACCCCATCACCTGAAACTGACCTCGCAAAGTCAATTTCCTTGTCTAAGATTGCCACTTAATGTTCAGGACCCCGTTAACCTGTAGTTTCCTTGCACATGTTTTATCTTGTCCAGCATCTATTACTGTTTCCTTTATGTTCTGACATGACATGGCTTGTGCTTTTCAATTATAAATTTGTCCGGCTTGCAAAGATTGAATTTGGGACATTCCTAATAATTAACTTTTGGGTTGGGTTACTGTAAATTGGGTTTTTGTTAATGTAATACTCAGTTAGAAAATGTGTCCTATTGGTCAGAATTTTGCGCAGTGGGAGTACATTTATAATGAGAATATGGTGTACAAAAAGTGATGTCTTGCTCTATGAAAATTGAACAGTTTCTTGAGTTGTACACCGTGTTGTATTGCTGAGATTACTGTTACTAGCTGCAGCTAATAAATTTGATCTCTGACACCACCTAGAAGTATTCCGTGTCTCTGTTTGCCAAGACAGGAGAACCCGAAGACTTTGGGCGTGTCCCTGGCGCCGCTGGGTTCTAAGAAAACCCGGTTCTTCACTCCTACCTCACCCCTCAACCCTGAGGCCTAAAACGTACCCTGCGCTGCCTTTAAAACTACTGATTCCCCTCCCCCTGAGGCCTAAAACCCTGCCCCTAGCAAAAAATGCCCTGACACCAGCCCCATGCCCTGAGCCCTAAAACGTACCACCGAATTGCCCTTAAATCTACCATAACCCTTCCCACACCCTGAGGCCTAAAACTCTGCCCCCATTAAAAAAACGACCAGACCCCCACACCCTGAATCCCAATTCCGACCCACCCCTAAAACCTCCCCCAAACCCAGCCCCAGTTCTTAAAACTACCCAAACCCCCTCCTCTGAACCCTAAAACCCTGCCCCATTTTAAAAAGACTGCTTTAACCTCCCCGTCCTTACCCCTAAAACTGTCCCCACCCCTAAAAACTACCCACCAAACCTGGCCCTAGCCCTTAAAATTACTCTGGCCCTCCCCCCACCCTGAGCCCTAAAACCATGTCCCTCTTCCAAGAACTACCCCAACCCTCCTGCGTCCTGAGCACTAAAACCTGACCCCCACCTTTAAAACAGTCCCTTAAACCGTGCCCCAGCTCCAATTACCTGTCCGCGTTCAGAGCGTCCTGTTCGGATGCTTCCTCTGCCTGCTAATTCAGACACTAGAGTGCTGTCTGCATTAACCACGCATAGGCGTAGTTAAGGTAGATGCGTGGTTTTGCTTGCGGGGAACCTGCATGCATTTCCGACAAATACTATAATGCTAGAATATTCCATACACTAATGAGTAGTACGTTGTCAATTAAGCAAGAAGAAATAGAAAGCCAATCACTGGAAGTGTGTTGGGTGACCAGCATTCCATGTTCATGTAACAATAATTAATGTCTTCAAAGCATACCTACAAATGCATCAATATATATAGAAGGTAGACTGATATGAGAGCATAGTGTTATCCAACAAGTATGGATACATATATTGTGTAATTATGCAACACAGTTTTATATTTTTGTGGGTACAGCAATGTTTTTTTTTTATTTTTTTTTATTTCAGTCCATTTTTTATTGAAAATTATATAATTACATGGTGCGTCACATATACATGGGAGGTAATTTACAGAGAAAAAAGATAAGAATGCTCTGGGGGAGGGGGAGGGTAGTGGGGGGTTATGGGGAGACAACACAAGTCCATCGTCTTGGCACATCTGACCGATGTCTTTATGTCGTAGAAGAGTTGTGGCGCAGAGCCCTTAGCGACACAAAAAGGATGTACAAAGTTCCCCGGGAAGAGTGACGGAGAGGGGTGTGTGCTAGTAAGTGGGGGAATCCCCAAGTTGGAACTAGAACCCTCACACACCCAGCAAGCTAGGTGTCATGCTTCATCATATGGGTTCTGCTCCTTGTCAGACTGGCGCTGCAATGTCTGACGGGCTCCCGAAACCGGGGCTCTTTATCGGAGATCTTTTGCTCCCGCCATATGGTGCATGCGTGTGAGAGGGCCTGAGGAGTGTGGTCGTGACGTGAGTGCTAAATTAAAAAAGGTGAGTTGGTCCACAACCTAATTTTATTCTCGTGGTAGACTCCCTTGGTTAAAAACGGGGGGTGGTGGTGTATGAGGGGAGAAAAATTACCCTAGAACTATCAGAGTGAATTTAACTACTACCCTCATGTATTGGTCGACATGTTTCATGCCTGATGGCAATTCTTCAGGACCTAGTTAAATAGTACCACACAGTGAAAGTAATTAAGTGAAAGGTCAAAACTTGCAGAAAGGTATACAACCTTCTTTAGTCAATAATACCGGGGTGCAGGCCAATTGGTCCTGCTGCAGTATTGTTACCTGTAGAAATGAAAAATTAAGCTATTATACAGGATAACCGCATTGGTGAAGTTTAACCTCATGGAAATAGTGAAAGCACACACACACACACAGACCGTGCTTATCATTTAAAATACCGAGCATATACATTGTAGTTAATTGGCAAATCATTGATGTGACCAACTAGTTCATGCCATACCATGCATCGGTGGAAAGTGACGTCAAGAAACAAATCCAAAATGGTGCTGTGTAAATGGAGGAGGGCTGTATGAGTAACCTTACCCTAAGAGATTCCCTGACGGACCTCGCAGTCTGCTCCCGTGGGACCGGCTGGGGAGGTATGGTACCTAATTGAAGGGAATCGTAATTATTTCATAAATGGTTGTTCTAATTTAATTTTTCTGGAGTGCTGAGGTCCAGGTGTAGGCTAACCACATAGGATGGGAGACGAGATAAGGTATTGTGCTTTACCTCGTATCCCGAGCACTAGAGTCATCCGGTGTAACCCCAATTGCCTCACTCGGCCAGGGCAGTACTGTTTTCGAGGCAGTGACGGGGGTTGTGTTCACCAAGCCCAGTGCCCGCCGCAAACGCGTCGCGCCCCAGATTGTGCATCAGGGAGGCACAGCGCGGATCAGCAGAGCAACCAAGCGCGGTGATCGCGCCCACATGTAAAACAGGACCGCAAACTGCACCGTGGTGCAGCAAAGAGCGGCCACCCAAGGACCCACACACTCGTGGATCCGAGCGAAAGGCACAACAAGGCTTACCTGATAGGAGGTCGGTGGACGGGGAGCAACTAATTGAGTTAATCTCACCTTCGGCGGCAGCAGTCCTAGCCGATGCACCTACCCCACGAGCGGCGTCAGAATAATGACGCAGAGCAGCTGGTAACTGTCTCTTCGCAGAGCCATTATTTAAGTGCCTACGACACTGCCTGCTCTTCCATCACACGCCGTAGTGGTCCCGCCCCCACCCATGACTGCGCATGTATTACGGTGGTGGGAACCTAACCATTAGGCGGCGTGATGACTGTAGCGGCCATCTTGGAAAGGTGGAGAATGCTAAAACAAACGGGGAGAGAAATTGGATACTAGCAGTTCCCTCTGAAGCTGGATAGATGAGGGGATAAATGGAATACTACAACTACTCTGTTATTTATCTGCCAGTGTGTGTCATGACTAGAGAAATACAGGAGGAAGGCATAGCATCGCATGAGATGTACATCGCATGAGTACAGGGATAGTTAGATTACAAGCTGTTGTTGGACTTGGAAATGACACCAATATAGTGATCAAACAGGCAGACAAAGGTGGGGCCACTGTGATGCAGAACTATACTGACTATGACACCGAATGCAGACGTCAACTCTCTAACATTATTCATTATAGACCACTCAACATTGACCCCACTAAACGACTCAGGACTACTATCACGAGTCTTGTTCTTGAGGGCGAGACAAATGAGTGGATCTCTAAAAATGAAGCTGCATTCTTAGTCACCGTTGACCCGGTTATCCCGTACTTCTACACCCTCCCCAAAATCCACAAGGGTGTGACTCCAGTCCCTGGGAGACCGATTGTCTCCGGCATAGGCTCTTTACTCGAGCCCTTGTCAAAATTTTGTGACTCTTTCCTTCAACCAGTGGTGAAGAAAATTCCTTCTTTCCTACAAGACACACGTGATGTCCTCCGCCTCATTGAATCCTTTGAGGGGAGGGGAAATGTGGACCTCCTCCTCACGATGGATGTTGAGGCGTTATACACTAACATCCCCCAACAAGCTACTCTGGAGGCAGTGGAGTCCACCCTACTTTTGGAAGATTGGTCCTCTCCAACCCCTGTTTCATTCATCATGGCATGTGCTTCCCTGGCTTTGACAGAAAATTTCTTCCAATATGGTTCCCAACTCTACCATCAGATCCAGGGGACCTCTATGGGTTCTACATTTGCTCCAAGCCTGACATGTATCTACATGGCAACCTTTGAGGAGAGTGTTATTCAATCTGCACTCAACCCCTACTGTGATAACATCACCCTATGGCGCAGGTATATTGACGACATCCTTGTTTTCTGGAAGGGTGATCGCAGAACCTGTGAGGCCTTCTGCAGTTGGATTAATCTCCAAAATCCATATCTTAAGTTCACGGGTACAATGTCTACAACCACCATCCCCTTCCTGGACTTATGCATTAACCTCAATCCCACTAGTCTCAGCACAACCCTTTTTCGCAAAAGCACTGACAGAAACAGTCTTTTACTGTTCCAAAGCCATCACCCACGGGCCCTGAAGGACAACCTTCCCTTTGGCCAATTCCTCAGGGTCAGGAGGAATTGCTCAGACACAGCAGATTTGCAAAGGGAAGCCACTCTGCTTCAACACAAACTACAGGACAGAGGATATCCTACCAGACTTTTAAACCAGTCACGTAAAAGAGCCCTGAATAACCCAAGAGTGAACTTACTGGAAGAACATCCCAAGGCCCAAGACGAGTTGATAACGTGTGTCACCTCCTTCACCCCGAACTCTACATTTCTAAAGAAAACGATAAACAAACATTGGCCCTTAGTTAACTCGGGTGGTTTAGGAATTCCAAACCCCAGATTCGCTTTCAAAAGAACTGCCAATCTCAAGGACGCCCTAATACACACACGCCCCAGACAAAACACCACTGATAACCAAAGGAGGCTGTGGGACCTTCCCCCTGTAGTTGGTCATTTCCCATGTGGCGGTTGTGCGGCATGCCCCCAGACATCCCAATGTAAAGAAGTCAGAATTACAGGCACATTTTTGTGGCAACTCCGCAAACACACAAATTGTAACAGCACCAAGTGTATTTATATGATTACCTGCCCCTGCGGCAAAAACTACATAGGAATGACCATGAGGCACATTAAAGTGAGGATTTTAGAGCACAAGAGCAACATCAGGTGCTTTAAAACACATACCAAACTGTATGAACATTTCTTTCAAAACAAACACTCAGCAGACTGTCTCACTTGGTTGGTTTTAGAAGCCCATCCAGCCATCTCCAAACAAGCCTTGTTTAGGATTGAACAGAGATGGGTCCATCGTCTTCGATTGGACCTGGTTGGATTAAATGACTCTGTCCCGTGGGTGTCCTTAGGCATGTAATCTAACTATCCCTGTACTCATGCGATGTACATCTCATGCGATGCTATGCCTTCCTCCTGTATTTCTCTAGTCATGACACACACTGGTAGATAAATAACAGGGTAGTTGTAGTATTCCATTTATCCCCTCATCTATCCAGCTTCAGAGGGAACTGCTAGTATCCAATTTCTCTCCCCGTTTGTTTTAGCATTCTCCACCTTTCCAAGATGGCCGCTACAGTCATCACGCCGCCTAATGGTTAGGTTCCCACCACCGTAATACATGCGCAGTCATGGGTGGGGGCGGGACCACTACGGCGTGTGACGGAAGAGCAGGCAGTGTTGTAGGCACTTAAATAATGGCTCTGCGAAGAGACAGTTACCAGCTGCTCTGCGTCATTATTCTGACGCCGCTCGTGGGGTAGGTGCATCGGCTAGGACTGCTGCCGCCGAAGGTGAGATTAACTCAATTAGTTGCTCCCCGTCCACCGACCTCCTATCAGGTAAGCCTTGTTGTGCCTTTCGCTCGGATCCACGAGTGTGTGGGTCCTTGGGTGGCCGCTCTTTGCTGCACCGCGGTGCAGTTTGCGGTCCTGTTTTACATGTGGGCGCGATCACCGCGCTTGGTTGCTCTGCTGATCCGCGCTGTGCCTCCCTGATGCACAATCTGGGGCGCGACGCGTTTGCGGCGGGCACTGGGCTTGGTGAACACAACCCCCGTCACTGCCTCGAAAACAGTACTGCCCTGGCCGAGTGAGGCAATTGGGGTTACACCGGATGACTCTAGTGCTCGGGATACGAGGTAAAGCACAATACCTTATCTCGTCTCCCATCCTATGTGGTTAGCCTACACCTGGACCTCAGCACTCCAGAAAAATTAAATTAGAACAACCATTTATGAAATAATTACGATTCCCTTCAATTAGGTACCATACCTCCCCAGCCGGTCCCACGGGAGCAGACTGCGAGGTCCGTCAGGGAATCTTTTAGGGTAAGGTTACTCATACAGCCCTCCTCCATTTACACAGCACCATTTTAGATTTGTTTCTTGACGTCACTTTCCACCGATGCATGGTATGGCATGAACTAGTTGGTCACATCAATGATTTGCCAATTAACTACAATGTATATGCTCGGTATTTTAAATGATAAGCACGGTCTGTGTGTGTGTGTGTGCTTTCACTATTTCCATGAGGTTAAACTTCACCAATGCGGTTATCCTGTATAATAGCTTCATTTTTCATTTCTACAGGTAACAATACTGCAGCAGGACCAATTGGCCTGCACCCCGGTATTATTGACTAAAGAAGGTTGTATACCTTTCTGCAAGTTTTGACCTTTCACTTAATTACTTTCACTGTGTGGTACTATTTAACTAGGTCCTGAAGAATTGCCATCAGGCATGAAACATGTCGACCAATACATGAGGGTAGTAGTTAAATTCACTCTGATAGTTCTAGGGTAATTTTTCTCCCCTCATACACCACCACCCCCCGTTTTTAACCAAGGGAGTCTACCACAAGAATAAAATTAGGTTGTGGACCGACTCACCTTTTTTAATTTAGCACTCACGTCACGACCACACTCCCCAGGCCCTCTCACACGCATGCACCATATGGCGGGAACAAAAGATCTCTGATAAAGAGCCCCGGTTTCGGGAGCCCGTCAGACATTGCAGCGCCAGTCTGACGAGGAGCAGAACCCATATGATGAAGCATGACACCTAGCTTGCTGGGTGTGTGAGGGTTCTAGTTCCAACTTGGGGATTCCCCCACTTACTAGCACACACCCCTCTCCGTCACTCTTCCCGGGGAACTTTGTACATCCTTTTTGTGTCACAAGTCTATGGACTCGTACACTGGACCCCGTAAAATATCGTCCTACCCCAGTCCCCCCTTTTGTACTGGCAGAGCCCTTAGCGACTGACGCTGAATGCTGTGGATTACGGTTCGATTCCCCGGCTTCGGCGGCAGGGGTCTGCCCAGCACCATGTGACTCTGGGCAGCAGCTCGCTTAAATTTCCCGACCACTCCCAGCGCCTTGACACCTGCGGGTAATTGTTCGCGCTTTACAAATACTGGACATAAAATCCAAACGAGGGGGCAGTAAAATATGATTTTCATATATTATGGGATTACACCACTGTTGTATTTTTTATGTTTGTTATTGTTTTTACTAAGCAATGCCTTAACCTGTTTGGTGGTTTCGTATTTTTGTTGTTTAAGAGCTTATGCTCCTTGTTGTTTTTTTCATTACTGCCTTGCCCCATTCTGTCATGCCTCGAGCGCCACTGCTCAGGTTGTGTTCTGGAGTCGTTCATGCTTGCAGTCCTCCAGTCGGTTGGAAGTTGGCAGCTTGTCTCGGCGGTTCGCTTTCGCTGCTGGGGAAGTTTGCAGCAATAAACTCCTTTTCTTCACCTCTGCCAGCCCTTCTTCAATCACCCACGTTAATCTAAGCACATCAATAGATTTGCTATTTGGAAGCTCGGAGCAACAGATCCTCAAATGCCTTCTTTATGCTTGGGTAACATGTGTTCCACATGTGAATGAACAGCCTAACTTTCCAAAAAGAAAAGGGGGCATATTTACAATTAGCGGCGCATCCCTACATATCAGCAGGGATGCGCCACTTATTGTGCGCCATGCCTCCGCCACAATGGATGCGCTGCATTTACAATGCGGCGCACCATGAGGCAAATAACAGCACAGATGCGTCACGCATCTGTGCCGTAAAAGTGGCACATTGCTGGAGTTGCAACGCAAGCGTGACGCAGCTCCAGCAAGGCTCTAGGGTGCCCTATCCTACAAATGCTGCGTCAATCCTTACGCCTGCTTCAAGCAGGCGCAGGGTTTTGACGCAGCATGGGCCCCAAAGTGACTGAGTGAAATCTTGTAGATTTCACTCAGCCACTTTTAGGAGACGTTTGTGCGCCGGAACGCCCCCCCCTGTGCAGGAACGCCTCCTTCTGGCGCAGGGCTTTACAACGTGACGCATCTCCTAGATGCGTCACGTTGTAAATACCCCGCACCATGGCTCATCTTTTGCGCCGCCGTTGCGTTACAAAAGTGACGCAACGGCGGCATAAAAGAGGCGCAAGGGGCTTTTAAATCTGCCCCCTCGTTTCCTTCTGCCCTTGCAGTTACGTTTTATTTCCCTGAGAAGAAACAAACTCGTTGTGTCCAACTGTACTTAACCAAAATCCCTGGTTTGGGTTGTACTGAACTCTCCTGAGAAAGGAAAGCAATATCTCGTTCTCACAAATATCCACCGGGTCTTTAAGGCATTGTCACTTATTTCGAGTGACCATGTGCTTTTTTTGACAATGAAGAATTGCATAGTAAGCAACTAAAATCTAAACAGCTGATTTTTGGGGGATCTCTTAAGGTACGTGTCATGTTTTTAAACAAATCGTAAAAGGAAAGTGCCATCTAGTGATTCCCAACCATCTCTCAAATAATGCAGCTTGGCTGATGGAATAGTCCTTTCCCAGCTGTGCCCCTGCATAACCACTGTAAATTAGGACAACCACTATATATATTTTTTTTAATTGAGCAAAGTAAGAGGTACATAAAATGCATTTCAACATTGAATTAAAAGTCATAATTAATATAGCCTAATAATACATGAAATAGCCTCTTTACCACAGTTGAAAAAACAGATGTAAAACTTGATTTCAAACAGTGCCTTCCTATATGCCGATCCTATATAATAAAATAATAATATGCTTTGACCATCAAACAAAAGTGCCACAATATATTGTGCAAACATCGCATAGTGCAATTCCCGTAGATCAAATAGCAGCCAATATCGTCCATTATGATTTATGATAAAAAGCGATATTAATGAGCCACTATGTTTTTGTGACCGAGTCTGTTGGTCATTCATTTCAGGTAGTATAAAGGTGATGGAGCAGTGTTTTCTGTAAATAAAATCTGCTCGGATTAAGCCTTCCGTAGTGTGAAAACCATTAGCAAAGTTTGAGCATATGGTTTGGGTAAAAGAAATAAGAAAGGTGCGGGGCAAATGACCCTGTGCTTATGTAGGCCACAAATGATTCATGTACAATGAGCAAATACAGAAAAAATGTGTGTATTGTTTATCAATTTAACTAAGCGATATTGATTTCACTGAATAATAGTTTAAAATGATTATGTTTTTATTATAGTAATAATGAAAGGTTGAAATGAAATTATGAAATGGAGCTTTTATTTTGAGCAAATAACCGAAATTGTTTATTTCTCGTTGAGAAAACTGCACGTTTTACAAGAAGGCCTCAACACTGATGTTAGGGTTAATTTTTCTTTAAAAATGTAGAAATGCAGAAAATGAGTTTTATCCTTCATAGACGACTATTGTGTTTTTCTTTGTCGATGGCTGCAATGTGTTCAGTGTATGAGTAGTATTTCCTGCTGTCGAAGAAAAAATGTTTTCTTGTGGATAACAGAGCTGGAGAAATGTTTCCATGTTTGTTCGAATATGCGTGTGTCGAGGCAGGAGATCATTTTGATTTCCTTTGTCAGAGGACGATGATGTCAGCATGACAGTAAACAATGGACGTTTGAGAGGAAGGAGCAACGGAAGTAGTGTGACTTAATGCTCTCTGCTACTGGACCGATAAGGAAAAAGATTTTCCCCCTTATGTTACAACAATAGGCTTGGACTGATTAACAATGGGGTATAATTATTAGTGATAGATTATTTTGTGAGAGATGGTTAAATCAGTGGGAGATAGTTAGATCGAGACTTCTGTACAAGGCGTTCATAAGAGCTGTTTCTATGAGATTTTCTGGTTGATGCTGTCAGTGAGCTGACTCCTTAGCTTTGCTCCTCATACTTTGTGAGGCTAGCCCCATCTTTCCCTTCCGGCCGGAGGGTTAACGTTTCAGCTATCAGCATGCTGTACTATAGTTTTCTAGGTTCGTATGAAATTCTTTATTTGCATCGATCTTATTAAAAATGTCCTTTTGTCTCTTACACTATCCACTCAACTCATACTCCTTAATTGAGATGTTATTGTGATTACCTGAGTTGTATTCTTGCATGAAAATTCAGATCAACGCTGTATCTTACATATGCTTATAAAGAAAATAGATAAAAGCAAAGTAATAGAGAAACGGAGCCTGTTGTTATTCATTATCATAAATGATGAGATATATAAATATTTGTAGGTAGAATTGTGTATATATAAATATTCATTTTGTTCTAGGTCCACATAAGGGGAATATTTCATCTAAATCTTTTACCAAATCCCTGTCAAACTCTCTGATCTGTCGGAGGACTAGACGTGATATGGGCCAAAAGTTAGTTGTCTAAATAGGGAAAAAATAAAGAAGGTAAACAGTTTTATAGCGCGTGGTATAAATGTTATATGCTCTGCTTTGGTTACCAGAAACCTTTTTCCCTCGGTGCCTTGCGCTATCAAATGTCAGTAAACAACTCCTTCCTCAAGGCATGGTGCCCGGTGTCTCACCTGAGAAAGAGAGACGGAATGCTGGGGCAATATTTATGGTGCAGTCTAACACTAGGAATTTCACCCATCACCCACCCTCATTTCTCAGATAGGCCGTGTGCAGCTCTTTTCATTCTCAGCCTACCCCCATCCATTACCGTAGCTCACTATTCTCCTCAGATGTACTTTCTACAGCTCCTTTCATTCTCAGCTACAGCTCCACCTGCCCCCTTAGTTCTACAGGTTCTTCGGAGAGGCCAGCTACAGCTCCTTTCATTCTAATGCACCTTCCCCCTAAGCTCCACTGAGCTCCTCAGAGAAGCCTGCTAACACAGTTTGCATTCTCAGAACCAGCCCCAGCTCTAATGGCCTTAGTAGGTCCGCTGAGTTCCTGAGCTCCTCAGAGAGGCCTTCTACAGCTCCTTTCATTCTAAGCTACAACTCCACCTGCCCCCTTAGCTCCACTGAGCTCCTCAGAGAAGCTTGCTAACACAATTTGCATTCTCAGAACCAGCCCGAGCCCCAATGGCTTTAGTAGATCCACTGAAATCCTGAGCTACTCAAAGAGGCCTGCTACTGTTATTTTCATTCTCAGCTCCATCTCCAACTGCCTCCTTAGTTCCACTGATTTCTCACTGGCTTCAACAACTACTCTCTTAAACTCAACAATAGACATGCTCCCAACCCATTTTACAAAGTATTGTGAAAAGTTCAGCATCCACTTACATAAGCTAACTTAATTTTGCATTGTCAGTGCCTATCAGGGAAACGTCAGAAACAGAAATTCTGTGCAGAAACTGCACATAATACACAGAAGCAGCCTTTCCTCACATTGCCCTGCAGACATGATACTAATGTTGCATTAATATCATTTTTGCAGAAAAAACATTCAATTGCTGTGACAATCTACAAAAGCACATTTCCCTGAGTGTTTCATGCTAGAGTATGCTTTCTATCTGAGTACATAATATAACAGCTGGATTCTACATCTATTAAACATGAGTTAACAGTTTGCCACTGTGCTGTTAGAAGATATGGGGCCTGACGTGCAAAAGACTTTTGCAGATGCAAACCCTATGATTTGCAAAGGTACAGTATTAGCAACCACAAGAGGGATTTTTAGAGTGTACTTAAGCCCATTAATGAGTCTATACATTTTTTCTGACTCTTAAAAGGGCTTTTCATTCCTTTCTAAATCGCAAATAGGAGTGGTGTGACATGGACATCACCGTTCCATTTCTGATTCAGAAAGGAATGCATCAATGTTTTTTAACTGCAATTTAGGTTGCAAATAATTGATCAATTACTGACTACTGGTGGAGTGGAAACTGACTTGCAAAGGGCATGCTGTCCCCACTCGACACCTCCCCCTTTTAAAATGATGTATGTGTACTTGACAAGAATATTTTTATGAGTAGAACAAGACCAAAACGAATTTTTAAAGAATAATCTACAATGTAATGCTTAAAAGCAAATAGCTCTTCAGAGTTAGAGGAGGTGGCGCTGCACTGGGGTAAATTTAAAAATCAGGCCAACCACAATGGAGGGCAGGCCAGCGTCGGACCCGTGCAGGGCCCACTGAATAAGTACCTTGGATGTAGCAAGCGTTGGTGTCTAAGACTTAATGCTTTGATTCAGATTCACGTAGTTGGGTAGGTGCATTGGTGTCTAGTCTCGCAGTTGGGTCCCATGTCTTCATCGAACCCCTTTTGATGCAAGCGATGCGTTTTCGTTGAGCCTCACAGTTGAGTCGGTGTCGAGCCATGCAAGGATATCCTCGAATCGGCACTGTGTCGGTGTTGAAGGGCACTATGTTGGTTCGAATCGGTGCAAAACCGCCACTGTGTTGATTTGTTTCAGAAAAACAGCTGAAGAACCCCCTTTCAAGGCCAGGACTAGATTTGCACCTCCTGACAGGATGGGACTCACAGTTAGCAGAGTCCAGCAGCTGAAGCCGAGTAGCAGGAAGTCTTTGAGACAGGAGGTAAGAAAGCAAGCCCTTGGAGAAACTTGGGTTCAAGATTGTAAAGGGCAGGTTCAGTCCTTCTCACTCCCAGGCAAGGAACAGCAGGCAGTAGGCCAACACAGCAAAGAAAGTAGCAAAGTGGCAGCCACTCCTACAGCATAGCAATCAGCAGGTAACAGGCCAACACAGAAAAACAGTCAGCAAAGTGGCATTCTCTCCTACAGCACAGCAGCTCTTCTTCCTGGCAGAATGTCCTTAGTTGCAACAGTGTTCTAAAATCATGTTGTGCTGTCATTAGTTATACTCATTTGAGCCTTTGCAGTATAGAGGCTTCCAATAGATGCTTTGAACTGCACAAGGCCCAGCCTTTCCTGTCCTGGCCCCAAACTCAATACAGGGGGTATGATATCCTTTGTGTGGGGACAAGGACAGCCCTATTCAGATGCAAGTGTCACCTCCTCCCTCTCATCCTGTCTCAGGATGAACCATCAGCATGCAAATGGCTGCTCAGTCACACCTACTCAGCCTTTGTGTGTGGCTGTCTAGAATGGGATGCAGGAAGCCAGCTGTCATCCACCCTAGACATTTATTCAGAGACCGGCAGGTGCACAGAATGGCTAAAGTAAGAAAGTGTCACATTTCTATAAGCACACAACAAACACACATGCCAATACAGATGTCAATTATTCTTCACTTCACATGATCACATATGACACTTGATGTGACCATAAGCCATCATTGTATTAGTTTTTTCTTTCAATTTTTTAATATTTCATTTTTTTGTGAAAATATGTTTCATCGTTTTTTTTCAAATACCCATTGGTTTTCTAATTAAAAAAATGAACATACAAAAATTCACATAAATACACAACATTGGAGTGAATCAAATTACTAAATGCTCAACGCCACCAACTACATTGTTGGACATGACATAGACACATCATTGCAAAAAACAGATGAAACAGATAAAATGAGATTGAGTTCTGCGTTTCGTAAGCAAGTGTCTGTTTTGTAAAAACAAGAGAAAAATAAACACATCCCTGTAGGTTGAACTTTGATACTTTCTTAACAAACACAAGAGCAAACTTAATCAGGGCAAAAACCAGACAGTGAACTATTCAGGCTCACACTAATATTTCATTTTGCTTTGGATAATTTTTTCTTTTTTTTTTAAGAACAGTTTTTATTAGGAACAAACTGCAGCAATAATGACAATATAGTGACATCCTCGGCAAAGGCATACAAGATTACAGCATTACATGTCAACCTTCAATCAATCAGCAGCACATAGGAGTACACTCTATTAACAGCTTAGCAGTTACTATGAGGGTTGCAACTGTGTCCCCGGGTCAGGAAACCCCGCTGATTCACCCCATCCTTAAGCTTTGGATAATTTTTGACTAAGTTATACAAAATGAGCCAACGTAGTCTATTTTAAAGCACGCTTGTTAAAAATAGCAGTGTGTATGTACATAAGCGGCGTTCATTTGTGTTCACAGTACCCCTTGGTGTAAACAGAATGGATATCGCTAAAACTCTGACTGTGTTGTCCCACTAGCATAGACACACGTACACGACAGCCATTTTAGGTACCATGGTCTCCCTGTTCACGATCGCTCATCAGCGCACCTTCCTGACCCTGTAAGCCTCCCCCATGCACCCTGGCTACCCCTCTCCCACATGCGCGGGTCATGAGCCCACCCCTCCCGCATGACTCTGTCCCTAAAGAATCGCACCCCGCGCCTGACCAACACCTCCTTCCCGTCCATGAATACCCCTCTTATGATCAACCCTTCCACAACACTCGATTGTCCACACTGACCCTTCCTTTCATGAATATCTCTCCTTTGATGACCTCTTCCTCTGAGCCGGAACGTTTGCACGGACCACTGGTCATCCCTTAGCCTAAGGATACAGTTTATTGCCCACTACTTTATGCACTCGTCTCTCTTGGAAGAAGCTACTATTGATCATGACCGCCCCACCCCATGAGATTCGATCAGGCACACACACATTCCAATGGAATCAGCAGAACCCTCAGCCGCATGACAGCCCCCTCCTATTTCATGGAGGATAAGGGCCCTACTGTAGCCACGTGTTGGAATACCTCCATACTATACAAAGTGTTGATTGTAATAAAGGTTGCCTGTGTGCCACCAACCTGTGTATAAAAGACGAAGCCTAAGAGAAACTTGTTAGAGCACCTCCCGAAGACACTCTGCGAGTGTCCCAAAGGACATGTTCTCCTCATGAGTAATAAACTCTGTTCCTGTTTTCCTACTTCCAGTGCCCGTCTCCTTATTTGGTAATTATTCAAGATGAGAATGAAGAGTCGCCCTGCACCAGCAGCCTGGGCATCGGGTGCGATATGGGCTGACTTTTCTACAATTGGCGTCCCAACGCGGGGTCCATCAGCGACATAGGGTCCAGTAAGAGAGGTCCAGACGATGGGGTGAACATCTAAATGATTGGAGTATACCTGCCTTGAGAGGGCCCTCGTCCGGCTGCCGATTGAATGAACTTCACCGATTCCGAACGGACCTCTCTCAAGTGACCTATTGTTCTGACTGGAATCCCACAGGAATGCTGCGGTAAAAACATGGAGAAAGAGAATGATCGGGCGCTGGAAAAGGGAAGGCGAAGAACTGCCCACATGGTCCGGTCCGGGTAAGGTCGTGACACACGACAAATTGCGAAATTGATTGATTGATTGATTGTTTGAAAATACTAGTATTTCCTATTGATTGCTTCTGGGAGATTCTCTATTTGCAAACAAACACAGAATCGCCATACTCTGTTTAGTCTTTGCAGATAGTGAAGGGTAGGCAACGCAAAACTTTAACACGTCGTGTCTATTTTTTTCTCCCCATTGATTGATTGATTGAATCGAACATTGAGCTGTTCGAAGTTGGTTCTCTTAGGAATCTTCTCTGCCGGCAAACAGGAAAGAATAGGAATATTCTCTCTCCCTTTGCAGAGAGTGAAGGGTAGGTAACGCAAACCTTTAACACGTCGTACCTATTTCGTTCCTCATTGATTGATTGTTTGCCCGAACATTGACTGTTTGGGAATTGGTTCTTTTTGGAGGTATTCCCTATTTGCATACAAGAACAGAAGTCGCCATACTCTAGTCTTTGCAAGTAGTGAAGGGTAGGTAATGCGGACCTTTGTCCCCCGTGGTAATCTGTCATGCCTATCTACTCCCCACTGGTTGATACGCCAGTTTCACCCGGACCATTTACTAGAGGGAGATCATCTGACCCGGCCAGATAGCAGCCCTAGTGAAAAGGACATATGAGATAATAAAGTGATCACTGTAACCTGTTAAACAGAAAACTTTAGCATGAAACCACCTGGAAAGAAAAGAATAGGAAAACGAAATCAGTAGGCCACTGATGAACATGAACTTTTATTTAAATAACGAACAAAGAAACAATAACAATACGTAATAATAAAACCTATTAATGCCCTAGAAATAGGAAACGTTAGAAACAAGAACGGTAAACTGTAGAAAATGAAAGTCAGCAGAACATCCGCCCCCACTCTGGAAAATTCCAAAGTGGAGCAGGGTGCGGCTACGCCCAGCCGGAAGCAACCCATATAAGGCGGGTCCTGCTGCCAACAGTCGGCCAGGAGATCGTAACGTAGGGTGTAGCCAGAGGAGAGACCGAGGCCAGCGGGACCCGGCCAGGGGATTGCCTTGACAACGATGGAGAGTTGCAGGGGGGGAATGTCTATGTCCTCGACCCTCCCCTCTCTCTCCTAGTCCGGCCGCGGTGGCCCTTGAGAGTTGCAGATAGTCCCGCCACATGCTCTCCCGGTCCGGCCACCAACGGCCGGGGGCTGGGGCTGACGGGATCCGGCTGCAGCCGATGAGCCAAGGAACCCGTTCATGGGGCCAGAGCAAGGGGCGTCCGGCCGACATCCACCGGAAGCCCGGCCCAGAGACGGACGAGACATTTTTCTTTTCTCCTCCGTAATGGCAGCAGCAACACGCCAGGCACCACTTCTTTCCTTTATAATTACTGCGACAACTCTGGGGGGGGATGTCTTGCACATGCCTCCGACCCCCCCCCCGTCCTCATCGCCTGGTCTGGCCATAACAAATGTCAAGCGAGGGGCCGTGGGGTGCACTGGGAGGGAGAGACGGTGCGAACAGGCCTCTCCCGCCTCCCCAGGTGGAGGCTTCCCAGCTGCACCCTCAGCGCTCCAGGCGCCCGGAAAAGGGTTCTTCCACTGTGGCGATGCTGCAACGCCTCGCCCGGCAGGGTGGAGCCCGTCCGCTCATTTGACCCCGCGATCGCCGGTAGCTGCCGAACTTTCAAAATGGCGATCGACCTGGCAAGAGCGGGCCCAGCATGAAGGAATGGCCCGGTCACTTGTTGACTCCACCGTCATAGTTCTCCACAACCTTGAAGATTCTAGAGGAGCCGCGGGAGTCCCCGACTCCCGCAAATACCCCCGATGGGGAGTGACTGCCATGATTGCCCACGGAACGATGGAAATGTAGCCGCAGGACGTCGGCGCTCCCATGCTGGCGCCAGCCTCAGTTTGAATGACTAGAATCCTGCAGACCACAGTCGGATCAGTTCCGGTGAAAGCACAGTATGACCCGGTAGGAACATTGTTGCACACCGCCCCCCTCCTTTTTTTTGACTAATGGTTCAAACCACCGATCCTTTCTTTTGCCCTTTAACGGAACTTTGGGACTGCCAAAGGAAGCTCTGGGCCCAACCACGAGTTAGTAGACATTTAGACTATGCCTGGTTCTGCCTGACTGCACCCAAAATGGCGCCGAAGCAAATGAAACCCTCAACTCTTTATTGTACTCCGATTGCTCAGCCTTGGTGTCATAAGATATGTATGAAGTTTTTAAACATTTTAGATTGATATAGGATGTGTACTGATTGTGAGTTCGAACAATGAATTGATATAGGATGTGTACTGTCAGCTCGAACGATGAATTGATATGAGATGAGTACTGATTAGGTGTTCGGACAATGAAGGACAATGAATTGACGTAAGATGGATACCGATTGAACATTCGGACAATGAATTGTTGTTGAGATTGGCGCATCATGATTATTGAAAGTTCGAAACTTCGATGTTTTATAATATACGCTCACGCTAAAGGATTCAATATGATTTCATTGCGCTTTTCGCACTTTTTGTATGAAATAAACGACCACCGACTCCATTAAAGTTTTCTACTAATAAAGTATCCTCGCATCTACAGTTTCAGCCTGCTCCGTGACTGGTCCACAGGATTGTAGGCCCGTATTTATGCACCAACATTCTTATTAAAGATTTTTTTTTGAGAAAGCAACTATAGTTGTCCGCGTAAATTGATAAAGTCTTGAATGAATAATCCCTATTTTTCGATATAACTGAAATGTAGGTGGAATAACTAAGCTCGATTAGATAAAGGGTTGAAATGGTATAGCACGTAGAAATATTGCAAATATGAAGGGTCGAATTTTAGTTGTGTATTTTTCCTTTTTATACAGCCAAAAGCAACCGCTGAAGATCCAGGTATTTAGCCCATACTTTATATGCTACCTGTATAAGAAAAATCACACTAACGGTCCACCTGGGCTTAAACGCCCCAGTTGGCAGTGACTGCATCCTGTGGAAATAGGCCGAGTACGCAGTAAGTAAAAACCTTTCTGGATTTATGCGCGCGAGTGCGTATCAATGTAGCCTGCCCTCCCTTCCCTCCTTTTCCCTCTCTCTCTGCAGGTCACCTCGGAATGCCGACGAAAATAGTGATCCAACAGACGAAGAGACGGGAAAAGGGGTCTGATTATAGTACCTAACCGCGACAAACCCCGAATAAAGTAAAATGAATAATGTTCACACATGATTAAGCATTCTTACGTTTAACTAAGTAGGGAAAAGTTTAGGGTATTTCGAGGTAGGGGTTACACAAGTATCCTCCGCCGAGAGGACTAGGGATATTGCCAATATTTGAAAACCTACTACCTCCTTTTCTGCATCCTCATAGGCTCATAACTAAAAGCTGCCCCATTGCTCTCCAATTGTCACCAACTGTTGTCTCAACATGGAAACGCACTTGCTAAAAATGACTCGATTAAAACCTCCGTGAGCATTAGCCCGACCAGGTCAGTTCATGACCAGTTGCCAAAGACGTAAGTGTGTACAATCAAAAAGCCACCAGTAAGAGGTATCCAACGAATAAAAGGATAAGAAAAAGGTAAAAAGAGCGTAGGATGATAAAGATGCTCAGCATACAGAAAAGGATAATTGTGGCCAATAACTGTTTTATGTTTTGTCTTGGATTTTTTTGCGTATAATACATGTACTGTCTTCCCCGTCTGAGTTTGTGTGTACGTGATGCATGAATCTACGTCATCCCTCTGTCTGTGTTTCCGTGTTACTTAACCCCGGTTGTTCTGTGTTGCGCGCGCACTGAACGGTCCATTATTGTGCACGCCTCTCTTTCTCTCTCCATGTCATACGTGTACCGAATGGACCATTTAGGGTGCGGTCTCTCTCTCTCTCTCTCTCTCTCTCTCTCTCTCTCTCTCTCTCTCTCTCTCTCTCTCTCTCTCTCTCTCTCTCCTTTCCTCTTTCCAAAAACCCCGTCTCCTCTTTTCAAGTATAAAGACGTTGTGCCCCTCCGGCACAAAACATTATTGGGTGTTTCTCGAACACAAAGGTGTTCAGCAAAATTGACCAAAACCAAAATGATTGTGACTTGCCATATTACTACCTCTCCTTTCTGCAAACGATAGAACCCGAGTTGGTAATGTAGGAAAGGACAGGTAAGACGACGGATGTCCCCTAATCTGGCCTTTTTTTTAAGGGAACTATAACGTCAATGGTCTTCTGTTTCTCAGTTCGTTAGAAAATGCGATCCCCAATGCCCCGATTGCCCCGCCCCCTTGCACCTAAGTGCGGATGTCCAGAGCCACCCCACTTCCCCCGATCGACCCCAGCTCCCTGTTCAAAAGCACCCACGCGCCCCCGATCAACCCTACGATAACGCCCCTGCTTGCAAAAATTAGCCGACCCCGAAGGGAGATGTAAGATCGTCGATACTTGGGTTAAAGGGAAGAACGAGTCTCTACATAAGGACTGGATGTTTAATGTAATGTAATACATTGTGTACAAAAATCCAATTTCTCTTATCATATGTCGCGAATGTACGCCAAAACAAGTCTATGAATTCAATATGCAATACCCTTCTCCAGACTCCAATAGTGACGACCTTTGACTGTGACCGATGAACCTATCCCCCGCCTACTCAGGCATGGGGATGGAGTGAGATGTATATCTATTCTCTCGACCAGTTTTTCTAAAACTTGTGTTTTTTGCCCATTCAAAGATACAATCACCAAAGGAGAGGAGCTGGACGTGACGCACAGCCTGGCCACAGATCATGGAGCACGTGTGACGACCAAAGGTGGAGCCGCAGAGCAACGATACGCGGGACGAGGCACAACTTTCAAGTTCAGCTGATGAAGAAATAAGGGGCTGCCTTGAAGCCCTCGACTTGCTGACCCACTCGTGCCTGAAGTCCCCGTCCCTTTTTTGAGTCCGACTGATGGGCCTGCCTGCTCATTGTCCTTTGCTCCCTTGGTCCCTTGGTGTGTTCGAAGGTCTGGCCCCACTCCGCCCTCTCCTCCCTCGATTATTCAACAAACTCTTTCATATAAAATTTGACTATGGACTGGGATTTTGTCACGGAAAAAGAAAGACACGCAGGTGCCCAGCATAAGGCACCCCTAAGAAAATGAGTTAGGAAACAGGACTGTGATCTAACAGCAGAGGACTGATCGCACCCTGCAACGTGTAAGGACGAATCCGAGCTGGATCTATAGCTCCACCGCCGGTGCTCAGCAGCGCCAACAAAAGAAGACGGACTCTGTTAAAAGACATTGCAACAAAGACCCTCCCCCTTTCCAGAACTTTCTATTCGCCCCTTGTCTAAACTACTTGTATCGAATTGAACACCTCCCTCAACCATTTTGTATTGCCTTTTAAGAAATGTTTCATCGGTCACTCATGTGGTTAGTTCTCCAAAAAACCCCTATAGTACTGGCAAGCCGGAAGGTATCAGAGCGTTCTTTCTGTATATGATGTCACTAGAGAGAAAGATGTGAACTTGATTTTTATGTGTCGAAGCATTTTTTTTGATTCTACACCGACTGAATATTATGCCGATTTCTAGGCTTGTATAAAGAGCCTAACAGATGTAAATTAACATGCATCGTATTCTGCCTATCACATCGACTGTGTAGAAATTGAACGTGCTTATGTAAAAAGTGGCGACTGTTAAAAATAGCAGTGTGTATGTACATAAGCGGCGTTCATTTGTGTTCACAGTACCCCTTGGTGTAAACAGAATGGATATCGCTAAAACTCTGACTGTGTTGTCCCACTAGCATAGACACACGTACACGACAGCCATTTTAGGTACCATGGTCTCCCTGTTCACGATCGCTCATCAGCGCCCCTTCCCTGACCCTGTAAGCCTCCCCCATGCACCCTGGCTACCCCTCTCCCACATGCGCGGGTCATGAGCCCACCCCTCCCGCATGACTCTGTCCCTAAAGAATCGCACCCCGCGCCTGACCAACACCTCCTTCCCGTCCATGAATACCCCTCTTATGATCAACCCTTCCACAACACTCGATTGTCCACACTGACCCTTCCTTTCATGAATATCTCTCCTTTGATGACCTCTTCCTCTGAGCCGGAACGTTTGCACGGACCACTGGTCATCCCTTAGCCTAAGGATACAGTTTATTGCCCACTACTTTATGCACTCGTCTCTCTTGGAAGAAGCTACTATTGATCATGACCGCCCCACCCCATGAGATTCGATCAGGCACACACACATTCCAATGGAATCAGCAGAACCCTCAGCCGCATGACAGCCCCCTCCTATTTCATGGAGGATAAGGGCCCTACTGTAGCCACGTGTTGGAATACCTCCATACTATACAAAGTGTTGATTGTAATAAAGGTTGCCTGTGTGCCACCAACCTGTGTATAAAAGACGAAGCCTAAGAGAAACTTGTTAGAGCACCTCCCGAAGACACTCTGCGAGTGTCCCAAAGGACATGTTCTCCTCATGAGTAATAAACTCTGTTCTTGTTTTCCTACTTCCAGTGCCCGTCTCCTTATTTGGTAATTATTCAAGATGAGAATGAAGAGTCGCCCTGCACCAGCAGCCTGGGCATCGGGTGCGATATGGGCTGACTTTTCTACACGCTTGTGTGGTTAAATAATAGTCGATGCGTTTCAAACCCAATGATGTGAGTTAACAGGGTTCTCCTCAGAACTCCTTGAGAGCTGAAAAAATAGGAGAAAAACACGCTCATATTACCACTCACGTCTGTACATTTACACTGTCACATTCATTCTGCACCATCCACACATTAAAATTACCTCTTTTTGAATCAACAGATCTGCTCTGTTAAATTTCTCCTTGGCCTAGTTCAGCCATGATAATAAAGGTATTCCAATACTAAAAGAAAGAAGAAAGAAGAAGCAAACCAAAATATGAGTATCTACCAAATCGGACAACTAGAGCAGACCAAGTGCGCGACTAAAGAGTTCAAGCTTCAATCGTGAGACAAGCATGGGAGTGAAACACTCACTTTGTTTTAGAAAACACATATGCATACATGTACCAAATCGGACAGCTAGATCAGTCCAAGCGTGAAAACCGAAGAGTTTTTGGTTTCAGTCGCGAGACAAGCATGGGAGAGAAACACTCACTTTTATTGGAAAACGCAAACGCTTTCTTGTACAGTCCTATTGTGGGTGCGTGTAAGGGTCCAATGTGTTCTTATATTCTGAAAAATAAAGGAAACGTGGAATATCCAAGCAACATGCATGCATTTGCAGGGCCAAGTGCATAGCAGGGAATCGGTCTCAGCATACCTGGATTCTCAACTCCAGTATGTGGGCGCAAGCTTTCATCTAATGAAGAGTCTTCTGCCTAGAAGGGGAGACACAGAGTTGCGCAGTCAGTGGATCTTAAATGCCATCAGCTTTTCAACAATGAAGCACTGTGTTGTGCAATGTGCAATCTCCTAATCGTACTCTGTGATTTAATCCGCCCGAGACAGTAGCTCCTTGTCTCTGTGGAAAGCCACGCTTTCCACAGGAGAAAAACACGCTCATATTACCACTCACGTCTGTACATTTACACTGTCACATTCATTCTGCACCATCCACACATTAAAATTACCTCTTTTTGAATCAAAAGATCTGCTCTGTTAAATTTCTCCTTGGCCTAGTTCAGCCATGATAATAAAGGTGTTCCAATACTAAAAGAAAGAAGAAAGAAGAAGCAAACCAAGTTATGAGTATCTACCAAATCGGACAACTAGAGCAGACCAAGTGCGAGACTAAAGAGTTCAAGCTTCCATCGTGAGACAAGCATGGGAGTGAAACACTCACTTTGTTTTAGAAAACACATATGCATACATGTACCAAATCGGACAGCTAGATCAGTCCAAGCGTGAAAACCAAAGAGTTTTTTGTTTCAGTCGCGAGACAAGCATGGGAGAGAAACACTCACTTTTTATTGGAAAACGCAAACGCTTTCTTGTACAGTCCTATTGTGGGTGCGTGTAAGGGTCCAATGTGTTCTTATATTCTGAAAAAGAAAGGAAACGTGGAATATCCAAGCAACATGCATGCATTTGCAGGGCCAAGTGCATAGCAGGGAATCGGTCTCAGCGTACCTGGATTCTCAACTCCAGTCTGTGGGCGCAAGCTTTCATCTAATGAAGAGTCTTCTGCCTAGAAGGGGAGACATAGAGTTGCGTAGTCAGTGGATCTTAAATGCCATCAGCTTTTCAACAATGAAGCACTGCGTTGTGCAATGTGCAATCTCCTAATCGTACTCTGTGATTTAATCCGCCCGAGACAGTAGCTCCTTGTCTCTGTGGAAAGCCAGAACCCACCAGTTGACTTGTTTTATGGATTTACAGAGACTTAATGTCATACGTATCAAATTACGCTTCTGGAAGGTGTAGTTTTTTTTGCAAGGATCGTCAAATGGGAGAGTGCAGGTTTGGAAAAATATGCCAAAGTATGGTTTGATGTTTTCAACAAGCCGCAGTCATGTTTTTAGGGAGAATGGATGGAGCGCAGGTTTGTTGAAGCAACTGTGTGTGGAAATTATTCCATTGCGATTTAGAGGACTCCCTTAAAAAAGAATTCTGGGAAATGGAGTCACGACATTAGAAATGTTGAAAATATTTTTTTTCAAATGGTAGTTGGACCTGCAGAATATTTACAAATTGTATATTTCCAACATGTAATTTAGTCCGTTGACTGCTGTATTAAATTTAATGATTAACATAGCCTCTCTCTGAGTTACTCTTCTGTCCGAATCCCCACCATGGGGGTCTGTTTCCACTTTTGATATGACAGTCCTCTTTAGTTCATTCTCAGTATGATTGTGGCTAATCCAGTGGTTGACTAATGGGGCCGTGAGAATCTTCTTGCGAATTCTAGATTAGTGTTGTGTTATCCACTGTCTCACTTTTTGGTTTGTTTTTCCAATATAAAGTGTTGGGCAAGGGCACAGTATTCCATAGACTACATTTCTTGTTTTACAATTGGAAAAATAATCGTGTTTCTAATTGATGTTGGTGTATATAAACAAAGATCCTTAAATGGTTAGGTTACAACATACACATGTACCACACCTATGATGACCAACAAATGGTGGCAATTGCAGTTGTTCACGTGATCTGTTTTTGATCGATGTTTAAGATAGTGCTGCCCAAATCACCTGGTTACCAATACTGCTATCTTTTTTTAAGAGCGAAAAGTGGTTTGGTGAAGTATGAGTCAAGGTTCTGAATCAAATGCCAATTTTGATTGATCACTTTTTTAAATTGATTAGTCAGAGGACAAAATGTAGTCATACAAACAAGATGTTCCATTTTGGACTTTTCTTTTTTTGTGTAGAAGCTTCTCACGAGGTGTCTACCATGCTCTTTTCATAGCATATTTCAAGAGTTTTTTGAGGTATCCTCATTGTTTTAGTTTTTCAATCAAATGATATTAACGGAATGTGTTCTCAGTTTTGTATGAACAATTCCGCTTAATCCTCAAGAACTGTCCAAATAGTAAGTTGTTGCGGAGACTTCGCAGATGGTGTAGTGCAATGCTTTATTCCTGTCTGTCGGCTTTGTGTGGAGTGTGGTCATTAGAACACCTTCAGTGACATAGATCTCAAAGTCTAGAAACATCATTCTCCAAGTATTGTGACAGAATATTATATCTGCCGTTCTTTCGTTTAGCAAACTGTGAATTTGAATCAGGTTGTCAGCATGACTTGTCCATATTAAAAATATGTCGTCTATGTACCGGACCCAATTTGAGATTTGAAAAAAGGGGTTATTGTTGTATATATCTTTTCCTCAAATTTAGCCATGTATGATATGGCTAACTCCGGCGCAGAGGGACAGCCCATGGCAGTACTTTTGTTTTGGAAGTAAAAATCCTCTCCAAATTTGAAATTATTTTTTAGAAGTGTAAAACTTGCTAACTGCGTGATAAATTGTGTTGGGACCCTATCTAGTTTAGGCCTCGTGTCTAAGAAAGTTTCAATGGCTGATAACCCATCTTCTTGGGGTATATGGGTGTACAAAGCCACTACATCTAGTGTGACCAATATATGTTCGCTAACTGTAACCTCCTATGATTCCATTTTGTTTATGAAGTCTGCTGTATCTCTGAGGTAAAATGGTACGTCTTCTAGGAATGGTTTTAAAAAGAAATCAACATATTTGGATATGGGTTCCAAACTGACTCCCATCTGGACACAGTCAGACACCCTGGTGGATGTGTCTCACTTTTGTGCACTTTTGGTAGTATATACATCAATGGAATTCTGGGATGATTTTTCTTCAGGAAATCAAATTCTTTTGGTCCTTGATCAAATCCTTGTTTTAAGATCAAATCCTTGTTTTAAGATAAGTGATCATTCTCCTTGAATCTCTGAAGTGAGATCTACTTGGCTCTTCCTGTAGCATTCCGTGTTTCAGAACCGCAATTTACAAACCAACTCCACCATAAGGTGTGTTTTTAGATTGTGAGTCCAGAGACACCAAAATTGATTTTCCAATCTTGTCCCTTATGGGAAACTACACTTATTAAATGCTATAGGACAGTCCCCATGTTAACCTGAGGGAGAGATGGGCGTAGCAGTAGTGAAAACACATTTAAGAGTATTTAACTACCAGGACAGGTAAAACTGAAAAGTACATGTCCTACTTTTTAACTACACTACACCCTGCTCTGAGGGTTGGCCAGGGCCTACCTTGGAGGTGGCGTCCATGTAATGGGAACAGAAGGTGTGGGCCTGGTAAGTAGGTTAACTTGCTAGGTCGAAATGGCAGTTTAAACTGCATAAAAAGGCTCTGCCTTGGCAGGCCTGAGCCATGTCTAAAGTTCTACTTAAGTGGGTAGCACAATCAATGCTACAGGCTCTCTAGTAGCATTTACTTCACAAGCCCTGAGCACATAAAGTGTACTTTACTAGGGACTTATAGGTAAATTAAATATGTCAATTGTGGATGATCCGAGGTTACCATGTTAAGAGTACAGAGCGCATGCACTTTAGCAGTGGTAAAGTTCCCAGAATCCTAAAGCCAGCAAAAATGAAGTTAGCAAAACAGTAGAACAGAAGGCAACACTTCAGGAGAAAGCACGTCAAGGATATCAGGTCTAACAAATTAATATGAAACAAATACAATTACATTTAATAAATACAAGTTGTATATTGCAAAAAAACATTTTTTTAAATTAATTTAAATATTTTCAATTAAAGATATCACATCACATTACTTTAAAAAATGCACAAACAATGAAAATTGATAAAAAAAATATAAAAAATGACAAATGATTTCTAGTACATAAAAAAATATATATATTTAATTTGTCATATATTGTGGCTGTCATGTGTAAATAAGGGAAGTCTACACAGGTTTGGATGCTATTGCATAAGAGTGACCACCACACACAATTTTACTTCCTTTTTTCAAGATATGGGTTGCACACAGTTAATTTACAGATTCTTTGTTTTTTTGAGAATACTTCTTTATTCAAATCTTCATAAAATCAGATTTTTCAAGTAGACAACGCGTTTCGACCCTTCACTTGAGACTTCTTCTTGGCTTGATTAAATATCCAATCTTCTAAAATGGGTCATGTCCAAATGTATGCATTCTATTAGTTCTCATTTGACTTGCAAACCAGCTATGTTGCTATTCTCTTTCTTTTTTTATCCATATTTCTTCTGTAATTCTTGGCCCCAATTTGCCATAATAAATGTCTCATGTCTATGTTAACATTCCAGTTTATTATAGCCTAAATTGGCATTCCCATCTTACTTCTCCACCAGCAGCAATTCGTGTCTGCAGCAGAATCAAAAAAGGTTTGGATGCTGTTAGGAAATCTATAGTGATAGCTACATGGATTCTAAGAGTGTATCACTGGATCTTTTACAAAGTCCCCAATTCCTTTATTCCAGCTTAAAGATTGTTCTAGCATGAAGTTGTTCCTTCCAGTGGTCTGCCTATAGTCACAGTCTTTATAATGATAGATACCCCTGCCATGCCACTGGAGTCAAGTTAGCCTTGCTGATGAGTGGTGCTGCCCTGAAACCATTCGCAGAAAGATTGTTTCCAGGAAGGACCTGGCCTAGTAGTTCGGGCAGGACTGCTCAATTTGCATATGGCTGGGTCCAAAGTGGCACAGCGATCAAAAAAACGATGGAGTTAGGCCCGAATCTCTGTACTGGGGTGAATGTTCGACAATGTTCAGCATTCTATCCATCAATTGTTCTCTTTGCATTTGTCTTCCCTATGGGACGAGTATGCGCAGACTTGAGTCCTGTGCTTGCCATGTATCTGGAGTCAGCCTAGCCTGGCTGATGAGGGGTGATACCCTGAAACTGGTCCCAGGATGCTTATTTCGAGCCCATGGAGGAATTGGCCTTGCAGCTCAGGCTGGACTGTTTTCATGGGGAGCAGGGTTGCATATTGCTAAGTCCAACCTTGAATGACATGGAGAGCAAAAGAACAGTAGATTTAGGCCCTGATCTCTGTACCGGGGTGAATGTCTGACATTGTTCAGCATTCCGTCCATCAATAGTTTTTTTGCATTAGTTAGCCCAAGTGGGACGGGTATGCTCACCATGACAATGGATTCAAGCTAGCCTGGCTGATGAGGGGTGATACCCCAACACAGGTCCCAGGTAACCTGGGCGGAGAGCTCCGCTCCGCCCGCGGAGTGTTCAGAGTTGTGCCTACTCCGCGCTCCGTGAAGTAGGCAAAACTCTGCACACTCCACGGGCGGAGCGGAGTTGGCCAGCCCCCGCCTCCCTCCTGCCATATTAACAATTAAATTACAAGCATTAGAAACTATTTAAAAGTAAGGAAAGCGGTTTACATTAGCTGTGGCGTCCCGGGGCTCCCTCTTCCTCCTTCATCGTGACTTCTTCATCAAAACTGCACATTGCGCGGGCCAGCATGATCTGTTTCTTGTAATTGTTGTTCAACATTTTTTCAGTTTTCTAGTCTAGAAATGTACTAAAATTCAAGAAGTTTGCAATGTGGGTTGTTAATCACTGTACATTAGAATTTAGCCTTAAGGTGCACATCACTGTATAATGAATCGGTGGTACGCATCTTTGTGAACATTTTGGTCATCTGTTAACATTGAGCATGCTGTTTCACAGGATTCTTAATTCATTACTGTGTTGTTTTTCTTGTGTTAGTGTTTCTTTTGTGTTCAGTTGCCATTACTTCAGGGCATGGTGACTGTGAGATACATGATCACTCTACATCTCCACTGGGTTCTCACGTTCATGACTTTCCGTAATTACATATTCCGTTTTTAGTTCTTCACCATTTCAATCATTGGGCATCATATATTTCCTTTATTCACACACTAGAGAAGGCGCTTTGTTTTCTATAGTTGTTTATATTGAGTGCTTCTAATCATTTTGTATTTGGCTGATACAGTTTTGGCTGCTTGATTGCTGTTTGTCACTATTCTTTACCCTCGATGGTAGACATTGAAAATGAGGTTTTATTTCTTGATAACAGCCAGTTTTCAGCTTACTTTTCTCTTTAGCTGCACTTGTAGTTCTTGTTTGGGATATACTTCAAGATGGCGACTGCATTTCCCTCACTTGGCAAACGCTTAGAAAATGTGTTCTTTTTTCTTTTCATGAGCTGGTTAAAATCGTGGTCAACACACTTTGTTTAGGCGTTCCATTGCGCGTGCCGTTCTCCAAGAGTTTTATATGCAATTTGACCCAAGGTAGGTGAGGTGGTTATTTCAGCTTCTAGTTACAGATTTTTACACCAAGTGATTTTTGGTCTACAACCATCAATACTTTATGTTTCACAGTACAAGCGGGCTTTACATTGTTTTATTTGCATTCGGCTCGAAACTTTATTGTTTCCTCTTGGACATCAATATGAGGTATTTTACACCTTTGCATGAATGGCAATTGAAATCCCATCAGCTTTTATACAGTTCATGAATCTGGGGCTTTCACTTACTATTGTACAGCTTATAATTGTGCTTATTGACTAAGTGATCTTTTTACAATTGGCAACATTAGATGGATTACAGTGAGTAAGTGTTGTCGCCGTGGACACTATAGAAGGGATTCTGTGACATACTTTTTGGTATTGTGGTCATCGGCGTAATGGCACTGTTTTGTTCGGGTCCTATTTTCATACACTGTTAATTTGTGCACATCTCTGGATGTTCTTTCTTTTTTCCTTTGGTGTTGGCAACTGTTTATGTCTGGGCTGGTAACTATTGACAATTTCTTGTGAACTTTATCTCATAGTCCACCATTCTTTATAGCATTTGGCAACAACCGCGCTCACATTTATCATCACAAAAGGATATGGATTTCGTTGGTTTGATTCCTCCCTGTATACCATGAGATTAACTGACATAACAATGTTTGTGATTTATTGTTTATAGTGGCCCCTGAAGAAGGGATTTCCATCCAGAAAAGCATTGGGCATGTTCAATTGACTTTTTGAAAATGTCTTCATATTTCTCAAAGAAGAAATGCTGTTTATGTTGTCCTGAGAAAGAACTTTATGTTGTTTTAAATTAGAATGCATCTGTATTAATTGTATTTGGTTTATTATGAGGAAGCAATACAGATGGAATATCTTCTACTACAATAAGCAAAGCTAAATGATGACCTTCAATTCGACTATTTAAATGTACAGTACACTGATGACATGTACTATATAGTTGAATGAATTTTTGTGCTGTGCGGCCAGGTATCAAGTGTAGTGTTCAAAAGGTTTCTTTTGCCAACTGCACATACAGGATGCAGAAGCAATGGGTTTCATAATCTCACCCTCCTCCCAACACTCCTTCCCAGGTGTCTTAGTATACTGACTCCCCGGACATGCGACAAAGTTGTCAACTATGCAAACTTCACTATCTTAGATGATTTTAATACCCGACTGGAAACCCCCTAGATACTCAGGCTCCTAAGCACAACGATAAGAGGACCGACACACAAAGCAGGGCATCTTCTGGATGCCATTTTTTCTAACACCACACAAGATGTAGGCACCCCTAAAGAAGTTACGTGGTCTGACCAATTTATACTACCCTTCTCATGGTCTTGGTCTGGTGAAAAATAACTAGGGAGATCGAAATCGACACTTGAGACATGCGCCTTGAGCAAATTAGATACCCCCCCCCCCCAGAAGAGACACTAGAAGACATCAAACCCTCCCTGACTAGTAACATAATACTTGATTAAGCTAAAGTAAGTAATTGGCTCTCTGAGGTCGGAAATAAGACGGCCCCATTACACACAAGAACAGTAACAGACTCCTACAAATCGCCCCATGGTCCACCACTGAACTGGAGATGGAAAGGACTGCCTGGAAAAATTGGAGCGACTCTAGAGGAAACACTATGTAAAATCAGACAAATGCCAATATAAAGCACCACTGAGCAAATATCATAACAACTTAAAAAGTGCACACTGAATCTATTATGCCAGCACAATTGGGAAAGTAAAATTGTTTCTAACTTTACAGACTCCAAATCATTTGCGTCACCAGTGAATAATGGCCACCTCTGCTCAAACTTAAGCACCTTTTTTTCGAGGATAAAATCAAAAGAATTACCTCAAAACATGACACGTTTCATACAGACAACCTGAGCCCCTCTATTCCTATGGCTCCGGATGAACAATTAGTATTTCTCACCCCAACAACTTAGGAACTGGAAGTAGCCTTTGCCATTGCAAACCAGGCTCCCCCCTGAAACGTTTCCACCCCCATATCATGAGTAAGCTAGGAACCACTCTGAGCCCCATCTATCATGAGCTTTTCACCACCTCTTTGGTTACAGAATTATTGTCCCTTGAATGGAAAACGACAAACATCCTCCCTCTACTGAAAAAAACCTAACGCAACCCCAGAAATGCTTACCAATTTCAGACAAATATCCCTTCTCCCAGGAGCCTCTGAGATACTAGAAAAGACAGTTACAGTTCAGCTAATGTCATTCCTAGAAACTTCCAACCTTCTCCACACCCCACAATCTGGCTTCAGAACCCGGCATTGCACAGAATCCGTACTGATGGAGGTCATTGACTCCATTAAATTCACACTAGTTGGCCAGACACAATGCCGCCCTGATAATCTGAATCTCTCAGTAGCATTCGATATGATTTCACATGAAATTCTGTTAAATCACCTAACCACTATTGGGGTGGAGGGCAAGGCCTTAGCCTGGCTAGAATCCTTTATAATTGATAGGGATCATGCAGTTTGGCTCAAAGCATTCCACTCCAAATCAAAATCAATCAAATGCGGTGTTCCTCAGGGCTCAGCCCTGATCCCCACTCTCTTTCATCTCTATATGATCCCATTGGGTCACCTCATAGAGTCCTTCTGTATCCAGGTAGCCTCCTACACAGATGACACCTAACAGCTGCTTACATATAACAAAAATTACCGTAACACCTTCCGTGCTCATGACGAGCTTAGCTCGTCATGAGCCACTGTGGCGCTGTGCTCATGACGAGCTGAGCTCGTCATGACCCGCGCGGCGCTCACATGCGGGGATAATTCCCCTGCTGTGCTGAGCGTTCCACGAAAACAGGTGTGGTCATGAGCACAGCGCCACTGTGCAGCGTAGCGAGCCGAGCTCATCACAAGCACCTCGTCCCCCCTTCCCTCAGCGCCGCGGGGGAATTAGCCCCGCGGCGAAGGGGTTAAGGCCATGGAAAGTTTTGCAGCCTGCATGACATTAGTATTAGACTGGCTCAATGCAACGCTCTACAATGCAACCCTGACAAGATGGAGGTCTTGTTATTTGGACCTGACCCCAATGAAACCTGGACAAAGTGAGAAATATGCTTGGTTGGTTGCCCTCGTGACATTCATGTTCAAAATTAACATACTCTTCAAAAATAACAGTAGATACCTGCTCGATATTTTCTGATGACCATTTCTGAAGTAAGGCGGGTAAAATTACTCACGCAGGACATGCTGCAGCGACAGAAGTCACTTCACAGTTTCTCCAACACATTGTCAGCTCAAATTAGTATCCCACAGGGGAAAATTAGGCAATCAAAATTAAGCGAGAGAAAACCAGAATTATGTGAAATGCACAGAACTCATTAATTAGGATCTATGCCAGATCACGCTTTTATAAAACATATTCATTCATGTGACAATAATTCCTAGTGGCGTTGTCAAAATAATCAAATCGAAAAATTCAACACATTTTAATAAGGAACTAGGCACAATTTCCAACTCTTAGCTCGTTATGTTGGAGTTGGAAGGTAGAAGGCGAGGCATTGACTTTTCATAAGTGGCACTAAGGTAACTGACCAGTAACATAGGAGGAGCAAAACATAAGGACTCCAACATCCACTAAGTTAAAAAAAGAAAATGCAACTTGCAACCAAAACTCATCTAAGTAATACACAACTATGAGATTAAAGCAAACATTGTCACTGGCGTTTCAGTGAACCAATCAAACAACAACATCACTCTGTATAAGAAGCATTCAAACAAATGAAGGTGTTCAGAGGGGCACCATTCCATACTATTTTTTTTTCTCTGGAATTGAATAAGCATCTTTAAATATGTCAGTGTTTGTTGGTGTTTTATGCACCGAGGGGGTGCAAACAAACCGCTCTCACTGTTTGGCTGCACTTATAAATCTGTGGCATTTATAATGAAAGTGCATGTGCGTTCTTTCACATTTGAGTGCCTTATATAGTATAACAGTCATAAAGTGGCTGACTGCTTCCTTTTGAATGAGTAAAAAAAGTGCTTGAATCAGGAACAGGGGACACCGTCCTCATTAACTTTGAAACTTTTGACGTAGACCAGTCAGTGCCCTTGTGATTGTGTGATGTGTTAAAAAAATATATAATATTTAACTTTCATTGAAAGTTAATGATGCAAATCCCCTGAAAGGCAGTGCCAACTCATGTCACATTCAAAATCGTCAATTTCAGCCTGCTTTATTTGCCTACTACAGGCAATCAATGTCTACTTTCAGAGGATCCCTGAAGACAAATAAGAAGAAGGGCACTGCTGGGAAAACTTAACCTAATATCTCCAGCAAAGCTTGTGGTTCCTATTATTCTTTCTCATATAGCCTTGCTGAAGCCTTGCCAAGTCTTCAAGGGTGCGGTGAAAGTTAAATGGTGGGCTGAAGGACTTCTGTGAAATCATAGATGCCCTTAAGCACTGATTTATTGCAGCCTCTTCATTGAAGTTATTTTTCATTCTAAAAAAAGGTGCACTCATGACTGTACTCCTTTTGTACTTTTGTTTAAACCAATCAGGGCAATTCCATTATATCTGCTCGTCGAAGGACTAAAATGTAAGACAGAAGAAGGATAAAGCAGTGCACTGCTTTCAAATTATAGCACTATTTAAGTAGAAGTACGTAACACACTGGACAAGCACCCAAACTTCATTAGCTCACAAAGCCTACCCCATGAGGCTGATTCCTAAAGCCTGGCAGGCAGGGCTGGCTTGAGAGTTGGTGGTGCCCGCAGCAACAGTCTTTCTTAGCGCCACCCCCAACTCCTAATGACATTCTTCTCCACGGGTTCCTTCACTACCACCCTCCAATGGTGCCGCTCATGGCTCCACAGTCACCTCTCACTTAGATATAATATCTTATAGTGCTTCTCATCCCATGGCATAGCGCTTTATATCAGACACAAATAGAGAGACAATGACTCATACTAGTGTATGAAGCAACATAAAGAAAACGTTTCATAAGGTAGAGAAAAATGTAAAAATCCATATAGATGCTCAATGCACTCAATTAGGACATTCTACGCTACATTGAACTATGCATTGTGTGAATGCCAACAGGAAGAAAAGCCATAAGACGTTCACAGTGACACATGTGCAAACTTGCAACTGGTACAGTTTTCTAGGTGCACGAGTAGGAATGTTTGGAATTCTGCCATGAGGAGTGCTTTCATGAGCACAGATTTGCAACTTTTTTGTGATTCAGGCCCAGAGCCGGCTTTGGTGCTGGTAGTGCCCAGTGCAACTAATGTTTGTTGGCACTCCAATGGCCACCTTCTCCATGAATTCCCTCACTACCACCCTTTAACAGTGACCCTCAACTCTCCATAACCAGTCTATCTCACATGCTTTTCTTTTGGTTTACAGCGCTACTCATACAAGTAGAGGGTGTTAGAGCATTTTACATTGCACACAAGTTACACAGAGACAATTAATCACACTTGTGCAAAGCAGTGTATAGGAAATGTTACATCAGAAAGAGAATTAAAAGGTATAGGAGTCACATGCCATACATACTGATAGGCAGTATACTTTCAGTGCTTGATCTAGAGAAGCACAAACTCAGAGTTTAAAATGTACCACCGTGTTTGAAGGTTGTCTTTACTAATAAGAATTGGTAGATATACATAGGGGACCGAGCTGGGCAGGCATTTTCTGATAAATACTTGGTATGTCATTACAGATAGAATAATTCCTAGAAGGCACGATCACGAACTACTATCAATGTTGCCCAGCCATACTTAGGCTGGGACGGAAATATAACCAGCCAGAAGGTATGTCTCCTACCTTTGGGTGCTGATTTTTCATGCTAGTTGTTGTTATATTTATTATTGTTACATATGGATGCTGTTATCTATTCTAGGCGCTTAGCACTGAGTGGATATTTACAAGGTAGGCCTTGGGCTTGCCTCAGTATTGGCATCACGTGTTGGACACAATAACATGGGGGTTCTGAAGCACATATTAATGAAAGTCTAAACACTACGTCACCCAATCCCAATCCCCACGACTGCAAAATGCACAAGCCGCTCATCTCCATTTCTCACGAACACAGCCCTCATTGATTCGCTCTTTTTCATTAACTTACGATTGGACAGAAGGTTCAATACGGTTGCTTTTAATCTTTATTTTTCCCTCACTTTCGTGGGCCCGCTGCATTTTTGACTGGCAAGGACTTCCTATGCTACTTGCATGGGTGTAATGCAAGATTACCTGTATTGTAGCATTACTGTCCGCTGTAACCTGGGCATACAATGTACTATTTGTATATATTTTCCAGCCCTGAGGAAGTCACGGGTTTCTTGTCCCGAATGACGAAACACGTGTTGGCTGGAGCCTGAACAAGAAAAAGACATTGAAAAACACATAGGATGCTAATGTTTATGTCTTATATTTTGAAATCATTGATTTGTTGAAATCTATGTATTGTTGTGCTGGGATTTTGAACAAAGTTATAGGATCGGCTGATCTGATTGTGGAGGTGTTGGATGATTGCCCCCAACCCAAGCACTCAACAGTCAAAAATATTTAGACATCTTATTATAACCATAATTGGTGAGCGCCATCTAGGCCCAGGGTAAAATCATCCCAAATGTATTTACTTTAAGAATTGGTTTCTACCCAAATGAACCAGTGCTTAACCCCTTCTACGCTCATGACGAGCTCAGCTCGTCATGGGCGTAACCTGCGCTACGCGGATGACGAGCTGAGCTCGTCACGTAACGCGGGTTTTTTTAAAACACAGCGCGCAGCGGGAAAACCTCTAGCGCGCATGCGGTTAATTTGAGCAGTTGGTTTCCGGTGTTCAGCACCAGCACTTAATCAAAACCAGTGCTTTTCATGAGCACCAATTAAGGACACTTCATTTTTGGAAGGCACGGGGAGATTACGGGCCAGATGTATGACCGTGGAAATAGTGCCTCACAAATTGCGAGTTTTTTGTGAGGCGCTATTTCCAATGTAAGTAAAGCAGGTTTTTTTTAGTTCATTTTCCTTAAAGGAAAACGGGATACATTTAAAAAAAAACAAAAAAAACAAAATGTTTTTGTTTCATTTTTTAAGGGCAGGTAGTGGTCCCTGGGACCGCTGCCTGCCCTTAAAAAATATTTTCCCCAGCATTTGCAAAGGGGAAGGGGTGCCCTGGGGACCCTCTCCCTTTTGCGAGTGCATTACCACCCTTTTAAAGAGGGTAGTAATTTGCAAGTGTTTACGCTCGCAATTGCAGATGCAAAACATACTTACATGGGGTTGCACACTCTATTAGGAAGGGATCGCCCCTTCCGAATAGCGAGTCCCAAAACCCTATTTTGCGACTCGCAAAAAATTGTAACTCGCAAAATAGGGTTTGTACATTTCCCATGCCAGTTTTGCCTGTGCAAACGGGTTCGCAAAACCATTTGCACATGCAAAAATGGTTTTACATCTGGCCCTGAGTGATTTGTCCAGGATCACAGGATGTTGAGCCAACACCAAGACTCAAACCTGGTTTCCCAGCTCTGAAGTCGCCAGCTCTGGCCATTACACCACATCCTCTATCCACTTTCATGGTTAGTAGTTGGTATTGTTTCAGGTGGCATTAACAGAAGAAATGGGCTGGGGCAAACTGCCTCCTGATGAGAGCCCTGGCACTTATGTATTTTACAAATTAACCACTGAAATTAACCCTTTTTCCAACATTAGGATAATGAAAGACTGGGGCAAAAAGCATAATGCTCTAACCTATACTTGGAAGTTTCCATGCAGCTCTTTAATGACAGATATTAGCTCACTGTTCTATTTTAGGATTTAATTTATAAATTGCAAGTAAGAGAAGGATCTCTCAGACAAAAGCAATAATCCACTTAACAATTTACATTATATGCACTTTGTGATCTTCATGATACACGTACTTTGCAGCAGGCATTTAACCTTCTGTGCTACTTTATGATGATTCAAAACTTTCACTAGTCAAAACTCGATCTCTCTCCAGGGGTAGATTAATGACCATTGTTGTTTTGACATTTTTATTGTTGCCTAAAAACTGCTGAAGGCCAGGAACGCTGCAACAGGTGCTTTTAAATCCACAATATATTTGAAAACACAGCGTCCCCTGAAGTCAGCTCCTGGTGCGGTGGCACAGATCGCACTGCCCTAGAGCCGGCCCTGATCAGACATATAGCTTAAAACATTTACTTTTGCCTGTTCACGTGCAAGTATTCTGAGAGCTCAAGGTGAAATGGCAGTTTGTCATTTGATTGCTCCTCTCACCATCAGTTAATCTATTGTTTGTTGCGATCTATTTCAAACAAAAGTAGAATGTTATGTACACTTATTCAATGATAACAAAGCAATGATACAATCACTTAGCATTAGTTGTAGAATGCCACCCAGCCTCTATGTGGACACGAGTCACGCACAACACACCCTTGAGGTAAGACTCGGCTAATGGGTATAAAAATGAGGCCTGAGCACCCCTAAGTAATCACATGGTCCTGTTTTTAACATCCAGGTCGTTGGAGGGCCTGTTCAGATGAACCTGCTACCTATTACATTAAAAGATTTGTAAACCCACAATTTTTTTCAACCAATATTGATCATTCAATTTGACATGTGTGCTATACATTTTCAATAGGTTTCTAAGCATGTGGTTATCTCACCAATAATCTAAGTCGAGAATAGAATAAAAATTGAGAAAAACTACGTGAAGCCATTCTCAAGGCAAATATCATCAATATAGGACTGTTATACCCATTATAGTGCTAAACCAATTTTTATGTATCTAACTACATTTTACACAAAGGGAAAAGTATACATTTTCCAGAATATAATTTGCACACAGAAAAAAGTATAATTTATCCGTTCTATATTTTACATACAGTTAAAGGATATTTTTAGGGGCCACATTTGTCCTTGATGTTTTTTTCAAGGTACACGGAGAAGCATGAGTTTTCTTGATTAGGTTTTTCTCAATAATAGTAGAAACCATATCTGAATCTATCTCACACTTTCAAATGCTTAGTGTAGTATTACCGTACTGATGGCTACAGGACTGGCCTACTGTATGAACTTAAATTAATGTAATGTTATTTTTGTGTAAATGCATTTCAAGTAGTATGACTGATAGCTGACCACGCAAGAGGGTTTTAAATTTTTCCTCTCTGTGGGTAGAGAGCTGGCTAGGAGTGTCTTGATTTCAAAATGCCCTCTCATGTCCTGAAATGGATGCAAGAATGCATATTGCGCTAAGAAAATTTGCGCAATCAAATACCACTCGGCGCCCTTATATACTATGCAGTGATGTCTTTAAACTAATCTTTAGAAACCACTGCATATCAATCTGCGGTGCTACCCCTCTGCAACCTTACATACTCTGCAGTGATCACTGCAGACTATGTAAGGGGGGTATGCACTGATGTGCTGTGCACTGATATTTAAACAGGGCCAGAATAGAGAGCAGTCCCTCTATGTTTAAAAATCACTGCAGATTTATGGTTAATCTGCAATTTTATTTAAACATAGAGGGACTGCTCCCTCTCCCTACCCTGTTTAAGTTTCACTTTAGTGCAAACCCCTCAACACCCTTACATACAATAGTTACTGCAGTGCATGTAAGAGTGCTGAGATGTATGCACTGTAGTGGTATCTAAAGAGGGCACAGCCAATCAATCAGGTGCGGCTACTCACCGGTGAGGGTCTCAAGGCGCATAGGGGGGAGCTGCTGATCCGTCTGGGCATGGGGATTCAGTCGAAGAGCCAGGTCTTGAGATCCTTCCTGAATTGGGTCAGCGACTGGGATTGCCTGAAGTGGAGGGGCACGGTGTTCCAGGTCTTCGTGGCTAGATAGGAGAAGGATCTTCCTTCAGTCTGGTCTTGTGAATCCGTGGGATGGTGGCCAGGGCAAGTTGGACGGAGCGGAGTTGTCTGGCGGGTACATGGAATGAGAGGTGGTAGTTCAGATATGCTGGTCCTGCATCATGGAGAGATTTGTGGGGGTGAATGTGGAGCTTGAAGGTGATTCTCTTGTTGACTGGGAGCCAGTGGAGTTGCTGGAGATGTTGAGTTATGTGCCTGTGACGGGGGATGTCAAGGACCAGTATGGCTGTGGCGTTTTGAACCTTATGTAGTTTCCTGAGTGTTTCTAGGTGATGCCGTCGTAGAGTGAATTACCGCAGTCGAGTCTGCTGGTGATGAGTGTTTGGGTGACCATCTTTTTGGATTCCGTGGGGATCCATCTGAATGTCTTATGAAGCAGGCTGAGCATGTGGAAGCAGGATGAGAATAAGCATTGATCTGGCAGTTCATTGTGAGCGAGGAGTCAAGTATGATGCCGAAGTTGCATGAGTGGTCCATCGGGGTGGGGGATTCCCAGTGCAGCGGGCCACCAGGATAGTCCCAGGCTGAGTGGGTGGGTCCCAGGATGAGTTTCGGTCTTGTCCGAGTAGATCTTGAGGCAGCTGTGTTTAATCCAGGTTCGTCGGTGAGGAAGTGGATCAGCTGGGTGTCATAGGAGTAGTATAGGATGTTGAGTCCGTCGTTCCTGACAACGGCCATGGGGGGACATGTAGAGGTTGAAGTTGGTGGGGCTCAGGGATGAGCACAGGGGCAATCCGCAGCTGATCTCTAGGTTCTGGGAGGAACAGAGGAAGTCTAACTTGCTGTGTACGGCGGTAAGGAAGGAGTGGTTCAAGGTCAAAGCCTTGTCGCAGATGCCAGCGTCGTGGAGTCTCGTGATTAGGGTGGGGTGAGAAATGGTATTGAAGGGGGAAGAGAGGTCCAGTAGGATGAGGGCTGTGGTTTCACCCCGGTCGAGGAGGGAACGTATGTCGTCGGTGGTGGTGAGGAGTGCCGTCCCAGTAATGTGGATCCTTTGGAAGCCAGATTGAGAGATGTCCAGGATTTGGTGCTCTTGGATGAACCCAGAGAGTTGGGCGTTGATGGCCTTCTCGATGACCTTGGCTGGGAAAGGGAGGCGGGAGATGGGCCTGAAGATCTTGAGGTCTGTCGGGTTGGCGGATGGCTTCTCGACAGCGGCTTGATGTCTTCAGGTTTCCAGTCATCAGGGAAGGTGGCGGTTTCGCTGAATCAGTTGGTGGTGCAGCAACTAAGATGGCTGCTCTGTGGAAGATGTGATATGGGCAAGGGTCTGATGGGGCTCTAGAGTGGATGCTCTTAATGGTCTTGAGTGTGTCGTCTGTGGTAAGCAAAGTCCAGTTGAGCAGGGTCTGTTCAGGTTTGGCGATGTTGCGTGGGTTGGTGACGGGCACTGTGGCAGAGTCTTCAGTGTCAAAGCTGTCATAGATTTGCCTGATCCTGTGGGGGAAGAAGGTGCTGAGTTTGTTGCAGAGGTCTTCGGAGGGTGGGATGTCTTTGGTCTCGCTGTTGAGCCTGGCCAACTCCTTGACAATGGTGAAGAGCTCCTTGCTGCTGGGTGCGTTGGCATTCTTGCAGTTTTTGTCTTTGGTCCTTCCAACTGCGTTGCTATTCTGTAGTTGTGTTCCCCAGATATGTTATGAATGTGCAGGTTTGTCTGGGTGTGTGTGAGTAGGTTTTGAATGGTTTTTCTGAAGTTGCATTGTTTCTCTCTACCTGAGTTCATTTGATTTAGTTGTATTTATTGTGTTGTGCTGATGAAAATAAGTATTTGAAAATATGTATAATCAATGAGAATATTTTTGATAAAAGAAAATATATTTTTATCATTGTTGTAAGACTTTGTTCAGTGGGCTATTAATTTGGTTGGGGTGCTCACTGTATATAGGTGGATTAAATCCATTGTAGAATAATTTTGGTCTTGAGGGAGACTTTTTGTTGTGCCAGATCACTCCAGGTCTGCCACATTTTCACCTTAACTCACCTAATCAGGGAAGATGCTATTTGAACACCCTAGAACAGCTACACAAACAGGATTGGCATGGTCGGTGTCTAGAAGAGTGGGGAGGTGTGTCTGAGTAATTAATTTGCATGCCATTAATTTCGGTCCCTGTCCCAATATGGACCACCTGTCCTGGTCACGTCTTTCTTGCTGTGACCTATATCACTGATGCACTACCTATGTAAGAGACAATGTTGCATCAGAACTGGCAGTGCGATAAGGGTTCTTGTGAATTGGGCAATTGGCCCTAAGGGAAGAGATAAAGGGCCAACACCCCTAGGTATTTCTACATAGCCTAGTTACTTTCACCTACGGCCTTTATTACATGCTGGGGTTGAAATCTAACCATTTTGCAAACAGGAATTTGCACAGGGATCAAAATGCCAAGCTGTATGATAATTACCGTGCCCTGCTATTTTCCAATGACAGATCTCGGTAGGTCAAACCAAGCAAAACCTATCTGGGTAATAGACCCAGAAAAAAGTAAAAACAAGCATAATTTGATGCATTAAATACCAATATGCCAAACTATATCTAATTTCCAACTAAAAACGTGGCTAATGAGGTATTCATCACACTCAGAAAATGCCTCATCTGGGGTTATCATATTCACCTGGCTTGGTAAACACCTCATCCCTTCCTGATGACTGCATGCAGATTATCTTGAGATGAGAGTAGCCCTCCCATTCGCCCCAGAGTGGTGTGGCTCACTGGTTAGAGGCGGCAGACCCGGAAGCAGAGAACGGCCCGGGACCAGGGTTCAATTCCCGACGCGGCAGGGTCGTGGACCAGGGTCAGCGGACTCGATAATTCTCGCCTCGGTGCCTACTCTAACCAGGGATCACACTTGGCAACTCTGGGCATTAGCTTGCCTCATCTCTACAACGGCCCCCCACATTCGCCGGGGATGCCTGGTTTCACCTTGGAGATGCCCAGTTAGGGACCATCTCACAGGGATAGCCAGGACGGGTTCCCCAGCGGTCTACAGCGCCAGGACGCCTCAGGGCAGCAGTGCGCTTTACAAGATTACATTACATTCTGTTACTCTCACTCTTGCTGGAAAAGTCTAGAGATATCCCAACAATATTCTCTTTATTGCCCATTTGGGTAACGTATATGATCCAGCCATCAAATAAAGCTAACACACATGTGCACATTTATCTGAGCTGACAGCTGATGGTAGTCCCATCCCAAGTGGTTGGCTAGGAAGCTGTGTTGTCATTTATCTAATTAGAGGCGCCCTGTGTGAGCTCTTACACATTTCCTGTCAGCCCAGGATTGTAAGAAATTCTGCCCACTGTTCCCTTTGCTCCTTTCATGAAGATGTTCAGTTTATTTTTCAGGTTCTCCATCTTATTTTTTCTGTTTTTCAGAGTATGGTAGAATCAGTGCTACATTTAGTTTTTCCCTTTCCTAGGCAAGCTTCCTCAAGATCTGTATGTGGCGAAGGTGATTGCAGTGAGCAGTGCTAGGATTTATCAGATGTCAGAGACAGTTAGGTACAACTTGACTGTCTTCTCTCACTTGGTTGAATGAACTCATATTTTTGATATCTCATCAAGTAAGCCAGATGGTCCTTTGCTGGCTAGCTCAGCTTGCAAGATGCCCAACTCCAGATCAAATTATATGAGCTGAGAATGTGATTTCCTCCCTTGAATTGCTTTAGGCTTCAACGCCTTCACAGAGGCATGCAGGGATCATTATCAATAACCGGTGAGTGGACACCGCTGCCCTTCTGACTGTCGAGATAAGATGGGAAGTAGACACCGGAGACCAGCGGACAGTGACGGACCGTGCAAGGTGGCGCCAGTCGGAATATTGGAGTAGCTTGTTGAGACGCGCTAGACGGGAGCTGTAAGCCGAGCCGACGGCGGGGCACCCCCCCGCCGAGACTGCGTTGCTGGTAAGCGGTGGACGGAGTCGCTAGGGCAGAGAGGCGACTTGAAGACCCGTATCACTAGCAGATGCAAGGAGGATTGTGGGACATAGCGGAGGGCTGCTCTGGGACTGGTGTCAATGCGCAGCTATTGAACTGAGGAACCAAGTGTGTTTCCGCCTCAAGGGCTTCCCCGGGGTGTGGATCCGAGTTCCGTGATAGTGCTGTGAGTGTCCCTAAAGGAGTGGAGTGCTCATGCTGTGCATCTGGGCCTTTGCAGCTACACTGAAGAATTGACTCTGCCCACTACTGGTGCCCCACCCACGTGGATCATGTGGGCAAGCACTGTACATCCTGTGATGCAGTTGTTACTTTGGCGTGGTCGGTCTTGGCTATAGCAGCAGGAGGGCAGACGGGAGCTCTTGGGTGGCTGCCAGGACTCTGATATTTGAGCACTTTAGCAGCGCTTTAGAGGACTTGGGTCAGGTTGGCCGTATTGTAATAATTTTGCTCTCCACGCATTAATCATGGAATACCCCCTTTTGGCATGACTACTACAGCAGTGCCCTTGTGATACTTCTAATTTTGCTTCTATCAAGTTGGGGACTTGGTTTTCTGCGCTGGGAGTTCACAGTTGTGATTTGGAGTGACTCTTGAGCATCTGTGCCAAATATTGGCGTTGCCTTCCCCCACGCGGCAGGGTCGCAGATAGTCCTCATCGGTGCAGCAGCTGTGGGCAAGATGGGGAAAACAGACAAGAACCAATCAAAACTGCACTTTAAGCACACACCGCAAGTCGCCGAGTCAGTGATGGATCCCTCCGCATCTGAAGGAAATGGAAAAGGAGAGCAGAGCAGGAGCTTCAGCCACCCTAAGTACATACGATTACATAATTGATTTGAGTGACATGAAGACATTCAGACACTGGCCCTGTCCTCATGCTGCACCACTGCATTGTCTACACCTCCTTTGCCTCTGAGTTTTGGAGAATTTTGGAGACGGACTTAGTTTAGTAGCAAAGACTCCACCACCTTGCCTGACCTTAAGATGGCCGCCTCAGTTGGTCTCCCCACGATGCCCTACCACTCACGGACAATTTATCTGGCCATCCACCAGATCTTGATTACAGCCCTCACTGACCCTTCATCCTGCTCTCCCTCCAGAGCATTTACTCGTTGATCTTTCCCTTGACTGTGGAGACCTGGCTATCTGACTGACGCCTGGTGGAGGTACCTGTTCGCTGAAGAGGAGATGGGCTGTAGATTTTCTCTTTGAATGTACTTTGCAGTGAGTGCCTCTGCATTCTCACTTCAGTGACACTGCTGGGTGGATGTGCTTGGTTCATTTGAGTGGGGCAACTGACAGTGTTAAGTAGGAGTCCTCCCACTTGGCAGGCACACATCAAACAATCACCAGGAGCTCAGGTACAGTGTCCTTGTAGATCACAAGAACATGCCCCCTAGCTACCGCACACCAAACATAGTGATAGATTCTATGTGGAAAGTGGTAGCGCCAGAAACTGTAAACCTCTGGGCTATAACAGAATATACTTTAAACACACACTCTTTTTGTAAGACAAAGGTCCAGATTAATAAAGCTATATGAGGCCTATCTGAGCAAACGACTCATGATATCTTCTTCGGTAAGACATTTGAGATCTAACAGTCTTCGTCTACTGAACGTCCCCAGATTCCGACTCACCCGAAGTGGCGGTAGAACTTTTACCGTCACGGCTGCCAAGCTCTGGAACAGCCTACCTCTTGATCTTAGGTTCACTGAATCTGAGCCAATATTCCGACGCAAACTAAAAACTTGGCTATTTACCAAATGTTAATTAAAGCTCTTTTATCTCTTGATTTCTCCTCTCTGTTGGATTTGAACTAGGCATCCCTCTTCGGTGATATTCCAGTGATCCTAGCGCCGGGACACCTCCGCTGGAGGTAGCCGTGCGCTCTACAAGCTTCTTAATAAATAAATAAATAAATAAATATGAGCCTGTAAGTCTGAACAACTTCCATAGTTGGAGTTCCCTCTAACGGTTTAGAATGGCAAACAATTGAGTTTGTGGGTATTCTCAAACTCATATCTAACCTCTTTCCACCCTAGAAATGGTCAGAGATTTTAGGAGTAAATGTTCTACATTCGAAGGAGGAAGAATGCTCCCCTTTACCACATTTTGTGTGGTAGGGGAAGTGGGTTCACCATGGGGGAAATAGATTCCTGTACTGAGAACAAATTGTCCCATTGCACAATAAAGATGCCATAAGGCACAGGGTCAGTGCTGATTTGTACAAGGCAGGTCTCTGTCTAGGAGTGACATAGTGGGTGAGAAGCGATGGACTTGAATGCAAACCCTAGCGGTAGCCAGTGGCTGAGATGACTTCTAACATTCCAACCATTACCTTGCTGTCTCTTGAAGGAGTGTCTGCATTTCAGAAAAGAGGAATTCTCAAAGGTTTTCCAGTAGGATGCATGAAAACATATAATGGCAGTAGCTTCTAAGGGCTACCACTAATTCTTTTAGTGAATTACAGAAAGTCATACTTCAGTTGGGGTAGATAACCTATGGGCTGAGATTCATGACTTTCTCTTTGAACTGTGCTCTGCTGTCACAGTCCCCCTCTACAACATGCGAATAGAAGAGCGGGGACATATGCAGCATTCCACTCTTGGTCAATCACTCATATTAGCACTGCGAGGCAGGGTTTTCTCTTGATACTGTTCTTTATCAATGCATATGTGAGCCTGGGGGTCTTAAAACAGTGGTCGAAGTGGGCAGGTTCGGCAGGGCACGGTGTGCCCCTACTTCTTTAATTCAATAGATTCCGTTCCCCTACTTTTCGATTTTAAGCACGCTTCCCAGGACAGCTGGAATAGCCAAGGCCTATAGATAAGGCTCAGCGTTCCTCGCCGTTTGGCGATGGGCGGTGGGAAGAGAAGAAAAAGGACTCTCTTTTCCTGCTTGCACAGAGAAGACAATGACAGTGGCAGATGCCCCCCCATTTCTTCCTCTTATTTCCTCTCTTCCTGTGCAGGGCATCCTCACTTACTCCAAACAGTGATTTCAAGAAACAGTTCTTACCCTCTCTTTCCTCCTTTTGTTTATTTGTTCCCCTGTGAAATGGATCTAAAAAAGAAAAACACTTTTGCTGGAAAAATCTTTTTCTGAAATCTTTCTATTCCAAAGTGCAGCCTTGGGAATAAAAGGTTCAACATATGAAACATAAATAACTAACTAATTAAAGCCAGACAGAGTGGTCGTAAATTGGCCAGATTTATTTTATTCACTCCCAAAAACATTAGTGTCACTTTACAGAGTTTGCCAGTGAAGCACTACTTTTGTTTTCTTGTTTTTCTTTGAACAGCATTGTTTTCCCCGGGTGGGGAAGTGCATGAATCCTGGAGGTACTACAACGCGTAATTGATGGGTCGCTTGGAAAACAAAATGTGTACAGCTGTTCTGTGTTCACAGATGTGCACTTTCTAAACCATACTGCTTATGTTTGAAGAACACTCCCACAGAAAGTCACTTCTCTGATGAAGCCCGCGTTGGCCGCGCCATCTGAAGAACTGTAATCTTCATTCTCAGGGGTCTCACTAATACAAAAGAACTTGGCACAGAAGCTGAAATATTAAAAGACATCTTTAATAAACTTAATTAAGTGAGACTACGTCACACAGGAGCCTTTAGCACCTGAATGAGGCAGTCTAAAGATTACAGAACACAGAGGTCTTTTATATGCTTAGGATTACAAACTCAGCATAAAAGAAAGGGGCAGTCCTAGCTTCTGCAAGCATACAAAATACCTAATATGGACATACAAGATCTGCAAAATATTAGCCAATAGAAAAACACCATGTAACCAGAATGTCCCCCTTACGTTATATTTCTGCCCAACCCATAAGTAAATCAATTACAGCACTTATAGGTCAATCAGTGATGGCAGAACATGTCTGTATGCAGTTAGGCCAGCTGGTGTCTGAGATTGATTTCAAGGCAAGGACAAAGGGGGGTTTTCTACACGTTGCAGTTCAAAGGGCAGAAACACTTCATGAATAGAACAGCCTGTGTAAAGGCAACGCAAATTGATGACAAATGTAAGATGGAGTCAAAATTAAAGAACCTCATGTTTTGTAAAGATATAAGAAATGGATATTGAAACGGGTCCCAGCCGGGTGTGTTAGTCATGTCCTTAACTTTTCAGGCAAAAGCACTAACTGATTTCTGAATAGAGAGTTTAAAAGCATTATGGTAACCATGTTGTTCCTGCTTACATTTCACATGCATTACTTAATCTTGCATTCCCTATGAGTGTTTGCTTTTCCAGGATGTTGGTGCTTTTTTAGGCTGCATATTGCTCTTGTCTAGTGCGCAATTTGAATTGAGTCGTATCCAGGTGTTTATAGCGAGGCTCAATTGGGTTGTAGTTGAAGGCAGTGCGAGTTTCTCTCAGTGGGGCAGTATGGTGTTCACTGGGGGAGAGGATGTGGCACTATGGCCAGAGCTGAAGAATTTGGAACTGGGGAACGTGGTTCAGCCTTCTTGACCAGTCTCCCAGACCACTCTCCTGAAGGAGCACATTCCCATGCTAGACCTTAGAAGGCCCCAGAAGACCTTAGAAGCCATGGTGTCTTAGCGCCAGCAGGCGGACCCTAGCGGTGGCATGTGTGGGTTAACTTTAAAGGCCTGTCTACAAGAGTCCATACCGAAGTTCACCTCCAGTTTTGCAGGCAGGCCTATGAAGCTGCACACCCTAGAGCAACAGTGACTCTGTCACTGAAGTCACAGGACCCTTCAGAAGGGCCAGCTCTAGGGTAGTGCGACTGGTGTGACCGCACCAGGAAAGGACTTTGGGTGGGGGTGTTATGTTTGCAAGTATATTTTGGTTTTAAAACCGCTTGCTGACTCTTTCCTGGCCTCCAACAATTTTCTGCAACAACAAAAATGTCATGATAACTCCGGTGATTAATGTTTTTCCCTAAGAGAGATGGGAGTTGTGTCTAGTGGAAGTTTTAACTCATGGAAAGGTAGTGCTGAGGGTTAATGTGCCTGCTGCAAAGAACATGTACCATGCAGATCACAAAGTGCACATAATGTTCATAGGTCAGTGGGTTACTGCTTTTGTTAGAGAAATCTTTTGTTACTTGCAGTTTTTAAGTTAAAATCATAATATAGAATGGGGCGTGGCTTGAGGCGCAGCTGTGATGGCTGCTTTTTCTTGAGCTCTGTGACACTGCTCTTGCGGACACCATTATTATGTGCCCTGGAGATCGGCAGAACAGCTGAGGGTTGTCAGGGATTTTTTTGTTTCCTCATATTACTTTATTTGAGGTTGTGACGCAAAGAGAACTGTGTTGCTAAATTTTTCGAAATGGCGGCTGTCGGTGCAATTCTCCAAACAGAACGACGCATGGAAGCCTAATTTCCTTACTAAAGCTCCTAACCGCTCAATTGATGCTGCCAAAGCACTGTGCTACACTTATTTTGCTTGAAACTTCGCTATGTTCATAAATCTAGAGACGTGGATTGACATACAGCTCATTTGTCTGCACTCTCTTGGGCTCTGTGACTGTGCCTGTTCAGACACTCAATTGCTATGCGCTGTGGGTGTTTTTTCATCGCCCTTCAGCCTCAGAGAATGGCGGAACAACTAAGGATCGTCAGAGAGTGATTGGTTTCCACGTGTTACCTATTTTGAGACTGCGAAATGAAAATGAGCTGCTTCATGATGTTCTCCAAAATGGTGGTCGTCAGTGCAATTTTCCACACAACATGGCATATGGAGGCTGTGTTTCATTATTAAAGCTCCTACATGTTCATTTGAAACTTCCTAAGGTATTGTTCTGCATTATTTCTACTTGACACAGCGCTGTGTTCATAGATATCAAGTATTGAGCAGGGCTGCTTTCTCTTGATGGATGGAGGCTTCAAAATGGCAACAACTGGATGAACCTCGTCTCATACTGAGCTCTGCAATAGAATATCTATAGTTTGGTATTGATCCTGGTTGTAGTGCTGCTTGCTCATTCCATGGGAGGTAATATGGCCATGATAATATTCTGCTTTGGTGCTCCCTAATGATTTGTCGTCACAACGTGAAGGATATGGCTTGAGGCTGACGAGTACATTCTTCTCTCTGATCTTTGAGGTTATACTTTGCCTTACCTGCTCTTTCAAACCGTACTAAGGTTATCTGGTAGTGATTGCTACGATCTTAACCAATGGCGGAAGGCATGGGTGTTAATACCAAAGACAGAGATTCTAAGGGGAATTTAAAGTGCTCCAAACAGGCCTCACCTACTCTGGAATTACCAGCTAAGGGTAGTCTTGAGTCTGTCCCAACTTTAGATGCGATTTTACTTAAGCTCAGTACTGTTCATGATATTGCACAAAGTGCCAAAACGAACTCTGACTTACTCTAGGTAGAGGTGGCTGCAATTCCTAATGATCTTAAAACTCTTTCACTATGTGTTTCTAATGCGGAAATGAGAATAAGTAGTAAGAAAAACGTTACAAATAAGCAAGCGAAGCACATCGAAAATTTGGAGTGCTTTTTTACTTCACAAAGGAGGGATCTGAAAGAACAGGAAGATTGGAATCGAAGAAGTAATCTCAGTATTTTTGGAGTACTTGATGATTGTGAGAACTCTGCTCCCTCAATAATTGATTTCTTGCTTACTTGGATCCCAAATGTCCTGGAGATTTCTTTCAATAAAAACTTTGAGATGGAGTGTGCCCAAAGGGTCCCAACTTTTAAACCAACTTGTCCTCACCAAGGCCTCTGATTTTTAAACCATTGCGCCATCAACAGATGGATCAAATTCTAGCACAAATGTGAAAGATCAGGCCAATACAATGGGAAGGTCACAGAATATCTATTTCACAAGATTTTACCAGAGACAAAGTTATCTGTCGTAAAGGCTTCCTTAATCTAGGCAAGTGGCTGAATGATATAAATATTCTCTTCTCTTTTTCTGGTACCTCAAGATTCCGGGTCACTTTAAAAGGTTGTCCACAGATCTTTTATGAACCCTCAGATCTTTCCACATTCTTGGATAATCAATTTGAATCTCAGATGGACTCAGATTCTCCTCCTGGTCCTTCTCGCCTCTAATGATTTGTATTTATTGACCTGGTCTGGTCTTAATGTTCTTTCACGTATCTAATACACACGCTAGCTCTATCTTTTTTGTTTTGCCCATAGTTTTTGTAGTTTTTGCTGTTTTTTTAACTTACTCTACAATGGGTGGTAATTTCATTGAAGTTTCGCTCATCCTAGATTAGTCATATTCTATTAATTGGCATTCTTTTTACAGGTTCATGCAATTCTCAGTACTATATTTAATTTTGCTTGGGTTCACATCCCTACAGTTTTGTTATGTACAATATTGGTATTGATATGCTTCTTTTCAGGTATACTATTTCAACTATAAGATTGTATGTATGTATTCATTTTTCTACTCACTTTTAGTTCCCTTTTTTCTAATTCCTTTGCTATAGGTACGTATTTGATCCTTGTTTCTATTCTCTTACTTGACTCTTTTTCATCTACTTCGGACTCTACTTCTTTCTTTGTTCAGTGCTCTTTTCTAGGTGGTATCTATACACAACGATTATATTATTTTATGAGGTCTGATTCCAACTGATATGACAGTTGTATCATTCTTTATATTATAGTTATGATGTTTCACTTACGAATTGCCATCTTATTAGTTATTTTATTTAAATCGTATCTCATATTTGTTCTAATGGAATGGTATTATTCATGATATTTTTACTCCACAACTTTGAAGTTGCTCATTTATGCTATATATTATCCATTCTGTTTTAGATCTTATTTGAAAGAACTCTTTAGATGAATTTGTAATAGCATAGATTGATATTTATGTCCTTTACTGTCTTGTTTGATTTACTTATGGATACTGAGATATCAACTCTCTATTTTGTATTTAGCTTTATAGGGATTTATTTCCCTATAGGGTGTGTATGATTATATGTCTGCATCTATTTTTTTATTTTGACCTATCTTTATTTTTTCTCTCTCTAATCCATTTGTGATAGTTAAGTATTTTATCCTTTATCCTTTATTCTTTTCTCTTCTCTTCCCTTTATTCTACTTCCTGTTCCACCCCTTATTTTAGTTCTTTCATTTTTCGGTGCTCTTTCTTGATGGTAATTTATCTATATATGATATACTATTTAATGATATCACTGATCACCACTGGAATGATAACTATATTGTTGTTTTATACTATTATATGTACTGACTTGAATTTATTTGCTCTTTTTTCAACATAGCTTTTTAAGTATGTCCAACCTGAATTAAATGCTGTGATAGACATGATGGTTTGCCTATGTAATGTTATCTTATGAGAGATTTTCTATTTACATTCAATTCTTCTCTAATATTTGCTCTATACTGTCCGTGATCTTTTATTCCACAATTTACAGTTGGATATTTATTATATATATTGTGTGTACCCTCTTTAGATCTTCTTTATATGAATTTATAGATGGGATTGTATTATCTACAGCTGCTATTTATCTGCTACCACAGTCTTGTTTCATTTGCTTATGAGTATTATCATTTTTCAAAATGTTTAATATTCTAAAACATTTCAAATATATTCAAGTGTATTATATTTATTCAGTCTTACATTATTTATTGCTATTAATAAGAGTTATAGGTAATATAGTATGCAACGGAAATGCAATGTTAGTTTTGCTGCTCTGCAGCTTGTTTATCTTTGAGTTGTCTACACCGTCGCTGATAGCCTCTGTTGTTGCTCCTCCACGTTGTCCCCACATGCAGTCTGTCTTTTACAGACATCCCCATGTGGGGTTCAACTTTGATGTTGCTCCATTTTTTCTAGGAGCTCATCTGCTTTGTATCTTCTTTCTCCTATTATTCACTCCTTACCATTTTCTCTACCTTAATTTTGGAACATCTGCTTCGTTTTATTTTGGGATATATATACTTTATTTCCTTATGGTTTTATTTATATTTTGATTGCCCTTGTACTCTTTTATCAGAAGCACTCACTATTAATGTTCCTTGCATATCTATAACTGGTCTAAATGTAGTTTCCCTTAATGTTAGGGGTTTGAATCATCCTGTTAAAAGGGCAATGAGTTTAGACTATTGCAATAGTTTATCTGGTGACATGGTCCTATTTCAGGAGACTAAGATAGGTTTCAAAGAGGCTCTTCTTATGAGGAAAGATTAGGTGCTCAATATTACTTGCTCAGAGGCTTCTGAGAAAAAGAATGGGGTTATTACCCTTATTTCTAAAAGTTCTGGTTTGTCTATTGTTAGCATATCAGTGGCAGATGGTTGCTAACTGGCCTGATTAGTGGTACGGATGATCTATACATTATGAATTAATATGCTCCAAACGTAGATGATCCACTTTTTTTGGCGAGCAGTACATAAAAGCTCACTGATATTCCACAAAACTCAAGAACAATTGTTGGAGGTGATTTCAATCTTCCTCTTGATCCTATTTTGGATAGGTATTCTGCCTTTGAGTTTTGACCTCCTAGGGCACACAACATATGCTTAATATGTGCTCGTCTCACCATCTTGTTCATGCATGGAGATTACATAATCCTACTGGAAGTGATTTCACATTTTTCTCCTCCCCACTGTATAGTTTCTCTCGTATTGATAACTTTTGGTCGACGCCTCTCTTCTAGCACATACTACAAATGTTATGATTTATCCAATAGTTGTTTTGGACCACGTGGCAGTCTCCTTATCTAGCCATAATCTTATGAATACGAAAGGTCCTCGTAGTTCGAGTCTAAACACAGAAATCTTGGAAGATAATGATGAAGTTAAAGAGCTCAATGATGAGATAGATAATTTCTTCAAAGATAAGGAATCGTCAGTGAATTCTTCAATTGTATTGTGGGATGCATCCAAATGTTCTATAAGGGGTCACATTATAAAGAAAATGGCCAAAAGGAATAGTGACATAAGGAAGTCTCTTCAATCCTTGGGTGATGATATTAAACACAAAGAGGAGTTATATAGACATTCTAATGTCAAATAACTCTTGCAGAATATAAAACATTTGAAATATTTTTTAATTCAATAGTCACTAAAAGAGCTCATATTGGCGTACACGCTCAAAAATCCCATCAGTTATTGTTACGGAATAGAGCTGGTAAGTTGTTGTCTGCCACTCTTAAATATCAGAATAGAAATACCAATGCTACTTATATTACTCACATTACTGATAAAGCCGGATCAAAGAAGGTCCACACCCAAAAAATCCTTGGGGTCTTAAGAGAATATTATGAAACTCTCTATACACCTCGGGACTAGTGTACTAAGAGTACTTGTCAACAGTTTCTTAATTCGATTCCTATTAACACTATTTTGCATACTGACATGACTGAACTGGGGAAACCAATTGAGACTGATGAGATTATCCAAGTTATTAAGTCTACACGCTAGGGCAAATCTCCTGGACCAGACGGGTTTCCTATTATTGCCTTTTATAAGACAATTGCTCCCTCAATAGTCAAATATCTTAAAAGGATTTTTGATAATTATGTTCTTTCTGGTAAAGTTTAAGGTTCGGTTGCGGAGGCTACAGTTGTAGTCATCCCCTAAGAAGGTAAGGATCATTCTGATTCTAAAATATTACGGCTATTTCGCAGTTTTTTTTTTTTTTGCTGAGTTTTATATAGCGCGAACTAGAGCCGAACCGAATCAGTTATCAGAGCGCTTTACATAGCACCAGTTACGTTACATGAGGACACACTTTCATTTTAGGCACGGGGAGATTAAGTGAATTGCCCAGAATCACAGGGGGTTTTTTGGCGTCGTTACCGAGACTCGAACCCAGTTCCCCAGTTCTGAGGTCGAGCGCCTTAGGCCAACCCCTCTCCCCATTGAACATGGAAGCTAAAATCTTCGCCAAAATCTTATCTAGACGCATGGAAGGTCATATTCCTTTTTTTTTTTTTTAAACATATTTTTATTGCAGATTCACAGGAAGCTCCCAGCATTCAATCAGTTGTTCCAGTTATTCACCAATATAGGCGCATCACACCATTAGTAAAGAACACACAGCCATTTAGCCCACACCCCGGAGGTTGGGCGGCAAGTTGCGTCGAAGCACTGTAAATACAAACTTGTGTACAAATGTGAGCATCTAATGAGCATTCCGAGCATCTGCTTTTCTTTTTAACCCCACCAACCCTCCCCAATGAACCAATAAACACAATTATTTACCCTCCAACAATGCATATACGAGACTAGCAGCAGTTACACTTCTAAATCCCCCCATCTCTCCGTGTCCATAGAGTCTGTCACATTTCGAACTCGCAAATTTCCGATGCCACGTTGCACACTGCACTTTTATCTTATCTTGTCTAATCCATATTAGTGGTGTCAAGGATGCCCCCGTGACCTAACCTACACCTCACCTAAAAAAAACCCTCACACCCCCCCATCCAGCCCGTGATAGTGTTGCCACTCTTCGGAATTTCTTGGGGCACCCCCTTGCCTTATAGGTAACCCTCTCAGCTGCCATATAGAGATCCAGTCCTCTCCTCCACTCCTCCAGTTCCGGTGGTTCCGGTGCTCCCCAATGTTTTGCGATGTCCCTTTTTGCTACAACTAGTGCAAGGACTAGGAATGTAAGTAGTGGGAGAGTCAGGTCTACCTCATTAGTCATGCCTAGCAGTGCCAGCTTGGGATCCTGTGGGATCGAGACCTCCAAGATCTCCTCCAACTCCTTGAATACCTGTGTCCAGTATGTTTGTATTATGTCACACGTCCATATAGTATGATAGAAGTCCCCATCACTCTGGCGACATCGCACACACAGTGGGTCATCTATCTTCCCCATTTTGCTAAGCCGCTGTCTATCGTAGTAAGTTCTATGGAGTACGTTAAATTGAATGAGTCTCAGTCTTGATTTGATTGCCACCTCCCGTGGATGCATGAGGACTATTTCCCAGTCCAGATTTTCCATCTCTCCCACCTCTGCCTCCCAGTTGCCTCGGAGTTTCGCCAGGTCCCCCAAAATATGGTTAGTTAAGGTTTTATAGGTTAGGGAGACCGCCTTTCCCGTTATCTGTTCTTGGAGGAGCCGCCCCTCTAGTGGTGCATATTCTGGGATGTCTGTGAGTATGATGTTCTGGGCTCGCCATGCGTGTCGCAGTTGGATGTACTTGAACTGCTGGGTAGCATGGAGACCGAACTCAGATTTGAGTACTTGGAAAGATTTCAGGTCCCCTTTGGCTATCACATCTCCAATAGCGGAGATGTCGATATCGTCCCACCTTAGGAAACCTCACAGCTTGTTAAGTTCTGTCAGCCATTGGCAGTGCCACAGCGGTGTCTGCCGCGTGGGCTTCTTATCCCATCCCATGCGTCTTGTGGCCTTTGTCCATGCATTGAGTGTTACAGACGTTGCCGGGAGAAGGAGTGCCTGTCTAGCACCCCCATAGAGATAACTCAATAGGTTTTTGGACGACATTTTTGTTCTCTCCAGGGCGTAAGTCGGGTGGTCCGCCGGGGCGTGGAGCCAGTCATTGATTGGTGTCAAGTGTTCTGCCCAATAATAGGCCTCCAGGTTAGGGAGCGAGATCCCCCCACTGTACTGGTGTCTCTGAAGCGTGGACAGAGCCACCCTAGCATGTTTGCCTAGCCAGAGGAAGGATCGTAGATCCGCATGAATCCTGGCGAACACCGCCGCAGGTATTGGATAATATTCGTTTTGCAGTACGTAAAGGAATTTGGGTAGGGTGATCATTTTGTACATGGCCGCTCTGCCTAAGAGTGTAAGCGGGAGCTGTCTCCAACGGTCCATATCTGCTACCGCATTCAACATGATCCGTTCCAGGTTTTTACGGAACGAGAGAGTCGCACTCAGGGTTATATAAATTCCGAGGTATTGGAAGCCTTCGGTGGTCGTCTGTAGTCTCTCTGGTAATCTTCCCCATCTGTCTTGCCCTTCAGGGTCGTAAAGGATTGACTTGTGCCAATTTATTTTGTGTCCCGCCTGCCCACCGTATTGCTCCAGCTCCCGGAATAGCTACGGGGTGGTGGTCTCTGGTTTAGTTATGTATAGCAAGACATCATCCGCATACAGCGAGATCTTTTCTTGTGTCGGGTCCATGTCGTTGCTTGTAAAGCCAGAGATGTCCCTGTTTTGTCGGATCCTGGCTGCGAGTACCTCAATAATTAGTGTAAAGAGGAGGGGAGACAGGGGGCAACCTGTCGGGTGCCTCTCTGAATCAGGAACTCACGTGACATTGTGCCGTTGACCCTCACCTTGGCCCTTGGGGCCGTGTAGAGGAGCCGGACCCACTTGATAAAGTGTGGTCCGAAACCGAACTTGTGTAGCACTGCAAATAGGAATGGCCAGTGTACCGCGTCAAATGCCTTCTCGGCGTCCAAGGAAAGGAACCAATGTGGTTCGCTCCGCCCCCGTATTTCCTGTAGCCAATTATGGGTTCTCCTAAGGTTCAGTTTAGTCGCCCTATCTGGTAAGAAGCCTGATTGGTCTAAGTGTATGAGGCCTGGAATAACCGTTCTCAGTCGGGTCGCCAGGATGGCTGCTAATAGTTTGACTTCCGTGTTGAGCAGGGAGATGGGACGGTATGAAGCACAATTCTCCCGTTGCTTGCCCTCCTTGTATATCGGCACAATCGTTGCCATAGCAAGATCCGGAGGGAGCTGCCCCTCCTGGAAGGCGCCAGTAAAGAGGCCTTTAAGATGGCGAGTCAAGAGGTCCGCCGCGCGCTTAAAGAGCTCGGCCGGGAAACCGTTCGGGCCCGGGGTTTTGCCCGGCCTCAGTTTGGCAATAGCGTCCGCGATGTCATCAGTCGTTATGTCCGCCTCCAGCGCCTCCAGGGCCTCGGGGGGTAGGACCGGCAGGACCGTCTGGCCCAAATATTGTAGTGCTTCCTCAGAAGTTACAAGGTCGCGCGTTGCATACAACCGTTCATAGTGCTCAGCAAATGATTCTGCTATCTCGTTGTCGGTGTTAACCGTAGTCCCGTCAGTGGTCTCAATACTGTCTACCCATCTAGCCGCTTGCTCCTTTTTGCTGAGCCACGCCAAAAGTTTTCCGGACTTGTCTCCCACGTCATATAGACGGTGGAGGGTGGCAAGGGATTGGGTCTTACCATCATTAGTTGCTAGTTCTCTGTAGTGTCTCTGGGCATCAAGTAGCCGCCTAAGAGTCTCGCTGTTTTTATGGGTCAGATATTCCCTCTCCCATCCCAGGATAGCCCGTTCTAGGGCAGCAACCTCTGCCTGAAGTTTACGTCTTTCCTCACCCAATCTGGATTTTATCCTGTCTCGTAGTACCGGCTTTAGGGCTTCCCATAGGGTGACGCTCGATTCCACCGTGCCCTCATTTTCTGCAATATATACCTTAATGTCCGTTCGGATACCCCTCAGTATAGCAGCATTTTGAAGATCCCAGGCCGCCATGCGCCATGAGCCCATGCCCCTGCCCTGTTTGTGTCCCACTTTTACAAACAGTGGCGAGTGGTCCGATATGCCTCTGGCCTTATACTCTGCAACATCGTCTGCCCTCAGGTACTGTCGGGACATGAAGACATAGTCGAGTCGCTAGAACACCCTCTGTGCCCCGGAGTAGTAAGAGTAGATTCGCTGTGCCGGGTGTAGCCACCTCCAGACATCCGTAAGTCCTATAGTGGACATCTGATTGAACAGTGTGGTCTGGTGCCTTTCCCTCCCTGCTTCGCCGGATCTGTTGAGACCTACGTTCATAACATCATTGAAGTCACCTCCCACCACCTGTACAGTGTCTGCCATATCTAAAAGGATGTTCGCAAGCGCTGTGAGCGTACGGGTCTGCAATTTGGGTGGTGCATAAACTGAAATTAACGTGTACGTGTGCCTATTCCAGGTGCCCTGTACTCCAGCGTATGTACCCTGCGGGTCAATCCAAGTGCGCGTGGTGCAGAATGGCGTGGACTTTTTAATAATGATAGCTACCCCTCTGGAGTCCTAAGTATAGCCCGCATGCGCCAGAACTCTATATCGGCCTCTAGCGATGAATGCACATTGGGTACCTTTGAGTTGTGTTTCCTGCAGTAAGGTGACATCTGGGTCCGCCTTTTTGATATAGGCGTTCACAAGGCCTCTTTTGACCTTAGAGCCTAATCCGTTGACATTCCACGTTAGTACGCTTAGTCTCCTACCTCCCCAGTGTGGGTTTTCTAATGTACTTGCCATTGATAGCTGCGATGATTGCATGTTGTTAGACTCAGGCATTTGTATGTGGTGTGGAGGTGCGATGTGCGCTGCTGCGTGATCTCAACTGTTGTCTCCCTCTCCCAACTGTTCCCACCCGTTCCCCAACCTGAATGAACTTGAACTCCCCCTCTCCCGCCCCCCTCCCCACCTCCCTCCCCTTCCAGTATCATCCTACCACAGGACATAACTTTCCGTAGGAGTAGGCCTGTCGCCCACCCACAGATCCCTCCCTTCAAAAAACCCAAGAACAGTAAAATGTGTAAAACAGGGAAGCGTGTCAACTTGCGTGCTCCCCTCTGTCGGGCTGTCATTTCCATTTTCCAAGTGCACCATCGTTCAAAGGGTGTGTCAGCTTGCGGGTATCTTCATCTCACGTAGCATGCTCAGTGACCCGAACCGCCACGGGTCATGATTTGGAGTCTTGAGTCTCTGATTCAGGCGCACTATGCTGTCCAGACAAGTCCTGCTCCAGCACTCGGATCTCCTCCACCAACGGATGGACAGATTGTCTCCCTTCCTCCTCCTCTTCCCCTCCGGATGTGCGGCTATCGAGGTCTTCCTCGTCCTCGCCTTCTGAGCGAGCAGTGGATCGTAGGGCAACATATCTTGAGCCCGACTCGGCAGCACCTTTCAGAGAGGCCGAACGTCCTTTCCGCGTATTTCCCATACCTCGGCCTCGATAGGGTGTCGTCGGGATTTGCCTCTTAGACCTCCTTGAGTTCAGTCTTTGTGCCTTCGGTATTTCCCATTGGGTTGCACTTCGCAGGGACCTGTCCAGAAGATCTCGTCCGATGGTCTCTCTGCTGTTGAGGATCGGGCGCTCCTCCAGCCATTGCCAGGCATCCTCCGGGTGGGTGAAGAAGAGTGACTGTTCCTTGTACAGTACCTTAAGTTTCGCCGGAAAGAGGAGCATGTACGAGATCTTTAAGTCTCTGAGTTTCACCTTTACGGCGTCGAAGGAACGGCGCTGCTTCTGGACCTCCTGGCTGTAGTCCGGGAAGATCATAATATGTGCGTTTTCTAGACGAATCTCACCGAGTTTCCTTGCCTCTCTCAGAATGAGGTCTCTGTCAGCAAAATTAAGAAAACACGCAATGACCGGTCGCGGTCTTGCCCCCTCCGGTGGTTTCGCTAGGAGGGCCCTATGCGCCCTTTCAATAATGAAGCAAGGTTAGAATTGTACCGCTGGGAAAGTTTCCATGAGCCATATGCGTAGGATGGACACCATGTCAGCCTTCGCGATCCCTTCCCTAAAGCCAACAAAACGCAGGTTGTTGCGTCGCGCTCTATTTTCGGCGTCGTCAACCTTCCATAGTAGACTGGCGGTGGGATGCCTTAGAGCTCTGCCATGTCTTTTCGCAGGGTAGTGATCGAATCTTCTGCCTCGCCCATCCGCGTCTCTGCAGAGGTAACCCTGTCAGATAGATTTCGGAAGTCCTGTCTTTGGAGTGTCACTTCCGAGCACACCTCGCCTATCTTTACTTCCAGGGCCGCTTTGGACTCCTGGATATCAGTCCGTGAAGCCTGGATGGCCCCCATCAACAATTTGGTGTCCGAGCGCGCGCCTGGCGCGGTAGGGAGGCCCTCCATCATCGGACGTCGGGTGGCAAAATTGTCCATGGGCCCCTGTTTGGGCCCTTTCGGCGGAATATCCTTCTTCCCCATGGCTCGCTGGTGTAGCGCGTCAAGCACGCAAGGCGAATGGTGAGTCACCCTATCCCCCGGGCGCTATTCACAGCCTTGAGGACGGTTTGCCGTCTTCGTGTCCTCTCAGGTGTGCTGGGTTAAGAGCCACACCACGTGGGTCTCATGGGATATCGTCGTCTCCCTTCCACCTGTTGTGCTTGCCGGATCGCCGGCGAGAGGCGCCTGGTAGGTCTATCGGGCCCCTAGCCTCCGGGCAACGAGTGGTAAGTCCTGTATCCGGGCCGGGTGTCAGCGGGGTAGGGCAGGTGCACTAGGGGCATCCCCGGGGGAGGCCCCAGCGCCACAGCAATGATGGGGCGACCTCCTCGCCCGAGCGCCCCACCAGGTGGTTGTCTATGTGCGGCAGGGCAGCTACAGAGCGTCCGGGCCGCAAGGGGGTCTCAGGCTGGGTCCAGGGCCACTCTATTCCCGGCTCGCAGCATCGGCCGCCAACTTGGTGTTCTCCTGGGTTCCGCGGTTCCCTGCGAGCTTCTCCACACCTCTAGCCGCTGCCCGGGTCCACACCTCTCGTGACGCCGCTTCTCACCTCACAGGCCCCTCCAGAGGCCCGTTGATATTCTCTTTGCCCCAGGTCGCGGGGAAATCTCCTCCGGTGTTCCCAGGTGGGGCCTCCCAAGGGGGGGTCCTAAACGTAGTTCAAGCGGTAGGAAGTATGTGTGCCCAGAAGAAGGAGTGTCCCAGGCCTGGAGGGGGGAGAGCCGGGAGCCAAGCCACGGTGCACTCAGGCACTATTTCGCGGCAAAGGCCGCCATGTTGGTAAAGTCCCCCGATGGTCTGGGGAGATCAGGCGGCCTCCCTCACAGTCTCCACTTCCCCCAGGGCCCTCCAACCGCTCCTCACCGTCTTGCCCCGCGGTCGGCCGGACCTGAGAGGGGGTCGGCCTGCAAGGCGGTCTCAGCTCCGCAGCGCCGCATCCGCCGCCATGTTGGTAAAGGGCACCGGACACGACGGGGCCTCCAAACACTCCACCGGCACCTCCGAGCAGCCCGATTTCACTCAGGGGGTCCTATACTTGGGCCAGCAAGCGCCGACGCTCACTCGCGGGCCTCCTGCGGATCGGGCAACCCTGGATCAGCGCCGATCTCGGACCGCCGCCTCGGTGGCCGCCATCTTGCCATCGTCAGAGTTCCTGGTGTCCTGGCTTCAAGTCGGCGTCTCGGTGCAGTCCGTCGTGGGCACTTCGGGAAAGTGGTCTCCACGGGTTCCGATTGCTCAGGGGCAGCTCCTGCTTCAATTTGGTGTTTCTTGGGACAGTATTTAAGACGGATATTGAGGCAGCTCGCCGGAGCTCCAGAGAGTCACGTCCTAGCCAGTCATGCTGCTGGCCACGCCCCTTCAGAAAGTCATATTCCTAATCTTATCTATGAATCCCAAACAGGTTTCGTTAAAGGTAGACTTGCCAGAGACAATATTCTTACTTTCTGACATATTCTAGAAAAAGCAAAACTCTCCTCAATGCCAAAAAGGCTTTTGAAAAAGTTTTTGGGCCTTTTTTACAATTAGTATTAGAATCCCATAACCATGGTGATTCCTTTATTAATATGGTTATGGCTCTCTATGCGCAACCAAAAGCTAATATCAGGATTAATGGCACTACGTCTTCTTTTTTTAATCTTCGCCATGGCACAAGGCAAGGATACCCTCTCTCGCCCCTTCTTTTTCTCCTTTCCATTGAACCACTTCTTTCTTTGCTTAATTTGAACCCGGGTATTAAAGGATTTTAATTTGGGTCATGTTAATTTGGTTGTCCTTGTCAACGATTCCCTCTATCTCTTATATTTTGGCAGTCTCTGGTTATACTCTTAATAAAGAACAAAACAGAAACATTCATGCAAAACTATCTGTGTTTTCCTTCTCACATTGGTGATTCAGGTTTTAAATGGTAATCAACTCATATTAAATATCTAGGGATCTGGGGCTAGATGTAGGAACCCTGATACCGGTCGGCAACGGCCGAAATTACCGAATTTCAGACATTACCGACCGGTATTAGGCATTTGGGATGTAGCTGGCTACATTTCAGATTCGGTAATTTACCGAATCGGTATTTAAGAATTCGGTAAATTACCGAATTCTTAAATACCGATTCGGTAAATTACAGAATCTGAAATGAAGGAAGCACTCAAGTGAATGCTTTTCACCTGTAAGGATTCGTTATTTACCTCCAACTACAAGTTGGTGGTAAATTACGAAAACCCTAAAAAAAGCAATTTTTTGCATTTAATAACAGTGCCATGTGGCAGATTTGGTAATTCCCATTCATTCCTATGGGGATGGATTTGTATTCTTTTTTAAACTAAAGGTTAAACTTTCTAAAATACCCCTTTCTACAGATCTGGTATTATCTCACCTTTATCCATTTGGACACATTCAGGTCATACTGCTTCTAAAATGTATAAATTCTTATCCGCTCCACTACCTTCGTACTCTACTATTACTTATGATAAATAGTCTCACCATTTTGAAGACGACGTTTTCAAACATATTTCACAAGATACCTGGCAATTGATCGGGAAATTATCCCTATGTAATAAAATTGCTCCTTCATTAATTCAATCTACATTCTTCACATTAAATCTTCTATATTGGACACCTGTTCATCTACATAAGCTGAAGTTACGAGATAGTGATCTTTGCTGGAACTGTAGTTTAGTACCAGTCACACATCAACATATGTTTTTTTAATGTAAGCTATTAACTCCTTAACCGCTGCGCCAATTCCGCTGCGGTGCAGGAGTTTTAATCAGTGGGCGGGGCTGCGTCGACCAACGGACGTGCGCAGCACCAGCGAGGTAGTGCTTGCGATGGCCGTTGGCCGACGCGAGCACGGAACAGGTTAAATACTTTTTGATGCTTGATACAGACACATTTATCATTAATCTTTATTACATCTATAGTACTCTCTTTATCTAAGATTTAGCTAGGTCTATGGGCTACAGTTATTCCTTTACCTCTCGATAATACAGATTTGGAGGTTTTAGATTAACTTTTGGGTGGAGTTTCATATCTTCGTTGAGCTCATACTTTTGTTGAAAAGAAGCATTATTCACCTTCAATTTCTAGTGATGTTTGGCAGTCTCTGGATAACTATATGAACTTGTCCTCTCAGGGGTTTATAGCTCAATATCCATTCTTTTATTTATTTTCTTAGTGATGAAGCAGGTGTCCCTACCTATTTCCACTTCTCTCTAGTATTCAATCTTTTTCTTTCATTTTCCCCTTCCTCTCTCGCTGATGTTGCTTATCCATTAAGTAAAACTACTAACATATGTCTTGGTTGCGATATATGTTGTTGCCTCATTTGTTCCATAATTCTGGCATCTATTTTCAATATTTGATGAATTATAAAATGTATTAATCGTCAAATATTTATCTGATCATTTTAAATGATAATTTTGTTATTCCTCTTACCCTAGTTTAGTAGTTCTTGGCAATTAAATTATTTTTGAAAATTCTTTGTTACTGTTTATAATGTATTTGATTATGATTTGATGTGTTGCTAATGTACTATCTATGTATTTTCTTTTTTAAATAAGCAATAAAGATTTTGAACTGAAAAAAATCCTAATATAGAGCAGTGAGCAATAAACTGTCATCAAAGAGCTGCATGCAAACTGCAAGGTGTAAATTAGAGAGTTATAGTTATTTCTGCTAGTCTTTGACTATCCTAATGTTGAAAATAGTGTCCATTTGAATAGAAATCAATTCTAAATATTAAAAAGAACGCCCAACCATGATATTACGTTATAAATTCTAAGTTTGTGTTTCTCCAGACCAATCGTTATTAAACTATACTGCCTACTGGTATGATTGTACTGAGACTCCTGAACCGTGTAGTCCTTTGTCGTATGTAACATTTCCTATACAGCAGTGGTGGATCCTCAAGGGAGTGCAGCGGGCAGTGGCGCACGGCGGGGGAGGGGAGGGGCAGGGTGGGTGTAGCAAACTCTGACATAAGTAAATAAATAAAATGAATTACATTGCGCGTGCTGCAACGGCAAATACTGATGCAGCGCTCGCAATGTAATTAGTTTTATTTATTTATTTACTTAACTTCATTCTGCTTATGCCGGAGTTTACTATCCACCCACCCTGTCTCTCCCCTGTCCCGCCTCACCGCCCTGCAGCACTCGCTAGAGTAGCCGTCACTGCTAAACAGTGATTTACAAACGTATAATTGATTGTATCTGTGTAATGTGTGTGATGTAAAGTGCTCTGACACCCTTCACTGGTATGAGTGGTGCTGTAATTCAAATTAAATGCATCTGAAAGAGAGTTTGGTAAAGGAGACTTATGGGGCACTGTTAAAGGGTGGTAAAGAGGGAATCTTTGACGGAGGTGGTCATTGGGGGGCACCAACAAACATTGTTGCACAGGGCGCCACCATCCCTAAAGCCTGCTCTGCCCTTGAGGACGGTCCATCTCACTCATTGGTACCTTCTTCGGCCTTGTCTGCTTTGCTGCTTTTGCTGTCTGCAAGTGCTTTGCTGTTACTCGTCTAATTTTAATTTTAATTTTAATTTGAAATCAAAAATGGGAGGAATGGTTTTGAAATGATGCCGTTTAGAGTTTTTCAATGAGGGAAGAAGGCACGGACATACAGCCGACATCTTAGGTGTATGTTTATATTGTCACCATAGTTACGGTGATTGGGAGCACGTGACACGTACACAGGGCTCGAGTCGGGGTACCACGCGGGTGGACGGCGTCCCCCTATTTATTTTACAGGGGGGACGCCATCCCCCCCTGCCAAACAGCTGGACTTCACTCTTTGGCCTTTCTTGGACGAGGAGTTCGGCACCTTTCATGACGCCACTTCCTGTCGTGACGTCACTTACGGTGACAGCATCCCCCCCACTTCTTTTTCTAGGACTTGTGCCCTGCACGTACGTGGTGTGTCCGGCATTGTTCCACTTCTGCATTTAACTGAGTACACACTACGGTTAAGCTGCTCCCTCCCGAGTATCAAAGAAGAGACCGTGTGCTGTTAAGAGGTGAGCCGATACCCGGGAAATTTAGTTTTAATTGTATTTTAGAATCTGTAGCAGTTTCTTTCCTGGCTAGTTACAGACTATGCTAATTTTACTTTTTCTAGTTTGACTATACGGAAGGGGTTCGAATGCAGGCTTGTCCACGTTTAACCCAGTTAAAGTCCAGCCCCTACTGAATTTCTACCCGCCAGACAGGCCGTACTTATGATGAGGGATGTATGGGTTAAATTATTGTATGGCCGATTATAGAACACCAGCGCTGATATAGATAATTGAGAGAGATAACACCTCTCAATACTATCCTGCACTAAATCAAGAGGATTCTCACTATTTAGATGACTTTAGATACCCTGTATGATCAATACTTTTAAAGTACATATATAACAGAGACCTGCTACTCAGAGAGACAGCTTAGTTTCAGGTGTTATAATGCTGAGGTGTCTCCAATAGGCTATCTATTTATTCATCTATGGTATGTGCTGATATCATTCTTTTAACCCTCTACTAGAATAACGGGCATGGTGTGATATTCGGTAGATGGTAGAGTTGGCACATACAAACTACACTTAGGTAAGATCTTTTTTGATATATGAATCAGACACTAGAAAAAGGGTGTTGATATATATTGGTGAAAGGTTTTGGTTAAGTGGTGTTGTATTATTATTGTTTTACAGAGCCTTCTGACTAATCATATTGAACAACATATGCGTGTGATGGTCAAGAAATAGAGGCCTAAGTATCACATTTTATTATACACTTGAAATAGCAGAGTGACTGTTGGTTGATCCTGATGAATGCCCTGAACATCATTGTCACTATGACAGAAACATGTTGATCACTGGATAGGGTAAAAGTAAAGTAAAGTCCACATTTGTAAAGCGCACAATCACCCGTAAGGGTCTCTAGGCGCTGGGGGGCCGTCGGGAAGATTAAGCGAGCTATTGCCCAGAGTCACATGGTGCTGGGCTGACCTGCCGCCGGAGCCGGGTATATATCCATAACCCTACACTCACTTGTATTTTAATTACTACCAGCTAGGCAGGAAGAATAACGTTGTTACCCCTAAGTAGGTAGTTGTTAACACACATTTTTCACTTACTCTTTTTGCACTTTGCCCCACCTTACCAGATCGAGTTGGTAGAACCAACACGTGCTTTGCACTCCTGCTCCGTCTCCCTTGGGTTAAGTCGTAGCCCACACGGGTACCTTGAGGTCCCCGTGTGTTGGAGAAACCCAATGATGAATCATGTCACCCTTGGGTGAGTGAGGGTTTTCGTCCACAACAGGGTTGTGCCCTTTTGCTTCTAATCTTTGCCGTTTTCTAAAATAGACAGCCTTTATAGTGTTACCCTATATTTTGTGCGAGATTTATGGAAATATGGCAGGGCCATACTTAGGGGGTCATTATGATGGCGGATTTTCCGCATACTCCGGGCCGGCGGAAGCCACCGCCGGCCCGGAGTATGCGGGAAATCCGCCGAGGAGGCCTGAAAGACCCACCGCCAAATCAGGATGGCTGGTGGGTCTCACAATCTGTCCGCCGCTTTTCCGCCGCGGTCGGAAGGCGACCACGGCGGAAAAGCACTAACATGGCAGGCGGTGTCTATCAGACACCGCCAGCCATATTAGGATGTAGGGAAAGTAATGCTTTTCCGCGGCGGCTTTTCCGCCGTGGAAAAGCATACGGACAATCACTTTGGGGGCACGTTGCGGGCCCCCTGGGTGAAGGTTGCGTGGGGGGTGCACATGGGGGGTACCTATGGTACCCCCCTGCCTTTGCGTGCACGAAGCGGCAGGCACCGCGCGGTGCCTGCCGCTTTGTGCATGCAAATGCACAGCTTTCGCTTTTTACATTGCGGCGGGTGCTGCTTCAAGCAGCACCCGCCGCAATGTAAAACATACAGGATGTGACCGCCAGGGTGGCGGTCACATCCTAATTGCCATGGAGGAACCGCCGCTGCCCATGCGGACGGTCCCTCCTACTCAGGGGTGGCGGACGGACGCAAGTCCGTCCGCCATCCTAATCGGCCCCTTTTTTAGGAAACATCTGCAAACTAGGATATTTTGCCATTCATGTTTGAACTGCTCTTGTGAAAAAAGGGAGAAGTGCTGATGACATGGCTCGGAGAGAAATGGCTTGTCCTTCCACTTTTAAGCGTATTTGGGACATTCCGTGATTTGAAACATATCCCACTTTTTGAATGTACTTTAATGTCAATAACTCATATTAAACAAATAATCATGTGTATGCATTGGTTGTATTAAATAACATAATAAGCTGTAACTGGTCAGTGAAATGCCAAAACAAATACAAAAAATTGGTATGTTTTGCGAATTTTGGCCACACCTCTGATTCTGCCCACTGATCCAACCCTGGGACCATTCCCGACCTCTGATTCTCCGCCCACAGTACCCCTACTTATTCCCCCACTTCAACCACTACTTTAAAGGTGTGTCGCATCAGCATCACTTTGCCTTTAACTTCTTCAATACTTTCACATTGCACTTATCCTAGCTGACCCAGCTATGGAAAAATATTAGCAAATGTATATCTTTGTTTCCTGTGTCCCCGAAAATATGAGCCATACCACAACTAATAACATGCAGAACTATGGTTTTTTAAAATGTAAATGCTGACAAACGCTCACTGCTGCACTCTTTTGATGAGCTTCAGAGTGTATTGGTTGCCATGACCCAAAAACATGATTAAATATATATTGCCAAATTAAAACTACAATGGAGTTAACGCATTGAGACATGAGAATATGGGCCACTAAAAAGTGTAATGTAACAGCCACATCGTCAAATTTGCAAATACAGGGACTGCACTGCTGTTGGAACCCAGAAAGAGGGGAGGCATTATTCAAAGTGCCCACTTGAGAGTCAATAATGTTGTATTTTTTTCTTGTTTTTTTTGGGAGCGTAGGCAAATCACAGGATTTGTCCTTAAGTTTTGTCTATTTTAGGCAATTGGTGATAAGTGAAATGTAGTGCTTACCTACGTATCTCGGGGATCGACTATTGAAGAATCAGTGATGTTCATGATCCCCTACCACTCACCTTTATGGATCCAAACAGGGTGGTCCTGATGAAGGTGGGTACAATTTACAATCTCGACTGAAACTTGCTTTGACCTGGTTGTTGTGCAATCCCAGGCAGCAACACAATCGCCATTTCTGGCTGGGCATTGTATATATGTGATGTGTGTTTGTTAGTGTGGTGTTGTGTGAGAGGTCAAAATGGATGTGTGGTTAATTTAGGGAATATATCATATGTTGCAACATACATGCAGTTTTTACAAATCATGATGATATATTTAAACAAACGTAACATGTATGTCAAAACTGAACAAAAGTATATTTGCACTGTTGAATGTTTTGCCGTTTCCGCTTTTAACCTCTGTACAATTATAAAAATATCAAAAAAGCCTTTATATAAAAATGAGAATCAATTGAAAAAACAAAATGATAAAATTCATACAATCAGCTGTTTGATCTGTCTGCTCAGGTAGCCCATAGAGCTTTTTACAAGCCTACAGAGAAAGCATATCGGTTGAGTGGGAGTTTTTTTTTATTCTTTAGTGGTTTGTTCCCCCTTGCTCCTAGACCTATAAATTAACCTCAGGGGTACCTTTTTTTAGGTCTCGCCTAGTGTTGGAGTGCGCATGCGCTCCTCGCCTGCGAAAACTATAGTAAACAGTATGAAGAAGGGGACTTTAATCCACACCTCTCTGTCACAACCTTTTTCCATTGGCTTAGGTAGTGATTAATGTATTTTCTGTGCTTCTGGTTTGCTGGCTGTCACTTTTGTTGATGCCCTTGCAGTTTTTGGATGCCGCCCATGACAAGCTCATCAGTTTTCACTCAGCCCTAGCACGATGCAAATAGAAGCGCACACCACTCGTTTTGTTTTACAATCGCGATTGCTTTCACTTTCGCGATCGCTTTCACTGCCGCTTGTTTTTCTCTTGCCTGACCCTTAGTTTCTGGATCCAGCCAAAACTCTGGCTTGGAAGGCGCGTCAGTTTGTCGAGAATCAACATGAATATAGTTAAGAGAGTGCAGGGAAAAATGTGTGGTCATCGCATTGTTAATAGCGTTTTGAAGCATAGAAAACACGGTTTTGGTTTATTCTTTGTAAGAAGTATAACCCGCTGCTTAGCTGTGGAGTGATACCTGCTAAGATGCCAGGGAGAAGGGAGAGCCGGGTGAGGGTGAGGATGATGCTTTAAGTGGGCACAAGATAAGTTGACAGAACAAAATGTGTGCTTCTGAGCAAAACAGTTTATTTTTCTGTGGCGCAGTTAATTTCTTTGCCAAACTTGGTAACTTTGAAAACAAGATCTGATATCACTGAGTGGGCTTAACAGTGTTACATATAGATAGAGAGATCCTGGGTTTTCTTAAAAAAAAACAGCTTTTCTGTTGGCACATTGGCACCATTTGAGGGCAGCTGTTTTCGTGCAGCTACAATCAGCTTTTTTGTGTACTCTAGTCAGCATTCCGCACTACACGTCTGATAACACGCCTCGGTGCCTCTCCAGGGCATGACGAGCTGCATGTACCTATGCAGTCTCAGTTACGAAAGCCAGCAGATAAGTGAGTTAACTTCAGGGCCCTCGCTCACGTGAGACTTCGAAGCGCTGTGGTTTGGAGATTTGCATTAATACACATGAAAGGTGAACCTCTTGGTAACAGCGTTACTCTTTTATGCTCAAGCTAAGAGGCAGGGCTGCCCAAGGCTCCCTTTTTGGGTCATCGCTATCGGTTACATAACTTTAGCGGCTTGGGGGAGGACTTTGTTATGTTTGAGGCCTCGAGGAAAATGTGTTTGTGAACGAGGGATGTTTTGTGGGATGAATGAGGGGATAGGCAGGGAACAGCCTTTCACTGGAGCGCCCTCCGTGACCCCTCATCTGAAGGTGCCGGCCCGCAGGGCACACTTGGAAGGACTCAGCTGCATGTAAAAACATGTGAATAAACTTGATTTTTTTCGTGTGTTGGAACAGTTGGCCCCTTGATTGCGCCCCCTTTGCAGGCGTTGAAGGTGATTCAGGGATCAATTTGAAAAGACACAGTTACACCTCCCATCCCGTTTCCAAACCCTTGGCGGTAACTAGAATGATTCCAAGGCTCATGGTCAGCGACGGCTACCGCCCCCCTCCCTGTGGACCCACATCAACCCAGGACACACTGACACGAAACATGACTGTCTTTGGAAGGCGGGGGATCGCAAGACCCCCCGGCCGTATTTATTAAGATACAAAATAATAAAATTATTAAACAAAAGATACCGTTTTATACAAAATTATTCAGGGACATTAGATACAACCATATCAACAAATATGATATGCTAACCTTAACAAGATTCTAATACAGCTTGTTTCCTAACCGAATCTAACATCCTCCTCTGAAATTTTTTGCATACTAACATTACTGGCCATAAGGCGAGGTCCTAACCGGTGTCAGGTCCTACTAGCTGCGCCCTTACCGCAGGTGCGCATGCGCAGCCGAGCCCATTAATTACTCGGTCCACGCCATGAACTCCATTTACCCACTGAAGGAGGGCCCTTACTCGCGCCATTCGCTGACGTCATGAGTACGCGCGGGGTGGCTACCAGCCATAAGGACAGCGTGACTCTCCTACCCGCGCCCCTTTGCAGCACCAGTTATACCTGCCCCTGAAGTTCTGGGAGGGGCCAGTGACCCCTTCCCCTGGGCGGACACCTCCAAATGATGATGCCGCCCCCTCAGACCTTAAAATAGCTGCTCACCGGTCATGACCTTACCGCATGTCCATACCCTAATCAATACGACGACCTGTGGAAAAAGATCTAAAGGATAACTACACTAACTAAATCAACACAACATGACATACCATCGTCAGGCTGCTAGGGAAAAAAGGCCTAATCAAAATTGCAACCGACATTTTATGTGTCAACACTACTTCCTAAATGGGAAATAAATAGTTAATACACGTCAATACACGCCATAAAAACAGGTAGTGATTAATGTATTTTCTGTGCTTCTGGTTTGCTGGCTGTCACTTTTGTTGATGCCCTTGCAGTTTTTGGATGCCGCCCATGACAAGCTCATCTGTTTTCACTCAGCCCTAGCACGATGCAAATAGAAGCGCACACCACTCGTTTTGTTTTACAATCGCGATTGCTTTCACTTTTGCGATCGCTTTCACTGCCGCTTGTTTTTCTCTTGCCTGACCCTTAGTTTCTGGATCCAGCCAAAACTCTGGCTTGGAAGGCGCGTCAGTTTGTCGAGAATCAACATGAATATAGTTAAGAGAGTGCAGGGAAAAATGTGTGGTCATCGCATTGTTAATAGCGTTTTGAAGCATAGAAAACACGGTTTTGGTTTATTATTTGTAAGAAGTATAACCCGCTGCTTAGCTGTGGAGTGATACCTGCTAAGATGCCAGGGAGAAGGGAGAGCCGGGTGAGGGTGAAGATGATGCTTTAAGTGGGCACAAGATAAGTTGACAGAACAAAATGTGTGCTTCTGAGCAAAACAGTTTATTTTTCTGTGGCGCAGTTAATTTCTTTGCCAAACTTGGTAACTTTGAAAACGAGATCTGATAGCACTGGGTGGGTTTAACAGTGTTACATATAGATAGAGAGATCCTGGGTTTTCTTTAAAAAAACAGCTTTTCTGTTGGCACATTGGCACCATTTGAGGGCAGCTGTTTTCGTGCAGCTACAATCAGCTTTTTTGTGTACTCTAGTCAGCATTCCGCACTACACGTCTGATAACACGCCTCGGTGCCTCTCCAGGGCATGACGAGCTGCATGTACCTATGCAGTCTCAATTACGGAAGTCAGCAGATAAGTGAGTTAACTTCAGGGCCCTCGCTCACGTGAGACTTCGAAGCGCTGTGGTTTGGAGATTCTCATTAATACACATGAAATGTGAACCTCTTGGTAACAGCGTTACTCTTTTATGCTCAAGCTAAGAGGCAGGGCTGCCCAAGGCTCCCTTTTTGGGTCATCGCCATCGGTTACATAACTTTAGCGGCTTGGGGGAGGACTTTGTTATGTTTGAGGCCTCGAGGAAGATGTGTTTGTGAACGAGGGATGTTTTGTGGGATGAATGAGGGGATAGGCAGGGAACAGCCTTTCACTGGAGCGCCCTCCGTGACCCCTCATCTGAAGGTGCGGGCCGACAGGGCACGGCTTGGAAGGACTCAGCTGCATGTAAAAACATGTGAATAAACTTGATTTTTTTCGTGTGTTGGAACAGTTGGCCCCTTGATTGCGCCCCCTTTGCGGGCGTTGAAGGTGATTCAGGGATCAATTTGAAAAGACACAGTTACACCTCCCATCCCGTTTCCAAACCCTTGGCGGTAACTAGAATGATTCCAAGGCTTTTGCACGGCTCTTCCTGGGTATAAATGTGCTGTTTCATATCATTACACCCCCTAGCATCTGGAGTCCTCTTGTATATATTCAGCATACAAGATATCTGATGATATTGAGAAATAAATCAATGAGGCCTCTCAATTTAAATGCTAGTTGGGGTTATTTATGTTCAGTCCATGTAATCAGCAGTACACACTGAGTTCCACCCATCTGGTCAAGACTGATTTACATATAGCTGTGTCTGAACTGGGCTGGCGAAGTGAGCTAAACAACGATGATGGTTTCAACCCATATCTGTGACTGGGGTGAGTGTCTGAAAACTTTCAGCGCTCCGTCCATCATCTTGTGTTTGCCTTGTTCACCCATCTGGCAAAGCCAGAATATCTGGGCATCTATTGAAATATTTTTTTTTGTATTTCAGAACTCATTTATTTACCATAATTTTACCATCCAACATCACTATTAAGGGCACTCCTGTTCAAGGTGGAGCAGTCGCAAGGCCTACCTTTTTATTCAGGATACAACCTGTCCCTGAAAGGATTCAGGGGCGCAATTGACTTTATCTCAAGGTCATGCTCTAGTGACCTGAGGAATAACCTTGTAAACCCTGGAAATTACCTTTCTAGAGTATCTTTTTTTCTTCAGGGTGCTTGGAATCTCCTGTAAATTTGTATTGCAAAGTTTAGTTAGAGCCTGGGCAGCGCATGCGCTGCTCTGCGAGCCATGCTGTATTGGAGAATACACCTGCACCCCGCCCACTCTTCACCCATATTTGTCATTCGCTTGTGTCATTGTCTTGCGTAAATGCTGGCCCTGATTAGGTAATAGGCTTGTTAGTTCCTCTTTAGTACTGCCTTGTCTTCATTTGTAACCTACCATGGGGACTGGCCCTTTTACTTCGGTTGTTACACAGTACGTCTTATTTACTCTGTAAGCACTATTTTCTTAAATAGTTTCTCCTACTGCAGGCACTACATGCTTTCCTGCAACATTGTTTACAACAAGGGGTGGTGATGGACAGAGTCTCTGAATTAAGCAGAGTACTCTCACCCAGTCAAGAGATCAGGGCTAGATCCAACACCGTTTTTTAGCTCATTGCACCATCCCAGTTTCAGAACCTGGCTGTATGCAAATTAGTCTGTCCCTGGCCCAGTGCATCATGGGAACAGGGCAGACCAGACTACAAAAGCCAATTCTTACACTGGGAAGGAAACAAGCTTCCGGGGACTGGTTTCTGGCATTACAGCCGTCTTCGGCCCGGCTTGCTTGAATCCTGATGGTGCAATGAGCAAGGGACTCACATCTGAGTATACCCTTCCACGCTTAGGGTGGACAAAATTATTTACAAATCGTTTTTGGCCACTATAGGTGTAGCAGGGTATACTCAGACATGAGTCCCTTGCTCACTGCTCCATCAGGATTCAAGCAAGCCGGGCCGATGAGGCTGAAATGCCAGAAACCGGTCCCCGGTAGCTTGTCTCCTTTCTGGTGAAGAATTGGCTTGGTAGTTTGGTCTGCCCTGTTCCCATGATGCACTGGGCCAGGGACAGACTAATTTGCATATAGCCAGGTTCTGAGCTGGGATGGGGCAGTGAGCTAAAAAACGGTGATGGATCAAGCCCTGATCTTTGGACTGGGTAAGAGTGGTCTGCTTAATTCAGACACTCTGTTCATCACCACCCCCTTTTCTGAATCGTTTTTGGCCACTATAGGTGTGGCAGGGTATACTCAGACATGAGTCCCTTGCTCACTGCTCCATCAGGATTCAAGCAAGCCGGGCCGATGAGGCTGAAATGCCAGAAACCGGTCCCCGGTAGCTTGTCTCCTTTCTGGTGAAGAATTGGCTTGGTAGTTTGGTCTGCCCTGTTCCCATGATGCACTGGGCCAGGGACAGACTAATTTGCATATAGCCAGGTTCTGAGCTGGGATGGGGCAGTGAGCTAAAAAACGGTGATGGATCAAGCCCTGATCTTTGGACTGGGTAAGAGTGGTCTGCTTAATTCAGACACTCTGTTCATCACCACCCCCTTTTCTGAATCGTTTTTGGCCACTATAGGTGTGGCAGGGTATACTCAGACATGAGTCCCTTGCTCACTGCTCCATCAGGATTCAAGCAAGCCGGGCCGATGAGGCTGAAATGCCAGAAACCGGTCCCCGGTAGCTTGTCTCCTTTCTGGTGAAGAATTGGCTTGGTAGTTTGGTCTGCCCTGTTCCCATGATGCACTGGGCCAGGGACAGACTAATTTGCATATAGCCAGGTTCTGAGCTGGGATGGGGCAGTGAGCTAAAAAACGGTGATGGATCAAGCCCTGATCTTTGGACTGGGTAAGAGTGGTCTGCTTAATTCAGACACTCTGTTCATAACCACCCCCTTTTCTGAATCGTTTTTGGCCACTATAGGTGTGGCAGGGTATACTCAGACATGAGTCCCTTGCTCACTGCTCCATCAGGATTCAAGCAAGCCGGGCCGATGAGGCTGAAATGCCAGAAACCGGTCCCCGGTAGCTTGTCTCCTTTCTGGTGAAGAATTGGCTTGGTAGTTTGGTCTGCCCTGTTCCCATGATGCACTGGGCCAGGGACAGACTAATTTGCATATAGCCAGGTTCTGAGCTGGGATGGGGCAGTGAGCTAAAAAACGGTGATGGATCAAGCCCTGATCTTTGGACTGGGTAAGAGTGGTCTGCTTAATTCAGACACTCTGTTCATCACCACCCCCTTTTCTGAATCGTTCCTGCAACATTGAGCGCATTCAGCACGCTTTCACAGGGCGATTATACAAAAAAAGCATTTGTTTGTTAACTTGACAAACAAATGTTTTTTGGGTAAAATCGCACCACACCGCGCTTTGACTTTAATAGCGGCTGCGGACCTTTCTTTAGACACGGTTCGTCTAAAGAAAGGGGCGTGGCATCTAGTGAAAGCGCAGCATGGGGCGCTTGTACACAACAAGCATTTGCAATGCAAACGGTCTTGCATTATAGAAAGCTTGACCTATTGGTATTGTAAATGACAATGCCTTTTATTAATGCAGGGTTTTTGAACCCAAATAAATGGCATTGTCATTTACAATGCTAATAGCTTAAAATCTCGCAATTGCGAGACCTATTGCATTGCAAATGCTTGTCCTTCTAACTGAACAGTTATTTGAACCATGTTATTCAAACCATGTCATTTGAACCATGTCTTTTGCCCAAATAATGTTCTGCATTCCTACAGAAGACCTAGTATATTGAAGTGCCAAATCACCTACATTGCATTACACAGATTGTCCCAGTAAGATGTTCTAAATACATCCATAACTCACAAGACATGGGCGGTCAAGGGTCGTTCACCTGGGGTGCTACTGAAGCACCGGTGTTTGATCACGTGGCACCAAGTGGAAATGTTGCTGTAGCGTCACGGGTTGAAATAACAAGGAAGCAAGGGAGAATAACATGTTTAAGGTAAAAGTATAGGTATTAGTCAATTCTTTTTTTAAAGGTTCCTTATTTAGAAAGCTTCGAGGAATTCAGATGCTCTTTTTTTAGGTCGAGGACCAAAAGGCTGCGCTTGCGCAGTCTCCGTTCGGAGATTTAATGATTTTTAGTACGGGGCTTGAACCCGCCTCTCTCTTCCATTGGCTGGCTCCCTAAACGGAGGCCAGCCATTGGATGAGAGGGGCATCTCTCAGTTCAAGCCCCGTCTCTTTCGGATTCGGGGGCGTTTTTTTTGCGTTCTTTTGACTGTGACGTCATCCATCACTCAGAATGCCAAAAACACGCCCCCGAATCCGAAATTTTCGGATGTTTGCGGCCGCCATTTGTTTTTTCTTTCTCAGCCTTGTAACTCCTGTTTCTGGGAAACTGTGCCAGGAATAACCCCTTGTTTGCTATTCACTTTCGGAAAGTCTATATTTTGGTGGCAAAATGTCCGAAGTTGAGCCGCCATGTTCTTTCATGCTCTGCACAATAAGCGCCTTCCTGAACCGACTCCGCTTAAATGAGCTCACCTACCTGTGAGGGCTTGAAATGTCTGACACTGGCTGCCGCACGTCGCCTCTCTTCCACCTCGGGCTGCAGGCGTGGGTGACTGTGATGAGCTCTTGCCACATCTGGAGCCGCGCCGCCTCCGCCTGATGCAGTGAGGCCGCCCCCGGGCCCGCACCCCACCCGAGCCCACCCGCACCGCCAGGATCCTTAGGTAAGCAATGGTGCTGCTGAAAGCTACGCATTGCGGCCTGGGGTGGAGGCTACTGAGGCGGCCGAGTCCAGGCGGTTGCACGAAGCACCGTTCGCAGGAGGAATTGTTGCTCCCACCTTTAAAGGAGAAGGGGTGCAAGTGGTCCTGACACCCTCCAGTGCTGGTGATGTAACCCAGTTGCATTGTACTCCGCCCCCTCCATTGAGTTTTTTCTTTCTGCGTGCGCCATGTAAATAAAGGACCATTACGTAATGAGGCAGAGCTAGGGCGCCTGACAAGTCCATGACACCCGGAGGGTGGAGGGGTGAGCGGGGTTGTACCTCATTTGTTCTGCAGAGATACCTGGGGTGTGCATGGTGTGCACCATCGCTAGGTCCACCCTAATAATGGACCCTGTGTTGATATAAGTAAACGAGGCCCCACGTGGAGGCACATAGGGAGCATGTGGGCACTGTACCCCGTGTTTGTTTACAGAGCCCCGCTGTTGTAAGGAGGGGGTGGGTGTATGTCAGTGTTTGTTTACCTAAACTCTGTGGGTGGGCATGCAATTATGTAGGGAGTGTGATCAGGCCTGGGGTCACGCTTACGTACTGCTGGCTCTGCACCTGTATGTTATGCAGTGGGCCCCTCAGTATCCCTATAGACAGGCCGGTTTTGACAGTGCACCCATTTCCGCTACGTACTCCAGAGCCAATGCATGTCACCGACATGAGCATCACCCGTGCTTAGGCTGCATGACGTAACCCGGTGTCACTGCCAGGCGGGGGACGGGCGGCACTGACGGCTCGCAGCACGCCATCTTCTAGCTCGGTCCTCCAAGGGGCATCCATCTGTTCCTTCTTTGCTGTACTTAGACTAATTTCTACATTTTCAAAACAGTTTCGTTTTTGATTAACACTCGTGTTTCTTTTGTACTGTGTTTGGGGACCCTTCGTCTGGTTGGTATTGGCATCTTGCATGTTTTGATTTTGAGCCAGGACATGGCTTCTTCCTCTTGTAAATGTTTGATAAATTTTAGTTTGAGTTCGTAAGAAAACCACTCTATCTCTCGCTGAGCTAATTTCCCCTAATAGTTGCTAAGTATGTGGAACAAAAGTAATTTGCTGGTGAAGCCTTTTTCTAAGTATTGTTTGTCGTTAGTTACAATCCAGTTTTCAAGATAAATAGACCGATATGCCCAGCTTTGAATCTCAATTTTATTGAGGCAATGTGCTGCCATATAGACAGGTTATTAGATAGTTTCGACTAGAAAGGATCTTTATCGCTGTGTTAGCGTTCTGAGATTTTGTTTTGTTTGAAACGCCTTTGAGCTTACATATATCTCTCTTTGTTTTCATCCTGCATTGGCACCAGAATGCCACTTGTTCTCAGCACAGGGAAGCTAGAGCATGTGCTTTGTATAGGTATTGTCAGCAATGACAGTTAACTTCACCAAATGAGGTTGGCAGCCTTTCATGTGAGGTGAATAAGATTTGGAGTCAATAAAACATAGCTTTGAGTTTGTGTATTAAATCCATGGTTTTGCTTTAATAGATGTTGCGAATTGCACAGAACATTTCGCTGTGAAGTGACCCCAAAAATATTTGTGGAATGCTATATCGAAGGATCGATGCATTATGGTGTGCCAACTGTGAATTCATATGATTTTGTAAACTTCACTTCCTCTTATTTCTTAAGACCTTACATCCATATTAATAGAAAAAGAAGTGAAACAATTTTTACTTTAGACTGTTTCTATTGGTTGTTCATATAGAATGGGTGCTGGCTTGTAGAGAAGGGCATGGGACTCGGCAGAGGAATACTAGGGATCATGGTCCTGACGAAAGCCAGACACCCCCTTCTTGGGTTAATTGGAAGACTGAAACATGTTGACCTAGCAAATGCTGGTGCAAAATTATCTTGCATGCATTCCATTAATTTTTTAATGATCCCACTGCTCTCATAATTAAAGAGAGCAATTCATAGGTAAGGTTTTTGAGATTTGCATTTCTTCTCATGGCTCCTTTTCCTCACTCTTTTATAGAAACGCTCTCAGTGATGTCAGAGAGCTCACCCATCACTAGACTCTGTGGGTGGCCAATAAAGAAGTGACACTCTGGGTTGTGTGTGAGGCTGTTCCTTACATTTTATTTTGTAATTATTGGGTCCTGTTTAGGTGATAAACTCATAGCAAGATCCTCAGTGAAAGGGTGAATCCCACAATAAGGACACTGAGGAATTACAATTCTAACAGTTGCGTTTGCTACTTGTGATTTAGACATAATTTAACTTTAACTAACAAACAAATCCAGCAATAAAGTTCTTCCTTTCAGAGCACGATTGCCTATTCATGTCTCCTTCAGCCTTCCTTAACATTTGATTTACTATCTCTCACCACCTACTATACTGTACTGTAACAGAGTTGGAGATGGTTGCTGAGAGAATGCAGCATACTTCTGTGGCTGCGACTTGCTTCAGCAACTCAGACAATCACAGAGACATCTTCAGCTTCCTCTGGCCACTTCTTGGCATTTTTCTCACAAAGAGAGAAAGGCCAACCTTGCTGTGATTGAGGTGTGATGTCGCCTTCCAAAGAGGTGAGGATGAAACAAACAAAACAAACAAAAAAATGTCAGGTCGCTATATGGTTTCTTTTCTAAGGGTGCTACCTTCACCAGCTTGTGTTGCCACCACAGTGAGGGAAAAAGGTGTGGGGTATTATTTATATGTGTGCCCCCTCCTTTTCTTTTTCCCCACCCCCTCCATTCTCTTTGGCCTACCGCAATCCTCCCAGTCTTCTTAGCTTCTGAAATAGATTTGTCCAGTACACTTGAACGTCCTCCAACTTTATGAGTTTCCCCCATCCGCTGTCTCGCCCTCCCTTTAAATCATCAGTTTTGTATTACTCCTTTTCTCCTAACCATTCTCACTGAAAGGAGCCAGATCCTCTCCCTGCACTTGAAAATAAATCCACACTCCTAGGAGAGCCCACCAACAACATTGTGCTGCATGTTATACCTTCAATGTGGACAATGGTGCGTTAGACTGCCGCCATTTCTAAAGATGTTATGGATGTGATCTTTATAGAGTATGGAAACAAAAAGCAAAGGGACATGCCTTTACAATCATCCAGCAAAGCAATAAGTAGATGTAGGAGATTCCTATTTGCTATAGTTATTTGACTTTGACTCTGGCTCTGTGTGGGTGGCTCTGTATGTGTGTGTGGGTGGCTTTGTGTGTGTGTCTCTGTGTGGGTGTAAATGCAATAGGTCATGCATTTGCGAGCGATTAAGCTATTGACATTGTAAATGGCAATGCCATTTATTTAACGATTAAGCTATTGGCAATGTAAATGACAATGCCATTTATTTATGATTTAAAAAAATAAAAAAAGTCATGAGTAATGCCAATAGCTCTACCTTTAATAATGCCAAGACCATTGCATTGTAAATGCTTGTTAGATGATGTTGCCAATTGAAAAGAGTGGCTTGTGCAGCAAAATAAGAATCTAGGTAAACTGAAAGCTAGGCGCTTCACATGTAATCTAGTATTCACATGTCAGATGTTGTCTGAGATCACTTCAATCACATTCCCCTTACTGTCAGGGTTACTCCTTAGTTAGAAAAATAAAAATATCTTTGATAAATTCCAAGCTGTGCTCTGACAAGTTTCCATTAACAGCGATGCAGATAATTAAAGTCTGAGTTTTTAAGCGCTACACTCTTTTATTCTGCAATAAACCAAGTAAGTGAGTTTGCCCTTTCATTGCTGGAAATGCAGCTAATGAGCTCGACTTCTGAGGTCATTGTTTCATTGTTACTACTTGCAAGATGTGAATAACTGATACAGTTTTTATTTTGCACTCTTGTATTTTTAGTGCTCCACTTGTTCTGTGTACAGCTGCTTGTTTTTAAGTTTTGCCTGCACAGTGCTTGCGCTGTACTTGCTATTAGGTGTCGCTGGCTTTACAAGAACAAGAAAACAAGAACACATTTTTTATGTTAATTCTATTTTTCAATACGGTTGGTCAGTTCTACATAATGTCTTCTTGGTTATATATATATAAGGTAACAAAAATGCTTATAACACGTTTTATTATAACTTTTCCACAAGCTGCACAGCAGCCACACTGCTCTACAACAAAGCTTAAAAGCATTGGCAAATCCATAAGCTCTGGCTAAACACTAATAAGGTCCCTAAGGCGAAACCTATTGGCTATGTTAATGCTTGTCTATGTTTATGGTAATTGTTCACACGACCATGTTGGTAAAATGTCCGTTTGCAAGACCTAAAGGCTGAAATGATTTGGGTGAGATATTGCATTTGGAGCACTGAAATTAAAATTTCATAACACCTGAAGTTTGACAGTGCACGTTTCTTTGCTTGGGGAAAACAGAGTGACTTGGGGTGTATATGGGTTTTCCACCCTCCACATGTGCACCACCTCCATGAGGGAAAAGGAGGCTGTAATAGGACTTTGGATGTGTAGCAACTGTTCAGAGGTATCTCCCTACGATCTTTGTTATTTGAAATAAACATTGCAGGGAGCCCAAGGAGCAACAGCAGAGAGGCAGTGAACTACCGTAGGCATCAGAATGTACAGTGTAGCTTTACTGCATGGATAATCAGCATCTTCTTTAGTGTCTCTCAATTCTATGTGTCCTTGTGTAGTATATACAGCAACTATATAGACACTGTGCAACGCTAGAATTTCTGTGACCTAACAAAGTTGACATCACTAGTTGATTTATGTTTATTTTCTGCTCCTTCTTTGCTGCTTTGTCTATCAAACTATGATGGAGTTTACCAGTATGACTTTTTACCAATTATCTAAATCCCATTGATTTCAAAATAGATATGGAAATTAATCCATATATTTCATGATGTTGATTAGTCATAGGACTGTATGGGGATATTCACAAGGAGGTATCGCCAAATTAACGGCACTTTATCACAGCCAAAATCATGATAAATTTACCCCACCATTCACAAGCAGGTGCTAACAGCCCATAGCATCAGTTTTGCCACGATATCAGCCGCAAAAAAAATCGCCACAAAGGGCTCCCGCAGCTATCGCTAATGAGATGCAAAGAAGGCAATCCCGTGTCAAAAGGAGCGACAAACACGACACCTCAACATTCACAACGACCAGACAGATCGGCGATAAGAACACAAAACACGAGATAAGGTGCGTTAGCAGCAGGAAATTTACACCTGCTCTGAACTGGTGTAAAGTCGGATGGCAGCCTGTACCACAATAGGAAGCTCAGCCCAGGGCTGTCCTTGGAAGGCCAACAGATGCCGTGGAGCCCCACATCATGCAACCCGAACACCCATGAGGGCCACAACACCCACCCGACACCCCCCCGCACCACCACAGAGGCAGCGCAGACAAAGACAGCGCACCCCCAGGAACCGCACCTGCCTCACAGGCACAACATCTGACAATGACCCTGTCCACTACAGGCTGAAATGGACAACCATCCTATGCATGCTGGCCGTCATCGTCCAACAGGCCAACGGCACCAACACAGCGGACAATCAACATCCCACCCCACACCATGCTGCTGGCTGTGCTGCACCTGTAGGCCCCTGGCACACCCCAACCAACACCTCCAGAGCAGGCGGAATCTCACAGCCAGCCCCATCCAAGTCCCCCACACCTGTCCTGGACATCACCTTCACCCTGGCACCCCAGGCCCCGTACGGCCAACACAATCCGGAGGACCCGCTAGAGACCAAGCAAGGACCATACGCATGTGTTGGGGCAATCCACTGCACACATGTCCCACCTGTGCCCCCTGGTGACACAGCACACAATCAGCACAACAGGAAGCACAAGTCACACATCAATGTGCAGCCAACATCAGAACACCGTGGGACCTTCACCAATGTCGCCTCCAAATACACAGGCAGGTATGATCCCTTCACCCTCCGACAGTCCGTCAGCAACCAGCCTTCCCAGGATGGCACCAAGGGAAATGCACAGCCCCTTGGCAAGTTCCCAATAAACACCCCAATCATCTCAACTCCACAACCATGCAATCTACAACTCTGGCAATGCACACGTCACAAACTCACAACCAACATGAGCCATTAACAGCATGGCACATCAGCCACCCAATAGCCAAATGTGGAGAAAGGTGGCAACGAGGCATGTGTGAAGGATGCAGTAGAACCATGATTGGGAAAGTATATAATGCCAAGAGTGGCGGCAATGTGCTGGAAAGACCGCATTATGCAGAACACACCCATATCCACGACGACGTACACCTCTGGTGTACGGAGTGTAGTGGAAAGTGAACGCAACCATGTCACCCCAGTTATTGGGGGTCCTCCCGGAAATGTTGCCTGTTACGCCTCCCCCATAAGCAAGAGCAGTGTGGGATGGTCTGGTGTACGCCAGGCCAGCGTAGAGGTGTGAATAAAAAGCACGTAGCCCTGGGCATGGTCCTCTTCCAGAAATCCCAATGTCTCTGCCAGGGCGATGCAATCCACCCCACCACGAGGCCAACGCCGTACTCATTAGCGGAGTTGCCTGAGACCCTGTGCACCTGCCGTACCCCGGCGCGCTGGACCACAAACCCGTCAAGGGAGACCCTGCGCAGCCAGGCCACACTGATCAGCAGCTGACATGGGCATGTGTCAAGGAGGGCCCATCCCGTGCCAGTGTAAGCTCCAAGCCCGAGGCCCGCAACCCAGCCAGCCTTTCATACCACCGCTGTCCCCCCGACTTTGGCCCACTTTACTCCTTATTCATTTACATATTCTACCCGTGCCCTTTGCGGCCCAGTGGTTCCCATATGTGAAACTTTGTCCTGGCTCATGAATGGCAGTGACCCCAAATCTGGGACAGCGGCCACAGCACCAGACCCCCCCTCCGATCAGTGAGGCATAGTTCCATAAGGGCATCTTGAGACCCGTGCTGCCACAAACCCTGTCCAACGCCATTTGGCAAGCGGTGCTGCCACAAACCCTGTCCAGCGCCATCCGGCAAGTTGTGCTGCCAAAAACCCTGTCCAACAACATCCAGTGAGCCATGCTGGCACAAGCCCTGATCAATGCCAGACGGCGACACGTGGATGAGGGACCAGGACTACCCTGCAGACCAGTAGGTCTCACATACAGCACCTAGTCACGAATCACGAATGTCTGAGTCCACACCAGTGGTTGCACGGAGAGGTGTAAGAGGAATATGCGGCTCAGTCTGGATGAAAGCCTGGTCACAGTTACGGAGGTGATCGAATACATGGTGCCACTGAACCTGAACTACGCAGGCCGGTGGGCCACCAACCTATGCCAGCGACACTCGGTGAATGGCCCGTGCTGACCACTGCCTCCGGCCTACACTACTCTCGGCCTAGGCTGTGCCCAAGTAGGTCACACATTTAAAACTGAACATCGAGTGTGCAAAGGTAGATTACACATCATTGCGCGCAAGGAGAGGCCTAACAGGATGTCGCCTTGCATCGTGGTGGAGAGAAAAGGATCATCGTTACGGAGGTGTTTGTACACTACCGATAACTGCCCTGGTGGCACTTACGCTGTGCATCGTGAGCCAACGACACATGGCTGTGGGCCACTACTGACCGCTGCCTCTAGCCTATACTGTGGTCCAGTAGGTCACAGAGTCATAATTTAGCAATGCCGGAGTTCAGTGTACCGACATCATCACAGACTGCATCCCCACTCAGCCCCGGGGCCACTCAGTCTGTTCCCCGACATTCATGGACACTCTCTGGTCAGACTGTGTTGGCGTCTGAGCCTATGGACTAAGGGGCAGTTTTCATCCCCATGTAGCTGATACGGAATTGGTGGTGGCAACGAAGCTGTCGCATTCCACTCCTCCATTTGCTTCTTCTGGATAAAATCAAACCTTTCGGCATCTTGCCCTGGAGGACACCTTTCACTGTCCCCCGAAACACTCCACAACATACACCTCGGACATTGATGGTGACCCGCTCAGGTCGCGTGGCCCATCTGACTGCACCGCATGTCACCGTCCTGTGGCTGGGCTGCTTGTGCCGGCTGCAGTGCATCCGGGGCCACCAACTCTGTGCTGGTCAAGTAGGGACCCATTCTTCTGAGACATTGGATGGCCCCTGAAGCGTAGGCCTTAGGGTCATCAAAGCCATTTCTCTGTGGCCTTGCACTATATCCAGCCTCTGGGCCCGAATGCGGCCCTTCAGGGCTCACACACCAAAGTGAGTCCAGACCAGCCGTCGCATCACCACATGAGGTACACGCCACCACCACAAGTACCACCTGCAACCGACATCTGCCAGAGTTGAAACGGTGGTCCTGGCAGACTTACGGAGTTGCTCAGACCCATCGTGGATGGCATCATCGGCCTGATACCCTGCTCTGCACCCCAGGTGCCAGTGACTCAGTGCACCTAAGGCCATTGTCCATTGCTGATTGTGTTTTGTGCAGTGGAGCAGTTGCGCAGATATGTCCCCTCAAACAGTGTGGGGGCCCTGAGACGTTGATGGGGAGGATGATGCAGGTCTAACACACTCCACTGCATCTGCCACAGGTATATACCGAAGGGACACAACTTGAGACTTTTTCTTCACATGAGTGCTCTCGTCTTCAGTGTTCCAAGCCCAGTGCACAGCAGCTCACAGACACTTCTGTTTGCATGTTGGATGTCCTCTGGACTTTCTCCAGATCACTCCATGTTGCTTAGCAGTTGACTCTGTTATGCATGTGTTTACTGTTTCCTTTGCACTGGTGTCCAATGTTCAAGTGGTTGTCAGCACCGGACATTAGGTGCAGAATGGCTTACACTCACCCCACACACATCCAGCACAGGCGTCACTGCACCTGTGGCCCTGCCAATAAAGGGGCTGGGCGCATGTGCCCGGAGCCAGTTAAAATGATATCTGCGTGTGTCCCTGTGGTCTTGGTGTATGCATGAGGGCCCTTGGCCCTAAGACATTACATTGTGCTGTGTACATTGGAGGCAGTCGTGTCACAGCAGGCAGCGGGTTGGAGCTTGGACATGTAGCTTCGTCGTCACCCACTCAATTCGTAAGGGGAGTGGCCAGGGCCATCGCACACAGAGCCAACATGGGTGTGTGACTGCTTTTTGAGCACCCCTGGGCGTAGTTCTGTACTATGAATGTGCATGTGTCTCAATGGCAGTGTGTGTCTCCTTAGTGGGGAGTTGGTGGGCCCTGGAGGGTGATAGACACCTACCTATGTGTCCTGGTTCGGATTCCATGGGTTCGGCCCCCACCCACACCTGTTGGGCCACCTCCTTTTGGCATGCTGACACATGGCATTGGGGTACCATGTGTGGGCGGGTGAAATGTCATGAGCCAGCTGTGCTTGCGGGTTATTCCTGCTGTGTGGTCTGTTGCAGGCTCAGTGTTCTCCTCTGAGTAGCTTGGCTATCCGGGTCCTGGTGGCGTGTTGCGTGGGATATCCATGTGCTGTTGTAGGGCTTCGGTGTCGATGGTGTGGTGGTCCTCTCCGGCATCACTGGTGTGTTGTATTCTGTGCTCTGCTTAAGGTGTTGTGTGCCCCTCTGTGATGTGAAGGGCAGGTGCGTGTTGACTTTGTGTTGACATATATGTTGGTGCATTGTGCAAATTAGGTGCAAACTGTATGGCAGTGTACATTGTGACTGTTTGGGGGTGCTGGATTCTCCTGCGGGTAAGTGTACATTTGGACTACATGCCGGATGTGAAGTTGCATGCGTGCATTTCCATTTCAGAGTTTCCGGCTCTGTCAGATTTAGTAGGCATGTTTCTGTGCATGTGCGGAGACAGTTGTGTTCTCTGTTCTGCAGTGTCGGCTATGCACGTTGTTCCATGTTGTCATCAATGTAGGTGCTGTTCATGCTATGTGTGTGTGCTACAGTGTACCTACGGGATCTGGGACATGATCCTAGTTGTTTGTAGGTGTGCTGTGTGCTGTGTGCTACGCCGCGTTGTGCATGTATGCCATTGTTCATTGAAATAAATCTGACACTTTTAAGTAAGCTCTTTCGAACCTCAGTTTAGTATAAATAGTGTTTTATATTTTATTTACACAACATTAACTATTCCCTTATTTGCTTCATCTGTTCACAGATTGATCTCTCATTTTGTATAATATTGATGATACCCTATTGGTGTATACTGAGTATGTGCACCTTAGCATTCCGTGTAAACTCTATTCACGTTTCAATAGACTTTGTTGTTGAAATCATCTTTTCTGATTCCACCGGTATACTCTATTCACATTTCAATAGACTTGGTTGTTGAAATCACCTTTTCTAATTCCACTTGGCTATTTTTATAATCACCATTAACTCTGTCTGTACAGCGATCTTTGAACCAGGCACTTCTTCTTTTTTCACCGAATTTTTCATCACGTGTGACTCTATTGGAATATACTACATGCGGCTCTCACCGCTCTTTATTGTCAGTATTGTTTACAGCTCTATGTTGATTTAGTGATGTAACTAATATGAGTTCATTTTATATATTGACTTGTAGGATATCAGACCCTGTGTTATGACTGATTTGTATGTTTTTTGAATATTTACAGAAAATTATACCCCTGAGGAAGGGCTACAGCCCGAAAAGCATTGGGCAGTTTGAAACACCATGATTTTTGCGTAAAAGATACACTTTGATGATTCTGAAACACTTGTGAATTACTTATTGATTATACAAATATGTATATGAATTTTTTGAAAAAAGAAGAAGAAAAAAAAGAAAGTTGAATTGGATAAAAAGAAAGAACCAGAACTTGTCATTAATGTTGATCAAACTTGAAAACATTTCCTGAGTGCAAATGGGGGAAGTCCCTGTACAGAGGAACATATGAGCAAACTCGAGTGTGTTTGACTTTCTATTGCTTATTGTATGCCATTGTGCCCATCTCCCCCTGCCCCCCCCAGTCCCTGTTCGTTGCACTCCCTGTTGTTTTTGTATCAGGTCCTCTAGAGCTGTGTCTGTACTCACTTCCCCTTGCACCATCTCCACACTGATGACTGTGGCCTGGGTTTCCTCCAGCTCCTCCGGTGGCGCTGGACTGCCACCTCCTGTCGCCGTTGCTGCCTTCCGGTTGGCAGCGGGTTTGTGCATTGTTTAGGCAGTCACGTCATGCCGTCGCCTAGTAGCCTCCTGGCTCTCTGACTGTATTGCAAGTGGTCTGCTTGTGGGTCAGTTGCTGGTAGTGTTCTGCCACCTCTGTGACGCTGGTCTTGTTTTCCTGTGGTCTGCACCCTGTCTTCCTCACCCTCTTCTCCTTGGCCTTCCCAGATCCCTGTTGTTCCTTGCTGGTAGACAGTGGGGTCTGGGGGGTTCAAGTTGGCCTCTATGCTGGGTCAGGGTGCATCCATGTTGCTACAGGCTTTGGCTTGTTTCTGGTGTGTTTTTTCTGTGGTTTTTATAGTGTATTGTCCCGCCAGACGAGTGGGATTTGCAGGCCTGTGGCTGGTTTCCGCTACTTTTTGTACCGTGGTTGGCCTCATTGAATGGTTTTTGCGATCGTGTATCGCATTTTTGCGGGGTAGCATTGATTTTCACGTGGACATTTGCTGCCTTATCTGGTGTCTATCGCATCCTACCGCATTGTTGTGAATTCCACGTTGGCACAGGGTTATTTTCCGGTGATAGGCTTTGATGTTGAAAGTTGCGTTACGCTACTCTTGCGGTAGTTATCTTACGTTTATGTGAATATACCCATATGTGGTTTGTTTACCTGTATACAGTGATTTAATGAACTAAGTTACTGATTGACTAGTACCCATAAAAGTAAAGGAGTCTCATAAATACGTAAATGAACATTATAGAGGAGGTGACAGTGGCGATTAAAGACATCCGCCCTCTCAAAGTACATTGTTTGCAGAGTTCCTTATGACGTTAGAGGAATCCTGTTGCATTCACAATTAGGTCTTTATAAAAATATTAAGATCTGTTTTGTGTTGTTCACCTATTCTGTCTTGTAGTATTGCCACTGCGAAGTGAAGTGTACACATAAGAGCCACTTAGATGTTGTACGTCAGCGCTAATGGTTTACATCTAAATGATAGATCCAGCAAGTCTTATTTCATGGTGTGCGTAATTTGTGTAATTGCCTCTTGTGTAATTAGATCTTATCTCAGGAACATTAGGCAAAATTATACCTAATTATACATATTTTTTTTAAATCTGCTATTTAGCTCTATATTTTAGCTCTATATTTTAGAGCAGAATGCATCATCAGTGAGGATGCATATAACCCTAAAAAAAAATCTATTTTAAAAAAAACGCAAAAAAAACAATGTTCTCTAACAATAACTAATGTTTTGGTTGTTCGTTTTTGTTACTGCACTCATGAATCGGATGCAATGCAAAAGATGCTGCGCCTGTGTATGGCTCTGTAATGTGTATGTAGCTGTATTCTATTGACATCCTCAACATACACTCATCCACCAAACAGATACTGAGGCAGAAAGTGACACAGTACAGAGTGAGTGTCAAAAAATGTTATCTATGAATGATTAATTGGAGGCAATGGATCCAGTTCACAAAGAAGCTCATAAAACAATACTCGTAGGTTTAAGTCGGTGGTGGTTTATGAACACCAGGAGTTCTCAAAGCTTGTCAGGAGTACTCTTTTGACTATGTGCCAGTTCCAGTTTCCAGTTTCCGCAGGAGTAATATGTCAGAATTAGGTCAAAAACTTTGCAAACCTATTTTTGCACTGATGTCGCGTAATTCCCGCTTTCCAATGCGGCTTCATCTAAGTGTGCCTATCCCTCGTCCTCCTCTACCCAAACGTCCTTCTCTGTGTTTTGCACCCTAACATAATCCTGATATAGGCTCCAGAAATTCTTTGGGCGGCTCGTAGGAGGGAGTAGTTTGCTGTAGCACTCTGACTGCGTACAGCAGTACCGCATGTCATGGGCCATCTTTTCGTGGTTGGGAGTGGCCCTCTCATCCAACACATTGCGACAACCCGTCTGGCCATCCACATTCCCATATCCGTTAGTTGTCGCACTGCGACCGGCAGGCCCCTGGAGTGGCCCAGCAGTGCTAAAGTGGGATCGGCAGTCAGCTCCCTGTCCAAGATCGAGCTCATTGTAGTGAATATCCCGTCCCAGAACTTGCGGATTCCGGGGCACCACCACGATAGGTGCATGTAGTCTGCAATCGGTACCCGGCATTGTTCGCACTCAGCCATCTGTCTAAGGCCATATCTATGCAACCTTTCCGGAGTGTAATACACTTGTTGGAGATATTTGAAATGAATCAGTCTGTGCCTGCCATTTAATGACAGTTTTCTGGTGCTCGCACAGCAGTATGCCCACTTGCTGTCATCTATTGTAATCTGTAGGTCTCTTTGCCATGCTATCCACGCTTTCGTGTGCAGCTGCTCCCCATGGACTCTGTTCATTCTGTATAGGTTTGTGACCAATTTACTGGGGGAGGAAGATTTGATAACATATGTGAGTTCCGGCACCTCCGGCGGTTCCGCCAGGTCCGGGCCCAGGAGGTTCAGTAAGGCGCTGCGAACTCTATGATATTGAAATCGAAGTAATAGGGAGGCCTCTCCCGGGACCGGCGCAGCCTGTTCCCATGTTTTCACTATGCCCTCTGAGAACAAGTCCCCCGCTGTGTGAATGCCCACCGTGCACAACGCTTTTATTACCCCCTTCTCCGCCATAGGAGGTAGCCACACAGTCCACTCGATAGGCACTAGAGGGGAATAAAGTAACACCTTGTTTTGCGCCTGCAGCAACGCATGCCATGCATGGCTGGTAGTGGTGATTGAGTCCAAGACTCCAGTTCTGTGGTCCACCGGCTGAAATATCGTGGCCGGAAGCGGAGTCGGATCCGCAAAAAGTCGTTCCAATCGTACTTGCGGTATCGTCTCATGCCCATGGATCCACATATGCAAGTGGGCCGCCTGGGTTACTCTGTAGTATCGTTCCATGTTTGGTGCGCCCAGGCCCCCCAACTTGTACGTAAGTGTAAGAGTCGTCCATTTTACCCTGGGCTGTTTACCCCCCATCGCTAGTTTGGTCAGCAGCTGCGTCGGAGTTTTGAAGAAGGACTTCGACAGAACAATTGGTATGTTGTTAAATAGGAATAAGAATCTGTGTAGCACCACCATCTTCATGATTGCTACATGTCCCTTCAAGGACAACAGCAGTTTGCACCACGCCTCAACATCGTCTTCTAGCTTGCTATACACAACGCCATAGTTTTCGCGTACCAGAATTTCTGGGTCGGTATGGAGCATAACCCCGAGATATCTAACTGGTTCCGTCGTCCATTGTAGCGGGTATTCCATGTCGAATTGCGTTGTCCTTGGGGTCAATGGCAATGCCACAGATTTAGACCAGTTTATCCTGAGACCGGAAAGCGCACCATAGCGTACCACCTCTCTCAGTATCGAGGGTAGGTTCGTCTCTGGGTCTCGGACATACAGTAATGTGTCATCCACGTATGTCGATTTGACAATTTTGTATGTTGGGAAGTTAATCCCTTCATGACTGTGATACTCCCTGAGGGCGCAAGCCAGCGGTTCAGCCACCAGCGCGTAGAGTAGTGGCGAGAGCGGCAGCCCTGCCTAGTGCCCCTGCTAATCACGAAGTGTTCCGAGACTCGATCGCCTATGCGAAGTCTGGCCGTAGGGTGGTGATATAGCGCTCTTATCATTTGCAGGAACGGCTCGCCCAGTCCCAGCCGTCACAGGACACGCAGCATGAAGGGCCACTCCACTGAGTCGAAGGCCTTTTCCATGTCTAGGAAGATAACAATGGCCTTCGTGTCCTGCCTGACATGTTGCATGGTTCCCAATACAGTTCTGATATTATAGGTGAGATTCCTGATGGGAATAAACCCTGCTTGTTCCGGGGCTACCAACTCTGGGGCCAGCAGCGCCAGGCGTGTCGCCAGTACCTTGGCATACAGCTTGGCATCAACATTCAGTAAGGACAGCGGCCTGTAAGAACCACATGCGTCCGGGGGCTTGCCTGGTTTGAGAATAGTCACAATCAGTGCTTCCCTCATGGAACGTGGCATTCTGCCCTCAACGCAGATGTCATCAAATAATGTGGATAAGTGTGGGATCAGCTTGTCTTTGAATGCTTTATAAAAGCCCACCGTGAGTCCATCTGCCCCCGGGGCACTGTCAGAGCGCATACCCGCCAGCGCCTCCGCAATCTCATCCTTGTGAATGGGTTGCATCAAAAATTCCCAGTCGGAGTCCTTTAGAAAGGGCAACTGTATGTGACCTAGATAGTAGTCTATATCATCCTCCATATTCTCAGTCCTAGAGGCGTAAAGCCCTGAGTAGTAATTCCTGAACTCCTCTACTATCTCTGATTCCTCCGTGAGGAGCGTAGCAGCTGTCGTCTTAAGCTCCGATATCACCGGAGTGCGTATAGTGTTTTTCAGCATCCGGGCTAGGAGGGAGCCAGGACGCTCTACCACACCGTAGGTCCGGGCGGTCGCATACTTCCCCATGTGTCTGACTTCCCTATCCGCTTCCTCATTGTATTCTACTATGAGAGACTTAATGTCCACTGTCATGTTGGCGTCTAAGCTACCCAGCTGTTGCTTCTCCAACTCAGCTAGCTGTTTCTCTAAGTGTTGTAACCTCTAGCGTATTGACTTGAGTACACTCAAATGTTTTGACATAGATATGCCTCAGATGTACACCATGAACGTTTCCCATACTGTTTGGAAGCTATCAACCGACCCTATGTTAGTGTCGAAGTACCTCTCTATCTCTTTGGCTAGCTCACCCCTAAATTGTTCATCTAGTAAGGAGTACGGGGGAAAGCGCCATGTGAAAGGTGGAATTCTTTTCGCTGGTGTCTCCAGAACCAAAAGGAGTGGTGAGTGGTCAGAGAGGGTGCGCACCAGCACCGCACAGGACTTGACGCATCTCGTAACTGAGGATGACGCCAACCATTAGTCAATTCTGGTGTGTATATTGTGATAGGCGGAATAATGCGTGTACCCCCCCCCCGCATGGCATGTTTGCTTCTCCACACATCCACTAGGTCTAGAGTGATGAGCTCTGTTTGAATTTTCAGTGCGGCTGCTGAGGGTTTACGCGGCGGGCCTGCAGACCTGTCTAGCTCCGGGTCTAACACCAGGTTTAAGTCTCCTCCCCAGAGCATTTGTGCAGTGGTATATGTACAGCAGTACTGTGCTAAGGTATCATAAAAGTCTGGGGAGTCGTAGTTAGGACCATACACATTAACCACAATGAGGTCGTATCCTCTCCCTGTGCATCTTGATATTAAATATCGGCCCTCCAGGTTCGCCCTCAGCAAGGTCAACATTAATTTTGATTTAGGATTCACCCATGTCAGTACTCCCCTGGAATGTGTTGTGAACCCTGCTACAGTGATGTTGCCCACCAGCCCTCTACAAAGCAGCATTTTACTTGTGAGCGGGAGGTGAGTTCCCTGTATGAGTGCCAAATCCACGTCATGCCGCTGTAAATAGTTCATGACCTTTCTGAGTTTGCGATGATCATTTAGACCTCTCACATTCCATGTCAGTGCTCTGAGTGTCCCCGCCTCCCCCTCTGGGTTTACACCGTTAACATTAGACATCTTAATAGTGGGGCAAAACGGCGAACATCCGTGTATATTACTAGACTAGCATAGGTAGCATGAGCAGGCAGAGCATATAACATTGTACCCAAACCTTCCTCAGTCCCTCCACCCCCCTCCCACAGCAGACCCTCCCCAACTTGGCCTTGCAGATACCCATCCATCCCTCCCCGTCCCAGAACCAAATCACCCAACTTGTTGACTAGAACTTCAACAGTGCATTGCGCTCGGGGACCAAGGTCGCCTGGCAGCCTGTAACCCTCAATGTTCTCCAAGCACTTTCGTCAGGCCCCCACCCCCCTCCGCCATGCACCGACTTCGGTACATTCAGAGCTGTTTCACATTACCACATTCTACCCCGTAAGGTCACCCCCTCCCCCCCACCATCTCCATTCACTTCCCTGTGACTACTCAGTTCAACATTGTGTAGACCAGACCGTCCCAGTAGTTCCGCAAATGCCAGACATATATTAAGTCTATTGCCACCACCTTATGCTCCTGTCACTACTTGTCTGCCCGAAGTCCTCCATCGGTAGAGCAGACCAGACAGACAGTCTTGTCCTCTCCGCAGGGCGGGATATTCAAACAGCCGGAGATCTTTCGCACCCAGACCGGCCTTCTGTAAAGTTCTGAGTTCCTGGTCATTCCAGGTCATCTAGATGGCTATTTTCACCATCCTCCGGTGTTTCCGCGTTGCCAGTTCTCTGCTCTCTTGACCATCTCTTCATTGCTTGCTGCAGTTCCTTTGGGTCCGTGAATATATGCGAGTGTCCTTGTCTGTTGACACGCAGTTTGGCAGGGTACAGCATCGCGTAATCAAGTGCCAGTTCCCTGAGGCGTTTCTTATGCGGGATGAAGTGTTTGCGCGCCTCCTGTACTTTAGCAGTGAAGTCCGGGTATATTGATATTGCCGACCCTTCATATTGTAGCGCCGATTTAGCTCTTGCCAGCCTGAGGGCAGTGTCCCTGTCCCGGTAGTTGAGCAATTTAGCAATAATTGGGCGGGGGGGCGTTCCCGGTCGCGGACGCGGGCCCAACGCTCGGTGCGCTCGTTCCACAACAAACATTGCTGAGAACACTCCCTCTCCCAGGAGGGTGGTGAGAAGCTTCTCAACAAATAGTTCCATTGTGCCAGTTTGCGTGTTTTCCGGCAAGCACGTTATGCGAAGGTTATTGCGTCGTGAGCGCGCTTCTAAATCCTCCGTTTTGTCCTGGAGGGACCGCATCAGGCTCTCCACCTTCTTGTGCACCGTGTCTAACTCTGTCTGCGCCTCTTCGACTTCTGTTATTCTCCTCTCCGCCATGTCGTGTTTCTCGGCATGTTTGTCGAGGCGTTCAGCCATGCGGTCCATCCTGTACGTCATGGCGTCCATTTTGGTGCCTAGTGCAGAGATGCTGGATTGAAGACTCTGTTCCATGGAGCGCAGCATACTCTTGATATCGGTGCCAGCCGCCTGTTCTTCCTCCGGCTGCATGACCTCCCTTTGTTCCACTGGAGGGCTTTGTAGCTGCAATCTTCTCTGCGCGAAAGGAAGTTTACTTTGCGTCTTGTCCCCTTTGCCCATTACGATGGCCGGTTCGCCACCCGACTGTGGGGGCCCTCGTGAATTGCCCCACCAGGGGAGCCCGTTCCGCGTCCCTGCGACCCCCCACAGGCCAGGCCGCCTCACCACTCCTAGACGCAGGGTTGCAGCCTGATGTCCGGTGTCTTCTGCTGGACCTATCTCTCCCAACGTTGCCTTAAAGTTTCAGCCCAGCCTGGCTCTATGTGACCCTCTGCGGGAGACAATCTCCGTGCTCTATCAGGGCCTCGCTGTAGCAGTTACTGCGGTTGCCCAGGGGTGACGTCATCCAGCACTCCTTGCCGCTGCTTGTCTGTATGGGCTTCCGGTCCTCTCACTGGGCAGGGGGGGCTCGGGATGTGTGCATGTGCCAAGCTCTGATCGCTACCGTCCTACTCCAGCTATCGCGGACCAGTCCGCAGCGTGGGGCTAGCTGCCGGGATATATGGGCTTAATTTCTGGCCCCCAATGTCCCCCAACCGTCGCCGCCTCCACCAATGTTTTCCAGGGACCGCTGCTGCTTATGTGGGGGGGGCCGCATCCAGCGACCTCGTGGCTTCCCCCGGTAGGCCTTTAATCGCGACTTCACTCCAGGTGCCCGGGCCTCAACCACGCCGGTTCCAGCACCGCTACTGCGCCGAGCCCCCCTGTCGCAAATGACTTCTCCCAGCGGCGTATCGCCTCTTCTGCCTCGCGGCACCTCAGTGACGCGGTTGGAGGAGTAATCTACCCCCATGAGCATCGGCGCCAGCTTCTCACCTTCCGTTTCTGCCGAGAAGGTCCCGATACGTGCTTCCGAGTGGCTCCCCCTTCGGCCTCCGAGGCGACTGCACTCGATGTAGCCTCACGTCCATGCACGTCACCCGGGCTAGTGTTCCGCTGGAGATCGCGGCTTTGCGGCCCAGCAGCGTGTAGAACTTCACCGCCCCATGTACCTGTCCCAGGGGGTCAAAACTCCGCAATTTTAGGATCGCCAAAGTTCCAGTAGCATCTGTCGTCTAGGGAGGGAGTGTGGGGCTCAGATTGTTGCTCTGAGTGAGGATAAAGCAGGATAGTTAGTGGTGCACGGCGGAGCTTTGGGTTTAAGCGGCCATCTTAGCTGCTGGCAAGCCCCGCCCCCCACGAGCAGACAGACTTATCCCAAAGGAAATGTGCGAAGTATTTGTAATCCAAACACCAATAATATAGTGATAACAACAGAAATGGACACTTCACCAGTTTAGAAAAATAAAATATCTTTATCTGAACTTACCAAGACTAAAACAACAAAAATCCAACATACATGTAATAAGCTATAACTTTTAGAACAGTTCTTGCAAAAATAAAGCTTGTAGAAAACAAATAACTCCACCTGGGGCTATTGCGATGTCGTGACAGCAATAAATCTAAAGTATGGCGCCGACCACGAGGAGCGTGGCGTCGGGCACAGAGTCCCATGGACCCCCATGCAAACAGTACCTTGGAAACAAAATTTCTGACGATGCACTACGTCGTGGAGGCGAGGCGTTGGTGCCGAGGTCAAGGACTGATTCCTGGCTGCCAAGGGGGAGGCGATGCATCGTGCCCACGAGAAGGCGATGTGTCGAGGTCAGGACAGGGTAAGATGGTTGCGTCTGCAGTGAGGCTTCGGTTCCAGGGATGATGTGAAGTCGACGAGTTTGTGGGGTCACCCTCTGTGGGTAATTTACGCCGCGATAACAGGATGCAGGTGCTGGCGATGACTGAGTCGTTGTGAGGGCTCTCGTCGGGCAAGGGCGTCCGAGCTGTGGTGCAGACAGGGCGGTGCATCGTTCAATGCACGAGCGGTGCCCAGGTTCTCTGTAGAGTTGATGGCATCCCAGCAGCATGGCTGAGAGCATCGTAAGCAGGTTTTCTTGCTTCTCTTTGGTTTCTTCACGCTCCCAACAGCAGGAAAACTCTCCAGAGGACCACAACTGGAATATGCACCTTGGCAGGTCAGAACTCTCAGCAGGATGGTTCAGGGGACCTGGGGGTGAGGTCTTTGTGTCGCTGAGGCTTCAGAACAGGAGGCCAGCATACTTCAGGCCCTTGAAGATCTTCTTCAAGCAGGTTCAAAGCAAAGTTCCAGTCTTTGTCCTCTCCTTGGCAGAAACAGCAACTGCAGGCCAACCGCACACAGTGCACAGGAATGGGGCAGTACTCCTCCTCAGAGCTCTTCAGCTTTTCTCCTTGACAAAGGTTCCTCTTGAGTCCAGAAGTAATCAAAAGTTCAGGGGTTTTAAGTCTAATACTTATACCCCCAAATGCCTTTGTTCTCTTTGGGTCTCTGAGCCCAGTCCAAACCAATTCTGTTCTCACTGGTGCAGTTTAACCACAGGGCGTGGAAACAGCATTGTGCAAGCGAGACAAGCCCTATTCAGGTGCAAGGAAAATCTCCTCCCACCACTCTAAATGCAGACCAGGCCTATTCAGGTGCTAGTGAAAACTCCTCCTACTACTCTGAATGCAGCCCAGGTCTATTCAGCCTAGCCCTGACTCATTCAGGAAAGGCAGAACACACGTCAACCACCCCGATGGCTTTCTGAGAGACTGCACGTCCCCAGTCCCTGTCATTTCAAAGCCAGACAGTCAATCCACAAACCAGCAGAGGCGCACAGGATGGCTAAGCAAGAAAAAAGTGGTATTTTCGAACACACAATATAAAAGTCATCTTTACTAAAAGATGCATTTTATATTCTGAGTCCAGGCATAATAAACTCTATTTTCCTATCTGGTCCCAAAGGGAAGTTATATGTATAAGATGTTATAAATAAATCCCCATTCTATCCTATGGGATAGATAAGCTTTCCATAGTGAAAAACAAATTGCACTGCAATTCACTACCAGGACATTTCACACACACCAGTGCATGTCCTACCTTCATCATACACAGCACCCTCCCCCCCCCGGGTACCTTGGACCTACCTTAGGGGTGACATATGTAAGAAAATGGAAGATTAGGACTGGCAAGTGGGTGCACTTGCCAAGTCAACATGGCAGCCACAACTGCGCATAGACACTGCTGTGGTAGGTCTGGGTTAGATTTTCAGGGCTACTCATATGGGTGGCACAATCAGTGCTGCAGGCCCACTAGTAGCATTTGATTTAAATGCCATGGCACTCTCAGTGCATTTTACTGGGGACTTATCAGTAAATCAAATATGCCAATCATGGATAACGAATCATGTTCACAATTTACACAGAGAGCTTATGCACTTTAGCACTGATTAACAGTGGTAAAGTGCCCAGAGTCCTATAGCCAACAACAACAGGTTAGGGGAAATAGGAGGAAGAAGCAAAAGGTTTGGGGATAACCCTGCAAAAAGTGCCAAGTTCAACACCTACCATATTAGAAAAGATGGATGTCTATCATATACATTTACTAGATCGAGGGCTGGCTTCTCCTCAAGAGAGGGGGCGCGTCACCCCACCTTCTGCAAGCGCAGCAGGCAAACCCAAATAAATAAAATAGTGTATCAATGCCATTTTATTTATTTGCCACTGCACTGTGTACAGCACAAGGTTGGGGGCAAGGTTGAATCCTGCAAATGCAGGATGACACGCTAGTCTACAGTGTGCATGTCTGATTGGCCAGCCCGGCATGCTCACTGTAGACCCAGGAATCAAAATGCTGTGGAACAGCCTGGAGATTGCTGGCGCAGGCCCCCAGCCTCAAAATAAGCACTGGGCTAACCTGCTCCAACCAATCAGGCTGCTATCATGATGATTAGAGTAGCTCCAAGATTAGTTGGAACGCGTCCCACTGATCAGGAAGGGAAGTCCTTCCCTTTCCTGCTAATGGTCAAACAGGATCCCAACTCAGAAGTCCCGCTCTGGTCGTACTCCCATTCCACTCGTATTATGGTGAGTTGTGTGCCATCATGCCTCACCATAATTTCTTTGTGCTAGCTGCCACTGACTGAATCATTCACAGGTAGTTGATATTTTTATGTCCAATTCAGGACAAATAGAAGCTTCCTAGGGCCAAGATCTGAGCTTTTGTTGAAAAGCATAGACTTGGGAACGTATCAGGACATGAAACTGGGAAAAATATGGACATCTCAATGGTTATATGGTCCACAGAAGAAATCTCAGTTATCACTACATCCACAAAAACGTATTCTGGTCTGTGTGCATAATATCTCATCTTAATGACAGCTTTAATTAAATCCTGAGTATGAGATTACACATTATATCTAGTAACTGTATATATTATTATGACCTAAATAAAATCTCCCCTTCTGAAAACTATAGCTGTTGACTTGCTAAAGCAATGTGTCTAATATTGTAACACATACAATATCATCTGCCTATTAAGTTATCTGACATAAGGCATAATGATTGTGTCATATTCCAACGCAACCTGGGGCAGCTTTGCTATGACCAGACTTGCTATATGTTTTCCTCAATTACTGTTTATGTGAAATCTCTTGTCAATTGTGAAGAAAATGCACTAAAATCAGCTTAAGGGCTCTTCAGATTCAATCAGATGTTATTTAATCTACTATGGCTAACACTCTCATAAGTGATGAAACTGAATTATTCCAGATTTCTTTCTCCATCATTCATGGGTACCAGACATCCAACTATCTACGCTAGTCAATAAATTTTCAGTATAGTGTAAAATATGTTGTTTTTTAAAAATTTTAATTAAAGCTCATTTATAGAAATAGCCTGAAGTTGTTACTTCCGTCCGTGAGGTTCGTGAGTTATTTCCTAGTGAACTTCAGGCTTATCAGGGAAATTTTCTTCAACATTCTTTTTCCCCCCGCAACCCCTTTATACTGGTTCCGACTTCAGGACTGCAGGTTACTCCCATACGGATTATCATCTGCTCTCTCTACTGCAGCCTACCGGAATTTCGGACCCCAAAACCGTTTCGCTTCGATGTAAATTGTACTCATCATTCCAATGACTGGCTACTTCGAGACTCACCTGTCTCTTCAGCCAACTCACAACTCCTGTTCATTTAGAGTCAGAATGGGCTCCTGTAATAAGATGATCTGTAGCCGAGTGGTATTGATTGAAGATAGTTTATTGATGGATTTCATAAGGATCATATAAGTATATTTAAGTCTCTTCTAAGCCCCACCAGGAGCAGCTCTCTTGCTACTCAGCCCTCTCTTCCAACTGTCATACATCCACCAGGCACACCACACATTCCATATTACCTCACACACTCAACATTCTACCATTCACCCAGATAGGGCTGAGCAGCAAGACAGGATAATAAGAAAGGCACGTGGCATCCAAACCAGGATACCACACCACCCAAGACAGCCCTTAACGATTGGCATTGAGTATTTAACCTTGAAAAAGTCCCATGGATGAAACACATGTCGGCTGCCTTTTGTCCTGTTCAAGATACTGAGTACGCAAAAGAATAAAATCATTCTTGAGAATAGAATAATTAGTTGGACTTAAAAGTTATTTTACTGCATTTTACTTGTTCTCATCTTGTTGAACTCTACGGACTTCCTCTGTATGCTTTGGTACTTCTTTGATTGTACAAATTCAGTATGTTACTTGTGAGTTAGAAAATTGTTGCCCTCAATAACTAAGAAACCAGGGGGTTATTCGAAGTCCCTTGTAGGATATCGGAGCAGATCGTCTCATTGAGTGCAATTGCTGCAGGGCAATGCTTGTGCACAGAGGACAGCAAGAGTTGTTTTATATCGCAGATGGCTCCACAACCTATATGAGCAACAGCCACGGAAGTCTTTTTCAAATATTCCTGCTGCTTTTGCAAAATTAGCCAAATTTAAAAAACACATCCTGCATTTGAAACTTGGGATTTGAATAGTCCTCATTTTAAAGATAGACATCAACGTTTAGTTTATGTAAAACAAGAGCATTCATACAGAAGTCCAATATTAGGATTTCGTAATGGTACAATAGCTCAGAAGGCTGAGCACCCACCTGCAATCCAGGATCAATCATTGTTGCTCCTGGCCCTCTTTGAAGGGCCAACCCTAACGCTTTGACCTTGTCTCTTTACTTTTTGCCGAATTCGTTTGTGTTGGCCTTAGGACTCTGTGCACTTTACTGCTGCTAACCAGGGAAAAAGTGATTCTCTCCTCTCCCATAAACATTGTTTCATTGGATTGCAACTGATTGGAACATTTCATTTACCTATAAGTCCTTCGTAGAGTGGTATACCATATACCCAGAGCCTGTAAATTAAATGGTACCAGTGGGCCTGCAGCACTCAATCTGCCACCCAATTAATTAGCACTTTAAAACATGCCACTAGCCTGCCATTGCAGCCTGAATGCAGTTTTAAACTGCCATGTCAACTTTGGATGTAAGCCCCCTTACCATGCCCTAAAATCCCCTTTTATTACAACTATGTCACCCCTGAGGTAGGTTTTAGGTTGCTCATAGGACTGGGTGCTGTGTATTTAAAAGGTTGGACATGCACTTTTAAGTTTTACTTGTCCTGGTAGTGAAATACTCCTAAATCTGGTTTTCAATACTGCGAGGCCTACCTCTCCCACAGAATAACACTGGGGACTCCTTATTACATTTAATAAGCGGTCATTTTCAAATGGGAGGTGACAGACAATACAATACATACAATTCATTTGCCTGAGGAAAAGTACAATCATTGTAAAATCAGTCATCATTCACAAATAAAAAGCAGCCCTTATCCTGATTTGTTTGTCAGATAGACATTTTTTATATACAAAGCTGCTAGTCACAGGGGACACCCTTTAAGCTTGTGGGGGCAGGCTTTTGTACCAGGCGGCTTCCCACGAGTAAGTGTGAATCAATTTAAGTGTTTTCCCTGGTGGTGAAAAGTGCTGACGTGTTTCGAGCCCCGTAACAATTCTAGGGGTTCTCTTCAGGGCTTAGAGTGGACGTGATCTGTAATAAAGGCCAAAAATATTTATTCATTAATTTCTACACTTTCCTAAATTTGTTTTTTAGATATCTACAATTTCAACAAGCTAATTAAACCAATTTGATATGCACTACCTAGTCGTCTGAAAGAGGGCCTGCCCCGTTATCTATAACTTTTAGACAGTTGGCATTTTCCTGCCTTTAGTCCTTTAAGCCTGTGGCCTGATCTGGGTCACATGACTGGGTGAAACTGACAGATTTTGTGAATTCCTCCCAGACAGTCATGCAATTGAGGGAATGGGTAATTGGAGTGGAGCACAGTTCCACTTGTAGTTGAACAGCCTGTGCACTGACTTCACACAGACGGCCTAACAACCCTATAATGTTACTACAGACAGCTTGGAGCCAAGGCAGTAGAGACATGGAATTCCATGCACTTCAAAGCAACTGCCTAGAAGTTTCTCCCACCTTTCAGCACAAGGCCACCAGGGTATAAAAAGGGGACCTCAGGCACCAACTCCTGAGTACACTTCTGTACCTGTGGATACTCTGCCAGCAAGAACTGCTGTGCTGCTGAAAGGACTGCCACTCTGTGGAAATGCTGCCCTGCTGCTACATTGCTGTGTTGCCCTGCTGTCCTCGTGCCTGGGGAAGGAGAACTGGGCCTGCAACTTCATCTTCAACCAATGGCTACCAGAGTTACTCCAAGGACTTGTTTACTGGCCTCCTGATCTGAGCCTCAGGGACATAAAAGGCTCCACTACACCCTGCACCAGCACCTGGATCTAGCTGAAGTGAGCTTCTGACCACCAAGTGGTGTCCCTCAGGTCCTGGACCAATGGTGTGGCTCAGAGAGCTGAAATACAGCTTTCGGTCTCTTCGCAACCACGATGGCCCATTTACACCAAGACCTTATTGCTCACATCATGATTCATCATAAAGCTCCGTCAGCCCCACTTTTCACACTACAGCATCGACTGCTCATGTGCACTGCCAACACAAAGCTCCAGCAACACCTACTTGCAGTGCCTGGCCTGCCATTCGTGGTACGCCATTATCTAAAGCAATGGGGTAACCCAGTATCCCTCAGAACCTGGGCATATATGATACAATTAACAACCAGTTCTGTCTGGTGTTAGAACAATTTCTTTGTGGTATTCGATATTCAACGAAAACAAAACAATTGAGTAAAAGCCAACAACTAAAAACTTGAACATAATAGAGAATAACCAATTTATCTCATTTATAAAGAAAAGCTTATTTTACTTCATAGAAAGTCAAGAATTATCATAGCATGAAGGCTGTCAGATAACGCAATTAAAAAAGCGGTGCATGTGGGGGTGTGGCTTGGACGGCAGCGGTAATGGCTGCCTGAACGCGTCGCTCGGCAGACAGAGGAGAGACTAAGTCTGCTATCAGGAGATCGAGCTCATCATCGGTATCCAAACTATCGGGCTTCATTTCACCTTGCCAGGTGGCCCATAATGATACCGTGAATCCTGCTTAAACGGCCGGTGGAGGCTTTATTCGGGCTGTTGTACAGACACACAGGTTCCTGAGATCTGAAGCCTAAGATGGCGGCACGAGACGAGGTGTGAGACGATCTAAGACGAACCTCCACAGGACCGGCGCTGCTTACCGGAACCACCGTGGCCTTCTCAACTTGGGAAGCGGTGTACCCCGACACCCCAGAAGGTGGGTGCCCACCTACGATAACCCAGGAACCTGTGGCTTCACCCCGCGCTGCCTGACCCCAATATGGCGGAGTCTCGCGGACAATCGTAACATCTAGCGTGATGCCATCCCGCTCCGCTCATCCCTCCTCCTGAGGTGCAACCCGCGGACACCCATGCTTGCCTATTCATACTTGGAGGTGTACCTCCTATGCCTCTCATGCCCTGCCTAAATCTTATAATGCCAGCAGACTCTGCAAATTCCCAGCGCAAAACACTCCCAAAATGCCGGCCTGATGCTGACTGCGGTTCATATCTGCTCCTCATGCCGTGTTTCCAAGAGCACACATTCTGCACACACAGCACCTCTTCGCCTCTGATGTCGGCCATGTTCGCCTGCCCAGCGTTCCTGGCTCCAGCCTGAGTGTAAGGGGATCTCCAGCGTGACTAAGGTTCGTTTTTTATGGTGCTCCTCTATGTACAATCAAAATGGCAGCGAGTAGCAGAGCATAACACTATCTACCCGATGTGGAACCCCAGGGCCGGCAATATCTCCACTGGTGAGCCCTTCAAACAGCGCTCCTACTCACAACCTAACCCCAGCCTAAGTCAAGCTTCTACTGCACAGGTGATGGGCACTTAGGAGTTGGCTCCGGCACCAAATAACACCAGCTCCAGCAACATACCCACCGGGATAGCCCAAGCAACAGCGCTCTTTTTCCTAATCCTGCGCCAAGCCATATCAAGCCATTTCAAGCCAAATCAAGCTTTTGCTCCTCGGATGACACGCAACTGCGCGTTCCTGGATGCCAGTGAGTAGGTGCACATTAGAAGCGGGCTCAGCGCGACACCCCAGTGCACAATATCCAGTACACTAATCAGCTTTCCGCAACAGTAGAGGTTGGAAGCAAACACTTCTACATCTAAACGGCAGGGGAATACAGCAAATGTATCTTGCCGCGAGACAGCGGCTACAGTGCCTAGCTAACAGCAACCCGGTTATGCTATTCCATTACTGCCAATTGACAAGGCCCTGCCCAGCCTGTGCTCCATCCAAGTGGTTTGCTCATCACGAGGCCCATACCGGTGTCTCTCTACTTTGAGTCTTCACAACTCAGCGGTGCCTCCCAACCATACCAAGGCAAGCCTACCAAGGCTACCCTAGGATACCCTACCAGCATAGAGCGCTAACCATTCAGTCACTTGTTTCATGCCACTTTTTACGCTGTTCAATTTAATTAAGTTCAACCACTCTGCACGACCTCTCATCTTACTCCACCATGGCGGATAGGGAGAGCAGAACAAACAACAAGAAGGTGCGACCAGAGCCCTCTCCGTCAGAGTCCATGATCAAAGCCAGATCGGACCTGACAAGCACCATGGACATGATATTGAAAAAGCTTGCAGAAGTCCATGACCTAGCTAATTCGACCAAAAGCAACACAGACACTATGCAGCTAGAACTAACGACGATCCGTGCAGATATGAGCCTTATGAACAAGAGCATCAATGAAGCGGAACAGCGCATAAGCAACGTGGAAGATAGAACATCCCAATCCTCCAAGATCATAAAACATCTCCAAACCACTACTAATGTCCTTATAAAACAAAACGCCAAATTGGAGGACCGCAACAGGAGGGGGAACATATGCATCTTTGGCGTTCCAGAGAACTCTGAGAAAGACGCGGGCTCATGTGTTGCCTTTCTCGAAGCATGGATCACAGGGATTACCTTCCAACAGGTGTGGAGGAGTGTGGCTCAATGATTAGAGCGGCAGACCCTGATGCAGAGTTCTGGCCAGGGACCAGGGTTCGATTCCTGCCTCGGCGGGGTCTTGGGCTCAATTTCCTCGGACCTGTTAATTCTCGCCTTGGTGCCTATTCTAATCACGGGCCCCACGCTGCAACTCTGGGCAATAGCTTGCTTAGCCTCCACACCGGCCCCAACAGCGCTAAGGATGCCTGGCTTCACCCTGGGGGTGCCCAGGAGTGGACACTTCACAGGGAAAGCCAGGAGGGGTTCCACAGCGGTATGAGTATCAGCGCCAGGAAGCCGAATAGGCGACACCGCAAGGTGACCGTCTGGTGACAGTGCGCTCTATAAGTACCATGACATTTACATTTACATGGCCTAGAACTCGATAGAGCTCATGGAATCCCTACATTCAATACCCAAGGGAGTAAAGGTCGCCGCCCCTTGATCTGCAAGCCTCTAAGATATCAGCATGTGGATACCATGTTGCAATTCGCCAGGAAGAACCACCAGGTCAAATGGGAAAGCCAACGCATAATCTTCACCCAAGATTACTCCAAGGAAACGGTTGAAACGAGGAAAGGCTTCATCCTCCTGAGAGGCAAACTGAAGGTGAAAGGTATTCAATTCTCATTTGCAGGACCTTCGAAATTCAAAATCATCGAGAATGGCAGACCTCGCATCTACTCTTCTCCTCAAGAGCTCGCAAGTCATCTAGAAATCTCTCCCTCACAAAGTATGGACCTGTCCAGCGGTTCCTCTAACAAGAGGAAAACGGAAATCCAGGACTCCTCTATCGCTTGACCGACTGGTGAACATATAACTGGTTCTGCTATCAGTGTTGGGTACTGTTGATACTTGTTCATGATACCACTTGGTCAAGACCTGTATTTCTTCGAGTAAGGGAAAATGGCGACCCAGCTCTACTCTGTTGCCTGATCCGTTGAGTGTTCTGCTCATTGGTAATGTTGCCAGTTTTGCTAATTGCTAATACCTGTTTACGGTGTTGCTTGCCTTTGCAGGGGCCAACCATAGGCCCTCTCTTGGTTTCCTTGTTAAATGTTTTTACTTCCTGGTATGTGGTTTATCCTCTGTGTCCTGGTAGGATTCATGATATGCTAACTCATAGACCAAATTCTGCTTAAATTAGCCCTTTGTGCGTGGGCTCGAGGTTGTACTCCCTCACTTATGTTCCACCCTTAACGTTGTTTGAAACTACCGTACAGATCCTTGAGTGATTGTCAGTTTTTCGCTTGGTCCTTTTATCACTGCCTCAAAGCTGGGTCTCTGGACTTATTCAGTCACTGAAATTATTCAAATTCACTGTACTTATTTGTTGCATTTTTTTCAGATTCCTCCTGAAGTTTTGCTATGTAATTTGTCTCCTCTGTGCTGCCTTAGACGGTACTGCCGTCGCAGCTCCTACGTTCAATGGTTCGGAAGGGGGGGGGTTGTGGGAGGGTGGGTTGGGGGAGAGTTGTGAAACTGTGGGTACTTAATTCAATGGTTGTTTCCCTTCTGTTTATTTTTTGTCCCCTTTTATTTTGTTGCGGCTCCTTACTCTTTGCAGACATCACCATTCACCATTTGGCTCCTCGTGTGCCACGTTTGTTACATAGGCTCCATCTCAGACTTCACATAACTAGAGTAGTCTCCTCACAAGGGGTAGAGGTCTCAGGTAGGCCATTCCCCTCTACATGCTAAATCAGGTTCATTAGTAACAACTTGTCGCCCACCCTTCTGGCGAACAAATCCGTTTAGATGACCCAGACTTAGGGGTCGATTAGGATGGCGGACGGAAATGGGTACAGTCCGCCATGGTTGTGGAAAATTAACTCCCGGCAGTGCCGCGGAGATTCCGCGGTTGGGATTAGGATAATCATGTCACGAAACTCCGACCGCGGCGGACGGATCATAACAAACACCGTCCGCGGTGGACGGAACACATCCAACTCCGTCCGCGGCGGACGGAGTCCAATGAACAACCACCGCCGCTGACGGAAATGAGCGCGGAAAATAACACATGTACCGCCATACCTGTGAATACTCCGTGTCCGAAATTAGGATAAATCCGCCTGTACCACGGAACGCACAGCCATCCACGTCCGCGGCGGAAAGAATGCAACGATAAACACATCATCACTGCGGAAGGCCAACACGCACAACATCCCTAGCGTCAAACAAATGTTAGAAAGTGTACCGCAAGTCCAAAGCAAACATACGAACATGGACAACGCCCCCCCCCCCCATACACCAACACCAAGCACAAGCCACCATGACACGTCCCAAGTACCCAATAATGCACACTAGTCAAAACGCCCACCTACCGCCTGACTGCCAACAACCATTGAGACACGACTATAAAATGACACCCACACACTACCACAATCCTTTGCATCACAGCATTGCTGCTAGCAAGAGGCCCCATTCGAGATACTGCTAACTCACATAGAAGACACACAACCACCACCCTACCACACCCACCACACAAACACCCACCACACAACACCTACACATCACACACCACACACCTGCACCCCCCAACTCACTCAACTCACACACTGAGCACCACACACCATGGCACCCAAAAAAAAACCTAAATTCACGGAGACAGAGTTGAAGGTAATGGTAGATGAAATAATCCGTGTTGAGCCCCACATCTTCGGGGCCCTAGTCCAGCAGACGTCCGTGGCGCAAAAGAACCACATGTGGGACAGGATCGTCACTCGGGTGAATGCGTCGGGGACTGTGCCGAGGACGAAGCATGACATTCAGAGGCGGTGGCATGACCTGAAGACCAGGGTGAAGGGCATCCGAGCGAAAAACAATGCAAGAGCCATTCTTACTGGCGGTGGAACACCCCCGGAGCCCATACCCTACACCGATTGGGAGCAGAAGGTGCTGGTGATACTACACCCAGAGAGCCTAGACGGACTTGACGAAGGAGAAGAGGCTGGTAAGTACAAACAAAGCACCACGATCAGCACGACATGGTCAGGCTCACACAACTGAGAAGAAACATCTCCTACGCCCCAACCCATGCACGTTGGACACCAACTCACAAACATGTACATGGCTCCCAACAGGCCCCCATGTTCACGGGGAGGGTGGTGGTGGTGGTGGAGGGTGGGGTGTGTGAGTGGTCCAAACTACAACTCCCAACAGGCCCCCATGTTCACTGGGAGGGTGGTGTTGGTGGTGGAGGGTGGGGTGTGTGAGAGGTCCAAACTACAACTCCCATCAGGCCCCCATGTTCACTGGGAGGGTGGTGTTGGTGGTGGAGGGTGGGGTGTGTGAGAGGTCCAAACTACAACTCCCAACAGGCCCCCATGTTCACGGGGAGGGTGGTGTTGGTGGTGGAGGGTGGGGTGTGTGAGAGGTCCAAACTACAACTCCCAACAGGCCCCCATGTTCACGGGGAGGGTGGTGGTGGTGGTGGAGGGTGGGGTGTGTGAGAGGTCCAAACTACAACTCCCAACAGGCCCCCATGTTCACGGGAAGGGTGGTGTTGGTGGTGGAGGGTGGGGTGTGTGAGAGGTCCAAACTACAACTCCCAACAGGCCCCCATGTTCACGGGGAGGGTGGTGTTGGTGGTGGAGGGTGGGGTGTGTGAGAGGTCCAAACTACAACTCCCAACAGGCCCCCATGTTCACTGGGAGGGTGGTGTTGGTGGTGGAGGGTGGGGTGTGTGAGAGGTCCAAACTACAACTCCCAACAGGGCCCCATGTTCACTGGGAGGGTGGTGTTGGTGGTGGAGGGTGGGGTGTGTGAGAGGTCCAAACTACAACTCCCAACAGGCCCCCATGTTCACGGGGAGGGTGGTGTTGGTGGTGGAGGGTGGGGTGTGTGAGAGGTCCAAACTACAACTCCCAACAGGCCCCCATGTTCACGGGGAGGGTGGTGTTGGTGGTGGAGGCTGGGGTGTGTGAGAGGTCCAAACTACAACTCCCAACAGGCCCCCATGTTCACGGGGAGGGTGGTGTTGGTGGTGGAGGGTGGGGTGTGTGAGAGGTCCAAACTACAACTCCCAACAGGCCCCCATGTTCACGGGGAGGGTGGTGTTGGTGGTGGAGGGTGGGGTGTGTGAGAGGTCCAAACTACAACTCCCAACAGGCCCCCATGTTCACGGGGAGGGTGGTGGTGGTGGAGGGTGGGGTGTGTGGGGTGTGTGCGACAGGAAACAGAAATGTCTACAAATCTATATGAACATGTAATGTCCACATTACTCACCAGCTCTATCTTGTCCCTCAGGTGATCGTCAGCTGACTGGGGAAACCAGTACCCGGCCGCCAGCCTCGCCTCCCACACATACAGGACTCTCTGGTGACGACGACACAGGCAGCTCCGGTGCGGAGGATGTAGCGGGACCAAGCACACAGCCAGGGCCATCTGGCTCACAGGGACTCCCGGGACCGACCACCGTCCCATGTGTGACTCCAGCGACATCAGCCTCTGTGATCTGCAGAGTCCCCACCACCACCAGTACCACCAGTACCACCAGTACCACCAGCACCACCAGTACCACCAGCACCACCAGTACCACCAGTACCACGACTCCTGCCTGTGCCAGACAGCCTAACCCAGCGCACGACGCTGGTCCATCGGCCTCACACCCAAGCAGGGTGAGTGGGTCACAAAGAGAGGCATTGGGACATCAGCCAATCAGGCGACCCACACACCGCCGTACAGAGGAAGGACAGCTACCCCATCCAGTGGCAGAGTCCCTACAAGCCCTTGCCAGGTGCCAGGCATCATACGACCGGTCCCAGGCAAATGCAGATCGTGCACACCAGGACTCAGTGGACAACACCAACATGTTGCGCGAAATCTCTGGCTTCCTTGGCCAGATAGTGCGCATCATGGACCAGCAGGCAACAATGTGGAGGGAATGGACTGGCCGGAACAACCCCCCCCCTCCACCAATTGTCGTCGCGCCACCGCCACCGTCACCTCCACCTCCACCGCCACCGTCACCTCCGCCTCCACCGCCACCGTCCCCTCCATCTCCACCGCCGCCAGCACCACCTGTGCCCCTGGCGACGGATGTCGCCCATCAACAACCTGCATCCCCAGCTGACTCTGTTCCACCTCAGAGACGGAGGGGCCGGCCGAGGCTGGAAGTGGCTGAGAGCAGTGTTGGAGCGCCATCCACACGCTCCAAGAGGGGCCGCCAATGACAATGTCACTGCCTGTGCCAGACATTCACCCTGCTAAGTATCCTGTCCCACATAGACAATTATTTCCCACTGGTCTGCTGGGCTAGCCTGACACCCCCCAATGTGGTGTCAGCACGGACATTTCATCGGCCATTACCTTCAACTCCAACTCCCTCCACCCCACTTACTTGTAAATATTCACCAGCACAAAAGCACAACCTGTAAATAAATTTCACTTACACACACAATGATGTGTTGCCTCCATGTTTATTCACATGAGTGCCTTCAGAAACAGACGTAAACAGATTCAGGGATCATAGTCGTACATGATCATGGCGCTGCGGGAGTGACCTAGGGAAAATCAGAGACAGCAAACACACGTCAGGAAACAGATTGACACACATCACAACACACTGCACAGCAACATTACACAAACTACAATCATCACTAAAGCATGGGATGAGAGCACACACATCATGGAGACTTGTATGTCCAAAGAAATGAAGACACACATATGCAACCGTCACAAACAACACCACACAGCTGATGCACCCCACATCCCCACAACACCAGCAAACATACATCAGGCATTGTCAACCGCCACTAGAGGTAGTTACTCACATTCAAGGGAAGTAGCGATCAATGAGCTGCCGCCTCTGGTCCACACCTTCCTCCTCACCACTATCCTCATCAGTCGACATGGGTGGGATGGGAGGCCGAGGAACTTCTCCGTCTTCAGGGTCCAAGAGCAGTTCAATGTCATTGCGTACTGCCAGGTTGTGGAGCATGCAGCAGGCAATCACGATCCTGCATACTTTTCCTGGTGAGTAAGGCAGGGCCCCTCCAGTCTTATCGAGGCACCGAAACCTAGACTTTAGCAGTCCAAAGGTACGTTCGATGACTCTCCGTGTCCTTCCATGTGCATCATTGTACCGCATTTCACCCGCTGTTGTAGGATTACGTAGGCGACTGAGGAGCCAGGGCCGGTTTGGGTACGCCGAGTCGCCTATGTAGGGGGATGACAGACACAAACATCACAACAAGATATGGTGGGTACCCCATGCCACACAGAGATCACAAGAGTCCCCACTGCACACTCACCAACAAGCCACGCTTGACCGGGTCGCAGATTTGCCATTAGTTGTGGGACAATGCTGCTCCGCATGATGTGTGCGTCATGTGCGGAGCCAGGAAATCTTGCACACACATGGGAGATGATGTTGTTTGCCAGGCACACCACCTGCATGTTCAGCGAATGGAAATGTTTGCGATTCCTAAAAACTTGCTCACGTGCCCGTGGTGGAATGATAGCGATGTGTGTGCCATCAATTGAACCCACAACGTGAGGTATGTGGCCCAGTGCATAGAAGTCAGCTTTGACTGCTGCCAACTCTTCCGGCCGTGGGAAATGTATGTAGTCATTCTTGTACATCATCATAGCTGTTAAGACATCCCGAAGAACCGTGCTGAACATGGCCTGTGACATCCCCCCGGCATGTCCAACTGTGTACTGAAAGGTGCCAGTAGCAAAGAAATGTAGTACCGCCATGACCTTTGCAGTGGGTGTAATCGAACCAGGACACGTCCTACGTGGCTGCAGATGAGGAGACAATTGTGCAACAAGCTCCAGCAACCGAGGTCGATCCAGCCGGAATTTCCTAATCACCTCCTCGTCAACCATATCCTCCAGCACAGTGTATGGCCGATGCACATTTGGAGCCCTCCTGTGTGGGTGAGAGATGTAACTTAGGTCAACTTACAAACGACGCATGCGTGTACAACTCCATCACATGTGAGCCAACATTAGCAACAACAACTTTTTCTAGGGAGAATGGTCATATGTGTGACATCTCTGATAGTCAATGCAATACGGAGTGCCCCTGTAACAAAGTGCTGCCACTTGCAACAGGAAGTGTGTCAACGCAACGTAGTCACATATGAACCTTACTGACAAAACATCTGTCTTCACCCTAATGTTTAGTAGCCACATCACAGACACACATGCAACAGCATGCACACAAACGATAATGATACACACGCCATGTCATCAAGCAACAATGCCATCACCTATAATGTTGTGCATACGGTAATTACATGCATGGTGACACAACGTCCAAAACACATACACGGAATGCATGTGTACCACCACCACTGTAGTCACCTCGCCAGAACCACACACTGACAACAGATGCATACTTTGGCCATACAGCCGTGATGTACTGTGTAGTTATGAAGATGTCATAACGTCTGTAGGGTCACACCCGACGTCAACACGTCCAAATGCACATCTGTTGCCCATTGTGTGCCCACCGATGGGCATTGTATGGACACACATGCTATATTGTATGACATATGACCTTTCCCTATCACGCTCACAACCCTCATGACGCTAATGCACACAACACACCACGGTGCAGCGTCTGACAAGATAACATAATTGGCGCCGCCATGGCGGTGCACAACTTCCGCTACTTCCCAAAGGCCATACGCGGCCAGCGTCCCTCTTCCCATTGGCTGCATGTGCACGGACCGTCACGGGCACACATTGGCAACCGCACGTGCAAGCTTCAGGCACGGATGCTTCAGTTGCAACAATGTTCTATCACTGGCGCCACCATGGCGGTGCACGTACTCAGCGGGGGAGGGGCAGGCCTATACACCCTTTAGATGTACTCAACGGACATGCCAGTTCATGTCCCCTCTTACAGTCACATTGCATCATCCACCGTACACCGGCCGGAGCGGCCGGGCCAAGGACGGCCGTGCCGGCCATGTCCACAACCGCCGTGCCAGGCCGGCCCTGGCACGGCGGTTCTGTACATGGCCGGCACGGCGGGCCTAGGACGGCGGTTGTGGACATGGCCGGCACGGCCGTCCTTGGCCCGGCCGCTCCGGCCATGTACAGAACCGCCGTGCCTGGCCATGTCCACAACCGCCGTCCTAGGCCCGGCCGTGCCGGCCATGTACAGAACCGCCGTCCTAGGCCCGGCCGTGCCGGCCATGTACAGAACCGCCGTGCCCGGCCATGTCCACAACCGCCGTCCTAGGCCCGGCCGTGCCGGCCATGTACAGAACCGCCGTCCTTGGCCCGGCCGCTCCGGCCGGTGTACAGTGGATGATGCAATGTGACTGTAAGAGGGGACATGAACTGGCATGTCCGTTGAGTACATCTAAAGGGTGTATAGGCCTGCACCTCCCCCGCTCCCCCGCTGAGTACGTGCACCGCCATGGTGGCGCCAGTGATAGAACATTGTTGCAACTGAAGCATCCGTGCCTGAAGCTTGCACGTGCGGTTGCCGATGTGTGCCCGTGACGGTCCGTGCACATGCAGCCAATGGGAAGAGGGACGCTGGCCGCATGTGGCCAATCGCAAGTAGCGGAAGCAGTGCACCGCAACAACAGGGCCAGGCATTGGCCCATTTCACGAACACGCTTCCAGGGCTGACCAATTGCTGGCGACGTATGCCACTGACACGTGCTGAGGGCCCTATATATGTGTGTGGCCAAAATGACACTTCCTACCCTGGGGACCAGTGCTGCCTGTTCACCTCGACCTGCTGCTGCTGCTGAGCTGACCACCGACTGCTGCCTGTGACCATCACCTCGACCTGCTGGTGCTGCTGAACTGACCTCCGACTCCTGCCTGTGACCATCACCTCGACCTGCTGGTGCTGCTGAGCTGACCACCGACTCCTGCCTGTGACCATCACCTCGACCTGCTGGTGCTGCTGAGCTGACCACCGACTGCTGCTCTAGTGCCATACTCCGTGATCTTGCCATGTCGAGAGGCAAAGAGATCCGGTCTCGACCCTTCACCGCCGCGGAGCTTGACGTCCTCGTGGACGGTGTGCTCCGCAACTATGGACGCCTCTACGGCGCACCCGGACGGGTGGTAAGTGCAGTGTGGGACATGTGGGTGTGCATGAGGGGGCCAAATATTCAGGCCTACTGCAATCTTAGCTGTGTAGTGTGGGCTAGACATATGTTCCTGATTGTGCATGGCTGCTGACAGTTACGTCTTGCCCCTATGTGTGTGACAGGCCAACTGTCCACTGACTTACACCCTTTTGTCTCCCATCATGGTAGGTCAAGCTGCACCTTCGCAAGGACCTGTGGAGGAGCATAGCACGGGAAGTACGGGCATTGGGGGTGTGCAACAGACGACATACACACTGCCACAAACGCTGGGACGACATTTCCAGGCTGAGCAAGAATGTAGCGGAAGTGACACTGGGGATGATTCCAAGTACGCCCCGTCTGGCCCGACGCTCCATGACCCCTCTCATGCACCGTATCATTGCAGTGACGCATCCTGAACTGGCCGAACGTCTGAGTGTCGATCAACAGCAAACTAGCGGTGAGCATACTGTCTGTGTAGGAAACCTGTGAATGCATGTATTGGTGCACAGACACAGTATTGAGTTCCGTGTTGCGTATGTATCTGTGTGATGCCATGTTGGTCCCATTGGGTGGTTGTGATTTGACATACAGGTCCGCCATGTTGACACACCACGTGCTTAGTAGTTGAGTGTTGAAGCACATCCCCTAGTGGTCCATGGCCCCATGGCAGGAAATGTGTGCAGATGTATGTGCTCCTGCCCTGTCCGCATGCTGTACATGTGTCACGGCCACCAACGCTCATGAAATGTCAGGATGACTGGTAGAGGTGGGCCGTGTGCAGGATGGGGGCTACAAAATCTTTGTCAGCTATGGTATTTGGCAATCCTGGTCCTTCTGTACGTCAGTGTGCCCATGACTTACACCTCTTTTATGTGCATTTCAGCTATGACAGAGGACACTCAGCAACAGACGGTGGAGATTAGTCGAGGAAATGAGTCCGGCTCAGACTTCGCACACACGCAGACTGACACAGAGGAGGCCAGCGCCGGAGAGGGGGACAGGACCGTCCCTGAGGACTCGCATGTGGAGACACCATCGTCCTCCTCGTCGGAAACTCTTGGTGAGCCTGCACTGTTGTCACACACTGGGAGTGGGCAATCATCACCTTCTGTCGGTAGACAGCACACAGGGCCCACACTTCCGCCAACTGCACCATGTACTGTTCGTGGCCGCAGGAGTAGGGGGAGCAGAGTGGCGTTCGGCGCAGGCACCGCTGCCTCTGCCACGGTGAGCCAAAATGCACTGTGTGCTGAGGCCGTTGATCTGCTGCGACAGCTGTGTGTGGGGCAGACCAATATGACAAATGCTTTCCAGGACCATGATAGGAAGTTGGGGCAGGTGGTGGCATTCATGGAAGGGATGCATGACGAACTTGCAGGTCTACACAGGACAGTGCAGTCATTGGCAAGCAGTGTGTCATCTGCAATAGTACAGTCGCATGGACAGGGTGCTACTTCTGTTTCCCCATCTACACCACTGGATGTCTCGGGGGGTAGTGAGTATTCTGAGTAGGACTCAATTACAGGTTATTGCACTAGAAGCAGCGTCAGACAGCACGTCAGGCACGCAGGGCACAGACCCCATCCCCTAGATCAGCTAAATCTGTTCACGTAGACAACGTAAGATACACTGGAGTACACACACACGATCCACAAGTGTTGTTGGGGGACATGCCTTCAGGAGCTACACAGGCATTCAACACAAAAGGTACTACCAAGGCAAGGGATACTCACATGTCCATGGACTGTACCTTGGACAAGGCCACTCAGAAGACAAAGGCACCTCCTAAGAGCAGGGAGACTCCCAAGGGCAGGCCCACAACAGAGGAAAGGGACCCTCCCAAGGACAGTGAAAAGACAAAGGCACCTCCTAAGAGCAGGGAGACTTCCAAGGGCAGGCCCACAACAGAGGAAAGGGACCCTCCCAAGGACAGTGAAAAGACAAAGGCACCTCCTAAGAGCAGGGAGACTCCCAAGGGCAGGCCCACAACAGAGGAAAGGGACCCTCCCAAGGACAGTGAAAAGACAAAGGCACCTCCTAAGAGCAGGGAGACTCCCAAGGGCAGGCCCACAACAGAGGAAAGGGACCCTCCCAAGGACAGTGAAAAGACAAAGGCACCTCCTAAGAGCAGGGAGACTCCCAAGGGCAGGCACACAACAGAGCAAGGTCCATCTCCCAAGGGCAGGGACACACACAGAGAGCAGGTGTCTACTGGAGACAGGTACACCACAGACGACAAGTCTGCTGGCAGGAACAGGGCGGCGACCAGGGCACAGGCTAAATCCGGAGACAACACTCCACCTAAGATTAAGGCACATCCTACGGACAAGGCTTCTAGCATGGACAATGGCGCAATCAAGGACAGGCATACTTCACCCCTGGCTGCACTGAGGCTGATGTTTTCTACTGAACGCCAAACAGATGTCTCCGCGGCGGAGTCCCCCCATACCTCCACTCCCATCCAGGCCAGTCAGAAGCAGAGGAGGGAGTCCCCTGTTGTTGCATCTCCCATTACACATGACTCTGAGTCCAGGCGGCAGGCACACAGCAAACGACAAGCAGGCTCCAGCACGTCCCCAGAAACCCGATCCCCGGCTGCAGATGCTCCACCTATGGTGGGTGGTGATTCTTTAGAGTCCCCACCACTTGGCAGTCCTGTCCTGTCCAGGGTGCACTCACACATCCCTAAGAAACGCAGACACACACCATTGACACCTGCCAACCCCGATGTGGCTCAAGGTCAGCTATCCCCAGCTCCCAGGCCCACCCTGCCTCCTGGCCCATACAGCCCTGTGGCTCATCATTTCAGTTGTCCCAGTGGCGCAGGTGCAGTTGACTCTCATGTATCAGATAGTGGCACTGTGTCTGTTGTTGGCTGTCATGCATCATGTAGTGGCACAGTCTCTGTTGTGCCCTCTCCTGTTGCAGGTCCTGGCAGTGTATCTGGGTCTATGGCTCACATGTCAGTTAGAAGATCTGTGGCTGTGTTGCACACTCCTGTTTCTGGTGCTGGCAGTCTGTCTGGGTCAGTGGGTCACGTGTCAGTGACTACATCTGTGGCTGTGTCTCACATTCCTGTTGCTGGTGCTGCCAGTGTGTCTGGGTCCGTGGCCCATATGTGTGTCACTCGGGCTGTGGCTGTGTCTCACACTCCTGTTGTCGGTGCTGGCAGTGTGTCTGGGTCCGTGGCCCATGTGTGTGTCACTCGGGCTGTGGCTGTGTCTCACACTCCTGTTGCTGGTGCTGCCAGTGTGTATGGGTCCATGGCCCATGTGTGTGTCACTCGGGCTGTGGCTGTGTCTCACACTCCTGTTGCTGGTGCTGGCAGTGTGTCCGAGGCAGGTAGTTCACGCAGTCCCCCTGATTCTGTGATGTGAGGTGCTGAACACTTCACTCAAATGTTATTTCACATGGTGTGTCCATTGAGAACTGCGTTGCACTCTTGTGGTCCCTGGGACGGGTTGGTAGGGACACGTACTTGTGCTGCCTCTGATGTACCTGCTCTGTAATCCACAATGCCCTGTTGCAGTTCTGATACTGCATTCTGCCCTCTCACGTGCTGCCTCTGATGTACCTGCTCTGTTGTCCACAATGCCCTGTTGCTGTTCTGATACTGCATTGTGCCCTCTGATGTGCTGCCTCTGATGGACATGTTCAGTGCTATGGACTGTTGATGCACTTAGCCCCTCTCACGTTCTGCCTCTGATGGACATGTTCAGTGCTATAGACTGTTGATGCACTTAGCCCCTCTCACATGCTGCCTCTGATGTACCTGCTCTGTAATCCACAATGCCCTGTTGCTGTTCTGATACTGCATTGTGCCCTCTGATGTGCTGCCTCTGATGGACATGTTCAGTGCTATGGACTGTTGATGCACTTAGCCCCTCTCACGTGCTGCCTCTGATGTACCTGCTCTGTAATCCACAATGCCCTGTTGCAGTTCTGATACTGCATTCTGCCCTCTCACGTGCTGCCTCTGATGTACCTGCTCTGTAATCCACAATGCCCTGTTGCTGTTCTGATACTGCATTGTGCCCTCTGATGTGCTGCCTCTGATGGACATGTTCAGTGCTATGGACTGTTGATGCACTTAGCCCCTCTCACGTGCTGCCTCTGATGTACCTGCTCTGTAATCCACAATGCCCTGTTGCAGTTCTGATACTGCATTCTGCCCTCTCACGTGCTGCCTCTGATGTACCTGCTCTGTAATCCACAATGCCCTGTTGCTGTTCTGATACTGCATTCTGCCCTCTCGTTTACTGCCAATGATGTACCTGCTCTGTTGGGCACGATGCCCTGTTGATGCTCTGATACTGCATTCTGCCCTCTCACGTGCTGCCTCTGATGTACCTGCTCTGTTGTCCACAATGCCCTGTTGCTGTTCTGATACTGCATTGTGCCCTCTGATGTGCTGCCTCTGATGGACATGTTCAGTGCTATGGACTGTTGATGCACTTAGCCCCTCTCACGTGCTGCCTCTGATGGACATGTTCAGTGCTATGGACAGTTGATGCACTTAGCCCCTCTCACGTGCTGCCTCTGATGTACCTGCTCTGTAATCCACAATGCCCTGTTGCTGTTCTGATACTGCATTGTGCCCTCTGATGTGCTGCCTCTGATGGACATGTTCAGTGCTATGGACTGTTGATGCACTTAGCCCCTCTCACGTGCTGCCTCTGATGTACCTGCTCTGTAATCCACAATGCCCTGTTGCAGTTCTGATACTGCATTCTGCCCTCTCACGTGCTGCCTCTGATGTACCTGCTCTGTAATCCACAATGCCGTGTTGCAGTTCTGATACTGCATTCTGCCCTCTCACGTGCTGCCTCTGATGTACCTGCTCTGTTGTCCACAATGCCCTGTTGCTGTTCTGATACTGCATTGTGCCCTCTGATGTGCTGCCTCTGATGGACATGTTCAGTGCTATGGACTGTTGATGCACTTAGCCCCTCTCACGTGCTGCCTCTGATGTACCTGCTCTGTAATCCACAATGCCCTGTTGCTGTTCTGATACTGCATTCTGCCCTCTCACGTGCTGCCTCTGATGTACCTGCTCTGTTGTCCACAATGCCCTGTTGCTGTTCTGATACTGCATTCTGCCCTCTCGTTTACTGCCAATGATGTACCTGCTCTGTTGGGCACGATGCCCTGTTGATGCTCTGATACTGCATTCTGCCCTCTCACGTGTTGCCTCTGATGTACCTGCTCTGTAATCCACAATGCCCTGTTGCTGTTCTGTTACTGCATTCTGCCCTCTCACATGCTGCCTCTGATGTAGCTGCTCTGGTGCCCACTTTGCCCATGCTCATGCATACACAGTGATTATACCCCTATTATGTGCAATAAAGGTAGTCAATCATGTGTCGTGGTTTGTCGTTGTCATTCATGCTTGCGTACTACAAATGTGTATTTCTATTTGCTTGTCATCAGTGGTTTCGGTAACATGACACTCCCCCTCCCTACGTCACGGCCCTTGCTGGTATTCCCCTCCATGCAGCCAATGGTTTGTGCCTTACCTGCGTCGGCGTCGATGGAGGGCCATGACTAGGACGTGGTGGATCGCGAAGAGCATCGGGACCGCGTGTAGCGCTGGGTCCATGGTGGTGGTCAGCTTGCGGTGGGTATCTCTGCTATGTCACCTATGTTCGCTGTGGGGATTCCGCAGTGTTCAGACAGGTTGTTTTTCCGCAGCGGTTTTATGTGTATTTTCCGCCATCTTGATTTGGGGGACGGTCTTAGACGTCAGTACGTAGGGCGGAGCCTCCAGGTGTGTTCCGTTCGCCGCGTGGTCGTGTGTAGTTCGACAGCGGTGCGTGCTTTACCGTCGCGGACCTAAATTTGACACGTTTTCCTATCCTGATATGGCGGACAGAGTATCCGCGGCAGGCGGACACGGAAAAGGGTTTTTCCGCCTACTCCAGGGCCGCGGTGGCTCTTCCGTCCGCCATCCTAATGAGCCCCTAAGTCTTTAGTTGACAATCTCAATATTGTTTCCCTTAACGTCAAGGGTCTCAACCATCCAGTGAAGCGAAGGAAGGTCTTCGACTACCTCCTGAAGTCCAAAGGAGATGTCATATTACTCCAAGAAACTAAATTATCAGAGGAAGATCTGGGCTTTTTAAACCTCAACTGGGCCTCACACACTCTATGCTCCCCAGCCATTCACAAGAAAAGAGGGGTGATCACTCTAATCTCAAAAAAAATCAAATATATCAGTCACCTCACATACCTAGGATGCAGAGGGCAGATTAGTAATTACACATTTGCTGAGAGGGGAAGATCCCATACATGTAGTGAACATATACGGTCCCAACTCTGATTACCCGGATTTCTGTGATTCTGTCGCAACCTCTATGGGGTCCATACCACAAGATGAACTCTTAATTGTTGCGGGCGGCTTCAACCTCCCGCTAGATCCCCTAATTGACAGACAGTCCAACTGCACTAATCAACCATCCCGTTCCCATAAGGCGCTAAAACGCTTGTGCTCCAAATTTCACCTCAAGGATTCCTGGCACCTTTAAAACCCCGATGGGAGGGACTACACCTTTTACTCGGCGCCTCACAACTCTTATTCCAGAATCGACTATATCCTAATTTCCAGCCCCTTCACTCACCTTATAGATGAAACAGACATTGCACCCAAACTAGTTTCTGACCACTCTTGCATTAGCACTAAATTCGCTGGCTCCCGCTCCATACTTCCCCCCAAGCGCTGGCGTTTTAAGGAAGAAATTTTGTCCGACCCTGAGAATAAACGACAGATTGCGGTCAGGGAATACATCACACTAAACGATTCCCCAGATACAAACACGGCCGTGGTATGGGACGCTCTCAAGGCCACAATTAGGGGCGTCATCATAGGCATCAGGGCGCGCACTAACAAAAAATTCAACGCAGAGCTCGTCACACTCGAAAGTGACATTAAGGCTCTAGAAACTGCCCACCAGCTAACTTAAATAGTAGCCATCTCCTAGACCAACTCACTAATGAGAAATATGAATATAACAAGATTGTGAGCAGACGCGCTGGTTTTTGGATAAATACATTTAAAGCACTGAAGCTGTGCGAGGGTAATAAAGCGGGGAAACTACTCACCTCAAATCTCAAACATAAGCAAAAACAATTCGCCATTCCTGCGATTAGGGACTCAGCCAATAATATTCACACCAAACACTACAAAATATTGGCCTCATTTCAGGCCTTTTACAAAGAACTCTACAAAAACAAGCTAGCATGTGACCTGGAAACCTGTACTAAATATTTGGAAACTCTAAACCTCCCTAAACTCTCTGAAGAGGAATGCTCTTCCCTAGGATCGTCCTTCACAGCCAAAGAAATTCCTACCTCTATCAAATCCCTCAAGTGTGGCAAAGCCCCAGGTCCTGACGGCTTCTCGGCAAGCTTCTACAAAGCGTTTGACACTTCGCTTAACCCCATTCTACTAAAATTATTCAACTCATTCGCCTCCACGGGGAGCGTCTCTGACTCAATGGGTGAAGCCACCATCATTGTTATCCCGAAAGATAGTAAAGACCCCCTCCTCATAAAAATCTAATGACCCATTTTGCTTATAAATCTGCACTGCAAAATCTATGCAAAATTTTTGGCCAACAGGCTCAATAACATCCTTCCTAAACTGATCAGCAACTCCCAGGTTGGCTTTCTTAAATACCGTATGTACAACGACAATACGAGACTTCTTTGCCATATTCAAGAAAAAGCCAAAATTACCCCCACCCCAACTGTTGCCACCCCCCTGGATGCGGAAAAAGCGTTTTAATCGGGTGTCTTGGTCCTTCTTAAGACACTGCATGACAGCCTTCAATCTGGGTGATTCCTATATCAACATGGTTATGGCCCTGTACTCTGCCCCATCCGCCAGGATCTCCATAAATGGCGCACTGTCAGACTCGTTTAGACTAGAGCAGAGTACAAGACAGGGATGCCCCCTCTCGCCAGCACTATTTCTCCTGGCTCTCGAACCACTCATAACTGATATTAAATGAAATGAAGCCATTACAGGAGTGCTCTTCGGAGACACACAGGTGAAACTGGCGGCTTACGCAGACGATATTATGGTGGTCACAGAAAACCCTGAGGCATCAATCACGGCACTCATGTCCACGATAGAGGAATATTCGGCACACTCTGGTTATAAATTAAATAGAGATAAATCGGAGCTCAAACCCCTAAACATACATGGCTCCAAGGACATGCTAGGTAACTCGGGCCTATCATGGCAGACCAGTTTCATTAAGTACCTAGGCATCGAATTTGCAAGCACCCTCCTAGAAACACTTCAATGCAACGAGTCCCTCACATTAGAAACAATTAAATCACAACTCGATGGCTGGTCCCCCTGCTTTATTACCTGGTGGGGAAGGATCGAGACCATAAAAATTATGATCTCCCCCCTAGTAAATTATCTTATTACTATGCTCCCTCTCATCCTGTCCCAGGACTTTCACCACAAACTAGATGCCCTACTGAACAAATTCCTTTGGAAAGGCAAGAGGGCAAGAATTAGTCTGAACAAGCTCCGCCTTGATAGATCCCTGGGTGGGATTAATTTAGCAGACTTTAAATCGTATCAGACTGCCTTTCTTGCTAAGCAAGGATCATACTGGTTGTCTCCCCCTCTTGATTATTTTCCGGTGTGGCTAGCCATAGAGAAAGCACTCTTCAAAAATCTCACCCCTGCAGCCGCTCTAACGGCTAACCCTAATACGGCCACCTGCTCGAAACCCATCTTTCAGAATACAAAAACAGCACTACTTAAAATCGATAAGACCCAAGGTCATAGAATAAGACATTCGCAATGGGAATCGCTATGGTATAATAGTTCGCTGCTCTACAAAGGGAAACCGCTATTCAACGAAACATGGATCAATAAAGGCATCTTCTTCCCCCACCAGCTCCTCGGTGAACAGTATCCCCTCACCTTCATGGAGTTACAAACCAAATATGATCTTAACCCAAGGGAGTTTTATAACTTTCTGAGTATCAAAGCAACAATATTTAAGGCTAAGCTATCCTCTAAACCCGCATCCCTTCCGAAATACCTAGCTAATCTGAACAAACTGGGTCACCAGGTCTCCAGGCTCTACAAGATACTACGCCCGCAACACTCGTCTCTTAACCAACATCTTACACAGTTTGGGGTTTCTCTCTCCTCTGTACCTATTTCAGACTTGGATTGGTCCAAAACCTGGGAATCAACCACGAGACACAAAATAAGCCCTGCACTCTCCCAGATGAAGTTTTGGCTTCTCCACAAAGCTTTTTGGACCCCGGCGCGCCGCTTCTCACATACAATTAGAGACAACGCTACATGCTGGAACTGCAAAGACAAACACAGCGATCTAGAACACCTCTTACTACATTACGAGTGTGTCGACCCTTCTGGGATCAAATATTCGCCTTCCTTTCCAAACTCTTCCATATCTCGCCCTCCAGAGAGCTCTCCACCTTGGTATTTGGATTCCTCAGAGTCCCTGCCCACACAGACAACGACAAGGCCCTCTTAGACATACTCCTCACGGCCGCCATGAAAACCATTTTTAGCAATTGGAAAGACACTAGAAAAGCCTCTTTTAAATGTTGGATGAGAGGTGCTGATAATATCTTCCTTCAAAACACTCCCTGGCGCCTCCCCACAGACAAATGTGGGTCACTCTCGACAACTACTTCAGTGCACATAATCCTCCTTGAACCTTACACCTATCACCCTGCCTCTAGCTGCCACACCCTCGAATACAGCAGCTCCCACGCACATGCCTAATTACCTGACCACTGTACTTGTATGGAGCTGCATACTTATTACGCATTGTATGCGGATGTAACATGTGCTCACTGTCAACCACAGTAACTGCTGGATGATGCCTGTTCATTATATTGGTCTGCATTGATTATAGTGACAAGGTGAGTGAAGTAACAAAGTGACAAGGTTTGTGTATTATACAACAAGGTGGACAAATACTGTACAAATGATTAAATAAAGAGATATTGAAAAAGGTCCAATTAACAAATCAAATGATAGTGGTCAACCTAGCATAGTCAGTGAATTACATCAAACGTTGTACTAGGGAGCCTATTACATGGACGCAAAAGCCGTCAACATTTCAACCCTGACAAACTGCATAAGTTAAAGATGTCAACCTAGATCTTCTTCAGGACAAAGGAATGCTCTGGACAGCCGGTATGTAATATACGCAATACTCAGCCCCAAGGCCTTGGGGAGAGTGAACCAGGGGTACAGTCCAACTGAGCGTCAAATTGAGTGACCTGGTTAATGGAGGTCAGGCAGATGAGTTCCTTGGTGATCAAATGGTGTCAGCCATGGAAGGAACAGTCAAAGAGTCGCTGTCCAGTACGTTGGAAAAATTATTTGTATTCCTAGCGGGAGTACATGGACACCTTTATCGTTCCAAACCGCAGCGACCTGAAGAATCAAGGCTGCTTGATCTTGCGGAAGCTGACTTGAGGCAAGAGATGTGGAAAGTCTCATGGACTGCTGGGTCTTGCATGCATGTAATTCGTGGTATGCCAGCAGTCTACCATGACGCTCTCACTGTTCCTCGCAAGTTATCCAGCGTGAACGGACCCTTGGCATGGACTTTGAGAAGTTAAACTTCAGTGGGTCTAACCTGGTGACTGGATCCATCCTGCACCCCATGGGGGTTGGCTTGAAAGTGTTAGTTTGACCCAGTCCAGCACGACCAGATATCTCAAGTTGACCCTTTGTGTTTTTTGGTGCTATTTTTACTAGAAATTCATAACTCCAGTTCTACTTATTGAATTTTATGTCATTTAGGTGTCAAATAATTTATTAAAATGTACTCTATTTTTCTAAATAGGTTTAGGATTTTTCTTTTCTGTATATCCAATTTAATTCTGTGTGTGTGCTGCATGAATACTTTATACATTGCCTCTAAGTTAAGCCTGACTGCTTTTTGTGCCCAGCTTCCTAGGGTTAAGCACAGGTTGTTGTAGTGATTTTTTGTAGTTCACCCTGCAAGGCATTGTGCCTGCTGCTTGACTAGGGCTCACACCCCAGTCAACCAATAAATAACAATCAGCGAGGAAGTAAAAATACTCATTACAGAGAGCCAAAAGACAATTCAGTTTGTAGTATGCAAATGGCCGATACATTACAAAACAGATAAGATGTACTTTGGAGCCGCTTTTTGTCTATTATATGTACGTTATATGGAACGACAGTCATCTGAAAGATTTAGTAGAGTCCTTCATTACTCTTTACAAATGTTTGGATTTCTGGATAATTCACTCAAATGCATCTTACTCCTTTTAACATTTACAATATAAGCAAACACCTCTCCCTCTCTATCTCTACGTCTCTTCTCTCGATCTCTTTCCCTGACTTTCTTCTCTCTCTACCCTGCTCACTCTTACCGATCTTTCCTTCTCTCTTTTTTGCCTCTCTTTGCCCCTTTCACTTGCCCCTTTTCATTTCCCTTTTTTCCCTTCCCTGTTTGTTGCATCTTTTTCCTTCTCTTACTTCTTCTCCTTTACCTCTGACTTGACCCTACTACAAGGCCATTGGCCCCTTGATCCTTGTACTATTCATCGGATTACCCTTTTGGGCTGTAATTCTCCCTGTCATGCCTGCCCACTAGGTTGCCCTCCTCCTCTCTCGTCCCCGTTGGCCCCCGGCTCATCAATCATTTCTGATCCCCACTCTCCCCCATTATCTATCATCTTACTTAATACTAGGTCAGCCATCAAACACCATCAGGAACTCTTCATTCTCTTAGATACAGATAAACCTGATCTCCTGCTGTTGACGGAAACGTGGTTTTCTGAAGCCTCTCTTCCATCTCTATTGGCTGCCCTCCCCTCGACTTACTACGCTATCTGTGCCGACCGTCCTGGCGGGAAAGCGGGTGGAGGCGTTGCTCTCATTGCCCGTTCTGATCTCCAGTTCCAAATTCTCCCCTCACCCTCCTTGGGAGGAATTGACTACTTGGTGGCCCGTTCCACCTTCCTATCCCCCCACTTAGTCATTGTGCTCGTCTATCGCCCTCCTCAACCAACCCCATCTTTCCTTCCGGCCTTTCAAGATCTTCTTGGCACCCTGGCGGTCAACTATGCCTCGGCTCTAGTCCTCGGGGACTTTAATTACTGGCCGACGGACCCCAAGGAATGTGCCTCAAAGGAATTTTCGGAAACCCTCCTCTCTCTCAATTTCACCTCCTTTGTCCACACCCCTACCCACATTCACGGCCACATCCTAGACCAAGTCTGGTCTCTCAATTGTTCCCTGGCTGCACTGTCTGTTACCCCTTGCACTTGGTCCGATCACTTTTTAATTTCGTTTTCCCTTAGTCTCTGTCTGACCAAGACCCTTATCCACACCAAAAACTCTTGGGCTCGCAATTGGGGTAAGGTCAATCTGTCTGACCTCTCGACTTCACTTCTGGCCTCCTCTCCCCCTTTATCGGGACTGGACTCCGCAGCCCAAGCCAAAGCCATTGATTTATGGCTCACGAAAGGAAGCGACTGCTTGGCTCCTCTCCGGCGCACCTCGATTCGGCGCCCCAAAGACGCCAATCGGTGGTTTAATAATGACTTGAAAGAACTGAAGCTTACGGTTCGAAGGGCAGAACGCAAATGGAGACTGGACTATTCCCCCACCTCCAGGACCCGTTATGTCCATCTCCTAGGGACTTATAAACAAAACATCACTGAGGCCAAGAAAGCCTATTTCTCGGCCAAAATTTTGGCGGCCGAGAACCAACCGAAGGAGATCTTTGCCATCACTCACGACCTGGCTTTCTCCGACAGGACCTCACTTAAACCCCCTCCCTCCCAGAAACTCTGCGATTCGCTGAATTTCTACTTCGTCGAAAAAATCTCGACAATTAAATCCAACATCCCCCCCTCCCCTTTCTTTGTTGATCCCCTGCCTCCCCCCGCCCCAGCCTTCTTCAATTCCTTTCCTCCTCTCTCTGAAGAACTTTTCCTGTCTCTCCTTCCCAAAATTAAATCCGGTTCCCCTTTTGACATATGCCCGGCACACATCTTACGGCAGGTTTACTCTGTCTGTTCTTTGCCTCCTCTTGGTTTCCTTAACGACTCACTGGCTCGTGGGGTTGTCACTCCATCGTTAAAATCCGCTTCCATCGTCCCCATCCTAAAAAAGCCAGGAGCCGACCCCTCTGTGATGGCCAATTATCGCCCCATCTCCCTTCTACCCTTTCTGGCGAAGGTGCTTGAGCGACATGTTACATCTGCGCTCAGCTCCTTTGTCGAGGAGAATGGGAGGCTGGCTCCGTGTCAGGCTGGGTTTCGGCCCAAGCACTCGACAGAGTCAGTGGTGGTGTCAGTACTAGACACCCTCAGAGAGGGTATGGACGTAGGCAGATCCCAGGCGTTGGTCCTCCTTGATTTGTCCGCCGCTTTTGACACGGTGGATCACTCCATCTTGCTTTCCCGTGTCAAGGCGGCGGGCATCGGAGGCTCAGCCCTTATCTGGCTTTCGTCCTTTCTGAGGGACCGGACCCAGGCGGTTCATCTTGGGGAGTTTTCAGCTACCCCCTGCCAGGTCCAGTGCGGTGTTCCCCAGGGTTCTTCTCTCTCTCCTTTACTGTTCAATCTTTATATCGCGCCTCTTATCTTTGCCCTACAGCAGCTGGAGGTCACGGTATATAACTATGCCGATGACCTCCAGCTCATCTTTAACCTGTCCTCTACCCCTGACTCTATTTCTAACTTCCAATCTATTCTATCTTTCATCAGGGACTGGATGAACTTCAACCACCTGAAACTCAATCCCGATAAGACGGAACTTGTGGTGACGGGTGGTTGCTCCAGTCCCTGGAATTCTCTATTTTGGCCCCCCTCCTTTGGTTCTCCTCCTACCCCTGTCCCCTCTGTTAAGACTCTCGGCATTAAGTTAAATGATAAACTCACTATGCACTCCCAGATTGGTTCGGTGGTTTCTTCCTGCTTTCTTACTCTCCGCACTATCCGCTCTATTTCTCATTTCTTTTCTTTCTCTGCACTTAAACTAATTATGTCCGCACTGGTCCTGTCCCGCCTGGACTACGGGAACATTCTGTTCAATGGCATCCCTCAGTACAGCCTGCGTAAACTGCAATTGGTGCAGAACCAGGCTGCCCGCCTTGCCTTCGGTCTTCCGAGATTTCATCATACCTCTCCCCTCCTGAAGACCCTCCACTGGCTCCTTGTGCGGGAACACGCCTTGTTCAAATTAGGCTGCATGGCGTTTCAGGCCAGGACGGGCCTGGCCCCTCTCTTCATATCTTCAGCCATCAAAGCTTACATCCCTGGCAGAGACCTCCGCTCCTCGGCACAACTTCTTCTAGCAGTTCCTCGCTATCGGAAAAAAAAACAGGGTGGCTCAAAATTTTCCACTCTTGCCCGCATGTTCTGGAATTCTCTCCCCTTCCATCTTAGGTCTCTCACCCAGTATTCCAGCTTCCGCAAAGCCCTGAAGACTTTTTTATTTACTCAGGCTCTTCTCTCGTAAGCTCTGCTTGCCTTTCCAGTCTATGTCTTAGCGTCTGACCTTGCCCAGCTGGCAGCCTGCTATTTTAGCGCCAAGAAACCGCCCAGGTGTACGTTGCGCTTGATAAATATTTTAAACTTAAACCTCTTACTTTCTCCATCCATTTTAACATATTTTCACAAATAAAGCAGACTGCTTGCACCAAAATATTTGCTTCATGGGCAGACTGCTGTTTGATGTTTTAGAAGATTACACTTTGTGGTTCAAGAGGGTGAGAAGTGGCTGGTCAATGGACAGGCCTGAAATCCTTTAATTCTGCACAGTCACACACCTAAAGAAAAAAAATGGGACCGGTGATGTGTGAGACATGTGGCCTAACGGGCAGAGCTGTTGACTTTGGAACTAGAAAGCTACATTTGAGACCAAGTGTTGGATAAGCATCCTCTGATTCTGGGCAAATCACTTAATCTCCCTATGCCTCAAAAAAAGTCTGACCTTGTGTAATGTAATATGGTACTCTAATACACTTTCTAGTGTTTTGTTGTCACTTTCTTTTCTAATATTGTACACATACTAGCTATTTGCGTTTCAAGGTCACCTGCTGATCCATGGTCCTCCTCTGCTGCCAGTAGTAAAAGAACAGAAACGGGGTCTGACTGGCATACAAGGCAATCTGGCAGTGCACGAAAGGTTGGTCTCAAAGGTCAGTGAGAGGGTCAGTTTTTTGGCTATGTGTGGGCCTGCTAACTGATCTGATGGCCCGCTTTTTACTGTTGGTTTCCCTGATATTACTAGAAACATTGCTTGCAGCAAGCATAAATACATGTAGTCTCCCGTACCTTGCAAAACACCTATACAGACCGTAGTGCTTAATTTGTAAAATAATGAGTCCCAGTGCCCAAAGCTTGATGTGGTACATATCTGATGAGGAAAAGTAAGTGTTTTTCCCAAAATTAAGTGCTGGTGGCCCCCACTGGCAATCACAGGCTCAAACTAAGCACCGTTTTGTCTTTATAAGTTAAACACTGCCCTAATTTACAAATGTGGGACTCTTTTTTAGCTATCTGATTCGCAAATGGGACCACTTTTAATTTGATGGATGGGGCAGGCCATGCTGAAAAGGGCAGGACAGAACACAGGCTGTCGAAGGCAGGTGAGACTATTTCAGGACCTACTGGCCTTGAGTTGGGTACATCTGTACAATGCACAGTCCGGGCTGACAGGTGACATGTGGAAACTGAAACTCAATGTTCAAACACTAGTACAAGTGACTTGTGTCCTGTGCATGTAAGCTGCAGTGATTGTAATTGTAATTGTATTTATTTAGCGCTTACTATCTCTGACGAGGCTCTGAAGAAAAATTGCAGGTATTACTCCAGTTACTTACTGATGGATTATTTTAATACCAGTCAGGTTTGCTCATTAGTGAATGGTTGTTGAGATAGATAGGCTGGCATAGTTTAGGTAATGCTAGGGTTCAGGGACAGGGATTTAAAGAGGGGAGGTTATGATCTATGAAATCACTTTGTGATCCATGAAATGAGGTATAAGCTAATTGTAGACTTGAAATATAAAGGGTAAAGGCATACAGGCTTGAGTCTGAGATGAGGCTGTACACAGAAATAGAAGGCATGCAGAGGACAGAAGGTAAGAACAGGGTCACTCTGGAAAAATAAAGCAGAGGAATCAAGCGGAAGTATGTCAAGGTAAATTTTTCATGCAGTGTTTTAGGAGACTAGTGGGAGAAGGCTCTCTGAGATATCAGGCAATTGGAAGATGTAAACTGTAGAAAGACACAAGATTATGCCTAGTGGGCCAGATGTATGACCAGCAACATTGCGCCTCGCAAATTGCGACTCATTTGCGGGTCGCAATTTGCCATGTACAACAGTGCGTTTAACACTGTTTGCGATTCCCAATGGGGTCGCAAATTGCAAGGCTCATTAATATTAAGCCTCTCGCAATTTGCGAGCCCATTGGGAATGAGAGAATGACAGGCCCTCTCAGGTATGGTGGCCTGCTGGGCTCAGAAAATATCGACTGGACATAATATCGAGTTCAAAATATAGACTGGACAGAATATAGACATCAAAAATATTGTTTTTCAGGTAAGTAATGTAATATCGAATGTTAAAAATATAGACAGTTAAAATATCGAAGTATATAATATAGGTAATTAAAAATATCTAATTTTTAATAGTATCTAATTTTTTATAATGTTTTTTATGGTATTATATGTGTGAAAAATGTGTATTTATGTTATAATTAATTTTAAATAATGAGATTTGTTTTTTTATTTTTTGCGTAATTAAATTCTGTAGCGGGTTGTGGGTTTATAGGGGAATAGGGTGGGAAGTAATTTAATTATAATTAATTAAATATGTAAATTTATTTATTGGTATTATTTTTTAATTAATTGTTAATTAATTTCTATTTGGTAAATAATTACATTTTAATTGGCAATTCATTTTAATTAATTGAATAATTGCTAATTATGTTAATTTTACTAATTTATTTTCCGTAGCGGGTTGTGGGTTTATAGGGGAATCGGGTGGGAAGTAATTTAATTAAAATTAATTAAATATGTTAAAAAATGTATTGGTATTTTTTTAGAATTAATTGTTCATTAAAATGTTATGGGTAATTAATTAATTTTAATTGGGAATTAATTTTATTTAATTGATTAATTGCTAATTATGTTAATTTTACTTATTTATTTTCAGTAGCGGGTTCTGGGTTTATAGGGGAATAGGGTGGGAAGTAATTTATTTATAATTAATTAAATAATTTAATTTATTTAATTGTATTTAATTTGAAATAATAGATAAATAAGTTTTAATTGTTAATTAAATACATTTTAATTGGTAATTAGTTTGGATTAATAGGTAACAAATAATATTAATTAATTTAAATTTGTAATTTTAATTGATTAATTGTTATATTCAAATAAATTGGTAATTACTTTAAAATAATTTGTTATAGATATTAATTTATATTTTTTTAAATAATATATGAAGTATTTAATTTCCCTACTGTTGCACTCTTTGGAGTGGGAATAGTAATTTTTACCCCTACGTTATCCAATGCTTTCCCTACTGTTGCACTCTTTGGAGTGGGAATAGTAATTTTAACCCCTACGCTATCCAACGCTTTCCCTACTGTTGCACTCTTTGGAGTGGGAATAGTAATTTTTACCCCTACGCTATCCAACGCTTTCCCTACTGTTGCACTCTCTGGAGTGAGAATAGTAATTTTTACACTTACGCTATCCTACGATAATAATATTGATTATTATTTAATTATATTATGTTACTATATATATATGTTTTAACAAATATGATTGTAATTTTTTTTATAACTTTCATTAATTATTTAAATATTATAAGGTCATTTAAGTATTTTTAAGTATATTTTAGTAATTAATTTTTAATATTAATTTAATTTAACACTGTTTTTAATAAAGTCGATATTTTAATTAACTATATTTTTGTAAACGATATTTCGTAGTCGATATTTTTGTACTTACCTGTTTGTAGATACAAACTAACCCGGGGCGTAGTACGCGTAGTCGCGCTACGCGAAGCTACGCGAAGACGTTCTCGCACTACGTGAGCTTCTCGAGCGTGCGTAGTAGCTTGCTGGTCCCGTTCGCTCGGGAGTGCATTGTGCGTGTTTGGGGCGCTGTCTGCGTGTTCGGGGGATTGTAGCATGCGACCTTACCCATGTGGTGGGCTATGGGCGCGGCCATCTTGTTTTTTCAATTGTCCCGCCCGCTCGCGTCCCCTATTTCCTCTTCCGGGTCGCGTATAACGTGTTCGCGCGGTGCACGTCTTGTTCAGGAACACAACTACTTGTTCACGCTGACAAAGTGCGTGTTTGCGTGAAATTGCGTGCGAACTTACCCACGTGGTCGCGATGGGCGCGGCCATCTTGTTTTTCACACTCTATGCTATGGTTCTGGGCCTAGTTTTCTATCCACCTTATATCTGTGCAATGTTTACCTATTTTCACAGTTTTTCTTACTTTTTTTACTTATCATCTATCTCTCTCTGTCCCTAAGTTTATATTTTGCAATTTATTTCTACTCTTTCACCTTTTTTAAACTTTTCTACTTTTTTATTTTACTCCTACTTCTTCCCCCTAACTTTTTTTCCTTTTGTTCTAACTTTTCTTTTCCACCTCCACCCCAGAACCATGGCAAAGGGGAGCAGCAGAACCGGCTCGAAGGGCAAGGCGCCTGCGCCCAAGAGCCGGCTGCCTTGCGGCAGAATGCGACCTTCAGGGGTGAAGGCCCGGAATCTTTTCGGGGAGGCGGAGGTGGCCGCCCTTGTTTTTTTTATCCAGCGCCACCTCCCCTTGACCTTGGCAGCAGGTGGCAGGTCAGGCTCTGGTTACCTTCCAGAGGAGCGTCACCGCCGGTGAGCGAAGGTGCGCCGGGCAGTCTTCCGCTACACGGATATCCGGCGCACCCACCAGCAGCTGGCCCACCGGTGGGCAGACATTCTGGACTGGGAGCAGGACCTGTTGGACCTGCTAGGTGTCGAGTTCGTGGGGCTTGGTGAGTAGCTACTAATATTAATATATGTGTATATAGTAGTATAAGTATTGTGTATAATTCTTGGACGAATAAGTAACATGATTACTTGTGCGCTTTGTTACATTGCAGATCAATTCCATCTCAAAATCTTCTGTTACCGTATGACACAGGTGCTGCTCGCTCGCCACTTCTCTTACTGGTTTGTAACTGTGCGCTAGCTTGGGCTGGTGATTATTGATGTTAGAGTTTACTTTAGAGAACTGAAGTTAGTTAATGCTATTGCTAGAGTCTAGTCCTTACATTGTCCTTTAGTGAAATAGTGGTGGATGGATAGTATTAGTTCATATTTTCTTAACGGTCTGCATGACGCGGCGCGTCCTCTGTCACTGAATGCTTAGTTAGTTCTTATTTATCCCACCCCTCCATAGAACCGGTTTTCAGTTTGTTTACTGAGTGGTAGGCTTAGCAGCAATAGCATTGTCACGTCAGTCAGTAACACTTCATATGACGCAAGCAACCAACAATTTCGTGTATGCACAAATTTATGCATGTGTCCTACTCCTCCATCTCATCTATGCATGTTTGCGGGCAAAAATAAAATGGAAATGCCGACTTACTGAACAATTAGCCCGGCTGGATTCTGGAATAGGTGGTGTAGGTCAGGAGGTACTGGCTTCGTTAGTATATTCTGCAATCAGAATGTTTATGGAACATTTGATTAGTGTTCTATAAGTAGACGGTCTGTGAATCCTGCAAGCCAGTAGTCATTTAGACCTCGAAGTAAATTTTATTGCAATTCTTGTTTCCTAAAATGTTTGAGAGGATTTTTGAATGATGTATTTGTTTCACAGCACTCAATGTTTCTCTTTCTTTATTATTTCTTACATGATCAGCACCACCCAGGGCACGAAGACGGGCTCTGAGTCGGCGGGACAACCACCAGAGCAGCGCTCCTCTACCGAGGATCCTGCTGCTGGCCCCAGTAAGTCCTCCAGTGCTTATATTATTATGAATTATATTTCCCTAACTTTTTAACGCACCTTATTGTTTCAAACCTATTAAGCCTCCTTCCTAATTAAATGTTAGCTAAACCTTCTTTGGTCTTCAATTTGTTTTCCAAATTTTGGGTATCTAATGCCATCCCTGACTAGTTTAAATTCCTTCAAACTGCCTCTGCCCGATGACTCTTTGTGCTACTACTATTAGACTGTCTTTAGCTAAGCTTACCCTGTTGGCCACTCTTTAGTTAAGGTATTCTTTGGAATAAAGCTGTGATAGAATAGCTGTAGCCACTGGGTCCACTCCTGTCTTTTGCGTTGTCATCTGTAATCTCTAGTCTTTGTCAATTCCCACCCCAAAAATGGGCAACCAGATGTTTGCCTACTAATTTTTGTTAGGTTATACTACTACTACTGTTGCGGTTATTCTCTGCACAGGCACATACAGAACTATGCACAAGAAAATAGGATGTTGGTGATAGGGAGGTTGGACCTTACTTACACCCTAGTCACAGAACTCAGTCAGAGGAACCCACAATTCAACGACAGTCTACCTACCTAAGTGTCTCAGTCATAGTGATTTGTCCCACTCCGTCCCGACCCCCACAATAAGATAGTTAGATATACCCAATGATTTTCTTACACAACCCAGAACAGAAGAACACCCTTTCGCTCACTCACTCGTTTAAGTCCACAACACCCCAGACACTCAAAATTTACCACAGAGTCTATGTGCAAGTTCAAAAACTTTATTTTTTTAACAACAAGCTTTGTATTGTTGTAACTTGTAAGTTGTTCCATGAAAAACATCCAGCTCCACCATGCCCAATAAAGAAGATTAAATACTATACATTTTTGTACAACTAGTGCAAGATAGAGAACTGTGGGAATTGTGGGAGACCCCTCACCGTTGAACATATACTGGTTACACATGCATCTTTCGAAAGCTCTTCTAATCTCTGGTTCGTAGAAGGCAATCTTCTCATCTGCCTAGGAGAAAAATGTTGCACGTTAGACAGTGAATAACTATGCCATTTTATAGCAGTCATGCCAAAAAAGTGTAACATTATGGATAAGCAAAAGGGATTAACAATACTGTAAGTAAGTAAGTCAACCTCTTTAGTTGTATGCAACACTCATGTGGCCTCAAAGGTGTCTTTCTTACTGCAACAAGCTGCAAGGTAACAACATGGGCAAAACAGTAGACCCGGATCATTCTAAAATGGTTACATGGCTCAGGCTAACGTTCCAAAGACTAGAGTAGGAGTAGAGATTAGATGACCCTAGGGACCATCTAATAAAGTAAAACTAAACTCTGTCTAATGACTGCTGTACAGTAGTACGCAATTTGGACTAGTCACACTTACAATGTTTTATGTTGTACGTAACTGTATTTTCAATCTTCCTTCCTGGTGAAGTACAACTAGTAAAATAGGGGAAGTTGTGCAGGCATCTCAAAAGGTGTACTTGCTTTTATAGGTGCACAGTCACTACCAACGACCAGTGCCACTGCCGACGGGGCCAGCGGCGATACTAATGCCACCCAGGAGGGGACAGTGGCTGCGGCACCTGCAGTAGCAACAGTGGGGGAGGAAACTTCAGCGGTGGGCGGTGGTAAGTTATATTCATTACTTATTTGCATTACTAGGTGGAAGGGGAACATTTCCCTCACTGTGCTATGAGACTTATTAAGAAAGTATGAATTTGAAATTGTACTGGACAATATACAATGGTTGAAGAACACACCCTTTGCAGCATTACCAGCGTGAGTTGAGTAAACAAGGCCTCTTCTATCAGACTCCAACTCAGCTGTGAAAGTTATGGAGAAGACTAAAAATCAGATCAGATGACCTTGAGGTATGTGTTGAACAAAAAGGGAAAGAAGTGAACTAGGGAGGAAGGAGGAAGGACGAAAGACCATAGAAGGATACTTTGGAAGGTTCATGCACGTGGCTGCTATGAATCCGATGCATGGGTTGTTGAAGGATGGGTAGAACTGGAAGGTGAAAGAGAAGATGCATGCCTGGTTGGGCAAAACAATATGGGTGCATGAATATAGTGGATAGCAAGAATCATGAGCGGAGTTTGTGACAATGAAACCCAAGGCAAGGAAGGAGTGGACGCATGGGTGGTTGTTGGTGAAAGTGAAACCAGCTAAGGCGATAATAAAGCATGATAGACATTTATTTTTATGGGTTGTTTTCCCCCTAAATGTATTGTATTCATCATAGGTGGAGACTGTCACTGGAAGCAGAGTCTTACTTTGAAAATATAAAAGGAGATACAAAAAAGACTGGTGTTCTTCTGTGTACTCAAGTCCACCCATAGTACTAGGGCCAGTATAATGCCAGAAAAAACTTCAACAAAAGTTACAGGCAGGGGAAGCAGGAGGATAGATTAGATAGATACTAAAAGTTGCCACCATTTGTATCTACTGCGCTTGGTAGTGCTACTATGCCACTATGTGTTGAATTAATTTGGAAGAGTTTCAGTTACAATTCTGTTCCTTTTTTTATAGATACTCATACTCCTTCCCACAAACCATCAAGGAAGGAGTTGGCAGCCAGGTCCCGGCAAAGGAAACTGCAGGCCATTATTGAGGAGTACCGCCGGCTGGTGGCTGAGGCCGAGGAGGAGGAAGAGGCAGCAGCTGCTGCTTCTACCAATGCCCCAGGCCCCAGCCAGCCCCACCTGCAGGAGTACGGCGCCGTGGTCAGGCATCCGCTCACCGCCGGCATGTAACAACATCTGCCGCCCCCCCACATGGATGCAAATGTAGGTGCCGTGTATTTCGGCAAAAGATTCTCCTCCGGGTGTCAAAGTTGGAGGATCAATTAGAGGAGTGTGTGAAGATATTGGTGGACAAACACCTTAAAGCGCGCCGAATGTGATGGACCCTGTGCATTTGCCCCTTTTTTAATACTTTTGTTGGTGGGTGGGAATTGGATGTTGAGGTTAACATATTTTTGTGGGACATTCTTTGGACTTGGACATTGGTTGGGGTTAGGGTGGGGATAGGGGTGGGATAGGAGAGGACTAGGAGGATATTTTTTATATACATCAATAAATGTTATTTATTTTCAACGTACACATATGATGTTGTTTTGTGGTGGGGTTACTGTTGTACGCCACAAGGTTTACTCTACATGCAAGGCAGCAGCCAGTGTTTGATTGAAATAATTATTAATTGACCACATGTAACAACATCATGCCAACAGATAGATGCGTTACCCCTCACTGAGTCATATTTGTCCTATTTGTACTACCAGTCTCTCCTCCATTATACCTCCTAGCAAACTTCTCTTCTTACCTGTGATTGATGATGATTAAGTTTGGCACTGCAAGCAAAGCCTAGTTGTCAGGGAAGAGGAGCTCGTCCTCAAACCCTGGTGGTTCTTCCGACACAAGTAGGTCCTGTAACCCACTAATTATTTCTTCCGACTCGCTCTCCTCTTCCAGCTCTGATTCACGTACTTTGTAGTCTGGTGGTATCAAGTGCTGATTCATTTTTATCATGGTTAACCTCTTCACGCTTTTGGGCGAGAGACTGGTCCTTTTCACAGTCACAATGGCACCAGCAGCACTGAAAACACGCTCAGAAGAGACACTTGCAACAGGGCAAGCTAGATACTTTATCGCCAGCCTGCTAAGCAGTGGCCATTGGCTTCTTGTCCTATACCATTACACCAATGGGCTTTGCTCCATGAACACCTCTGTTGTGTCATCCTGATAGGCCTGGACCAACCGCTCAATGTTCATTGGTGCTCGGGTTTGCTCGTCCTCTTTTTGCTTTGCGACAGCAACGTACTTACCCATCCCTTTCTGTAGAAACCAAGCAGCTATTTTTTTGCTTGTGTCTGATGAATCAGATCCTGTTGGTGCGGTTGTTGTTATTGTTTGTGTTGGTGACTGCTGGGAAGCAAACACACTGCTCGCATGCTGTGAAGAAGAACTTGACTCTGTAGGATGCTCAGTAGTACTTGCAGTGTCCTGGGCTGGCACTGACAGGCCTCTAATTGAGAGCTGTTTGTTTTCTAAATCAGTGGCTTCCTCGGCTACTACAGTTTTGTACTTGGAAACATCCCCTTCTGAAAAAGGGATTACTGCATTACTGTTCACAAATAATTTGTACCGTGGATCCAAAATTGTGGCAGTAATGTAATGTTGATGCGACACAATCTTATTTTGAATCCTTGTATTCTGAGATAAGCGGCCGGCTAAGGACTTCGCCAAATTACATGCTTCAAGTTTTCCTTCAACACCTTCGTATGTTTCAGACACCTCCTTCAGCTCTTCTCCAGCATGTACAACAATGGGATAGCTTGGCTCATAGTAGAGTCCTCCCTGCTTACTGCACGTGTGAAGACCTCAAAAGGAAGTAGCATCTCTGTCAGGCATTTAAAGAGGTCCCATTGCGACATCTCAACTGTCATGGCTTTAATAACACCAGTTGGATCCCCTGATCTTCTTGTCATGACATAAGCATTAAGTGGTATGTACTGCTCAAACAGCCGATCAAGCATGTAATAAGTAGAGTTCCAACGTGTTGGTACCTCCTGGATGAGTGCTTTCACTGGCATTCTATACTCACTTTGAATGACCCGTAGCTGCTTCCGGGCTTTAAAAGAATGATTGAAATGCGTGCAGATTCTTCTGCAAATGGTCTGTAAGCTGCTGACTTTGCTTTCACTTTTCAGAAAGTCTTGAACCACAATGTTAATGCAGTGTGCCAAACACGGGACCCTAAAATAGCCACCATCTTCCATGGCCTTAACTACATTACTGCCATTGTCGGTGGCAACAAAACCAATATTGAGGCCTCTTGGTCGCAGCCATTCAAAGACCTTGCTGTTGAACTCATCCAAAATGTTTGCAGCAGTATGCGATGTCTCCATAGCAAACATGGCTACAGTAGCATGTTTGCGAGTATCATTAAAAATCTCAGTAGTGTCAATGCCTGTAGATATCTTGTCTCTAACACCTGTAAAAGAGATCCAGTGTGCAGTGATGCACATGTAATCAGTGGCTTGGCTACTGGTCCACATGTCTGTTGTCAGGTGGATACTATGCACAGCACTCTGCTGCAAGGCTTTTCCAAGCAATTCTAGCACGTCGTGGTGTAGTGCTGGTACAGCAACTCTGGCAAAATAGTAGCGGCTGGGAACATTCATTTTGGGCAGAGGGTTGACACAAATTCCAGGAAACCCACCCCTTCAACAAAAGAAAAAGGGAGAAGGCCCAGAGCTAACATTTTAGCAAGCTTAGCATTGTACAAACGTGCTATTGGGTGGTTGCGCTCGTACTTTCCCTCCTGCCTAAACATGCTAACAATGGTACGCTGCTTGGTATTTCTTTCTGTTGTGCCCGATGCTGTCATTCGCGTCGCAGACTTTGCACCCATACTCCTTGGTGTCTCCGGGTTACTCTTACTCTGGTGCCACAGAGATGTTGCTGATGCGGAGGATGTGGGATCTACCACTGCCGTGCTGGGGAGTCGGACAGGGGTACTTAGTGTACCACTACCAGATAGAATGTCTCCCTCTTCTTCCGGTTCGACCTGTGGACCTTCTACTGCTTCCCCACCAACATTAATGGTTCCTGCTTTTATGAGACGTAGGTGGTCCTCCCACTTGATTGTGTGGTGTTTTTTCATATGGGTCATTTGGCCTCCGGTACCATAGTTTGTACCAAGCTTACCACGACTAACAGAGGAATGACAAATGGAGCATATAGCAATGTTCTCCTCATTTGCGCTAACTGTAAAGAAGTCCCACACTGGGGAGCTTGACTTTTGTCTCCTGCTAGAGGTGCCACTTCCAATGCCGGAAGAACTGGAGGTTGTTGTGTGGTGAATTTCACTATGTGACTGCGCAGTAGTACCACTACCTACTTCTGCTGAGGTGGAACTTGTGCTGGATGTAGGACGCTGCCGGCTGTGTGCAAATGTAAAAATGGAAGCTGGAGGTAGTTTTGGTGTGGCCTGTGTTGGTGGTATGCGTGCTACATCCCTAGTCACAGCCATTCTTGATAGGGTTAAAATGTTGGTCTCCATGTCCTCAGGGCCAGGAGTAAGGCTTGTGATGACTGGGTCTGACTCATCATCACCATCATTATCCGGCTGCTCAACATCGCACTCCATAAATGGTAGGCTTCCTGGAACCTTCCTTTTCCCTAGCCTGGTCTTCTTGGGATGCCTCTCCCTCTCATGCTGAGATTGTTGTGGCTCCCAATTGAGATCAAGATCAACAAAAGGGATGCTTGGCGAAGAACTCAATGGACTAACCCTCCTTTTCCTTGGTGGGGATTTGGAAAACAATAGATCTCCTGCATGAAGTGCTGCCTCGTCTTCTTGCTTAGCATCAGGCTCAATTTCCTGAACTGCCCCGACTTCGGGAGGAACAACAACTACTATTGCCGGTGGTGGTTCTTGAACAACAACTATTGCAGGCGGTGGTTGTGGTTGTTGTTTTCGTTGAACATCTACTATTGCGGGCGGTGGTTGTGGAACACCTACTATTGCAGGCAGTGGTTGTGGTTGTTCTTTTCGTTGAGCATCTACTATTGCGGGAGGTGGTTGTTGAACAACTACTATTGCGGGCGGTGGTTGTGGTTGTTCTTTTCGTTGAGCATCTACTATTGCGGGAGGTGGTTGTTGTTGAACAACTACTATTGCGGGTGGTGGCTCAGGTTGACCATCTACTATTGTGGGCGCTGGTTGTTGTTCACCACTTTTCTGCTGTGTTCCCTCTTGCGTGGAATGTGTACTACTTTGAGATAGCGATAAGTTCAGCTCAGGCTCAGTATCACTGCTTTCCACCATTAGGCTGGCTACCTCTTCCCCACTCATCTGCTTGGGCCTGGGTTGGTGGCTTGGGCCCACTGATGCGGAGGTGCTGGCCCCAGCTTGGACCCCGGTCACTGCTGCTGCAGGCGTACATTTTTTTTGCCCAAAAAAGGTTTTCGGGTCAACACCAGACTTAAGTGTCACTTCCTTCTTCTGTTCTTCCTTCTTCTCAGCTACTTTCTTGGTCTTGGAGGACCTGGTACCTGCTTTCTTTGGGCCCATATTCTTCAGATGTCAGCAGCAGCACTCAGTTGCACAAGTTGCTGAGAATGATGTCTGGTCAGGTTAGTCACACCACACGTGACGTAGTACAGAAGGACGTCCGTCTGGCAGTAGAACAGGCGATGAATGATGACACCTCCTCTTCAGCACCTACAAGCAAAGAAGGCAGAAGTTAGTTAACAACATCAGTCGAAGGTGGATTTTTTTTAGCTTTAATTTTAATTACTACTAGAAGTATTAGTACAACCAGTAAGAGTAAGAATAGTAAATAACTAAAAAGCTAATGTAGTGGAAGTGGAACTTGTTTATCCTTAAATTGTGCATCATTTCGGATGGATGCAGCATCAGTGACCTGCAGCAGATAGCAATGGGGATGTGAACAGTAGTAAGCCAACAGGAACAATGGCAAGACACAGGCCAATTTGTCAAAAACAGAACAGCACACTACTACTACCACCCCAGCTCCACATGGGCACTCTCATCACAGGTACATGGGTAAAGGGCAAAGGCCAGAAAACAATAAAGTCAAGCAGGCCTATATCCCTCCCTATATGGCCAGAAAAAGGAGGGTGCCTGCATCACAGCTTAATGCAAACAAGAAAATCCCCATGGCTACAAGGTTTGAAAGTTACACAACAACACAAACAACAAAGGCATTTAGAGTTTTTTTCACCCAAACAAATAACACCCCAAACACCACATTTGAAAATTCAATGCATTGCCACCCATGCCCTAAATGATGTTAAATTCAACAGACAAAATGGACAACGCTACATCAATCATCCTGCTGACTATCTCTGGGACTATAGGCCTACTGGCAGAAAAAAATCACACAAGTTTGTAGGCCTGCGGCAAAAAAACTAAACCACGATGGAAGGTCACACAAAATGGCCGCCCCCACATGGCCTGGCCACCCACAAAAACATGACAATGGTTGGCTGCTTGACAAAATGGCCGCCAAGCCGCTCACATGGTCAGGCCACCCTCAAATAATAACAAAGTACATAGAGGACAGAAACAGTAAGTGGTCCATGCTCCAAAAACTACAAGCAAATGACAACCTGAGGAGTTTCTTTTAGCAAAATGAACAGCATCTACATTTTCGGGAACGTTTTAGGCAACTCTAGAGATATAGCTCGCGAGAATGCAAATTCGACGTGTTCGGCAGCGCGAACTGTTCAAAACGTCGTTATCGCGTGCCCGAGCACGCACATTGAGCGCGCGAAGAAGACAAAAACTGCATGGTCGCGGTGTAGCACTGTGCAAAGTTACCAAAACTACGCAAGCTGAATTCTAGGGTTACCTAGTGCGCATATTATCCAACACACACCCAAAACCTGCAATTCAACACCAAAAAAACATTTTGCTAATCAATCCAAAGCCTTACACTTACAACTTAAACACCCAAAATCAGTTGAACAACTTTCATGCACCCACATGATGAGGACTCTAGTAGTACCCTTGGGCCTACTGGCAGAGTAGGCCACAAGCTTGGAGGCCTATGGCAAAAAAAACACAGTGGCTCCAAACACAAAATGGCCACCACCCACCACCTGGCCAAACCACCCACAGAAAGTAAATGAACTCAAGCAGGCCTACACTAACTACATGAGCTACTAGGGTTACCTAATTTTAGAAAAAAATTAAATTCCACTACAACAGAGTATGCAATTAAATCCAATGCCACAGACACAACAGAAACATGGGTGGACCCTTGGGTACCTCTAGGCGTAGTGGATGAAATTTCAAACACATACAACTTGGCCCCTCATGAAAGTACAGGCCTCCCTCAATAATAATTTTTAAGAAAGACTGAGAAGCACAGAAAACTGTAGTTAAAAAAAAAACCAAACCAAACAAACATTTACAGTACACCAATTCTCAATTCTCAAACTTACTTGTAAAAGAAAAGTTCAAATCCAAAATTCCGCAATAAATCCAATTAAATGGTATGATGCAGCAGAGATACACAAAGAGTAATCCTTCCAGCTCTAAATCCAAATGAAAGTGAACAACACCATATGGAGAAAACACTGGGAGGAGCCTGGTGGACAGGAACAGGAAGTTGGAGACTCAGGGGCACTTCCTTTCTCTTGAAAAAAAGAGTAGAAACAAAAAGAGGACTCCTAGCCCAAATAAATACAGCCAAATCACACTCTGAGAGGTTAAATGAACATTTTTTAGAAGATTTTGACATGCTCGGGAGATATTCTGTGCCAGATTGCAGTTTCTTCGTGTTCGGAAACGCAATCTTATCAACATGGCGCTGCAAGGAGGATCGCACGTCCCAATGACATGTTCGCGCGTCCGAATGACGTATTCTCGTTCTCAAAGTCGCATGGGATTGTGCAGCCGGATTCCAAACATCGTAGCGAACGCGACCGGGAGAGAAAAGCGAGAAAGCGAACGCAGAACCACGGTAAGTCATTACCGCGCACACGAGAATGCTATTGAGCGTGCGAGGAAGAAAAACTACTATGCTACGCTGTAGATTGCGAAGTAGTCGACAACTTCGCGCTCGCCACAAAGTGCGAAGTTGCCGAAAATTCGCAAACTCCGCGAACGGAGCGTAGTTCTCCGCCCAGGGTTAATACAAACTCGATATTTTGTCTGTCGATATTTTGTCAACGATATTTTTTCAACTCGATATTATGTCAGTGATCCCAGCAGAACACCATGTCCGCGACTGCTTTTAAATAAAGCTTTTTTTTTTTTTTAAATGCAGCCGGTTTTCCTTAAAGGAAAACGGGATGCGTTTAAAAATAAAAAATATTTTTAGAGACTGTCACAAAGTGGGAGGGGTCCTGTGGGGACCCCTTCGAAATTGTGACTGCATTACCAATCTCTTGAAGAGGAAGAGGGTGGTAATTTACGAGTGTTTTGCGACCGCAATTGCAGTCACAAAACATTCAACCATTGATTTGCGGACGCAATTTTGAAGGGAACACCCTTCCTAATTGCGACTCGCAATTCCTAAATAGCGACCCGCTATTAATGAATTGTACATGTCCCGGGCCCTTTTGCATGCGCAAACGGGTTGCAAACCCATTTGTGCATGTAATTTAGGGTTGTACATCTGGCCCTGTGTTCCAAATGTGGACAGGCAATTTAAATATGGAATTACGAAGTCTATACATCATTTGAAAATTAGGAGTTAGAGCCTGTTGTTGCCAAACCTAGGGTAGCAGTTTTAAACATAGTCTGGCGTATCCCAACCTTGGTATGGGGTCATAATTCTGCACAAGGGGAGTTCTCACCGAAAAAAGAGAAGGTGTCATTTAAAGACCTACCCTCACTATTCTGTAATTAAAGGTTTCTTACTCACACACAAATAATTAGTTATTTGGCACTGGCTGACATTATCATGCCAATACACATTCAGTTTATACCCTGTCACCTAATCTTATTCAAGTGTATGTTGTATGTGTTTTTGCATGTTGCCGTTGTAGTATATTTATTGTACATATTAGGGAAGCAGGGTGAGGAAGCCCTTTGGGATCCATTTGAAAGCTCCTGGCCTGTTCTGCACAAGATGGAATGGAGATGTTTTCCCAGACAGTGGTAGAGTATCAGGAGAGATACTGACGGGATGAGAACTAGATATTGGAGTGAAGACAAAAGGGGACAAGGCTCCTATAGAAATTCAATTAGGTCCTTTTGCTGGGAGGCACTGCTGATTTGGTTTCCTGTACACTGGCCACTTGGTGGTTGGTGGGTGGTGGGTGGAGGGGGTGAAGGCAGGGGGGATGCAGTCGCTGGTGGTAACAGTGAGAAGAGACTTTTAAGTAAAAACATCCTTTTGTCTTCTTCCTTTCTTTGTGGCTGTGCATAGCTTGCTGCAGATAGTTCACACCTCTTTTTAGGTTGAGCCTGGGCAGCACAAGCGCCACTCTGCGAGCCATGCTGTATTGGAGTATGGAATAAAACATCTCTGGGCACCTTGGTAAAGGGTTGCTGGGGAGAAGACAGAACAACAGGACATTAGCGGGGGTAGCAAACATTAGGGCCTCCTACCTAGGGATAAAGAGTCTCCTCAGAAAAGACGCTGTGTCTACCAAGGCTCTACGTGCACTGTGTTGTAACAACCTCTCTCCCAGGCTCCAACAATAACCCTATTATGTGCCGCAGATTTCTGTCCTTGTTTCCACAGACACGTCCCTTTGTTCTAAGTTCTGTGAACATTGTAGAGTAAACAGGAACATGAAAGTGGGACGTGGACCATGAATGCCACTAAATTGATATCCCATCCCATGCCTTCCACGAGCCAGTGATCAGATAAACATGCCAGGGGTAAGGAGTCCATCAAAAACCCTGGCTGGAGCCTGCAGACCTCTTGTGGCTTGTGTGGCAGCCCACGCCATGGTATACCACCTCTCCACATTCCCTCTGGCTTTTCTCTTGTATACCACCCCTGCTCTGGGGGCTCCACTCTCTCGGGGGTCACTGTGGTACTAGGGTGTGATGCATTAACTTGAGAGTGTTTATACTGGGTAGTTTTTAGCACTCCACCCTCTTCCTTGACCCACTCCTCCTAAGCAAGGCATGTATTTCTTTTGGCTGTTGGCACCTGTTTTGCCCTGGCAATGCCCTCCAACTCTGCCCCCACAGTCCAATCTTTGGGGTGATACCTGTTCTCTCCAACCCATGGCGGTCCCCTTTCCTGCCCTGTGGTGCATACTCACAGTGCGCAGTGAAGAGCAGGGGCACGTTCAGCATCAGGTAACACAAGGCACATTTTCACCGGCAAAGAAACTGACAACAATTTTGTGTAAAGTGTGGCAACACTTCACCCAGGAGGTACGTGCCAAGCACTTGTTGACACATTGCACACTTTGCGTCTTTCATTATACTTATGATGAAGTGCAGGATCCTAACAAGGGATTTTGCACACTACATACATTCACTCCAAAAATAAAACATATAGGTAAAGAACATTATCATTTACAACGTCGATTGCTCTAACTCGCAAATGCGAGACCTATTTGCATTGCAAATGCTTGTTTAGTCAGTAAGCACTATTTTCTTTAATGAGTTTCTCCTACTACAGGAACGACATGCTTTACTGCAACTTTCAGTGCACCATGAGCACTTTCACTTTCTAAGCAGCCCGGCCCGGGACAATGGCGAACACTTCTTTGAACAGGTCTTGCATTTACAAGAGTTTGAGCTATTGGCATTGTACATGACAATGCCTTTTATTTATGTGTTAATTATCAAAACACATAAATAAAAGGCATTGTGATTTATAATGTCAATAGCTTACACTCTCGTAAATGCAAGACCTAATGCATTGCAAATGCTTTTTGCTTCTGTTGTGGATGCTCTAGGCTGAAGACTACCCCTAATGTGATGAGCATCATCCCACACAAAGGCTGTGTCTGCAGAACAGGGTAGAGAGGCAATCAACAACCAAAGACACCTCACACCAGTTCTCCAGCTTGCAGATTTCCCACCAGGACTGGAGCCTGTGATGTACCTTACACACATGCCTCGCAGCAAGGGCTCAATGCATAGAACTATCTTGATAATGCTATAAAAAAGGGTGCAGGTTTCTTATCAGTTCAATGTCCTGCATGTTCCACCTACTGCATTTTTGAAGACCCAAAACTAAAATTTAAACATCTATGCCACATTTGATGGAATGATGTCATGTGAGACGACTATCTATAGTCACCATTACACAAGCAGCAAAAATTACTTTTTGTGGATCACCCATGACTGACCTGTCAATAATTTTAGTTATAAAAGGACCCACAGGAGGGTGTGGGTGCTGGGGTCCAGGGCCGAACTGGTCGTGGCGGGCATCAGTCGTTTTCCCGGGCGGTTGGAAGGGTGGGAGCCAGTTTTGCAGTGGTGGGGGCCAGTTTTAAAGCAGTGCTGCAATATTAGTCCCCGGTAACAAAAGAAGCAGTGCTTCACACTTCAACCACCACCCCGCCCCCTTTCTGGCTGGTCCAATAAAATTGCCTGGGCTGGTTTGGGGTCCTCGTCTGGCCCTGCTGGGATCATCTCAGAAAGAGCCCTGGCTACATTAAAGACACAGAGAGATTTCTGGTAGAGCCCATCGCTGCCGGACAGCTTTCTGAAGCCCAGAGCCAGAAACGTTCGGTGGCAGCCTGAAGTGGTTCAAAGCTGTTCCATTTAATGAGCCTAGCAATCCAATCACTGCATTCACTTTTAAAGCTGAGTAGTTTTTGTTGAACTCTGGAAATAAACTGAGGGATGTTACCTTATGTTTTAGAAATGTGCTTGAATTTGAATTGTGTGCCAAGGTTTGCATGTTTAAAAATGTGATTCTACATCTGAAAACATATTACAATCACACGTTTCCCAGAGACAAAAAAAAGCAAAATGCTCCCCAGCAGTATTTGCCCACTACCCAACAATAACACTACTTAGGTCCCCATAGTCACGCCAGCAAGCGCTTTCCTGCCTCTACCACCTCACGATAATAGCCCCGGTCCAGAAACAAACCTGTATCTACCACCCCTTCCTTGAACCCACCTCACCCCAGACCATGTACTTATCCAATGACTCAGTCCCCCCGTCTATCTCCCTGGGCTCCTTAGAGGTGCAGCAAACTGCTAAGGTAAATGACCATTCCTCACTGTGATGCTCTTAGACCTGTCCGCAGCCTGTGAATCAGAGGATGACACCTGAAGCCAACATCTACATGCTTTAATTGAAGCCTGTGGTCCTACCGCAAATAAGAGCGACAACCCATTAAACATCTGTCACAGAAAATTATGGTGGGTTACAAAGGTCTCAGAACTCTCTGGCAGAATGTTCAGTTTGTATACATGTGAATCTTTAATGTGTATGCATACCTTATTCAATAAAGGTAGTAATAAACCTATGGAACATAGGTATTTCTGCAACCACACATCTTTTGTCCTTTTTTTATTGTTGGGAAATTGTTATTTCATGTAGAGAAACACCTTATCCTTCTCTCCAACCAAATTATTCCCCCCTTCCTACCAAGAAATGTGATTTTCTTCTGCCTCTGCCTGAAATGTATGTCTGACCTTTCAGAGTTCAAAGCAGAGTTTTTTTTTTTAATATCCTCAAATATATGACTTTGAGTGTCTGCACAATCTTTTGGGCCATTTTAGTTCTGGAACACCCATGTTTTACTCTTGTAATCTGATTTACTCACAAGAAAATGTTTGTGTAAGCAACTCCTTTAAGAGCGCCAAACAAAAGTGTGTGATTTTCAAAAACCGTTAATACTCATGCAAAAGGTTACGTGCAAATGTAAACTAAAATTAAATGAGATTAAAGCTTTGTAAATAAGACTGCATGTGATTTACTCCCTCCGCTATTTCCATGCTATCCTTCTGTCACCTGCAGGTGGCTGCTTATTACATTAGCCACCTAATGAAGGGCAATACATTAAATTCATTTGTTTCAAGATAGAATTACTATTCTTAACTCCACATCTAGGCACCCTGAAGATATAGATCATGAAGATAAATAGACCTGGAATTATGCATAGTAAATATATACTTATCTATTTGTGCTTACCATTAAATATTATGCTACTCAAAATTCTGTACACAATGTTCTTGCAGGTCGATATTCAAAAACTCCATATTGTGGAGAAATGTTTTACAGGGCCTGTTGTGTATGTAAAACTGACTTCTTTGATTCTAAAATAAAAGGAGACAATACCCACAGATGAATTTATAGGCAGCGATCACCACACATGTAGATTTACTTTACATCCACACCTACATGTGCATCCTTGCCTACATGCCATTCACAAACAGTGGGTGGGAATTGACATCTATGTTAAGTATACATGTCTTCACAACGTTACTGACCATAACGTTGCTGCTGTTAACTTTGCAGTTGTATTTTAGATGTAAATCGGTCATAAATAGTTCTAGATACCGTGAGCAGACATCACCCCCTACACTAGGTGGAAAAAAGTAGGGGAACAAGTATCACCAGGCAATGCTCATAAGTGGAATCACATAAATATACTTCTGATGCCTTCTCAGAGACTATACATTCGATGGCAGCCCTTTTAACAGCAAGAGTCGATGCACTGAATATGCAATCATATAACATATTGCACTAGTAGACATCCTTTTGAGGATTGCATTGTAGTTACAGGAATACAATAAAAGGTTTTCCCCCCAGATAGCCATAGAAAAAGGAGAACATTGAGACAAGGGGGAGATCAAACACTGTTTCGATGGAGAGATAATCAATAAGCAGGGGCATGCAGCACGCAGAGAACAATATTATAGAAAAGTGGAGCCCCTGCTTATTCTGTGCTGGTTAAAAAATTTCCCAGCAGAACAAATGCCAATCAGCATATAATCACTAAAATTGCCTCTAGAATATCGCCTTCAGGAAACTTCCTTCATGTAGGACTTTATGTTTCTCAAGAACAGAATGAAACTAAAGCTGAGGGCAAGTCACACAAGAATGTAGGGTAAGTAGCATTTGACACCGTTATGTCCTTAAACCCAAAAGATAATGGCAGACAGCATACCACTGAGTTGTCAAGGTGAAACAAGAAAAGGATAAAAAAAGTTATCTAAGACTGGAATGATGTCAAACACCAGCTTAACCCACTTCTTTTATCTTTACTCAAGGATAAATGCTTGAGTAAAAGTACCAAGGCAGACAACCATACCTCATTGGACAGATTGCTCGGTAAATCCTTAACAGTAAAAGAAAGTAAAACTATTCCAATAAAGAGTCCATCATCTACTGAGAGGGTAGCTGCCGTCAGTGTTCATAATGACTGTGGCAAAGGCACCCACAATATATTGGTTCAGAAAACAGACCAGGCAACGGGAACACGCCCAAAAGTTCCTTAACAAATTCTCAAGATAAGGAGTGACTGTGGTCCTCTTTGGTACAAAGAAATACATTGTGAGCTTCTCAGAATAGATGTACTGATCAACTGCATTTTAGAAACTGAGGGGGTGATTACGATGACGGGCGGCTTGAGTCCGCCCGCCTTCGTATCGGGAATTGGGACTGCCGTCTGTCATGCGGTGGTCCAGCACTCCATATTCTGATTTGACAGTCACCATGGCGGTTGCATCCATCAATTTAACATTGCGGTGGGTGCTGCTGGCTGCAGCATCCGCTGCAATGCCTAAAATTCATGTAGTGCATTTACCAGCACTTATTGCATGGAAATGCAAGGGGGTACCATAGATACCCCCCCCCCCAGTGCACCACTGCCTCCCTCCAAAACAAGGGGGGCCCGCAACGGCCCCTAAAACCAATCCCTGACAGCCTTTCCATGGTGGTTTCGCTGCCATGGAAAGGCTGGCTACAGCCTGCATTGTAATTTGGCGGATGGTGCCTGCTGGGCACCACCATCATTTTAGGAATGATGACCACTTCACAAGGCAATCAATACGATTGCCTGTGGCAGAAGCGTGGTGGGTGGCCTTTGCGTCCACCGTGGTTGGAAAGTGATTCCCCTGCCATCGTAATGTGGCGGGGAACATTGCTGTCCGATGGCGGAGGGCCTACCACCACACAGCTAGTGGTGGCGGGCCTTCCACCATCATGATCACCCCCTGAGATATTAGCTGAGAAAATTGACTCTAATCTCCCGAAAATTAAGCAAGGTTGATTCACGACTTTAAATGAAAGATGGAAAAATAGGAATATTCCAGGTAATGGTGCCCCCTTATCTCATCAACAACAAGTAAAATTGAATAGTTAGATTCAATCAACAGTGGACATCGGTTTAGGTAGAGCATGGAATATCTGTAGCATACTTACATTTCATCTGTTGTAAAGGGTATAAATACATCTTTGGCATAAACAAATCAAACAACAGAACTTCTTCCAACGAGAAACAGAGGATTGGGAATTTCTCCGAAAATTCTGATAGGGTATTTTACTCTATAAGATTTTCGCCACTATAGCACTGAGGGTCTTCCTTAGTCGATGAAACCTCCGACTCTTGTCTGGCCCCCAGTTTCTGGCATTAAGCCCAGCGACATAAAAGAAGTTGAATTTATTCCTGGGTGAAATCATTCTGATAAAAGTTTTTGTGAACATACAAGAATTACATGTTCTACAACACAAATAGCAACATTGATTATGAACCAGAAGATCCAGTTCTTTGGGGTATTTAGCTAACTGATAAAATTGAAAATTAATAATTAGGGGGTCATTAGTATCGCGGGCGGATCTCCACCACCGGCCCATTGGTGCTGATCCGCCCGCCAAATGCCCTACTGGACCCCCCCATAGTCGCATGGCGAGCGGCCCAGCGGCTGATGGAAAGACCGTCTGCCGCTTTTCTGCCAGTCAGATTGCTGTCCGGGTGTAAAAGGGAGCTAAAATGGTGGCGGTGCCTTGCAGGCACCGCCATCCATATTAGCATGGGAAAGCAGAAAGACCTTTCCATGGCGCCAATACCATGGAAATGCCAGCGGAGATTGCTTTGGGGGCCCGTTACGGGCCCCTTGGCGTTAGGGGGGTTGCACTTGGGGGGTACCTATGTTACCCCCTACATTGGCATACACAAGGTGGCAGGTACGTTGTGCTTGCCAATGCACAACATGCATATTGAACATTGTGGCGGGTGCTGCTTGAAGCACCGCCCGCCACAATGTTCAATATACTGGATGCGACCGCCAGGGTGGAGGTTGCATCCTACTATGCACAGCGGGACTGCCGCACCCTTAGTGGGCGGTCCCTCATACTGTTACTCCGCCCGCCATCGTAATGGTGCCCTTAATATTGCAAAACAAAAATTATAATCACCAAGTTTTCATTTGTTTCGAGGGAAAAAAACAGAGTCAATCCTAGAATATGTTACAGGACCATCTATTGTGCACAAGGAATTAAGGAACATCCTCAGCAAAATGAGGTAAGAATATGCAATGTGATTGACCAAAACAAAATCTCGAAGACAGCAAGCTGACTGATTACTGGGACTGGCTCTTAGGAATATTGACAACAAATACTTGAGAAAAACAGCAAGTGAAGAGTAAGGTACAATCTAAAAATGAAGAAAATGTATCAATACTATTGTGGAACATTGCTGGAATCAATTAAGTTAAACTAAATTGTGCCATTGAGGAATTCCTTAACACGTATGATATTTTTTTCTCAGGAAACATGGGCAAAGGAAATGAGCACCTTTGAAAACTTCACCACAAAGAATGAACCAAGCTTTCAGAAAAGGTAAGGCTTTTGGAGTCGGTGGGGGGGTTGCCACATACATAACCACACTGGTGGACTGTCCTCAGTCAGTATTTCCAATAGACTCAAATTATATCCTGGCAACTGATTTAAATCTGAAAGGTAGGCCTGAGTCTGTATAAGATTTATTTACCACCTGAGGTTCTACAAAAGGTGCTCATACAAAACATCTTGTATGATCATATTCAGTGACTGCTAATGCGAAATGATAATGTAAAGATCACTCTTAGCGGGGATTTAAATGAACTCTTTTATCCGACTGGTCTGAAACATGATCTGTCATCGGCACTTAATTTAGTCTGGAATATTCCGAATTTAATAAAAAAGCAAAGAATAACCACTTAAATCAATAAAAGAAACTGGTTGAAAAGGCTGAGTACTCCTCTGATCAATCTAAATGGTCAATTTTTAACTGATATTCAAGCAAGCACCACCCATTTTGGAGTAAATGCAGCAAATCTTTGGATCACACTTTGGTAACACTACATCTGTTGCAAGAAATGTAATCTTTTTCCATTGTTTCATGTAAATAAAGTGACCACTGTCCACACATTACCAGAATTAAGGGGCGAATCACCGCCGGCCCGGCGGTGGCGATCCGCCCGCCACATGTCCCTGTGACAGCCCCCGCCATATTAGTATGGCAAGCGGCACCGTGGCGGACGGAAGGACTGTCTGCCGCTTTTCCGCATATTGGATTGCCAGCCGGGCGGAAAAGGCAGATAATATGGTGGCGGTGCCTTGCAGGCACCACCATCCATATTATGATAGATGAGGAAAAATGACTTTCCATGGCGGCGATGCCACCATGGAACAGCAGGCAGACTTTGGCATTGGGGGCCCGTTGTGGGCCAAGGGTGTTGGGGGTGCGGGGGGTGCACTTGGGGGGTACCTATGGTACCCCCTTCATTGGCATACACAAGGTGGCAGGCACCGCGCGGTGCCTGTCACGTTGTGCATGCCAATGCACAACATGCATATTTTGCATTGCGGCGGGTGGTGCTGACATCACCACCCACCACAATGCATAATATGCAGGATGCGACCGTCAGGGTGACGGGCGCATCCTGATTTGCATAGAGGGACCGCCGCACCTCTGGCAGTTGGTCCCATTTACCATTACGATGGCGGGCGGACACTGTCCGCCCGCCATCTTAATGGACCCCGAAGCGTGGCCTGTTATTTAATGATGTCTTAAAGAATATAGTCTCAGAAGAAGACAGCAACTGTATTAGAAAATTTGCATGTGGAAGTAGTGGTAGTATCAACTATGGATTCAGCAATATGACATTAATCAGCTAAACAATATGTGTAACCAATAGTGAGATAATCGTACCATTACAATTTAGGAAAAAATGCTCACTTCATTGTTGATTGCTTTAAAGCTGCTAAGTATAAAATGTAAAAACCAGTCCATTACTGCAAACACTACATAACAGGGAGTGTAGGAGAGTAGGGTCTGCTTCCTATGGTCACCCCCACTTTTTGCTGTGATTCTCTTTATTGTGGCTGTGGGCCTGCTAATCAGACCCACAGCCCAGCTGTTCCTTCTCTAAATTGATACCATGTACTTTAGATACATACCTCATTGGGTATTGGGTCACCTTTGTGAGCCCCTGTATAGTGTACCATGGGTACACAGGGCATAGGTGCATCCAAGGCCTACCAGGGGCTGCAGCATGTATTATGCCACCCCTGGCTGGCCATCCAAACTGACACCACAGGCTGATCACTCAGCCTGGGCAAGGTGGTGTAATCACCCCTTGCTTAGATATAGTATACCTATATCTATCCTTATATATAGACACATATAATAACTATAAGTCACTCCTATGGCAGACCTTGACAATCCTGAAGGCAGAGTGCTTGGTTTTATGTGAGAGGGTGCTCTAGCATGAGCTGAGCCCCTGATATAGCCATACCATATACTCTTAAGTGCATCATAATCTTCGCGGTTAATGCTAACTTTGGTTTGGCTTTATCAAAACATATCGTGTAAGGTGTCAAACACTTTGGAATACTAGCCCACCCCCCGCCCCGTTCTGGCGGCAGGGGTTGCATTCCACCCTTCTAGAGGGAGAAGACATGTAGTTACTGCTATACCCGGTTAAAGTTAAACAGAGCCTCAGCATCACAAAATGGATGCTGCTGCCACAGACACGAGTCTGACCTCCTGCAGCTGGACGAAACTCCGACAAGGGAGGCCTGGACAATAGGTTTCCTGTTGAGGGAGGTGTTAGCACCTCCCCAGACAGCCTGCAGTGTATTGGGGCAGGGTGGGTTCAATGGAAAGATGCTTTTCAGACACTGCCTGGGGCACACAAGGTGCTCCATGCATAGCCCGGTTCAAAACAGTTGCTGGGGCACTCCAGCCCCAGCTCTGGCGCGAAACTGGACAAAGAGAAAGGGGTGTAACCACCCCCTTCTCAGGGTCCACCCATAGGAGGGACCTATCAGGTAATCCAGACCCTTAGTTTAGTATGAAGATAGGAGCTGTGTCTAGAGACATTAGATTTGTTCCGGGCTTGCTGCAGCTTCCCTGTGAAGGAGAAGCTCCCCAGATCTTGCTGGTCTGACCTGAAGCCAATCTTCCCTTCCTGCATGGATTGCGTTTGCCAAGGTTTGTTGGGTCCAATCCGGATACCGACCCTGCAGACATCTAGATCCTTCGTGAGACAGCTCGAATCCAGCTCCTGGTTGTCGTCGACACCTCCTGGTCCTCGTGGCTGCAGAGACAAGCTTCACCTCTTTACCTGATTGCATCTCGACATCGCCTGGTTCCTTCTTGGTTACTTCCTGGTCACTGGCTAGTGACCCAGACTCTGTCCCCACTGCTTTCAGGTTCTTCTCGTCTTCGATCCACCCTTGGATCCACCCGGCCACTTTTCTCCTGGTCGCCTGCAGCACTTCTTTGCAGCTCTCCATAGGAAACAGCGACAAAACCCGACACGACACCTATGCACCCGGCTTCCCTGGGTGAGGTAACTCGAGTACTCCGGTGCTCCCGTGGGTGTTGACTCTCGAAGTGTCCTAGTTTAACGGGGTTTTACCGTAGTCCATCCGGAAGTGTCCTTAATCTACTACCTTGTGACTTTTACGTTCCCATTATAACTCCATGGTAACTCTCGACTGTGTTCCGACACTGCACGCGTCCCCCGTGGGTCTCCTACTTCCTAACCTTTGGTTCTGTATTGTAGCCCCAGCGATTCCCTAGGCCCAAGGCCTATTCACAATTCCTGAAGTGGTCCTTATACCACTTACTTAGTATATAGTTCGTGAGGCCCCTAGGGCAGAATTGTATTTGTGCAACTTATAGTATGCTAAATGAGTAACTTGTAACGTATCTCGAACTCTGACCTCTTAAAGAGTGCAGAGGGGTTGTGTTAGTAATAAATACATATATATTTGATATATACCTTGTGTGGTGTCCTTTTATTTGGTATTCAAGGGATTATATATGGTAAAACAGCTGGCTTCACATGCTCTCTGAAGTTTTAGCCTAAGACTGCTGGTTCATGCTACCACTAGGATAGCTAATCTATAAGGTTGACTTTACAACCACCATCATAAGGGTCGTTTAGACCGGTGCAAGGTGCCCACTAGAATAGTGGACAACATATGCCAGGCTAACTTCTCACAGGGAGCACATACATTTGTGATGGCATGACATCACCACGTGGCTGCTGCACAACACCAATACACTTTGGAGGTTCATCTGGGGTCGAGAACATGTAGAATCAAACAGTATCAATATAGATGGGGAAATCTAGCAACAATATTTGACTGAATGATAATATGATCCCTTGTGTGATAAGAATGTTGACATTACTTTGTACAGGACTGAGATCTTCATCAGCTAAGAAATTATTATTATGGACATGTGTTCCGCTAAAAGCAACAGCCTTCCATGCACCAGCAGAATTCCCAATTCAGTCTTTAAAAAAGACCTAGGGGGTCATTAGGATGGCGGGCAGACTTTGTCCGCCTGCCATTCTATCGGGAAATAATAATAATAATATGAAATTTATAATGCGCTCAGCTTACCCAGGGGCGTCCCGGCGCAACAGACCAGAAGGGGAAACTCAGCTAATCACTACTGTGGAAACAAGTGGGTCTTAAGGAGTTTCCTAAATGGTAGGATCTTGGGCTCTGAGCGAATCCTGAGGGGCAGAGAGTTCCAAAGAGACGCCACCTGTACCGAGAAACGCCTGCCCCCAGAACGAGCTTTTCTTACTCTCGCTGACTGCAAAAGGTGTTTTTGGTCCGAGCGCAGCAGACGTGGAGGTTTATAGGGACGGGCCATATTAACAAGGATAGGGGGGCCTTTGCCATGTAAAATCTTATGGGCTGTACATAGCGCCTTAAATTTCACCCGCTCCTTCACGGGGAGCCAGTGAAGCGCTCTGAGGGCAGGAGCAGCAGACTGCCGTCTGGGAACATCCATAAGGATTCTCGCAGCTGCGTTTTGCACCTGTTGGAGGGTTTTGAAGGTCGCTTCGGGGGCATCAAGAAACAGCGCATTCCCATAATCGAGCCTCGATAGAATTAGGCCACGTATCAACAGCTTCCTTGCTGGATCAGGAAGCAAAGGTAGCACCTTTCGGGCTGATTTCAGTAAGCCAAAGCATACTCCTGCGGTCTTCCTGGCATGAGTCCTAAAGGACAGATCTTCTTCCAACCATACTCCCAAGGACTTGATCTCCTTCTTGGGGGATGGTGGGTCGCCAAGAGACCGAGGCCAACAGGTTGCAATGATGGAGGGACTGGGATTGCCCAGGAGCATCAGCTCGGTTTTACCTCCATTGAGCTTTAAGGCAGAGATAGACATCCAACGATAAACATTGGCGAGGCAATCGTGTAAAACCTCGGGTTGTTCCGCCAGCTGAGTGAGGCCAACCACCAGCTGAGTATCATCAGCGTAACTGATGATCTTCACCCCCGAGGGGGCGACCACTCTTTCAAGTGGAGTCATGTATATATTAAATAGAGTAGGGCTCAACGATGAGCCCTGCGGGACTCCACATTGCAGAGGGATTAGGGCAGATTGCTCTGACCCTTCCCAGACTTGGTAGAAACGGTCAGAGAGAAAGGATCCCAACCATTTCAGGGCCGTCCCTGAGACACCTACCTCTGACAGACGTTGGAGGAGCACTTGATGACTCACAGTGTCAAAGGCAGCACTCAAGTCCAGGAGGATCACTGCCACTGACCCTCCTGTATCCAGAGTGCTCCTTGCCTCCTCCACTACTGCCAGCAAGGCAGTGTCTGTTCCATGGCCGGGACGGAAACCGGTCTGGGAGTCTCCTAGCAGGTGGTTAGACTCAAGATGGTGGGAGAGCTGACGGTTAACCAGCTTCTCTGCAATTTTCCAAAATCCAGGCAGAAGTGAAATTGGCCTAAAGTTGGACAAGTTGGATGAGTCCATTCCTGGCTTTTTTAATAAGGCCTTCACCACAGCCTTTTTCCATCTCTGGGGCACTATACCCTGCGAAATGGGACCGCCTTCCATAAGGGCGGGGTCCCATGGGGGCCATTAGGATGCGCCCGCCACAGTGGCGGGCGCATCCTGCATTCCTGTCATTGTGGCGGGCGGTGCACTCAGCATACCCCCGCCACAATGCCAGGAAGGCATGTTGTGTACTTTCATGCACAACATGGCAGGCATCGCGCGTGCCTGCCATGAACAGCAGGGGGGTACCATAGTTACCCCCCATGTGCAGCCCCCACCTCCCAGAGTCCCTGGGAGCCCGCAACGGGCCCCCGCAAGCACTTACCACATGCCTTTCCGTTGCGGCAATGCCGTCACAAAAAGGCATGTTTCCGGCCCCATGATAATATGGCTGGCGGTGTCTGACAGACACTTCCACCATATTAAACTCTTTTCCGCCCGGTCAACTTGTTCACCGGGCGGAAAAGCGGCTGACGGTCTTTCGGTCCACCGCGGTCCCCCCACCATAATAATATGGCGAGGGGAAATGGGTGGCGGGCGGGGACGGATCTCGGGCGGATCGCCACCGCCATGCGGGCGGTGGCGATCCGCCCGAGATCCTAATGGGCCCCTAGACACTTGGACAGGCCTATTGTCCCTTGCAGGTAGAAGTAATCGCTGATTCATGGAAGGGTCACTTCTACATCCTTTACATAAATAGAGTAGCTTGAACCATCCCCAGAATGTTAGAACCATCTCTCTATTAGATAGTTGAGCCAATGTCCTTGCACAAATCCTATTAGAAAAACTTGAGAAATGGGTTCACACAGCAAACATCTTAATACCACACCAAACAGCATTTAGAAAAGGATTGAAAACATATGATAGCCTCATAGTCATCAATATATTGCTAAAAAAACCTGGGTACAAGGAACTCCAATCTATGGCTGCTATTTAGATTACAGTGCCAAACATATTGAGTTGGAGCATCGCTATTCATTTATTTACTACTATTCTGTTGCTGCATACACCTACATCAGTAAGAATCAACCTTGCAAATGGTATTAAACTATCTAGAAAAACATCAAAGTATAGGGGCTTTAAAACAAGGACTCTCTCCTTGCCCAACTTCCATTTAATTAGCTCAAGACTGGCTTAATTACTTTTTTTTTAACTGTTTGTTTACGCTACATTGTTTCATGCAACATCATTTAAGAAAATTATATAACAGCCTAAAAAAGCCCACAGAGATATCTATTCTTGAGTTACTTCAGTCAAAATATATTCAAGCTATCATCAATGGCTCAGCAATAAGCATGGGCGGATCTAGCGGATCTCGCGTACGCGAACTTGCAGATTTACGGATTCGCAATCCGCGAAGATCCGCGAACTCTAGCGGATTTGCGGATTTTCCCGTTTTTTGTGTTGGCGCGCGTTCGCGCCGATTTTGGGACAAGTTCGCAATTGCGAACTTACTTTTCGGCTCGCAACGGCCGCAACTATGTTGTTTCTACGTCTGGTTTATCATCACAGGTTCACAGCACCCTCTGTTTCACCACTGCCACCCTCTGGGACACCCATGCCACCCTCTGGTACATCCTCAGTTCCTCACTGCCACCCATTAGGTTTATTTATCACTGTAGATTATGGTGGTTGAAAAAAGCAAGCACACCTGCCCTTCTTCAACTGCCATCAATTAATTTGTGTTTCATTAATGTGTCAGTAATTTTGAAAGTTCCAGTCTGGCTGGCACCTGCTTCCTTCCTTATCTGTAATTTGCTTTTTGTTGCAGTGAAAAATTTTTTTCACAGGACCTTTATGGTCTACTTGTAGCTATTCTATGAGCCTGCTGTTTGGGTCATAGCAGGGTCATAGAATAGTTGCAAACTCTGGAGGGGCCCATCAGGAAGCACTACCTTGAATGTTACTAATGTTAAGTTTGAACTTTTGCACCTGCTCATTGCTTTCAGTTTAGCTAAAATCGTTTTTTTCTGCAATTTCGCACGTTTTTTGGGGCGCGAATCCGTGCGAGATCGATTTCGGAAGCCGCGAATAAGTGCGAATACAAAATTGTTTTTTTTGCGACGTGTATGTTCGCGTGATCTTGCGCGTGTTCGCGAGGCGCTTCTAGCTATACGTTTGCCAAGTTACCCTATCGGTCGTACACGGGCGCGGCCATCTTGTTTGCGTGACGTAATTCCGTTTCCGGCCGCTATGTGTAATCTCGCAAAGTGTGCTGCTCGCTAGTACAATTTCGTGCGTACTCGCAAGGAAAATCTCGCGCGAACTTACCCACGCGGTCGTGAACGGGCGCGGCCATCTTGTTTCTCATTCATTGCTATGGTTCTGGGCATGCTTTCTCTATCCTCTCTCAATCTCTGCCATCCTTTGCTTGTTTGAAGTTTTTTTGATCTAATTTTACTTATTATCTATCCCTCTATTTTTCTAGCTCTATATTTTTGTGTTTTCTGCAGCTTTTAGTTACTTTTAAACTACTTTTTTAAACTCTTTTCTTTTCTTCTTCACTATTCTATTTCTTGTTTATCATTTAACTCTATTGCTGCCCAGACCATGGTAAAGGGAGCCGGGAAGCACCCTGAGAAGGGGAAGGGTCCCGCACCCCGTGCCCGGCTCCCGTGCGGGCGTTTAAGGGGGGAGCAAGTGGTCCCGCGGGAGATCTTCAGCGCGGAGGAAGTGGCGGCACTGATCTTCCACGTCCAGCGCCGCCTCCCCAAGACGATCCTGGGAGGCGGCAAGATCGCGACTGGCTATGGCATCCGGGAGCGTCGCAAGCGGTGGGAGAAGGTGTGCCGGGCCATGTACAAGATCTCTGGGGTCCGGCGCACATATAACCAGGCCACCCACCGCTGGACCGATGTCATGGACCGGGAGCGGGACTTGCTGGATGCGCTCGGCGTAGAGGTCCCCGGGCTTGGTGAGTAGTAGTAGTAGTACATTTACTACTCTGTTTTATCCTGCTCTGTTATTTGCAAATCTTTGTTCTTTACCAAGAGCAATAATGCTGCCGATTACATTGAGGTAAATTATATTTCAAAATCTTCTATGCATTTCAGGTGCACTGCTCTCCTTCTCAGTAGCCTTGCTTGCTACTATGCTTCTTTGTTTTGTATGTTGTGTTCAGAAGCATTTCATTGGCCTGAGAAATTATGTATGAGTGTAGTGTAAAGATAAGAACTGCGTAATGCTAGACAGTAAGGGTCATATTTTCAATTACCGGCGCATCCCTGCAAAGTAGCAGGGATGCGGCAGTAATTGTGTGCCATGCCACCACCACCCATTGGCCCAAAACGTCACAGAAGCCTTACGCATCTGTGCCGTAAAGGCAGCGCATTGCTGGAGTTGCGTGCCAACGATGGCGCAGCTCCAGCAATGCTCTGGGGTACCCTATCTCCCCAATGCTGCATCAAGCCGTACGTCGGCTTCAAGCGCGCAGGGTTTGAGTCATGCATCATTGTCCTAAAAGTGACTGATTGACATCTTGTAGATTTCCCTCAGCCACTTTTAGGATTCATTCCTGCGCAGGTACGCCCTCCCTTGCGCCGGAACGCCCCCTGATGGCGCAGGGCTTTACAACGTGATGCATCGCCCATATGCCCATATGTGTTTTTTTTTAATATATACGCCGCACCAACACCATGGCGAGTCTTTTGTTCTGCCGCTGCGTCACAAAAGGCACGCAACAATGGAGGAAAATGAGCCGCAACTTCCGCAAGGGACTTCTAAATCAGCCCCAACAGACTGAAGTCCAGTCCTTCCTTTAGACACATGGCTATAAGAAGAAATAGTGGCGGTGGTGGCGGGTGGATTGATAGTTTGAGTATTCACTGATCTGCAAGCAGGATGGACTTTGTCTGTCACTTCGCGTGCTGCGCACTGCTGCCTGCAGTGCCAGGCCTAGGCAAACCTCTTTAGTAGTCTGTTTATTGAGTTACATAGAAACTTTCTAAGTCAACGTTCCGCAAATCAGGCAATACGAATAACGTAGTATACCACATGAGATAGATCCCGTGGAATAGTTGTCTATCTATTTGCTATTTTTCCAAAATATTTTGTTATTGTTCTTTTGAAATGTTTGATTTGGTTGAAAAATCTCATCCATATTTTCTGGTTTTTCTTTCTTTCATGTTGTACATCAGCTCCCCCCAAGGGCAAGAGGACACAGGAGGAGGGTGCTGAGGATGCAGGCCAGGATCGGGCAGGCGAGGGCTCCTTTGCTGGCCCCAGTAAGTTTACATTTTAATAAACAGTACCTATTTTTTCCTAGCGTTCCTCATTCGATTTTTTCTAAATCGTCTTTGATCTTCTTGTAGACTGGATATAAATTCTTATCCTGCCTCGAATATGACTCCCTGTGGTATTACTAGACTATTCTTATTAGTCTGTCTGTGTAGCTAACTAAGATTGGACATTTGGCAATTCCATTGGACTCCCATTATATTCAGCAATACCTCTATGCACTGTCTCCTTACTGACTAGATAGTGTGGCAGAGTCATTCAGCTCCCGAAGTCACCGATTATAGATCCCCAATGATCTCTAGATTATCGTACGCAGGACAAGAGAGTAGTACGGAGTCACAGCACAGTCAAGAAGTGTCAGAGGCACTCATGCTTGCAAAAATTCCAAAACCTTTAGCTCATCCACTCTAGTCTGGAGGAACAAAAACCACAGAGTCTATTTAAGTTTAAAAGCTTTATTAAAAGTAAACACATTTATTAAAATCTACTTTGTCATAAAACTATTTAACTGAAAACGGAAAAGTGGTTAGTGCTGACGATTAATTGGACACATTTCTTGTGGTCGAGCCGAGCTCTCACCTGGTTTGAACTTGATCCTGGTCGTGTTCTTAGGAGTCAAGCTTCTGTCTGTTAGGAGAAAAAGTGGTGCGTGTTAAAAATCAAAAGCAAGCATTCATCAGTTGTGCATAAAAGTGCAGCAAGACAACAGCCTTCCCTGGAAAATGGGACATTTTTACTATGGAGTAGACAGTCACAAATTATTACATTGTATTCTGTTTTTTTAACATTTCTCCTAGACCAAATATTATATAGTAGTGAGTGGTGTATTCTAACATTCTTAAATGTACTTTGTAGGTGTAACATCTGGTGACGGGGCCAGCGCGGAGGTGGCTGTGTTGGGCGAGGACTCGGAGGACTCTGGGGAGGAGGCGGTGCAAGAGCCGGCGGACGGTCCTGTGGGGATTCAAACGGTGGTGGCGGAAACAGGTAAGCTATATATTCCTTACTTATTGAGATTGAAGACTGCATAGTGTGCTTTCTGCACGGGTGTATTACAATTACAAATCAACCAGGTAGTAGCCTCCTCGAAATGTACTTCGACTTAGCTGTGAAGTTTTTGGTGAGAAGAATCCCAATAAGTTCTTAGACGAACGTGATGGATGGGATGAACGAAAAGCGAAAGAAGGGTGTAAGTAAGTGGGACGCGAACTTGTATGATGGCTGGCAAAGAAGAACGATATGTGTTTGCTTGGCCCCCGAGGTGGCTGGGAAGGAAAGAATATGGTATGGTGCATGGCTGGGTCAATGATGAAGCAAGGATGGGTGGAAGGACAGCAGCCTGGGTGGGTGAAACAGAAACTGTATGTGTGCGTATACTTTGACTGAATGGATGCCCGGAGCATGGTATTCTCTGACTCTTAGATAGCACATGTGTATCTAGAGAGAGTAGATGGTCGCCAGGTGAAGTAAGTGTTACCTTGAAGAGCATGTACCACCGCACCCGCACGTCCGTTCCAGTGCAGGGAAGGCAAGGAAAAGAAATTGTAAATGTGTCCAATACTACCATGAATAGTAGCAGTACTTTGTATTGCGTTTGCAATCACAGCATATATCTGGTTATTACGGTGGACACTCCGTACCTCTCTTAATAACTTTAGATTACTTGTAGTACGTCATTCATGTGTGGGTGTATCACTGTTCACTCAATATTAAGCAAAGCACCTAAAGTCATCTCATATGTCATCAAATACGTCCCATGTGAAGTGATAGATAATCAAATTAGTTAGCTTCTTCATTTTCCTTTTCTAGTACTCATTTGCACTGTAGGGTGAAAGGTAAATTAATTAAGCAGTAGCCCTTGTAACAGAGTATTCTCAGTGCCACCCGTAATAGAAAAGTAATAGCTTCACCACCTGCATGTACTGGACCGGTACAGTAACGCAAGTCTGTCTCACTCATCATGGTGTGCAACTTTTTTTCTCGGGTGCAAGTTCACTGTGCTGTCCATGTCATTCTGCCGGCTTGCATAAGATAACGTACCAATTTCCCTAAACAAGAGAGAAGAAGAAGAATAAGACTGGTGTACTGTCATAGTCGACTGTAATGGAAGTCCATAGTGGTCGTAGAATTCATTAAACTACCACTAATGTTAGAGCAAGGATGCAGAAGTGGGAGGTTACATAGATACTGTCCTCAATAGTTATGTACTGTGCTTTCAATTTGCTACTTGTACTCTGTGACCCAACTTTCGGCTCAATCACTTTGTGTTATTAATAAGGAGCATTGGTTACAGACTATGTCTTTCTTTCTTCATATAGTTGCTCCTTCCAAATCAACAACAAGGAGGGAGCAGGCTAGATTGGCCCGGCAACGGAGGCTGGAGGCCACTGTCGCCGAATATCGGCGGCTGGTGGCCCTGGAGGAGGAGGAGGACACGCAGTCGAGCGGGGCAACAACGACATCCTCGACTGTGACCACTGCATCCTCCTCCGTGACTAAGCCAGCGGGACCGAGCCGGGCTAAGAAAGATGACCGCCACCGCCAAGCAACTGAAATACCAGCTGCCCCCGACAGGAGCTGCAAGGACCGCCAACGCCGCCTACGAGTCCGCATGTCCAACCTGGAGCAGGAGGTCCTGAAGTATAAGAACTTGGTTAAGGGCCTCCGCTCCGAGCTTGCCACCCTCCGCAAGGAGTATGATGCCCATGCCGCATCATGCACCAGCACCAGCACCCTCCAGTAGTGGAGTGTCCCTTGCCCTTTTTTTATAGACTTTTGGGGGGTGGGATTTGGGAGTTGGGATCGTTTTGGGACGTTTCAAAGACAATCGTTGGGGTTAGGGTGGGTGAGGGAGATTATTTTGTTAGGGCTAAATAAATATATTTTTAAACTTTATCTGACCATACCTGTTTTTTACTGCTTTTCAGTCTGGTGGGTGGGGGGCGGGGGTGTAACAGTAACTTTGTTTTCCTGAACAGTCGTAGGACTTTAGTAGTACAACCGTCAATCTCTTGTCTACTCCGAAATAATACTCCATTATACTACCTCCCACCAAACGCTTATCTTACCTGTAATTTGTGTTAGAAATTAGGGCTAGGCCCAGGGCTGGCTCCAGGTGAAATGGGGATTAACGTTGTCAATCCTGGGCGGGTGACATTTCCTCATTGCGGTGGTACTAGTGGTGTGACACAGTGGCAGTTGCATGCCTATGGAAAAAAAGAAAACGAAACCTTGTTTGTCCTCCTTACTGTAGCATTACAACGGTTACGGTACGATCGAGAAAATAGCAGGTGACAGTACACTAGAACAGTGCCATAATGTAGCCTAACAAATGGTAAAGTATTTGCTTGCAAGTATAACTAGTACTTGCGTTGAATTTATTTGACATTGGCTACTACTACTAGAAGATATAGTACTGAAGCTGAGTAAGTCTAGAAGATATCCTCGTATTCCTTCACCAGCCTGTTGCTATGACCTTATCCTCCCCAGCAAGTGTGTGGAATTATTGATGTCATTTTAGTCAGACATCAAGCAAAACAACACAGCCCGGGGGAAGAGGGTTAGGGTTTGTAAAATGGATGGGAATGGGGGTTTCTTTTTGGGTAGGTTTTGTTGAGAGAAGAAAAAAAAAGCAGAGCATGGACAAACAATAATTGAAGATACAGACAATCTTTGGTTACAAACTAAAGGTAAGCACATGCAGTCACACTCATAGAATAAAAGACAACAATGGATACTGTATCTGTATTGCGTATGTTGTTGGAGTTGTCCTGTTGAATTTGGTAAGTAAGTTGCATGCAGCAAACAATTCCTCTTATTGGCGGCACTCCTCCATTCCAGCTGACGCTTCGTCCATCAATGTGGTGACCACTGACAGAAGACACCCTGTCCACTGCCTGCCTGGCGGATGTTGACTGAAACCCGGCCTGTAATTATTGAACGGAAAACAGGAAGTGCTATTACAATACCACTGATAAATAAATAAAAGGTATGTACGCTGTGTGGTTCAAAAAGTGACACTTTGATTTCCCTAATAGACAGTACAATATTTTTGAAATTGCGTGCTCTGTCTGAGTCACCTTTTTAAGGATCAATAAGTATGGCCAAAATATTATAGCGGATCTTTCCCCTCAAGGTAGGTGTACTACTGTGTTTTAGAACAAAATTTGACCTTCCCAGCAATGCTCCCACCAAGACCCTTACTAAAGCCAGTCGCAAAAATGTAGAAGAACCCCAATCAGATCTCCAAAAACGATGCCTAGCAGAAAAATGGTTACAAAACGTACTTTGAAAGTAACAGTAGGCCCAAATACAGACCGTGGATTGTATTCAAACCACTTGCAAGCAAGCAAAAGTATCCATAGCCAGCATCGCTCCAACAGTGCTCTACAACAACAGAACTGCGTTGCAATAGAACCCCCCGAAACACATGCAATCCTGCTGCTAGGGCTAACCCTAACGAACCCTAACTTACAAAAAGTGCCAAAACTGGTGTTTCCTTATGGATTTTGTCCAACAAACTTCTAGCCGGTATTAGACCTTCCCAGGAATGCCCCAGGCAAGACCCGCCAACCCACCCGCAAAAAAACACCCGACAACACCCCCAAACAGCGAAAAAGCTAAATCTCATACTGACAATGTCTCTCGGCCTTCGGTCCAAACGCGGCGCTGTGCAGCTAGGTCATCATCATCATCATCAATCATCATAACTCCTGTTTTCCACCACGGATTTCCTGAAAAGCAAATGCAATCAAGATTAGACTGTCGCAGCAGTGCTTCGACAGAGACCCCGGCCGCAACCCACCCACGAACAGCAGGAAGCCCCCCAAAACGCTACATTGAGCAAGATGTCAGAAGAAATAGCAAAAAAAAGGCTGTTCCTTATGGATTTTGTCCAAAACACTTCTATCCGGTATTAGACCTTCCCAGGAATGCCCCAGGCAAGACCCGCCAACCCACCCGAAAAAAAACACCCGACAACACCCCCAAACAGCGAAAAAGCTAAATCTCATACTTACAATGTCTCTCGGCCTTCGGTCCAAACGCGGCGCTGTGCAGCTAGGTCATCATCATCATCATCAATCATCATAACTCCTGTTTTCCACCACGGATTTCCTGAAAAGCAAATGCAATCAAGATTAGACTGTCGCAGGCTCGCAGCAGTGCTTCGACAGACAACAAAAATTACCCACAAACACCCGGAACCCCGCCAAAGAGCACCTCAAAGGCAAGCAAGTCAGCAAAAACGGCAAGAAATTTCCACCTCATATTTGGTCCAAAACACTTTTGTCCATTATTAGAGCTTCACAGCAATGGGCCCAAATCCGTCAACTCACCCGCAAAGAAGTACAACACCCCCACAAGTGCTGAGTCTTTCTTCATTGGGCGTAATCCAGCACTCTGCTTGGAGGGAAATCGCAGTCTGGAGGAGGAGGATAGAGGAGCATGTTCTTCAGAACTTGTGAACCTGAGGAATGTAGACTGCGGCACCTTCAAATCAATAAGCAAACAAGTGAAGACAGTTCTGATGATGGTCTTGTTTTTGGGATTAGGTGATTAAAGTTTGAATTAAATTAACTGTGCAAAACAAAGAAAGAGAGACACAAAGCACACAGGAATAAAAGTGAATAAGGACGAAAAAGAAAGTTCTTGATTGATTGTCTCATTTTCAGGGCTCGGTGTCAGGGAATAAGAACAAGATTTCGTCATCATACTCTGCGAATTCAGGCTGGATGAGGTCAGTGCCACCGAACAGAGAAAAAATCCCCTCATCTACGTTGCCGTCCTCCTCGTCTTCATGCGGCGTGCTTTCTCGTACTTTGTAATCTGGTGGTATGAGGTGCTGATTCATCTTGATCATTGTCAGCCGCTCCACATTTTTGGGCGAGAGGCGGCTCCGTTTGGGAGTTACAATGCCACCAGCAGCACTGAAAACACGTTCAGAAGACACACTTGCGAGTGGGCAAGACAAATAGTTTATAGCCAGGTTGGAGAGCTGTGGCCACAATTGTTTTTTGCCATGCCAATACTGCAATGGCTCCTCATTAAGAAAGACCTCTGTTGAGTCATTCAGATAGTCCTGCACCATCGACTCAAGGTCATCAACTGTTCCTCCACTTTGCTTACTTTTTGCTGTGCCTGTGACATTTTTTCGAGAACCATACCCCATCAAACTTAGCCAATCCTCCTCCGCAGCCACTGTTAGTGTTGTCATTGTGTGTGGTGCAGATGATCCAGTTGCCGGTGTCTTTAACGGCTGAGAGGTCACTTGTGCCCCAGCCACAGGTGCAGAAGTGGATTCTTGTGACTGGGGATGGCCTGCTGATGCTGATGCTGATGTACTGGCTTCTCCTTCAATAACCTGCCGTTCTTTTTCAAACCTCTTGGCTGACCAGGCTAACCAATGTTTGTACTTTTGAACATCTGCATCAGCAAAAGGAAAGAATGCTTCGTCTGCCAGCGCCTTTTTGTAGCGTGGATCCAGAATAGTAGCACAAATGTAATGCTGTTCTGAGTTGATCATTTTAAGACGTTCATCACCACGTAGGCGCTCTAATAATTTCTGAGACAAAATAAAATGGTCTTTTTTTTTTTCATCTTTTTCAAACTCAGAAGACACCGCCATCAGTTGGTGCTCCAGCATGCACAACAATGGGATAGCTTTTCCCAAATTACAGTCCTCCTGGCTGACTGCACGCGTGAAGAACTCAAAAGGACGAAGCATGTCTGTCAGGCTTTTAACTATGTCCCATTGCGCCGCACTCATCCGCAGGTCCTCCTTCTGAGATGTACCCTCTGTGAAGAAATAGTGATCGAGTACCGTATACTGCTCATACAGACGCTCAAGCATGTAGAAGGTTGAGTTCCAACGTGTTGCCACCTCCTGGATGAGTGCTTTCACTGGCATTCCACGTTGAAGTAGCAGTCTCCTCAGATGCTTCCGGGCCTTAAAAGAATGGCTGAAATGGTTGCACATTTTGCGGCAGGTGGCCATTACCTCGAACGCTGTACTGTCTTTATCACTCAAGAATTTTTGAACTACCAGGTTGATACAGTGCGCCAAACACGGCACTCTAAAATAGTGACCCTGCAACATGGCCTTAACTACATTGGCGCCATTATCCGTGGAAACATAACCAATCTTGCGTTTTAGGGGGGATAGCATGTTCAAGACCTTTTTGTCAAACTCTTCCAAAAGGTTTTCTGCTGTGTGACTTTTCTCCAAGCCAAACATGGCTAGTGTTGCATGTTTCCGAGCAGCTTTGAAAACTTTGTCCGGGTCAACACCTGCGTTTAGCTTTGCTTTAACACCTGAAAAAGAGACCCAGTGTGCAGTGATGCACATGTAATCAGCGCCTGCGCCACTGGTCCACATGTCTGTTGTCAGATGTATTGTGTGAACAGCACTCTTCTGCAAAGCTGCCCCAATCGCCTCCAGCACATCTTCATGTAGTGCTGGAACCGCAACTCTGGCAAAATAGAACCGTCTCGGAACCTTCCATTTAGGGCAGAGCGTTGCCACTAATTCAAGAAAACCTACCGCTTCTACAAAAGAAAAAGGTAGAAGGTCCACAGCTAGCATTTTAGCCAGCTTAGTGTTATACAGACGCGTCAGTGGGTGGTTGCGTTCATATGGCACGTCTGAAGTAAGCATTGTTCTAATGTTGCCCTGGACCAAGCATTTACGGGCTGATAATGACTTCGTTGACCCAATTTTGCTCGCTGGTGAACTTTTGTGCGTTGGTGTCTCACTCGCTCCAACACTCTTAGTGTGCCTCACATTGGGTGTGCTGCTGACAGGGGTACTGGGTGTAAGGGAAGTGTTTGACACGTCTTCTTCCTGCTCGTCATCATCAGATGAAACATCAACGTTTCCTTGAATTTGGCCTTTCTTGATCGCATCTAGGTGCGCAAACCATTTGACAGTGTGCTGTCTCCAAAGATGACCTCTCTGGCCTCCGGTACCATAGTTGGTACCTGGCTTACCACGACTAACTGCTTGCTTACAAATGGTACAAATGGCAAACTTTGGATTTTTTGGACAAACAGTAAAGAAGTCCCAAACTGGGGACTTGAAGTGTCTGTGGGACATGGAGGAGGCGGCGATACTGGTGGTGGTGGTCATGAAGCTAATGCCAGATGAAGTGGAGGATCTGGATTGCCCAACTTTTCTACGTTTTGCACTTTCACCGCCACTAATTAAGGTCGAGGTTGACGGAGGTCTCTTCTTGCCAGAAAGAAATATGGAAGCGGGACGAGTTGGTGTACTACTTAACTCCAATGATTGTGGTGTTTCCACTGCCTCCTCATCGACAACATCATCATCATCATCATCACACTCAGCAGCTCTTCGGGCTAGGGTCAAAATGTCTGTTTGCTGCATGCCCGCTGGGGCTGCAGTGACCTTTATGATGACTGGGTCGTCGTTGGCAGAGTCTTCATCAGCAGCAGTATCCGCCACTTCTTGTTGAGACTCATCACACTCCATAACTCTGAGACTTTGGACGAGCTTCCTTTTACGCTTAACTACCTTTGTCGGATCATGGTGTGCCTCACTCTCAGACGGCTGTGGTGCTGGTTCCCAAGTTTGATCCGTATCATCAGAAGGAGGTGTGCTTGAAGAGGATGTAGACACCACCCTTGATCTCTTCCTTGCTAGGGGTGTGGAAGACAATGAAGGATCATCAGGAGGAGTGGCTTCCTCAAATGATACCTCGCCTTGATTGTCGATTTCCTGATGTGCCCCTACTTCGGGAGGAATAACTATTGTGGGCACTTGTGACCCTCCATGCACCTCTGCTTGCGCATCTCCTTGCGCTGCCTCTCCTTCCACATGTACTTGGGCTTGTACTTGCACATGTGATTGTTGTTGCGGCTGTGGTTGTTCAACACTCGTCAGATGAGCTACAACAACCTGTGTTGATTGAGGGACATTGCTGCTGCTTTCTTGCGATGAGCCAACATCACTGGTCGATGGTGATTGAAGAACTATACTGGCTGCCTCTGCAGCACTCAAGGGCTTGGACTTAAGTTGGCGTGGTGGTGGTGGTGGCACTGAGCCCAATGGAGCGGGGGTGCTGCTGCCAGCTTGGTCCCCAGCAGATCCCGCTGCTGCTGCTGCAGGCATACTTTTTTTTTTACTCCCAAAAAAAGGGGCGGGCGGCACACCAGTGTCCTTGGTAACTTACTTCTTCTGCTCCTTACTGGCACCTTTCTTGCTAGAGGAGCTACGGGTTACTTTTTTTGGGGCCATCTTCTTCAGAGCAGGTCAGCGGGCAGCAGTTACACGAGTTGCAGAGGGTTCTGTGTCCAGACGTGACGTCGCGTGACGTTATGCTGCACACACCGCTGCAGGACTTCTTCCTGGCACTGGTGGTTCTCTTGGGTCTTCTTGTGCACCTAAAAGCAATGGAAGACAGAGGAACATCAGTTCAGTTATACACCCCAAAAAATCGACAAAACACAGAAAAATGAGCACAATCCCATGCCATCCATGATGTTTACATTGAAGACACCCCACAGAAAGACTAGGGACATGCAAGTATGCAACACTCACTACCCCTGGGCATAATGGATGAAAAGTAGGCAAAATAAGTGCAGGCCTCAGACACTGCCTCTCCTCAAAATGGCCCCTTACACCCCAAGCACATGTTGCCTGTTCCAGCCAGCACTCAAGATGGCCACCACCACCACCCACATGGCCAGTCCACATCAACAGTACACCCCCAAAAAACAGAAAAACAGCCAGAAATCACCACAATCCAATGCCATACATGATGTTTACATTAAAGAGAGTGAGACCACACCACAGGCACACTCAGTCCATGCACCACCACCCCTGGGCAAAAGGCCACACCAGCAGCCCCCCAAAAACGACAAAAAACAATACAATAAGCACAATCCCAGCCCATCCATGGCCTCAATTATGTTTAAATTCAAGAAGACACCCCACAGAAAGACTAGGCCCATGCAACACTCACCACCCCTGGGCAAAGGGCCCCACCAGCAGGCCCCAAAAAACGACAAAAAACAATAAAATCAGCACAATCCCAGGCCATCCATGGCCTCAATGGTGTTTAAATTCAAGAAGACACCCCTCAGAAACACTAGGCCCATGCAACACTCACTACCCCTGGGCATAATGGATGAAAAGTAGGCAAAATAAGTGCAGGCCTCAGACACTGCCTCTCCTCAAAATGGCCCCTTACACCCCAAGCACATGTTGCCTGTTCCAGCCAGCACTCAAGATGGCCACCACCACCACCCACATGGCCAGTCCACATCAACAGTACACCCCCAAAAAACAGAAAAACAGCCAGAAATCACCACAATCCAATGCCATCCATGATGTTTACATTAAAGAGAGTGAGACCACACCACAGGCACACTCAGTCCATGCACCACCACCCCTGGGCAAAAGGCCACACCAGCAGCCCCCCAAAAACGACAAAAAACAATACAATAAGCACAATCCCAGCCCATCCATGGCCTCAATTATGTTTAAATTCAAGAAGACACCCCACAGAAAGACTAGGCCCATGCAACACTCACCACCCCTGGGCAAAGGGCCCCACCAGCAGGCCCCAAAAAACGACAAAAAACAATAAAATCAGCACAATCCCAGGCCATCCATGGCCTCAATGGTGTTTAAATTCAAGAAGACACCCCTCAGAAACACTAGGCCCATGCAACACTCACTACCCCTGGGCATAATGGATGAAAAGTAGGCAAAATAAGTGCAGGCCTCAGACACTGCCTCTCCTCAAAATGGCCCCTTACACCCCAAGCACATGTTGCCTGTACCAGCCAGCACTCAAGATGGCCACCACCACCACCCACATGGCCAGTCCACATCAACAGTACACCCCCAAAAAACAGAAAAACAGCCAGAAATCACCACAATCCAATGCCATCCATGATGTTTACATTAAAGAGAGTGAGACCACACCACAGGCACACTCAGTCCATGCACCACCACCCCTGGGCAAAAGGCCACACCAGCAGCCCCCCAAAAACGACAAAAAACAATACAATAAGCACAATCCCAGCCCATCCATGGCCTCAATTATGTTTAAATTCAAGAAGACACCCCACAGAAAGACTAGGCCCATGCAACACTCACCACCCCTGGGCAAAGGGCCCCACCAGCAGGCCCCAAAATAAGACAAAAAACAATAAAATCAGCACAATCCCAGGCCATCCATGGCCTCAATGGTGTTTAAATTCAAGAAGACACCCCTCAGAAACACTAGGCCCATGCAACACTCACTACCCCTGGGCATAATGGATGAAAAGTAGGCAAAATAAGTGCAGGCCTCAGACACTGCCTCTCCTCAAAATGGCCCCTTACACCCCAAGCACATGTTGCCTGTTCCAGCCAGCACTCAAGATGGCCACCACCACCACCCACATGGCCAGTCCACATCAACAGTACACCCCCAAAAAACAGAAAAACAGCCAGAAATCACCACAATCCAATGCCATCCATGATGTTTACATTAAAGAGAGTGAGACCACACCACAGGCACACTCAGTCCATGCACCACCACCCCTGGGCAAAAGGCCACACCAGCAGCCCCCCAAAAACGACAAAAAACAATACAATAAGCAAAATCCCAGCCCATCCATGGCCTCAATTATGTTTAAATTCAAGAAGACACCCCACAGAAAGACTAGGCCCATGCAACACTCACCACCCCTGGGCAAAGGGCCCCACCAGCAGGCCCCAAAAAACGACAAAAAACAATAAAATCAGCACAATCCCAGGCCATCCATGGCCTCAATGGTGTTTAAATTCAAGAAGACACCCCTCAGAAACACTAGGCCCATGCAACACTCACTACCCCTGGGCATAATGGATGAAAAGTAGGCAAAATAAGTGCAGGCCTCAGACACTGCCTCTCCTCAAAATGGCCCCTTACACCCCAAGCACATGTTGCCTGTACCAGCCAGCACTCAAGATGGCCACCACCACCACCCACATGGCCAGTCCACATCAACAGTACACCCCCAAAAAACAGAAAAACAGCCAGAAATCACCACAATCCAATGCCATCCATGATGTTTACATTAAAGAGAGTGAGACCAGACCACACCACAGGCACACTCAGTCCATGCACCACCACCCCTGGGCAAAAGGCCACACCAGCAGCCCCCCAAAAACGACAAAAAACAATACAATAAGCACAATCCCAGCCCATCCATGGCCTCAATTATGTTTAAATTCAAGAAGACACCCCACAGAAAGACTAGGCCCATGCAACACTCACCACCCCTGGGCAAAGGGCCCCACCAGCAGGCCCAAAAAAAGGACAAAAATCAGCACAATCCCATCCCATCCATGGCCTAAATGGTGTTTAAATTCAACAAAACAGTTGTATCATGCACCCCTAACCAACTCTGGTCCTACTGGATACTGTGGCTACCCACATATAATTTATTTAATGTTCTGAAAAAGTTCCAAAATTTTACTTGCAGCAACTGTAATGCCCCAAACAAACTTACTTGTGAAAGT